>NW_024881301.1:3737500-4937500 GCF_018691265.1 Tyto alba
GTAAAGCAGTATGAGTAGGAATTAGATGAAGTGACTTGTGTAGGCAGATTTCCAGTATATTTTATGGGGTTACGAGGACACATCAGAGGAGCTAGAGGTCCATCCTCCAGTATTGTGCTCATTCTGGCTACGAATATTATTAAATTAACTACCATGGTCATGGTAGCAAGCTACCAAAGAAGACTGGATAAATAAACTAGAGCTTTGAAAATGCAGGACATTTCTTCCTTTAATACATCACTTTATCAATGCAAGAATAATGGTTGTCATTCAGAGCTAAAGTTTCCAGACTGTATTAGGTAAAGACCAAATGAAAATGGGCACAGCTTACCCCCAGTGACAGATTTTCAAATACAGAAACTATTGTCTGATTTTTCCATGGATTTCTGAGAAGATTATGGCAGAATTTTTGAAGGGGTAATACTTGGTTGAAGTTACCAAGACCATAGGTATTCTCAGATGATGATTATTAATTTAAATGAATCTGGATCAGGCCTCTTAGTGAACTTTAGGAAATACAGTAAGTTCCCCTTATTTCATTAAATGATAACTTAATTATTTAGGAAAAAAACATCATTGTCACAAGCTGGAAGAATTACTTAGCAGTTTGACTCCCTGTTACAGTTATTTGGATCTAAACTGCACAGGGATTTTTGACAGAGAAGAGAAGGCTGCAAGAGAAAAACCAGTGTGATTTATAGAAAATAAAACAGGTTCACCCATTTCCTGGCTATGGTCATTAACAGTGGTATAATTTTGCATAATCATTGGTCCCATTCCTAAAGTACATTGCTAGAGGCTTACTAAACTTTGCATCTGCATAGAAATTAAGATGCTAATAGGAGTTCTGTTCATAGGTATGACCAGCATAAAGTAAACAAAGGGTATTTCTATTGTATATTTAAAGTTGACAAACCTATTTTATGAACACCATTCTATCGACAGAGACTTTACAGTTCTTAAATAACTGCAAAAGGACATGGTCAGGTCAATGATGGGTAAGGAAAAAGCCGTATTTAAAGAGCATAGCATTGTTGGGATACTGATAGGAACCTGTGATTGCTCCCATCTGGGAAAACTGCAAAAATTCTCACTGTATCATGATTCCCGTGTTTTAAAACAAAACAAAAAGTGTTGTGTGGGGGGGAAAGAGGGGCTAAATGCCAAGCAGTAATTTTAGGATGAAGAATAGAGAAAAGTCAGAGCAAAATGGATAGTTTAATTTCTCATCATTATTCTACTGAAGAATTAAATTTGCAAGGTCATGTTGCGGCTTATTCAGTCAGAGGCATATCAGTGAAGGTAACTGGATTCAGATGAGTTCCCATCCAGGATATATTTAAAGAAGCTACCGTTCTCTAAATATATGTACAAAACAGCATTGTCTAGACTTATGTTGCATATTAAATCAAAGCTTGACTTTCTGGAGTTACAGAACCTTATTTTAGGCTCTTAACAAAAAACTGACCCAAAAAGAACTGACCCAAGTTCTGAGATACACCTTCCCAGATTTACTTCATGAGATAACACTGTATTTCATTTGTTATGACCTCCATGTAGTTTATTGCTTTGTTTCTTTTAAAAATTCTCTACCAATACCTGCAATATCAGAAGTATGCTTTATATAATTCCCATGCCTCGTTAATACATAGTTCTGGTAGAATAGACATGAAAATACTAGTTACCTGTAACCAGGCCTACGCGTTTACTGAATGTAGTAGTAGATGAGTACTTTCTCTAATTAATGTATTTAATATATAGATGTATTTCAGATGTGTTTGTAATCAAATGTGGGAAGGAAAATAGAAGAAAGGAAAGAAGGGGAGGGAAATTACTGTAGAAAAATTCTTATAAGATAATTTTTGAAAAATCCATACTGTAAATTATTTCAGGTGCTAGTAAATTTTCCCTGTTAACATTCACTTTTTTATTTTATTAGTTTTCTTGACCCCCTTCACTGATTTGCAGAAAAATATGTAATTTTAGATCTTTTGAACTACTTGAGAAATGTCTGTCAGCTGGTTTTGATTGAATTTGTTATTAACAGCTGGCAGACTTAGTTTTAGGAATCCAACTGTGATATGTGAAAATGATAGCTCAGGTTTTTCTTTTAGCCAACTGCCTGATTTGCAGAGCCTTGAATGATTCAGTTTTTCTTTCTTTTTTTTTTTTTTTTTTTTTTTTTTTTCCAACATCTATCCGGAACTACTAGCAGAAGAGCAGCCTGGGCACTAGCAATGTGTAGAGAATATCCAGATTCTTCTCTGGGAGAAGAGTTTCAAAATCAAATTCAGATTTGCCTCTGAATGAAAAGCAGAATCCATTTAACATTGAAATAGGTAAGAGAGGAAGTATCCATCAACTTTATTCCTCTGTAACATCTCCTACTATGCCCTCATATGGTTAAATTATTGTACAGCTTTGGGATAGTTAATGGAAAATAATATACAAATAGACATGGCAGGAAAAACGTGATTACTTCGGCAATGGGGCAGAAATGATCCCACCTTTTCTTACCTAATACACCTGTGATTCAGCAATTGAAATGTTCATAAAGCTCAGGATTGTCTGTTTAGGAAACATCTGGAAAAAAACTGCAGTCTCAACACAAACTCTTTCCCACCCCATAATCTTCAAGAGCTTCTGACATTTTTATTTACAATAGGTAAAATTCTGCCCTGTTCACCACATAACTCCCTCCCCCCCAAACCTGTGTCACTACATCAATGTGCAGAAATAGTTTGCTGCTTCCGGAAAGTGGTGTTTGATCAAATAGACAATTTAAAATATTTACAGAAAACACATTGGGTGATCCAGTTTTTCAAAGCTCATGATGGTTTGAGAAGCCATCGTATGAGAGAGCCCCTCTCTTTTGCTTAAACCCACTCCTTAAATCTCGTGTGTCTTAATTCTGAGGATCCTTCATGGCTTGGATGGTCACGTGTGCTCCATATTTCACCTACTGCATCTCTACATAGTAATCTCTTTAGGACAGGCCCTCAGTCCTTTGCCATATGTCTCCTTTTGTACATTATAGCACATGTGAAGGACATACTGTGAATTTAAAAATGTAAGAAGCATACTGGACAAAATTAAGACCCCATGGATGCCACAAACCATTGGAGTAATTTATTATAGGCCAGCTCAGTACCCAAAATGCGATATTAATACAAAAGCTTAAACATCATCCTAGTACTGTTTTTAGCAACTGGATACATTTTTTTAAAAAATACTACTTTTAGAAAACCAAGAGAAAACAGATGGGAAAGGGGAATTCTCTTCTGGTAAAGAAGTCGAACACTAAGCATTGGGGAAATATTTATGACCCTAAAATGGGGGCAAAATGTCTTTTTGTCTGTGAGAAAAGGCTGTCTGATGGCAATATTCTGTCCTGAAGAGGTTTGCAGCTTTCCTTGTCAAGGTCAGACAAACATTTAGCAAATAGCTTAGAAAAATAAGCAGTTGTGAAGGACACATGAAACAGAATGACTCTATTTCTTCAGGTACCATGTGTATCATGAAATTTAGCTTGCAAATGATGAAGAGTCAATGTTATAAGATTTCTTGGTGTAAAAATTTTAATCTTAGAGGTGTTAGACCCATTTGGTCTCATATATACAACAATCTGGCTTTTTCTTTCTTTTAAAGAAAAATTAAAACATTGAAGTGGGGTTATAACAGCTTCTTTAATTTTTTTTTTCTGTATTCTAAATTATGCTTATTCACCCATACATTTCCTCTCTGAGTATTCATTTAGAAGGAAGGTTTTACAATAGTCACATTTAATTTATCAGGGTGCAATAATTTGTGTTTCCCAATCATCTTGCAGACTTTGGTTCATTATACTATTGTTTCACATGAGTAAGTTAGCAAAGTTTGGATTGATTGACTCTAATTAACTAAAACTGGTTCCAGGCTCTGCATCTATTGTCATGGTAGCTAGCCACAAAGCCCCAAACTGTTCAGGAATGGCAATATAGCATACTATCGATATGAAAACTCCAGCAAATGTTTAATGTTGGGCTTGTCAGCAAATGAAAATAGCAATAGTGGAGGAGGGAGAAAAGGGACATTAGGACAGGCATATCTCAGAAGGCTTGTGGGAAATGCAGCCTTCCAGAGCTGCTGGTGCCCTGATCTCTTCACTTATTGTCATCTGGGCCTCCAACATGGAAAGAAATGCAAGCCGAGCTGGAGGCTTGCACACTGTTCTGTAAAGGAAAAATTAATGCATTTTTTTGTTTTGTTTTGTTTACAAAACCTCAAAATGGACCCAAAACTCTATGCTACGCTAAGACCTTCTGGAACAATGTATATGAATTTCTCCCTCTATATTTTAAAGGCAGAAGTCTTTTTTCCTTGGTTTTGTTAGTCCACTTGCATCTATTTTCTGTTTACTGCCATCAAGAGAAGCTATCCACTAAGAGCATTTCCTTACACATGACACTGGAGAACCAGCTGCACTGAAACTTGGGATAACAAGCAAACACTCTGTCTCTTGACTTGTTCTTTAGAGTCTGTCTGAAATTAAGCAAAAGCAATGGGGACCTCAGAGGATGAGCTGCAGTGGTGTGCGGCACCTTGGCACGTCCAGAATGTGCAAGTCTGGAAGCATAGAGGCTTTGTACCATAAGCTGTCTGCTCTCCAGAGACGCATCACCTGAAGTATCAGCCTCTGTATATCATTCCGTGCAAAACCATAGTTAGGGGAACACTCACCGATGTCAAGCACAAAAGCTCAGAAATGCCAGGACCTGTTTCCTCTGCTTGACCTACCTGCATGACTGAATTGCTGCAGCCTCCAGTATCTTGCTCAGGAGCTATTTCTCAGACAAGACCTGTGGCAGTCGGTGTTTGCTGCTCCCAAGGAGCAATCCCTTAGTATGATGTTTACTCCATACTGTGTAACATGGGGCTGTCTTCCCTATTTCTAAAGCATGTGATTCAAACCATGATTCAAGTACAGGTATGTCACTCATTTCTAATTTTTCTGTGTCCTGTAATTGCAGGACGTGGGGTACCCAGCTGTCCTTGGCACTGTGCAGGAGGGTCACCCCATCTCCAGCCCCTCGGCAGGCTGGGGCAGCCCTGAGCCCCAGCCCCAGCTGCTTGGGGGCTGAGCCCCACTGAGCAGGCAGCCTGGATGCCTCTCATCTCCAGTCTTTTTTTCAGGCAAATATCTTCTGTGTTCCCATTTTCCAAAACAAGGACTTGGATTTTTATGGTATGACTGGTCTCAACCTTTAACACAAATAGGCACTAGGGCGAGCGACACCTGCAATTTTTCCAAAGCAGCACAACTCGTCACAGGCCGTTTCCAAGAAACTTTGTAGTTTCATTTCTTCGCCAGCCTGGACAGAGGGATTGAGAACAAGGCTCGCAGGTAGGAGCCATGGGGGGCCCTTCGGTCCCGTCGGGCAAACGCGCACAGCTCTCATCGACTTTGGTACAATTTACGTCCCTGGAAGTGATGGAATTGGGTCCCGGAGCCTGGTGCCACCCCGCTCTGACTCACTGTGTGCCTCTGGGCAAGTCATTTAACACCAGGCTGTGATACCTCTCATTGAACTACACATTACACCAAAAAGGGTCTCGCGGAAGTCAATGGAGCTACTTGTGGAGCGCTTGTACTTAGTAAGTGTGTCACAATCTGGCCTTCGCTTAAGTTTCCCCTTTTATAGGAAATTACAGACTCATTTCCAAGGTTGTGGGACTTAATTAGTTTATGTTTGCAAAACACATCTTATTGCTGGTGAAAGGGAATAACCATTATTATGATGATGATGTGTTCAGTGCATGGCAAGGTCTTGGGTCTGTCTAAGCTTTGCTTCATTTATTCTGTATAAAATAATCAAAAAAAAAAAAAAAAAAAAGTCCTTCCTTTGCAATCATTTGAAAACCTATTTCGAGGAATGGTGCACTTGTTCTTCTGTCAGAGGTGTTATGGGGGGAAAAAAAACAATGAACTCCTCTTGGGCAAAGCTCCCCAGAGCCTGAGCCCAGGGCACAAACCCAGTTGCCACTGCAGGGCGATGGGGACTGACCAGCCATAGAAAAGCTGTGATGTGAGTGTAGTTCAGACCAATTTGTTGGGTGACACTTTTCCAAACACATATGCCATCCCCCTTTCCCAGACTCAGGATATATTATTTTTTTTAACCCTAACATGTATTATACCTTTAAAACTTGGCTTTAGCAGTTAGTTTGTTTTTTCGTCAGCCGTAATCTTTTTTTTTTTTTTTTTAATTCTGCTTTTTGTTGGGGTTTTTTGTTTTTTTAATCCAAGTATGGTTCTCATGGTGTAGTAAATGACATTAGGCTTTTGTAAATTCTTGCAGAATATAACAGATCATTGGTTTTATAACACAGTCACTGCTTTTGCATTCTGATGAGATTATTAGTAGCAGCCTAGAATACAACATCCCTGCATACTGTTAGTTAAAAAAAATAAAAGTTTACTAAATGGTCTCTTGTCAACTGTATCTGAAAATCATTATAGTTTCTCTGGTTTCCTTTACATGGAGGGCTTCTTCTGCGAGCTGGTGGGTTACATCAGTATGAAGTTACAGAATTATTGTAGAGATGCTGTTTATTTCTCTATAGCTCTGTTTGTTTTTCTACAGAAAACCAGTTTTTTAAGTATTTATAAATTGGTTGTAAAAATTGTTCACATGCCCAAGACATGCAATATGGTAACTGAGCTCAGTAAATGTATTTTTCCTTTCATATTTTAACTGCAATTACATTAGACATTTTTATCTCATGTTGAAGCAAATACAAATCAAGCCAGTTTCTGATCTTTTCACACATCCTGTCTTGCAGCCCTAAAGCATTTCATTTGCCAGGGAAGACAAGAACCATCTGATCTTTTCAGGCCAAATTCCCTCTCTTCCACCCTGCATTGCAGCTCCCCGTTGTATGTCTGGTGTGTACGTCCCCCCAGTCGTAAGCTGGTGACCCACATGCAGCACTGACCTGGGGCCACACTTCAGACCCTGCTCCCTGGGCAGAGGGGAAGGGAGAATTTTCGCTTGACTATATTTTTTAAAGGCTAAAAATGCTGGAATTAAAAGCTGGCTACTGAAATGCAGCATTTTCTCTGCTTCCATACTGTTATTAACATACATCTGTATTAATACCATGACAGTCCACCCTACAAATTGATACAATACCAAATAAAGAGCCTACACTGTGCACCGTAATGACTCTACAGGAGCCATTACATCTGATATAGTCAATATTATACATTTTTTAAAAATGTATGAATGCATATTTAACTGAGAGATCTGATCTGCTCCAGCAGTTCTGGTCTATCAGAAACATAATATGCATTTTAAAAAACTGCTTGCATACATTTTACATTTTTACCTGAGAAGCCGAACACAGGGTCACATATAAATATTGTATTTTCTACGCCTGCCCATGACATGTTTGTTTCAAAACAAAACAAAAATAAGTGGGAAAGCTGGTGAAGTCCTGGGTCCATCGCCTCACCGTGCCACCACCATCCCCTTTGCACTGCCCTCCAGCAGCTTTTGCTCCACGTCCCTTGCACAGCGTACGGGTACATTTGTTTTTTTGTACAGCTGGGAGGAGTGAGCATCTCAGGAGAAGGAGCGTCGCCAGGCCTCTGCTGATTTGCACCGCTGCAGCTCAGAGCCGTGCCACCAGCCGCACACACCTGGGGCGAGCAGCGTGCACCCGCTCACGCGTGCACAGAAAGGGGGGGACACCGAGATGCCACCAGCGTCCACAGGTTTCCTGAGCTGCACAGGGAGAGGGTGCAAGAGGAGGGAACGCAGTTGTAAAGTACAGGTGGGTGCCTTTCTATTGAATGAGATCGTACCCCGTGGTTCTACAGACAGAGCGAATGGTGCCGTAGCCCTGTACTTGTGGGGAGTATTGAGGTGGGAGTAGCTGATCTGGGATACTGATTTTGGGATGCCACGAACAGCATCACCCCAGGTTGGGGTCCGGACTTGAGCACAGGGCCACTGGAGGCTTCCCCTCAATTTTGTGTACATGTCAGGCGGGAAACGTGGAACAGTCCCAGGCACCCCCAGCTCTTCTGAACCTGCTGCTGTCCCCCGCTGTGGCTGCTGGCCCACCTGACCTGTTCTGAGCGTTGTGAGCAGAGGACATACAAGTTCAGTCACCCTCATCATGAGAGACAGGGTAGAAAGAAGGGGTACAGACAAAAGGCACCTACACATTTGTATTTTTGAAAAGTGGCCTTTGCTTTTATCACTCCCATGCAAATGTCTACATGTTAAAAATACATGCCAACAGTCTCACTCCCTTTCCCACCCACACCTGTGTGCACAATTGATCCTGTACTCTCACCAGGCTAATGCTAAACATGGCTTAACTCTGCAACTTTCTAGGGACTTGCAGTCACACTTCGTCCTTGGGAAGCACTCCCCCTTCCCACCCATCACAGCCTTCTTCAGCTTCCTCCTTTATACCTCTGCAGAGCTTTTATATTCTCACACACGTGTGCAAAAGAACTAAGTAGTGTAATCAGTAGAAGAACATACGTAATTAATTACTCCTATGAATCCGTGGATGTACACAGTAGTTTTGAGGCTAGATGTAGCTTGCCCACATAAGGAGGATTTGGACTGCAGTGTCACCAATGTTGCCAGCTCTGTAGCAAATCTTACTCACGGATTTTCCCTGA
Source organism: Tyto alba (assembly GCF_018691265.1). Classification (NCBI taxonomy): domain Eukaryota; kingdom Metazoa; phylum Chordata; class Aves; order Strigiformes; family Tytonidae; genus Tyto; species Tyto alba. The sequence continues at coordinate 3,746,181 of NW_024881301.1, forward strand.
AAGCACTCATTCCTGGAGTCAGGTGATTACGTGAGCTGCTTGTGTTTCTGAACAAAAGCTGGTTTCTGTCACACTCAGCTGTGGTTTGAAAACATGTAGATGAAAGGCTCTAGCATCACAACATTAGGAGTCAGATATGCTTAGTTGTGTCTATATTTGTGGTCCTTTTATCGAGCATCATGCAGAGGGGTGCACGTGCACATTTTAAGGGGGGGAGTGGCGACAGTGTGTGTACTGTGGGCAAAGTAGGCCTGTATAAGGCATGCCACATCAGCTCTTCAAACACATACAAAGGCATATTTCAGAAGAGCCTGGCTAGTGACGGCAGCTGTAATAGTTTCTGGGACTATGGGTAAATGTGGATTTCAGAGAAGCAATTACAGTAGGGGATTTGGGGGCAGTTTTGAGTGGAGGTGCAGTTTCTTGTACCCTGCACTTCCTTTGCTTCCTGGGTGAGAGGGTGTGGGTGTGGGTGCACGTGCTATTGGGATACGTCCTATGTGAATACTATAATGAAAAAGCTACTAATGCAAGTGCTGAGTGTTTGCTCAGTGCTGTGTAAGACCAAAAGATGACTGTTCCTCACTGTCAGAACTTCAACCCAGAGATGGCCACCAGCTTAAACAAGTGAACAATTCAGGATAGAATAGAAGAAAAGCATTCTAAAATAGTCTCTGATCTTACAGTTATCTCCCGTTCTCTTATCAGAAGAGGAATTCAGTGTGCAAATATTATTAAAGAAGAAATGTATGAAATAATGAGGAATCATTTCTGTCAAATGGATATAAGATGCTAATTGGTGATGTGCTGAATCCCAGAGATGCTTGACATTCAAAAAGTGAGTGAAGTACGGCAGAGCATTTGTATAGGCCATCTGGAGATGTACACCATACTTCTACACTTGATGAGAAAGTGGCATTAAACTGAAATTTCTGATTCCAAGACCTAAATATGCATCACTCCAGGCTTCAAATTTCATAGATTACTGGGAAGATCACAGATAAACAGCAATCTGGCACATCTCCGACTAGAGAGAGAGAAAAATGTTTTGTGCTCCATTCCTTACAAAATTATTAATAATTTGAAGAACTTCCATAAACTTAAGAAGCAAAACCTTCAGAGCTCATGTTCCCATTTACACACAGTTCTGGCTCCTGGTGTAGTTTGACTGTGAAATCTCTGTGCAGGCAGTGATATCCAAAATACTGTATCAGCAAACTATGTTACCATTACAGAGGGAACAGCACGCAAAGCACAGCCAGAAACATCATACAAACCTGCATGGTGGTGCCCTCAGCTCTTTCATGAAATCAGAATTTCTCTGGTAAGAGAACAAAAACATGATAAAAGCAAGTAATAGCAGTGGCTGTTCAACATCCTCTTTTTCTAGTTTCCAGCAATCTGTAACTTAATGTCACTAAACAATTTTTTTCTTTCTAAAAGTTGCTCTTACAAAGCCCTTATACAGCATATTAAACCTTAAGATGATCCAGATGGTAGTGTTGAAGACATTACATTGCAAATGTATACACTGCTACTTTCTTCAGACATTGCCATCAATTCTTTACAGTGATTTCGCCTGTACAGGCTACACTGGTATGTCCTGATTCCACTCTATTAGATGCTGTACCAACACCAAGCTATGAGTGGATCGCAGTCCAGATGTAGCCTGCAAGCTAAGAGGAGAGGGGCAGCACATGGCTGGAAGGTGCACAGTGGGGGAGTTTTAGATAGGAGGCAAGGCAGATCTCTCAGCATAGCAGCCATAAAATTGATGCCAATTTTTGTAGGCACCTCAGAAAAAACAAAACAAAACAACAACAACAACAACAAAAAAAAAAAAAAACAACCAAACAAAAAAAAAACCACGAAGAGGTGATTCTGCTGATGTTTGTATAATGCTCTTTCCAAGCTTGAAGAACAGCAATGGAAAAAAGTGAGGGAGTGCTTGCTTGGATGTAGCAGCTGGGTGGTGGGGCCGCTCACATGGGCCAGGGAGCATTCATCTCATCTCACCAGGGCCAAGGGCACGTATGACATAACAGCTTGGTTTGGAAGGCAGAAATTTTGAGAAATTAGATGGATAGAGTTTTAGATATGGCATTGGCACATCTACAAAGAGCAAAGTTAAAGCTGAAGCCAGGCCACAGTGACCAACAGAATGACGACGGTGTAGATAAAAGTGAAGCAAGCAGGGAGATTTGAAAGGAAAAATAAGATCACTGATTTCGTCACATCAGGCTTGAACTGGTGTCTAGTTATTCTTAAGGAGATATTAGAAAAACAGACACCATGAAGGATCTGGCATAAAGATCTGTGCAGGGCTAGAAGACAAATTTATCTGCCCAGGAGAGATGAGCAGGACATGATCTGAAGGAGAGAAGAGGCAGGGAACAAGGATGACTCTTGGTAGGAAAAGAGGCACATCTAGAGGCTATCTGAAAGAAGAGGTAAGAAAGCAAAGACAAAGGAGGGGGCAACGGAGGCAGAGAAGCTGTAGGAGATTTCAGGAAAATGCAGTTATAATTGCTGCCATTTCCAGCTTGGGTCATGCTGGCTCGGGCCCACAAGCTGGTTGCTCGTTGATCAAAATAATCTTTTCTGTCCCCAATGCCAGAAGATTTTTATGCTGGCTGGGAAACATTGAGAGCTTATATCCCTTGCGCACTCCTGCTTCCTGAACAAGGTTCATATCTTAAAGATGTTCTGCAGCCTGCCTTGTGAAATGGCTTCATATGGGACAAAGATAAAAAAAACAATGTGCACTGTCTGCACCGAGTCCCAGGGACAGAAATCCTGCAATCCAACAAGAAATTATTAAATAAACATATTAAAAATTTGGCATGAGACCTTTGTTACTCTATGCAGGTCTTCAGAAACAATGAATGCAGAAAGGACAAAGTGTGTTTCTTTTCTTAAAGGATAGTCCGAGGTCCAGGATAAAATGATTAGAGCTTTGCACTAGTGTTGGATGTAGGCAGGTGGGGGTGCTCTGCCTAACAGGTTAGAAGTACCTTTTCTGGTAAAATCCTCTGGAAAATACCTGGATATATACTGGATAAGTACCACAACAGAAGCAAAAGGCTGCACAGCCCCTCTCATTCTCCCTATACCTGTAGAAGGGGTGTACTCACAGGCCTTATTGAACTCATATTTCTATTAAAGTCAAAGAGAAAGCAAAGGCAAGACCATTCCAGCTTTGTGTGAGGACCATGAGTGACGAAGGTGAGTAAATGGGACTGAAGCGCATCTTTGTGGCTCTGGAGAAATGTCCATCAACCCATCAATGCTGCTGGGCAACTTGTCCACCTCCCCCACTGCCAGATGGGGCCAGCAGGCAGGGACACCATTGCTGCAGTGTGTCTGCACTCATTGAACCCCAGAGTGTGGTGGCAGGAAGATGCTCCTCTTCTTCATTGGTCTGACCTGCACAGCTTCATTGATATCAATCCTCTCCACAGTACATCTGCTCTGTGGGGTGTCACAGGGTGTAGTGGAAGCTCTGGTGCTATCCATGTGTTGGTGATGTCCAGCCTGCACTTTGCTGGATCAAGGTCCAACCATCTTCTACCCAGAGGTGCTGAATGAATCAGAAGAGTAGCTCTCAGAAATCTGAATTCAGGTAAGAATTAAATATATTGTAAGCAAAGCAACAGTTTCCAAGGAGCTAGTCCTAACAGTGGTACTACATTTTATGACACTGCTACCAATAGTGTGTGAGGGATGTGGTCTCCGAGTTACACTAGTTCCTCATCTATCTTGAGTATCCGGGTGGTCCAAGGTCATCAGACAACTGGCCCGTGCCTCTCCTAGGCAGATCAATGGCAATGACTGATGCAGTCCAAAATGCCCCACAAGAGCCTGCAGCCCAGCACATCATGCAGAGCCCCTCCTTTTGACCAGGTCATGCCTTGAAGGCTGTTCTGGGTGGCTCCTAATCAATTTGACCTTACTGCTTGAAGATATTTGCAGTATCCATATTTGCCATCTTGTCCTACCTTAACCACCAACCCCTATTTGCTATACCCGTGTCTCTTGGTGGGACTCAGCGTAGAGTTGGCAGCAGTTGGAGGCAGGGTATTCTCAGTGGAAGGTCTGTCATTCTGGAAGTGGTATTGCTGTAGTGATAATGATTCAAAGAAATTAGTAGATCAAGATCAAATAGATCTCAGACCAGCTGATATGTTCAGAGTAAATAGTCTCCAAGATAAAGAAGCCATTCTTCAGTTCATTCTCAGTAGCCCTTCCTGGTATAAAATATGGTGCCAAGCAGCTTCTCATTCAGACTCTGGCATGTTTTAAGGAATCATTGTCAGAAGACAGAGATGCTACACTTCTCCAAAGTGTTATTGTGTTTATTTATCCTGAAGATGCAATTCCACATCTGGTTCCAAAGTATATGCATCCCACCCACCATCTTACAAAGCACTGAGCAAGCACAAGCTCATTTAGTTGCTTCAAATTTGTCCACAAATATTGAAGGCAGATCAACATAATCTAGATCCTGATGAGTCAGGCGCTTACATACTGCTCTAATTTTATACTGGATCAGACACCGTTTGTCGTCCTGCACATAGCTGGTATAAACATTATGATCTACCTTCAGACCAGGTCTACAGGAGTGCAGCTGTATGCTCTGCCTTCTTCACATCTCATCTTTACATTCAGGGATCTGCTCCTAAACTGATCCAGGGTTAATTAATGTGAAACCATGCTCTGGCAGCAAGAATGCCACACTAATAACTTACCAGCATGCCAAGTGGCAAAGCTCCAGAGATCACCTTGTCTGCTCCTCTGCACAAGATAGAGGAGTGAAATGAGAAAAAAACCTGGAAAATTTGCCTGACTTCTTTGAATTTACACAGTGGTGGCAACTCCGTAACTTCCCTGAACAATTTGCAACTATGTTTCACTGCTCTTGTTTTCAGAAAAGTTTTCCCTATGTCTAAATGTAGTCTTCATTATCTTCTATTGAATTTATCACTTCCTGTCCTACCAATTAGGCTATACTCTTAGCATTAAGCTTTGATCATTTATTGTTAACACAGGTTTCAATGGATTTATAGAGTTGTCAGACACAGCATTTGTGAACAACTTTCAGTTGGGTAATTAATCATTGCATCTGTTTTTTGCTATTGTGATTCCAATTCTGCATGTGTATACATGATTGATTTTTAGGCACACAAATGGTCCCATTAAAGACAAAGACACTTGTGGATTCACAGATGAGCACATACTTGCAGGTTTGCAGTCAGGATATGGTAGTAACTGTGGTGTTGCATTAAAATCCTAATTTCAGTCCTGGACTTCCTTTATCTCAGGTCATAGGTAGTCCTCCAAATCAGAAGTGCTGAAAAGTCATTACTGACATTCACTAACTTTAAAAGTCAGTAACTGGTTTATGGCGACAGCAAAATGATCATGGTACTGATATTGTCTTGACAGATTGTATTGTCATTACCAGAACAGTATAAGCAAGAATAAATCATGAAGTATTTGTACCCATAAAATAATTTTTATAAAGATAATTTACTAGAGATCCTCAATATTCCTCCATAATAATTGCAGATGACAATGAAAATTTTGGAAAATAAATATATTATTAAAGACTGATTTAACTAAGACACAAATAACCTTGAATTAACACTTCAGAGTGGTTGACTTCAGGAAATGGTTTTGAAATATGTGGTACTTTGCCCATTCCATGGGTTTTGATTAAAAAGCATTCAAACTATTTAAGAAAGTTGCTGAGAAAAAAATATTAAAAACCATTTTATTGCGATTTGAATGAAGAATACAATCCTACAATAAAATTGTTGTCTGAACTGAACAATCTATTCGTTGTACTTTGTTAAAATGTAATCATAGATGTTGAATTCCCTGAAAATCCTAGGTTCTTAATGCTGGTGAAATTTGTCCAATTCATAACTTTGTAGCGCGTGCTACAAATGGTTACAAGATCAGATGAGGGGCAGATCCCTTGCTTCCAGCATAAAGATGTAAGAGTTAAAGTCCCCAGGGAAAAATAAAATCCTGGAGAATAGAAGGGATGCACCTGATAGTGGCCCTTATTATCCTTGGAGTAGACCCTCAGAACTTCTCAGAAAATGCACACCCTTGGATTGGAAGTTTGCTAGAAAGGACAAAGAACAGTCAATCTAAAAGCTGACTTCTTCAGTGCTTAGGATCTAACTCAGAGGTTCAACACACTGGAGGTATCTGCCAGCACACAGAAGAAAAGCTGCAAGAACTTGGGTTTCTGCTGCTTTTCCCTTCTCCTGTTTCAAATGCAGATTTAACTCTTGCCAAGAGGGAGGGACAACACCACCTCACAGAGCGAGGAGCCAAGTCTCTCCTGATCCCCTCAGTGCAGTATTTGGGAGGGGAGTGCACGTGGTCAGTGTTGTTTTCTCCACATTAAGGACAGGCAGCTGCAGGGGCTCTTTAGCTGGGGAGCCACCCCACTGTCCCCAGCCTCAGCTCCCAGCCAGCCGAGGGCACCAGGCAAAAGACAATGTGCATTTCCCTGAGTTTCAGGACGCACCTCTGTCGGTGCATTGAGATGTGTGTGCCCGTGCCTGCGATGAGCTTCAGGGAGCACACGAACAGCCTATGCTATTTGTCTCTCAGCACCTCAGGGCACAGCAGCAGCAGCAGCATGGCACAAAAACACCTTGCTCCTCTCCTGTAGCTCCAGGACGTTCCCAAGAGGCAGCTATGCCATAGCCCCTTTGCTGTGAACAGGGTCAAGTATATCACCGAGGCTAAGGAATTGGTAGGACTAGCTACTGCTCTCCTCTTTGGGCAGCACTGATGGTGGCAGCAGGACACACTGAACCTGGTGTAGTGGAGCTTGGGATGAGCTCTTCAGTTTCCTGACAATTAGCCTGGAAACCATCCTATGTTGATCATCTGCTCCCCTTATTAACTCATTGCAGGAAAAAGCTGAGGGGAGAGGGAGAAAAGAGCAAACTGTCATTTCTCTGTGGCTCTTCCCTGCCCCATGGGAACCCTGGGACTTCCCTTTTCCCTGGGGAAAGCCAGGCGGAGCTGACTACTGGCAAACAGGAGGGGAAATACTGCCAAGTTGGCCCACTGGTGTAAAACACCAAACAGATATTATGTTTCTTTGTGTACCATCTCAGAAACAAATGCTCTCGTTCTTGCCATGTAGTAAGTCTCAGGTGCTACTTGCAACACCTCACATTTCTCTCTGTGCCTAGTAGAACCACAGGCAAATGTCCCTCACGCACTTACAAGGCTGAAAGAGTTAAAAACCCGGCGTGTTGCACAGGGCTTGGGAGAGCCCACATTATTCCATGGGCCGGGGACAGGGTCTGCCAGCACCTCTGCCGGTGGCTCACCGCGAGTCATGGCACGAGTCCCCGTGGGACGCAGTGCTGGGAGACACGTACGCAGAGCCAGAGGCAGCGCAGGGCACGTCCTGACCCTCCACCTCTTGCTGGAGGCCTCGCAGCTCACCAGCTGGCCTGCAGGACTCCGCCTTTCCACCACGATGGCTGCACAAAGGCCCACGGGGGGACGAATGCCACGGGGGCCACCAAGTGCAACGAGACCCCACCACTGCCCGCCTCCAGGCAAGTGCTGAGGGTGCCGGCCCTTGACGTGGTCTGCCTGCCTGTCCTGTCTTCGCAGCAGCAATGCCAACCCCATGGGCATGTCCCCTGTCCTCTTTGCTGGGATGATGTCCTAGCCTCTCCCGACACCTACTATTTCACTTTCATCCATGGCTTTCAACGTTGAGATGGCCATGTCTGCTTCTTCCTGCTCCCCCACCAACGTGCCATCTCGGCTTTCTACTGTCTGCTGCTGAGCTAACATCTCCTTGTGAGAAAGGGGAGAAGCTTGAGAAAAAAAGGATGAAATAGAGAAAGAAAACTGGTGTTTCTTATTAAAACAGACAACATAGAAAACTATGTGAATGTGATATTGAAGATGTGAATGCAACATTGAAGGTTTGAATGCAAAAGGCCAGGTAATACAGAAGTTAGGCCCCTCACTTTTAAACAAGCAATAAATAATATATTAAACTGCAAAGTGACAATACAAAATACTCTGTATATCTGACATGACCTCTGTTTGTGGATTATTTTGGTACATGTAATTGAGGCCAGGAGGAAAATCTCTTGGTAATTTCTGTTAAAATTCCTTTTTCTCTCCCCATCACTCTTTCTGCTTTTAGTCTGATGCCTTTTATACTTGTCTTTTTCTCGGCAATAGTGGCACAGCGTCCGTACCAGGTGCAAAAGCAAGCAGTCTCCCAGCTTTAGCTACCAGAGCTCACTAATAAACATCTGAGGTTTTTTTAGCGAGTTGCACAGTGCTGTGTGTTTCATTTGGGTATGTTGGATTCAACCATGCTTTGGTTAAAGAGCTGTTTAATTAGAAGGACAAAATGTTAGCAATTCAGTAAATATCACATTAATTTCAAAGAGTGTAATTACTAAACATGCATTAATAAAAGAATCGTAAATTATACACATAGTTGTTACTTAAAAAATGGCTTAGCTCTTAAGAATGATTATACAGTGGTTATGGTTTGTCTTGTTATAGGCATATTTCAAGTCTTTTGTAGTGGCTTCCCTGTTCATCACCAGCCATCACACTGCAGCATCTGGGGTACAGCAGCCCCCCCACCCCAGCTGCCATTTAAACCTTTGCCATAGCAGATGCTGCCAGGGCACCCGCAGTACCCCCCAGAGCTGCCTGCCCGTCTGCAGGGCCCTCCCCGCCTTCCCAGGTGTAGGCAGTGGAAGTGATTGCTGATGAGGGGAGGATCATGAAGGTGTTAGCAGTGGCATCATAACGAGTAGCTACGTATGGGTTTCTTAATGCTGCTCTTCTGGAAAAATCTGACATAGTGATGCTTCTTTCCACAGGGAGTTTACATCACCCTATGTCATACTAGAAGAAGTATGCAATATAAATGCTGCTTGGTTCAATAGGATAGCTCCTCTGTTCTCCAGAATTTAAATAATTCTCTAGTAATCCCATCTGTTATTCAGAGTAATTTCTGTTGAATCCCATTGGTTTCACCCCTATTATCTCCCTCAAGTTCTACTGCTCATAGTGAGTCAGCATGGTCTAAAAGGCTGAGTGCGAAGAGCCAGAAATGAGACATTTTTCCAGGAGGAAAAGTACATAAGCAGGATGTCTTTTCCAGATGCTGAGTTAAGGAATTTCATTTCGCTTAGCTAAATTCCCCTTGCAGTTTCTGGTAGGTGTAAAATTTTTCTTTATGTTCTATCATAAACTTCTCTTCTCTTGTGCACTCCTGAATACTTACCTCCAGCTCCAGGTTGCATTTCAATGGTAAGCAGAATCATATTTGTTTCTGTTTCTTTGTTTGTAAATGCTTTGGCATCCTTCTCCATAAAAGGTGCTGCATAAAGTGTAAACTATATTTTAGTATTAGAAGCACCATAACTTGCAGGGGAAGATCTAAATATATTTCAGTCTCACTGTAGTCTATCAAATTAATGTAATGATGAACATTAAGGCTTTTATAAATCTTTTTTTTTTTTCTTCAAATCATATAGTCCACAAAGCCCCATCTTAGTCTCTCTAAGATCTTTCTCTAGGATTTTTGTTGCCCTTGTTCTTTTTCTTACAAGGTACAAAAAGACAGGCAATGGTAGTAGGTTTACAGTGTGGCCAGGTAGCTGGCAGAAACAGTTGCCTCTGGAATTCTCTAGAATAATCCTCAAGGGTGAAGCAGTGAGGTTCGGTTTTGGGTTAGTTTGGGGTTTTTTTCTTGTAATTTGGGTGCATTTAAATCCATATGATTTAGAGGAAAAAAAAAAAAAACACCTTATCACCCATGGCCAGTTCATCACCTCATCACTCAGGCCAGCTGAGGATGCAGGAGCATGCCCTTGTGCTCTAGTGAGTTTCCTATTCTGCCAAATCTCCTTAAGCAGGTTGGAGTGACCCTTTCGCTAGAAGTTGTTAGAGATTGTAGAGGTCTTAGAGATGGAAGAGATTATGCTTAAGGTGGTGAATAGCCCCAGTGTGTTTGAGAGAGCTGTGCTGTCCATCTGAAGCCCAATTCTACATTACTTGCTCAGGTCACATTTTTTTACAGCTGAACTTGATACAAATAAGGGATAGGGTTGGTTTGTGGCAGTAGGAGGCCAAAGAAAGCTTGAAGAGCTGTGTGGGGTGACATGAAGAAGGTTGCTAGGACTCAGGAAAAATGCAAAACCTGTATTCTAAACAAAACAGGCCATGGGCCGTTCTCCAGACCCACAGCCACATAGCATGGCACAGATTGCATCTGCACACCTGGGCTCTCTCTGGTCTCTTATCCATCCAGGACAGCATGGCTCTATGCAGGAGTGGTCCCTGCCTTATGATTCCACTTCAGCTGCTCTGTGGGACTGCCTGGGAGAGCACTCGCTGGCATTGCCCTCATGCCAGAGAGAAATGAAACATGTATGGATAGGAGTAGTTAGTGTTTGAGCCAATACCCTGGCTCTGATTTAATTACCAGTACAGACACGTCTGAAGTGGTCCTGTGGAGACCTCCATGCTTTAGATTAGTGAAACTAATGGTATCTGAGGGTAAGATGGCCAGAGCTCTTGGTAATGGGGTAGACTAAGGAAGCTGCGAACTTCTGGCAAGACTTGAGGGAAAAGGGATCATAACATCATGGTGCACTGCTGCTCTTCTCCCTCCTGGTCCAAAGCAGTAAAGCAGCAGCTGCCCAGCTGTGCGGAAAGTCAGTGTGCTACACAAAGGCTTGTCATCCTTGAAATTTGTCAGCTTTTTCATACACTGGTGAGAAAATCCATCCTATACTTGCCTGTTTCCTGATATCGCCCCCCCCAGTACAGGAGAGACATCATCAAACTGGAGCAAGTTCAGCAGAGTCCACCAGGATGGCTGGTGCTGGAGCACTTGCCCTGTGGGGAGAGGCTGTGGGTCCAGTGCTTGTTCATCCTGGAGATGAGACAGCTTCAGGGGCACCTAACAGCAATTTTCCAGTTCCTGTGGGGAAGTCATCAAGAAGATGGAGCTGGTCTCTTTATAACGGCGCATGGTGAGAAGGCAAGAGACAACGGGCACAAGTTCACAGTATGACATCTTCACAATGATATAAGGAGAAAAATTTCCCCAGGAACACGGTGAGGCAGTGCCGCAGGCTGCCCAGGGAGGTTGTGCAGTCACCATCCTCGGAGCTTTTCAAGACTTGACCAGAGAAATCCCCAAGCACCTGATCTGACCTTGTGGCTGAGCCTGGTTGAAGAAGGAGATTGGATTAGGCATGTGCTGAGGTCCTTACTGACCTGAACTATTCTGTGATCCTATAGAAAACTTCTTCCTGGAAGAAGCAGTAATTCAGCTGCAGCAATAATTATGGCCAGACTGCCACATCATGTTTACAAAAAAATGTTTTCCAGGATCATGAAGATTTCAGAATAATTTTCTTTCTAAAACCCCTTGTTGTGGCCTGCCCAAACTTTCTAAAAAAAAAAGTTTTCCTATAGCATGAAATAGAAACTGTTAGGAAATTGGTTTGCATAGAAAGGGGGGGGAGTTAGAGGAAAATCAAGCATTGGGTGCTCAGCAGGTACTAATTGGGTGGTTAGTTGTGAAGAAACTGCTTCCCCCAGGTACTGGGGTAAAGCAGCACAGAAATGACTTGAAATATGGATGTGACCCAATACCTCCCTTTTAATTCAATCTTTTTCCAGCCCATCGCTGGAATTTACACAACGTTTTATTGACTATGGTATCAGAAGCTATCAATTTGCTGCAGCCTCATAAAAATAAAATAGTGATACAGAAGAGAAACTGCTGTGTCAGACACACTTCAGCTATTCCCAGCTTTCCTCGACCCCTTCATCTACCCTCTCATCATAAACATCACTATTCCGTTTGCCTCTTGCTTCTCCTAACCATTAAAACAGGGAAACAAAAACATAGCCCAGAAGCTGTTAACACAAGACCCAGAAATGTGTCAAATATTTGGTGTCTGAAATATTTGTTGGCACCAACTAGTAGGAAGGAACAAACAAGCAAGAAAACAGCATAAAACCAGGTGTGTCTGGGGGTAAGAGAGAGATAAAAGTAGGGCTATATATTTAAAATGGAGCAAGAATGTTGTCTCGTACCATGATTGCTGTGGTAATTACCCATTTTAACGCATATTAGTGCAAACAGCTGTGCAAAATTCATATAAATGGTGGAACATATGTAATACTCTTTAATTAAAAAAATTACAAGGTTTTTTTTTCTTTTGAAGGAGTTAAATATATTTTGCTCGTCATTCTTGATCTCTTATGACATGAATATCTCCCAAGGAATAATAATAGGGGTGAAAAGCAACCATTTACCTGTTGGTTTATTTCCACATGTATTAAAAATACCTTGGTTTGGTGAATTCAATAGTATGTTTTGGAACAATACCTTCATTTTGGCTCTGAAAATCACAGACCTCCTGTGATACCAATGCTGTTTACCATACTTTATGCACGGCCACACCTCAAAGACAAAAAATAAAATAACTTGGATTTGGGGGAGCTATAATGTTTCTGATGTCACCATGCATAGTGGCTCTGGTAAAATATATTTACAAGCAGGAGCTGCAGGTATTTGGACAAAAACTATGGCCCTGGGTGACTTGAAGCTATGAGGAATCATGACATATTGTTTTCCATTGAGAAAAAATGTTTTGGGCAAAGCATAAAATGAGATCCTAAAATTATATTTTAGGGTCTGTGCCTAATAATAACTCAAGGGGAAGCCCTGGAGCATGGAGCCCATTAACCTCATCGCTCAAACACTGGGGCCTACAAACTTCCCCAGGAAGTTTCAAGTCTTTCAGTAAGTGCATTTGCTGATGAGAATTGTTCTCTTAAGTATATGCCCAAAGAGATAAACTTTATGCTGTATGCCAACTTTATGATGTGATAAAAGTTTGTGTTTGAGGTACTTTACTGATTATCTATTAGGTGGAAGAAAAAGAATAAAACAACCAATTAAACAGTAGCTCTTGTATCTGTATCTTAGCTAACCTGGTAATTGAAAAATGGCCCCCATTTTTCCCTCCCCCACCCATTTCCATGTAGCATTTCAAGAACTCTGTCCAAGAATATCACTATATGAAAAAAACTATCATCTCAAAATTATTAAAATCTCTGTGGGAATTCATGATTAATTTTAAGGCCTGGCAGATTAAAATACATTATTATGTACACTCTAGTGCATCCTTTCAGATATTTTCAGAATCTGATTTTGCTCTCTTGATACACACCAATGATTCTACATGTATCTAGTAGATTGCAAGGAATAGATTAGCATTAAAGAGGCAGTATTGTGTTGTTAGGTTGTTATGTGTAACTTGTGCTCATACATTAAGAAAAATGTAGCTGGCATTCCCTTGGACATGACCAGACCCCTTAAAAAAAGGAGAGAATTATTAATAGTTGGTTGTAATGCATTTGTAGAGCACTTCTGAAATTTTGACCTTTACTACATTAACTGCCTGTTTTTATCCAGCTCCCAGGCAGACTAAGATCTACAGTAGTCTGCTTAGGAAATAGAAATAATGGGCTTATTAGTAGGACTTGTTAAACCTTCAATTCCTGAACATTCTACTTTTAGCTCTGGACCTAGCTTTGCAATGTATCTATCGCTCTAAACAGCAAAATCAACAGCACTCAATGTCAAGAAGACAGAAATTTTTATTTTTTTTTGTTTGGGACAGACTGACCAAATTGATCATTACTGCAAAGTCATTCATTCACAGTTTAGTTTTTTTTTAAGTTAAAATTACATCTTCAGCCCCAGCAGCTTTTGTATTTCTGACTAGAAGTCTGAGGAGCCATCTAGAATCAATTTTCCATCATTCAGAAACATCTTTGTCCTCCATCCTGACAAGGTAAGTAGATAGAGCTCCTTAAGTCTTTTTTTATTAAGGCATGTTTTCTCATGTAATTCTAATGTAATCATCTTTGACACTTTTCCATGTTCCACCTACAGCTTGGTATCAACCTGTCTGAGTTGTGGGCACATAAACAGGACAAAGGACTTGGACAGCATTATGGCTGACATAACCAAACCCCTCTGTCACTGCACAGTCTCCTGTTTACATGCTCAGAGACCACACTGGGTGCAGGACCAGACTGGAATTCACATCCAGTTAACCAGTCATCATGATTCCCATCTTTTTTGCTGACTCTGTGATGAAGATGTCCCCTCTCTTTCAAGTATTTTTCCCCCAGATACTGCACATAAAGTTTTACTGAATTTTCACTGTTGTTTCATGCCTGTTGTCCTAACAATCCCTCCTGCAGCAGAGATCTCTCCAAGTCATTATTTAACATGGTCCTAAATGTCACGTCATCTGCAAACTTCATCGTAATGATTTTATGTTTTCTTCCATGTCATTGATAATGTTAAGCGATATACAGCCAAGAACCAATCCCTGCAGAACCACACTAGCAACAAACACAGTCATGGTGATTGTTGCTTATAATTACATTCTGAGACATATCTTTTAACCAGTTTTAATGCATTTAACATGTGCCACATTGGTTTTGTATTGCTGTAGTGTGTTACTCAAAATACTTTTAAGTACCAGGTCAAAAACTTTACAAAAATTGAAGTATACTACATCAACGTAATTATCAGCTAAATTAATAATCTCATAAAAAGTGTTAGGAAGATAGTTTTAGAGGAACTGTTTTCTATAAAACCATGTTAATTGTCACTAATTACGCTACATTATCTATTTATCGAATTCTCTGTCAATGATCCCATTTCAAACCTCTGGACTGCAATCAGACCAAGAGGCCTGGAGCTAATGGGATCATAGCACTTACTCTTTTTGAAACACTGGTGCAACTCTGCTTTTCTGTTCCTCCTCTGCAACATCTGGATTGTTTCAAAAATTATTGAAAAACAATGCTAATAATCTAAAGAAGTCCTTGGCTAGCTCTAAATAAAGCATCTGATGATTTTAAACAGCTAACCTTCAAAATGGCTGCCTACCATCAGCCTTACATACTGTTGGGAATGTCAGGAAATAGTTCAGCAGCAGTTTCTTATCATATGAATATAGATCTGCTTTCTTCCCCAAATGAAAATGAAAGAGATTTCTTGAATGTTTCCACCCTTTTATATTATAAATGTTTATTCTAACCTTCTGTCTTCTTTAAAACCACCAGTTTGGACCCTTTTTATACTTCTAAGTCTAAAAAGATGCTTCTTTTATTTTCCTTTTAACTCCTTTATCTGTAAATTTCCTCTTCATGTCCACTGCTTTCATGTTCAGTTTTCTGTATTTTTCTGCTTTTAATGTATGTTCATTGCTATTAGCATCTCATTTTTTTAACTTTTTATTTTGTTTTTGTATTTATAGGTATTTATATTTCCATGATTTCTTAGCTCATACAGACTTTCTTCTGGACTTACGTGAATTTGGTGAGGTAAGTATTTCTCAAACAGTTTACAGTTATAATTCATATTTTTTGGCTTAAATTATGTAGCTCAGATATTTTTAGGCTTTGTAAAATACACCTTTTCTAAAGCACCAGACAGATGTATCAGGTGTTTGGGCTGTATTCTGTTTTCATATAACAAACACAGCCAATTTACAGTCGTGAGCAGTTGTCAGATTTTATTTCAGACATAAATTTCTCTTCTTCTGTTA
This sequence comes from Tyto alba, assembly GCF_018691265.1. NCBI lineage: Eukaryota > Metazoa > Chordata > Aves > Strigiformes > Tytonidae > Tyto > Tyto alba. The sequence continues at coordinate 3,761,861 of NW_024881301.1, forward strand.
GATGAACTTTAGTATAACTTTCACCATGTTGGATACAACTGGCGTGTTTCCTTTATTTTTTTGGAGGTTATGAAGTTGTCATCCACGCTTTTAAAAAATTCCAAGGACATTTTAGTTCTGCCAGCTAGATACTTCCTGCGCATGTCAATCAGATTGAAAAATGTTCTTCTAATACAGTTTTTTCCCCCTACATCTTACATAGAGAGAGATGTTTAAAGGACTGGCCATCCTGTTCTCTTGTGTGATTTGATATCCCAGAGTAGTTGTCAATTGTCACTTCATCTTGTTCCTTATCTGTTATACCTTTTATCATTAGATCTGCCAATGACTCAGAAGCAAGTACTGGTGTAGCTGATGCAGAGTGCTTAAAAAACAAAAAATCTTAATATACCAGGTATGAAGATCTTTCTATGTCATAATAACCACCAGACCAAATAAAAGAATTAATTGGTAAGAGACCTGGATTTTAAAACCATGGGTTTTATTGCTATTGATTCACAGAAACATTTTCTACATAGCTTTACTTATAGATTCAGGACATTACCAAACTAGGGGGACTGTCCAACATGTGCTTTGGTCTCATTGCACAAAAATATAAGTAATAGCAAAGTGCAAGACAATGCAGAATCAGGCTAAAGTAAGGGTAAATTACACACAGTGTTATTTTCAAAGGTGTCTCCCTCTCTGAGAACCTAAGTCCCTGGTATATGAGCAGCATGAGAGTATCTGCACTATCAGAGGCACTGTACATCCCATTCCCACTGTAACTTATTAAGACCTCTGAAGTGCAAACTCTTGAGCTGGACTTCATTTTCTCCTGACTCAACCCTAGGTGTCCTCGAGGTGAAAGTCAAATGTTGGCCATGTGAACTCCACCTCCAACCCCTGCTCGTGTACCCAAATAGAGACTGGTTTTGCTGCTGTGGCTATTTTCCTCTCTATGCTTTGGTGCACCTGCTTCTATGAAGCAGAAAGGGCAATGATAGTGGGTGTGGAGAGATAATACTGTGAGGACTCTAGCATCTGAAGGGACGAGCACTGTAGAAGTATGATTATGGGAGGTGCTCCTGCAGTTTCAGTGGTACCTCCTGAAAAATGTATCATGTTGCCTGCTGTGAAGGTCAGGAGCACTGGTGACACTTAGCATCTTGCAGAAACTGACCTATTGTCACCCATTACAGGTTGTTGGGGTTTTTTTCCTTCCATTACCTTGCAGATGAGTTATGTCTGTGTCTTACCTCGTGCAGCTCTGAAGAAAATCTCTCTGCCTTTCTCATTGCCTGAACCTTGGAGTTCAGTTGGGTAGCCCCAGCATTTTGGATGATCCCCACACCTAAGCACATAGAAGGGGCAAGGCAGCTTTATATCCTGTCGCCCTCCCATAATGACTAGGTTGACTGCGTGGGCAAAAGGAGGGAAATAACCTACACTTCTTCAATCAGACAATACCCCTAGATAAGGATTGGAAAAGTTACTCTGCAAGGCATCAGATCTTGGGTGAGAACAAATTTGTGACACTCACTTGCTACCCTGATCTGAGACTTGTATCCTTACTACAGTTGTTAAATGAAAGACAGAACAAGAGGTTGATGGGCTGATGCAGTATCCTGCGCCACAAGGCTCATCTCCTCACCAGCAACCACAGAAGAAATAGAGAGCCAGGAAAAAACAACACAATGATAGGACAGTGATACAAGGTCAGTCTAGACATAGGAAAGAAAACAGAATAAAATCAACAAACAGATGTAGTTGTCACTTCTTGGGATGTATCTGAAGGTTTGCTTTTGAGTTATACTGCAAATTAACTGAAAAGCTTTTTTCCTTCTTTTTATTTTCTTGGTTATGTGGGTCAGAGACTGAAAAAATGTATGCAAGAAAGTAAGAGGGAAAACTGAATGTAATCAATCACAAAATGGAAATGAAAATTTATAAGAGAATCACATGAGAATCTGCCAATAATGCTTACAATCGCTTTGATTTATATAAAAAAATAATTCTGGCATTGGTGTAAATGTTTTTGTTCTTGAAATATTTCAAATATTTTTTTTCTTTTTTATTAAAAAAAGACTGCGCAAGAACTCAAACAGTTTGCAGTCTGGATTCTTTTTTCCACAGTAAAAATGGCTAAAATTTTATTCTGTGTAGAAAAACCGAAATCAACATGTTGCACCATCTGTCTGCTGCATCTCCAGGACTCTTTCCACTTCAGACAGACCTTCTCTTCCTGCCAAACATGTGAAACCTCATCTTCTCCACCAACCTGTCCATGCCTGGGTGGGAGGTACCATTATTTTGTGCTGCTGCTCTGCACCAAAACTGAACCTCAGTTTCATCTGCCAGGTGGGAAGAAAGACATTTAAATATACAGCGTCTGCAATGACTCAATAGGTGCATTTAGTGCTTAGCAGCTTAAATAACTCCACAAGGAGTTTCATTCTGGGTACTTATCTGCCAGTGACCCAAATGGACTAGAGAGGAGGGATTTAGGCATAGAGGAGGTCAGGGTGTGGAAGTTTTAGTACTCATGTCAGGAGGTGATCAGAAAGCTGATGCTGTGCACTTTCCTGCTCCTCAGTGAACTGATTCACTTTGAATGGTTCATTTATTTATGTGACCATCTAGGGGGAAAAAGTCTTTAATTGCAGGCTCCATAATGTGTTCTTCACATTAAATTCCAAAGTGCTGATTTCAGTTGATTCTGTTTAGAGGTCCATATAGTTTCGTTGGTGAGCTGTGCTCATTCTTTAACTCTCTTGGTTTTGGTGACATTATAGTCTTTATAACAACATAAATCACCTTTGGAAGGCAGCTAAACATTATTAACCCCTTTGTGCAGAGGAAAAAAAGTTATAACACTAAAAAAAAAACAATGCAAATTTACCCCAGTACAATCTATGTAGGGATAAATTATAACTAAATATAGGAATGAGAAGTGAATTCGGTATTTCTGAGATCACCTTCTTAAACCCCAGTGTTCATGAGGGAAGATCCATATTTCGTCAAAGATAGATACATTTCCTTCTCTTTCCTGACCCAAACAAGCATGCAAGACTTGTTTCTGAGATGATCTGTGATTAGTTGCTTTGAAATTCCTCCCATGAAAGCCTGAATATCCATGAACTGTGCAGTGCTCTTTCCTCATCCCTCTTCCCACGCTTCAGCAAGTTGATTTTTTGGCCCCCAAGGACATTATCTTTCCATGTCTTTCCACTGCTCATGTAGCTGTTTTTACAATAACCAGGACCAACAGTGCAAAAAGGCCATCCAAATATTTACTGTCTTTCACTGCAGCCAGGGATCAGTCTCCAGAGTGCAGAGTGACCTCCATGAGGACTGAAAAGCAAAGATCAGTCTTGGAAGGTCAGATTTTCCCAACGTTAGAGATTAGTTCTTCAGGAAACAAAGTCCTGCCAAAGATTGTTCCAACACAAGAGTGTTTAGTAATGAGCCAACTTGCTCACATCTCTTTTCCAGAAATCCAAATGTTGTATAAGACATGTGACCCATCTTCTAGGTTGTAAACTACACTTAGCCCTCTTTCAGATGTGCTAAACTCAAGGGTGACAGAGGAAAAACCAGTAAGGTGAACTTGCCATGCAGGTCAAGATTTTAAAAGTATAACAACTGTACTTTTTAGATAGTCGGAACTTAGTGAACCATTGAAAGTGACCCAGTTCATTGAGCAGAGCTGAACAGATGGAATTCCAGCCTCGTCATGGCTGGATGACTCTCTGAACAATACAAAATCTTCCTTCAGAGTTATCTCCACCAAGCTTCCTGCCTCACACATGTAACATTTGGGGATGTTCTGGTCACTTCTCAGTTCATCTCACCACCTTTTAGGGTAGAGTAGGTGACAAACTCTTAACATTGGGCTATTGCTTGTTTTTTTTTTTTTTTTTTTTTTTTTTTTTCATTAGGGCTTTTAAAACTTCTGTGTTTTGTTTCAGACTTAAAAAAAAAAAAATAGTATGGTCTTTGTTTGTTGTAGAATGTCTCACCAGTTTCTAGCCCCTGAAATGCAACGGCTATTTTTCCTTTTTTCATTTGACTTGCTTACCATTGAATGCTGACAAAACGTATTTACTGCATTTTTGTGATTTACAGCAATCCCCTTTACCATCAACTCTGAGGGACATGGTGGTCCCGTGGCTGCTGGACAGAAACCACCAGCATCACTTGTGAGCTGGCTGTTACAGTAGGGAAGTAAAAGCCAAGATACAGTAGTTATGGGAAAAGTAAGAATAAATATGGTCAGAGAGCTGACATCACTTCCTATGGGACAAGAGCAGAGAAAGATGATGGATAGAAGGCTTTGGGTAAGGTATTGATTTGCTAAATCAGAGCTGAGCATGGCAAAGACCTCCTCTTGGAGCTGTAGCATTGCAAGTTCTCCTAAAAGCAAACTGTCCGGGGCTCTTATGCTCATGGACTGACAGCAAGAAGCAAGCCTGGGTGAGGCGGGCTTCCAGCTAAGTGCAGGAAGGTGTGCACAGAAATAATGTAGGGCTTTAACCTTCCTGCATGCCTGAATACCTTAGAAAACTGGCTCTATTTCAGATTCATTTTGAAGTGCCTGTAGCAAGCTCCCCACTTCTTTTGGTTAGAAGAGTTTTAGGTCCTTGATGTTTATTTCTTTTATAGTAGACTGGGAGTTTATTGATTAGATACGGCTTGAGAAGAGAAGGACCTGTACTAGTACATCAAAGGGTGACTACAAAAAATCAGTGTGCCAAAGCCATGCAATCTGGAACATATCAGATCAGATAGCTGTGGCACAGATAGGGAAATGCTCATCCACTGTGTAAGGCAAAGGCATCACCTGAAATAATGAGGTGGTTGAAACCCCCCAAAAAAAGAGCACGGTCTGCACAGGTAGAGAGAAGGGCTGGGAGGCTGGTCAGAGAAATGAAGATCCTTTTGTATGTGAGACCAGAAGGTATTCATTTGTGTAAAAAACAAAGGCTCTGAAGAGGTGTTTTCCCTCTGGCTGAGTGCATCCACAGCACAAGAAAAAAGATAACCATGTGGATGGAGAAGAGCTGTTTAATCTAAAGGACAGTGTAGGCAAAAGCACATGTGTGTATAGGCTGGTTAGCAGGGTTTCTAGCCAACTAGAAAGTGGCTCTGAACCACTGAAGAAAGCTCACTGACTTTCTGCTAAACTGGGGCAAGCAAGACCAAGTGGAACTCGGTGGGTATATCTGGCAGGGTTTCACAGGAAGAGAGGCTCCCTGACCCAGGAGACCTTCCTCTTCAGTCCTTGAATAAAGATGTCTGAACCTGTAGCTGGTACTCGGTATTTCTCCTAGTGGAGACATCTGAAAAAAGAGACAAAATCTTCCCTCTTTTCCCAGTTAGTGTGATGGCCCACTCGAGAGGCAGTGCAGACCAGGATTTTTCACCACCTTTGCTATAGTCTTTCAGCAGATGAAGGGCTGTTACTCACATGCTTTTCACTTGCACTTTGTTCACTGACTTTTCTTTAACAACAGGCCCCTGAAATCTGTCTGTGTGGTAATGGGAGACAGTAGAGGTACCTGTAATCTAATTAACCCCAGTACCAACAACAGTTGCTAATAACCTTAACTAGGTCCTTGGCATGTGGGAAAGTTCCTATCTTCCTGGAAAGGTTTTAATCAACTTGTACAAGTCTCTCTTTCTCCTGTTCCACTTCATGTGACAACAGTCAGGTTACAGATAGCTCGGCTGCATGCAAACGGCTGCAGCCACATCTGTAATGGCACTGTTCATCACACAGCCTTGGTCAGCAGCCCCTCCTCGAACAGGCACCCAGTGCTGAGTCATGAGCACATCTGCTCCTTTTTGGGGACTTGGCAGGGATACCTGCTGTCTTACCTCCTGGCTGAACCAAGAAGGGAAATTAAATGCAATGAATGTATTGATCATCAAAAATAGTAACTCACAGGAGAGGAGTTCTCCTCTGGTAGCTGTCAGCTCAGACTATAAAACACTGGGGGATGCTCCAGTGGCTGGGTGAGGTTTATATCCATCCTCTGAACTCGCCAAGTACTCCTCTTTGGGGTACTCTGGAATTTATAAACACTAGGTGAGCCACACCATAGCCCTGTGGTAGGCAAGGGTTGTACAGGTTTGCTACTGTACAGTGCTCCGTGTGAAAGCTGATGGTAACGTGGCCAGGCGGGATGCTGGGGTAGCTGACTACTGACTCAGAGCCCCGTTTTCCCTCCTGTCTGAACAGGACACTTGACAAGAGGCTATCCTGGCTACACTGCTCCATGGACTCAGCCCCTGAACCTCGCAGCAGGCACCCGGCAGCCTGGGGGCAGCCACCACCTGCCCCCCACCATCGGCACAGCTGGGGTTCAGCTCGCCGGCTCATAACCCCTTGGATTTGCCTTCCTCGACGGACAAAGGGGAGGGGAGGCATTGCCGACCACCCCTGTCCAGAGCACCTTCCCCTCTTGGTAGGCTGTAAATTCTCTTCTGGAGGCAAATAATCTTTGCTAAGCCTCTGCCCCAGCCACCGTGGCATCCACTTAACCGATAGAGAGACGTAAAAAGCAATAATCTTGTTTGATCCAGCGGGAAGCTGGACAAGGAGAAACTATCCCCAGTATATTAATGCCTGGCATGAGCCTAGTAAGTGTTATAATTAGGTGGCATTAATTAGTTCTGGAAAAGACTGTCATGTTTTATAACCAAATCTTTGGTTAAAAGATAGGAGCAGAATACTTTTCCTGAAAAAATTCCATGTATATTTTCTTGTTTTACTAGTAGGGATTTTTAATCAGTTGAATGAACTTGTATGTACTAGTTAACTTTGCTGGAGTTTAGTGGTTGTATTTAAAGCAGATTTTATCCTAGAATGATATTAATTTGATAGGATCCCTGATCTGTAAAACCATTGGTTATCTTGGTCTCTCCTGATAAGAAAAAAAAAGTGCCGAGGGTTTCCAGTTGGTGAGCACATTTGGGCAGAATCTTTCACACGTCACAAATTGCAGATGGGAGGCAGTGATCTCGAACATGCAGTCACATTGCGTGACCATCTGACACCTTCCATTTAGAAAAATAATACTTTCCTCACAGCATACGCTCCCTGCTGCAACCAGCACCAAAAATTATGCCTGGGAGAGCTGTTCCTCCTAGACTAAGGTCTTAAATATTTCTTAGGCTGCTTTTAAAAGATTCATGCAGCAGCACCACCTCACTCACATCCTGCTAAACCAGAGAAAATACTGAAATTCTTCCCCAGACAGTGTTAATCACAAAATAGCTGAAAAGAACAAAAGGGGGGAAAAGACAGCAGGAAAATTATATACTCACACTAGTGAGGTGAACAATGGAAGGCTCTTGTTGTATGTGTAATTCAAACATGCCCATGTAAAACACCACATGGAGTTATTTCCTACCACTACCAGTTTCTCAGATGCGTAAAATCCCACAACTGTGGGGAAGTTCAGCTTTCAGGTGCCCTGGTTTTGTGCATAATTCCTTTTGACAATGAGGTATACTGATGCTCATTCATTTGAAATATCAATGACCATTTCAGGGTGTCCTTTGCTGTATATTGAGGTATCAGTAGTGATAAAAAAAAAAAAAAAAAATCTTTGTTGTTTAAGGACAAAGCCATGTGATTTTAAAGGCTGACATCTCACACTAGCCTATTGTGTCCTCTTTGTTACTGTGTCCCAGTAAATATCAAGAATAAAAATTAACCAATGCTCATTCCTTCTACCCAAATTACAAGACTGACTAGGAACACTTTTTTTTTTAACCCATGGTATTATCAGCAGTAGGGTGGTGTGACCTGCAATAGGAGGCAGCTCCTACTGTCCAACCTGACCTTACCAAGTGTAGCTATCTTAAAGACTGGGCCATGTTTTCCCGTTCGTCTGCCAAGCAGATGAGCCCCAGCAGCCACGTCAGATGAGCACTTCATTTCTCCTCCCCTCATCACACCATCACCATTCCAGGTCTGCCACCTCATATCTGTGTTCAGTCTCTGAGTGCCCAAGTGCCATTGATATCCATGAGAAAGAGGTACCTGTGTAGCTGTTAAAATGTAAGCGCCTTCCCAGAGGCTGAGGAACGGGTTAGTTATTATACTGGTGAAATTCAACAAATTGATGGTAGGGCAAACAACTCTTCCCACTCTGAACGGGGATAAGCCCCTCTGGCTGCCGTGGGCATGATGTGAGCTGTGGCACAGCCCTGCAAGAGTCTCTCACACCCATCCCAGAGGGCTAAGGCAGGTCCCACGGCACACCTTCTCCCAACACCCGAGCAGGGACTGCCCCAGCCTCCAGGACTTTTAATGACAGTTTTGTCTTGCTGCAGATTTCTGGCTGCCAGGGCTGGCCTGAGCCTACCAAGCAGTGTTACAAACACTCATCATGCGGAAATAGCAATTAGTGCCTGTCACCATGGGCCAAGTTTGAACTCATGGACCAGAGAAGAAAGGCTCTATCTTCTCTCCTGTCTTCTGGCACAGCCTTTCAACACCCTGAGCCCTGAACCAGCTCTCTGGGACATGAAATTTTCCAAGCTCCCATCTTGTACTTTCTAACCCAGGTCTCTGTAGACCTGAATCTTCCCACAGCATCCTCTCCTGCAAGGTCCTCCTTGTTAAGCAGGTATGATGCTGCAGTTGTGTGAAGACTTTGTGCTGCTTTCGCAAGGCAAATATGACATCTGGGCACGGTGTTTAGCCCCTGCCTCAACTCCTGGCTGAGGATAGTGAGCTCCCTCCCTGGCAAAGTGATGTGTGCTGCACCTCTAGTGCTGAGGTTACATATGACGTGTAGGTGGTATATCTGCACCAGGACCTACAGGCTAGGGAAATACCGTGAATTGAAGCTGGGGGAGGATGGGGAAGCACTGGTTCGGGGCAGACAGCCAAGATCAGAGTGAGGGAGATGTGCAGCTGCTTAACTGCTCCTCTAGCCCCTGCTGTGGAGGTAAACACCACCACGGCTGGCGCCAGCATGTCCCTGGGCACCCTCGCAGGTGTGTCTCACCTGGGTGGAGTTTGGCTAGACAGGGGTCCCTTCTGCCCCTTCCACCAACAGCCATGCTATATATGCTGCTGTTTCCTAGCTCCACAATTAGCTTCTCCATCTACCTATGAGGGCATGATACTGCCTCGTCCAGCCTTCTTGTAGAGCGGGGGTTGAAGTTTTAGAGTGTTACAAGACTGGTCCACTTTGGGCACCAAGACAAAATTTCTCCCCTTGGATCCAACAGTGTCAGATTCTGGTGCATCTCCCTCCTGAGACTATCTAAGGAGAAAATGGACTTTAGCATTTTGTTTTAACAGTTCATAGGCACCTATTTAGATCACCACAGTTCATGACTGGTGATATTTACAGCCCTCAGTTTTAATTCTCAAAAGCAAAGATCAAGTGGTGGTCCCAATGCTTGTCAGAGGGAAAAAAAAGACCTACAGGTGCTACCACCTGCAAGGAGGAGCTTGTGGGGACTCGGAATGAGAGCCGAGTCCTCCCTGTGTCTTGGGACAGTCTATGTTATTTTAGGGCAGGTGGTTGGGTACCCAAAACCCAGGATCTTCCCCCTTGAATCCCACTTTTCTGATCTATTAGCTTAAAAGTTGCAACCTGCTGCTTATATCTCATCCTTGTGCCTGCCAGGAGTCATCGCCGTGTCTGGATCAGTAAGGCTGAGCCAACTGGTGAACTTGTCTCATTATCTCTTTGCCGAAAACTTACAAGCGTTACTTATTCTTGGATACTTGTAGTATTTATGCTTTTCCTACCCAGAAGATTAGCTCAGGCATAGCAGAGCTCAGAACACAAACCCATCTTTTGGCATTAACTTAGCCTGGGCTGGCTGTCATTTTACAGTAGTTGCACAAAAAGAGTAACTAGCAACAGCACTTACAAATCATAGATTATATTGTATTGGTTTAGCTCGTATTGTTTGCTTTAAATATATATTGTGCTTTAAATGCCATCCATTAAAATTATTAGGGCAAGGTTTGCCCTCAGTTTACAGCCCCTTTCCCCAGCAGCTCATAAGAGAAGCTGCTGCACAGTTGTCCTCATCTCCATAGTTGTGCGGTAGAAGCCAGAGAGAGTGTCCGGAGAGTCATAACACAGCCTGGAGCTGTTTTACTTCCAGAGAAGATTTTCATTTGGAAATCCAGGTACAGAACCAGGCAAAGAGCATTAGAAAGCTGCATTTCATTTGATCCACCTATTCACCCCACCCTAAATCCTTGACATCTATCTGGGTGCAGTGATGCAAAAGGGAATAAGGGACTGAAAAGCTCTACCTTTTCTTTGGCGATAGGTTATTTTGAGTTGCCATCTAAGCCTAAGGAAGTCGATTCCTTTTTCTAGGAGGGTATTTTAATAACGTAGTCTTTTTGACTGTTATTATCCTCTCTCATGTGTTGCTTTTCATTTTTCTAGTCTGTCCTCATATTTCCTGTAAAACACAGCTCTTAAATAGCTTCAGCCGTGCATACAGATGATTCTGTGGATGCTCTTAATCTGTGAAAACAAGATCTGTAGCAGAGAACCTAATGCAGCCCTAAGGGCAGAGACGCCAGTGACACTTCTTTAGGACCTTTAAACTGGTGAATATGGTCTTATTTTGGCTTGTGACAAATGCTCGTGATGAAATGTCAGCAGTGTTAATGTAACCCTTTTCAGCGCCGGTGTCAGGACAGAACAGAGCTGATGTGTTCTTCTGTGAGGATCAGACTGGATGAAAATAAAGAAACAGACATGGAAGTATTGCCAAATGCTGACCTGGAGGGAAGAGACCCTGTGAAGCTGACCACACACTGTGTGACAAACTGAACAAGATACGAGTTGCTTGAAAGTTGTCCTGGGCACAGTTTTCCAGGCACACCTGGTGAGGGCAATGTCACAATTTGTCCAGAGTTCCTCGATGGAAGTTTGAACCAAAATCACAGATATCTTCCAGGCTCAGCTTTGCCATTACACACATGATGTCCAGGTCTCCCAGCTTCTGTAGGATAGTTTAGGTGTAAGACAATGCTGGACAAAGTTTCAGTGGGAAACTTGAAATATATTTTGCCACGTAACCCTCTGACTGCACATTAACAGCACACATAGTGGTCTAGGGACATAAAGGCAGACACAGCCCATTGCAAGAGGCAGACATCAGAAAATAAGCAAACAGGATCCTTCTGTTAAAGCATTGGGTCTACAGTGTATATTATATCACTACAATAATTGAAAAAGTCTGTGAGAGGAGCAGAGGACCTGCAAGATCAGGGAGTGGGTAGCCGGAGCTAAGTGTCAAGATGTGAGGGATACACAAGTGGTAGAAAAGCACTAACAGTTTCCTCAGGAAGAAGCATGTCAAAAAAGCCTGGGAGAAAATGGGACCTGAAGACCCAGTTGTAAGAGAGCGTCTGTCTAAGTGAGGAGAGCTGAAGGGGTCTCTGCAGGGGGAAAGCAGCATGTGACAGGTACAGTGATGTTCTACGTGAGGTTAAGGTAAAGAAGGAAACAGGAGAGGGGAAAAGCAAAATGTTTTATGGAGTCATGATGCAGATGAGAACTTTGTGTAACTGCAAGAGCAGAAAAAACTCAAGGAAGTAAGTGGATTTCAGGAGCATCAGAGAGGGTAAAAGAGTGGAACTGGTCCCTGCATGGCCCTGGGAGAGCAGAAAGAGGACACCACAGGTTTGTACAATGGGGAAGCACAAGGAGATGGCAGCAGCCCAGGCACACTGATGAAAAACTCCTCTGTTATCTCACACCTCTTGCTAGAGATGGAGACGGAGCTCTGGCGATAGCTTCAGCTGAAAACTGTGCTGGAAAATCACAGAACCTCTCCTGCACTGCAGCAGGCGCAGTTTGTGAACTGTATCACCCCGAGGTCAGGAGATAACTTTGCCTTGAACAAAACAGGCAAACTTCGGGTGGCAGAAAGCCTTGTGCAAACCTCATGTTTTATTGTTGCTAACTAAAATAGCTGTAAAACTGAATTGTAGGAATAGGTCAGCTTTGAGTTTATGTGGCAATACAAATACAGGATTATAGGCTTTGTTGCTTTCTTATAGTCTCTGTTTGGGGCAATAAGGAGTGCTAGCTGTGCCCGGGAAGCTGTGGTGTTCCCTGACAAGGGAGGAAAGTGTTAACGAGGAAAAAAATACTTAGTCAGAGCTATTATCCTGGCTCTTTCAGAGACTTTATTACAGCATCAACGTCTTCTTCCTGATGTGCTGAGCAATTCTAGTTCCTCTGAAAGTTTAAGGTAGGCTCAGACATTTAGCTGCTTTGAAAATTATATGGTATCATACTCGCCATGTTAGCTCAGTCCTTAAATGCTGTATGGACACAACTGCCCTATGGCTATTGAATCTGAAATGCAAGCTGTATTAAACATAACCATCAAAGGCAGTTTAGGTACGGCCCCCGTGCCTCAGCTCATGCTTTGGCAAAATGCAGGTACCTTTTACAAACAGACAAGTATAATAAGGCACAAATCTTCATACCTGATGCAAGATGCGCCAAAAGGCCAAAAAACGGTGAGAAGAGAAAAACAGCAATTGGACACCTGTCAAAAAAATGTGTGAGAAAAGTAGAATGAGTATATTGGAGAAATAAATTTCCTGTATGGGGATGTTGGAGAGGTAAAGATAAGGGCAATTTGGTGCCAACATGATCTTTTTGAAACCTCCCATGCGCTTTCCTCTGCTCTGCAGCAGTGGCTCCTCCAGCGAGCAGGGAGCAGGCGCTGCAGGGGCTGAAGCTTGCCACGGGTGGGCAGGACAGGAGCTCCGGGCACACCAACAGGGCTTTCCAGCTGGGGTTAGAGTCAGGAGGCAATTCACTGATGAGGGTTCATTAAACTGTGTGGTTGCATATCAAAAATATTCAACAGATCCAGTCGGTGTTCTTTGTGCTGTATGATGTCACAGGAAAAAATAGATGGAAATGTGTTTTACGGGGAACAGAAGGGGTCTGGATGTTCCCTTTCTGACACGCTTTTCCTCTCTTACGGCTTTGCTTTAGGTTTCAAATGCCCTTTATAGAGAGAGAGACTGCAGTCCTGTTCCTAAGGCTTTTGGGTATCCAGACTCCTCTCTCCTTGCTTTTTGGTCACTGGTTCTGCTCCTCGGAGGCCATTTTGTCATGTTGTAAGGTAAGACAAGGATGTGACCCAGATTCTGGTCTCTTGGGTGCTGTGGCTCAGCTGCATATACTAATGTTGCTTGGGGTTTCACTGTTTCCACCCTTCCTACTGTTCCTGTAAATTTGATTTCCTACTGCAACACATAAAGAGCAACAATATATGCTCCGAGGCATCGTATCCCACCTCTTTGTCCTCAGCCAGGAGAAAAAGTCCCTTTTAAAAGCATCTTGCTTCTATTCATTCTGCTTCTGCTCTTTTTCATATTATTTAATATTTTCATTGCATTTTTTTCTGGGATTCTTTCCCCAACACCTTAGATAAACGACAGAACACTAAACAGAGCTGCAGTTGCTTCCCAGGACAATAAAAGCTAAGGGTCAAATGAAGAAGAAAACATCACTTCAAGGTAAGCCTATAAAATCTTGTGCATTTTGGGGGCAGCACAGGATTCTGCGATACAAATGTCTGAGTAACAGCTAGTTGCCATGTCCTACAAACACTTTTCCTTCTGCAGGCATGTTGGAAGGTGTTTTAAGGCCAGTGCCAGTTAAGGAGAGTCAGCCCAACAGGCAGCACAGAAAGATCATGGGAGTCCTGAATGCAGAATAATTCCCGAACGAGACTTCTGTATTTCACATGTCGTAGTAGTCTTTAGAATTTGATAGTGTTTTACAGCATATAACGATAAGTGTGGTATTCTACATTTTTCACTTGTTCCTTAGAGGGTCCTCTCTGTCCCTCTCCACTTGTTTACCCAAGGGCAAGCAACTGGAATTACATATCCCTTGCTCTCATCAATCGAGAGAACAAATTATTGCCTGCACCTCTTTCTGGTTACCTATGGAGCAGAGAGAGCAAAACAAGCATAGGGCCAGCCATGGCTTGAGAGCAGAATCCCCCTCTTTAGAGTCGTGGCCAGGTTACTTGTCACAAGGGACAGTAATAATGCTAAAGGTGAAACAGACAACACAGTGATGACAACTTTGGTTCCTTAGAAAGGGATAAAGGATTTTAAAGATTCTAAACTATTTTCCAAGTAAATCACTTTGCCAGTGACAGAAATGTGGCAATTGGGGTGGTAGAACACCACAGCTGTGGAATAATAACACCTCGCATCTTCATTCCAGTGTCTGGAAGGGACATATGACCATCTGATCCCATTTCAGCAAATCATCTTCTATGCGAAGTTTGTGTCTGTTGTTTCTTTCTTAACAGCAGAAGAGAACCTTCTGAATGTGTGCATCTGCCCCACACTAATATTCTTTAAAGGCTTTAAGGTTTCTGCCCAACATCTCTGCGTGAAGTCCCTTTCTTCAGACAACTCAAGAATACTTTGCAAATATTTTTATTGTAATTCTGGTGGCCACAGCGTAGGGAGCATTCAGAATGATGCGGCTCGCTGGACTGAAGCGATGGGGAAGGTGGAATTCAGCCCCCTGCACGCTTCACCAGGCTGTGCCCTGCCAAGCTTTCTTCTGCCTTGCCTGCTTGGAGCTGCCCTGCACTTGCAAGTTAAAAGGAAACTGCAGCCACATTACAGAGGCCAGCAGCATGAAAGTACAGTGTGAGAAGCACTTGTCACCATGAATAAACAGTGAAATGTATTTTTTTAAAAGTTGCTAATTCCACTTGGCATTTCTGAGCCCAGCGTTGGAAACATCCATCTTGTTAAAAAGTGATGTCATTTGTGACACTAGTAGTATTAGAAGAGGCTGCAAATGAGTTTTCAACCTGCTTTAATAATGATTTAACAACCAGGAAAGTAATCAATATTTTAGGGATAAATTTTCCACTGTGCCTTTAGCAGACTCCATTTCTGTCCATACACAACCGTGTCTACAGATCTGTAGGTGAAAATGCACAAGTGCACGTGTCAAAAATGTACATGTGAAATATTACACCTGCAACACTTACTGCCCAGCACCAAGTTTATATTGTGAATTTATAAAGTGAATTAAAAATCCCTTTGTCTTTCCTCAGTCTCTGATAAAACCAATCCTATCTCTCTCTCTGATGAATCTGTAAAATAAATCTTTATACCTGTTTTCTCTTACATATTACTGTGTTTAAAAACAACAAAAAAAGCTGGGGAGTTTCTGATATAGTACAATATCTAGCACAAGGCACTATAATGTCATTTACTGATAGAATTGGATGACATTTGGTTTTCACATCCTGGTCACAAAATGAGATTATGGCATTCTAAACTGCTTGGGTAATTGATGTGCAGATGCTTTTTTAAAAAGTGGATAATCCAAACTGATCGGTTTACAAAGGAGAAAAAAAAAAAAAAAAAAAGAAAGGAGCTCAGGTTTCTTCCTTTTTTTTAATGCTGATTCATTCCATGGCTATGCCACTGAAACTAGAAGCCTTTCAAATGGCTTTGGGGGTTTGGTTTTTTGTTTCTTTTTGCTGAGTGAATTGTTCTTATGCAATTTCACTTCTACATAATAAATACTCTTATAAGATTATTTAATCATAGGCAAAGTTCCTGAAAAAATCACAGGTAAGTGTCATCCATCCTTGGGAGAAATAGACACTGAACTTTCCAAACATGAGTCATTCAAAAGCACTACTACCCTGAAAAAATCTTGGTCCTGCAACAAAAATCTGTGTATGACCTCATTTCCTTAAGGGTCTTTTTAATATATCACCAAGTTAGATGACCTGACTTTAGGCTCCAAAATACTCATGATAGTAAGTCATACTAATGCTAATAGTAGCATAATGAACTTTGTTTGCTTTATGAGAAGCTTAAAAAAAAAAAAAAAAAAAAAAAAAAGATTGTATTAGATAATCTTTTAGATAATTAGAAAATAATTAAGCAAAGTATATCCAAAGGGCCAATTTCTGAGGGCTTTGCATGTACGTTCAATTCATTAAGTCACATTCCCAGTTTGAAATTAATAGGAGTCTCTTTACCTATAGCACTGTAGGACCTGACCCAAGATTGTGGACACTGCAATATTGATGAATAATTTTGCCAGCTCTTTTCTCACAATTAAAATCCTTGTGGGTATTATACTAGCAAACATCTTGTGGTGGTAATGTTAAAAATCTCATTTAAGTCTAGTGAGAATAACAGCTACATTTTCATTTTAGAGCATGTGATAAACACACCTTTGGAAACTGATGCTTAGCTTACTTGGAGCTGGATTAGTGATTATTATTACTGGCAAAACAATTGGATTATATCATACAGGAGCTGGTCTGAACTTTATAACTCAAAACTTGCTGTCATATACAGTAAAGTGTAAAAATAACCAGATGACCTTTTGCTTCTCTTTTTCTTCAGACCTTCTCAGTCTGGAGGTAGACCAGATGTCATAAAACACAACAGGGCAAGCCAAGACCACGCGGATGGGTTTATGATGGGGGGAAGGGAAGGGAAGGGAAGGGAAGGGAAGGGAAGGGAAGGGAAGGGAAGGGAAGGGAAGGGAAGGGAAGGGAAGGGAAGGGAAGGGAAGGGAAGGGAAGGGAAGGGAAGGGAAGGGAAGGGAAGGGAAGGGAAGGGAAGGGAAGGGAAGGGAAGGGAAGGGAAGGGAAGGGAAGGGAAGGGAAGGGAAGGGAAGGGAAGGGAAGGGAAGGGAAGGGAAGGGAAGGGAAGGGAAGGGAAGGGAAGGGAAGGGAAGGGAAGGGAAGGGAAGGGAAGGGAAGGGAAGGGAAGGGAAGGGAAGGGAAGGGAAGGGAAGGGAAGGGAAGGGAAGGGAAGGGAAGGGAAGGGAAGGGAAGGGAAGGGAAGGGAAGGGAAGGGAAGGGAAGGGAAGGGAAGGGAAGGGAAGGGAAGGGAAGGGAAGGGAAGGGAAGGAAGGGAAGGGAAGGAAGAGCTGCTGGGGAGCTCCTGGAGTGCCCACCCCAAGATGCTGGGCAGAAAGCCTGGTCCAGACTGCAAGCCTTGGGTGGGCACTGCTGGGTGGAAAGCTTCACGCGTGACAGAAACCAGACCTGCACTTGGAGTGGGCACTGTGTTCCTCTCTGTCTCTTTGTAGTGGTCAGCTTTGTGAGGAGGTTAGGTGGGAGGAGAAGGGTTCCCTCGCTGACAGGACAGATGTCGGGTGGAGAAGAATTTCCTAACAAGTGGCAGAAATGAATAGGGAGGTGGTGACCAGCTGGGGATGGAGCATGGAACAAAATGGAGTCAGACTGCAAGTGACAACAAGTGAAAACTGGGAAATCCTAACACTGGGATCTTGCTTAAATGATGTGCTACAGTAAAATCTAGCTTGGGTGGGGGATCTGAGATGGAAGGTGACAGTAGGAGTCCCAGAAAGCTAAATGTTTTGTTTCCTCCACTCTTTACTCTAAATTTATCTCAGATTTCATTCAAAACCAGAACAGTATGGAAAGGAATATCCTTTTTCTGACTACTTTTCACCAATCCTCAGAAAACAACAGCTATGACCCTACTAGTCATTCAAGATATCATTGATTTGGAGGATCTGTGTGCCCATATATGTGTGTGCATGTGGGTAAGCAGGTATGTGAGATAGCCTATACTCCCACCCCTAGCACAAAGCACCAGCCTGATATTTCTAACCTGACAAATTTGGAAATCTGTGAAGTAGAGAAAACATTTTCTTTTGTATGGTGCAGAGAGACCCTTTTGGGTAGTAGAAAGGTTCAGGCAGGATGTCATAGGTATGAAGACAAATGTTTCAGTCATTCTTCTGAGCCTGTTTCCAGTTAAGTGAGTGTCTACTTGTACTCTTGCAAAGAAAAGCCTTCAAAAATAGAAGCAGACAATGGCATTTGCTCCTAGCAGGGAGACAGATGCAGCTGCTGGGAAGTACAAATGGGCCATGGTGCGGGCTGCAGCGTGGTGTCAGTTTGTCCTGCCACCCAACTAGGCTCAGCAGCCAAGCAGGGGGGCCCGGTCCATGCTTGGATGGGAGATGACTTGGGAATCCTTGGTGCACTGTGATGCTGAGGAAGCTCCAGCTTCCCACCAAATGGGAGAGCGATACCAGATGTAGGGTGTTGTCCTGGAGATCTATGCAAGACACACACAAAAAAGGAATGAAAATGAATCTTGGCTCTCCACACTGGACTGGTGGGGCTACTCCGTCAGCCTCACACTGCGGTATGATGTTCCAGTCAGATGGCAATAGCGGAGTCTTACTTGTCCCCTGAAGAGCCCCAGAAGAAGTTATATTGAAATGAACCTGATGAGAACATCTGCCAGAGTAGGTTTCCACTGGAATATATTACTTCCATGATTTGGTGTCTTCCTTCAAAAAAATGCCAACAGTGGTCTTCGCTAGCTTTCCCACTTTATTTTCCAAATGTGTGAACCCACAGCCTCTCAAAGCTACCCATTTGCCCATGCTCCCTCAGTCTACCAAGTAAAACATCTGCAAAGCACTTTGCTAAACTAGTACTTTTTAAAAATGTCTCTTTTGTAAGAAATGAAACAACGCAATCCCACACCCCAGCAAGCACCCCCAGTTTGGAAATTTTCATTTTTATTTGGAATAAGCAGTATTTTGAATATGCAAACATCCCTGCATGAGTCTGTTGCCAACTTGGAGGCAAATTAGGATATTTCAGATGTCACTATTCTTAATATTTCTATCATGTATGTGTCCTAGAAAGGAGAAATGGTTATGAAGAGGAGTATCATGTCACACAGATCTAGGAGTTCACTCAAGGGCAGAGAACACTGCAGAGAGGAGACAGCCACGGGACTATACAAACATAGACCATTAGTTACAGGCTGCAAGGTTCATGATGGGCTTCCTGTCGTCTGATTTTGTTGAAGGTGTGCTTGGCCTTTGAAAGACTGAAAAAATACAGGAGCAAGGGGTGACAAATGGTTTAATGATTACAGCATGGTACACCACATCTCATGTTCTTGGTCCTTGGCCTGACCCAACTCCTGACCTGTTACAAGACTGTAAGCAAATTCTTTTACTGTTCCAGTCCAAATCCTGCAGTCTGCATCCAGGCAAAACAGTCACTGCAATTAAAGTCTGTCTTGCTGAATGTTTTATGGGTAACCACAATAACACTGTTCCCTTCCTCTTGCCCACAGCAAGATCTTTTGGTACCATAGTCCCCTGAGGGACAAGGCTAAATGTGGCACGATTTGGCGACAGGCTGTGATCAAAATCAAATCTGAACACCGGTGTATAGCAGTGGTGACCCACTTTCACTCTTTATTTCCTCCTCTCGTCTGTGGTTCTCAAAAATCACTTGCCTCTAGCATTGTCACTTCTTTAACTCACAGCCTAGAAGATCTGCTGTGCCAGAGCACCCCATGACTCAGAGAGATCCAAAAAGCCTGAGCTTAGCAGCATGCCTACTGAACTGAGACAAATAAGATGAGCAGGTCAGTCTGACGAGCTAATCAGAACTCTCCTCTAGGAAAGATTATGCTTCCAGGACATACTCCACATATTGCAGAAAGCATGTGGAATAGAGCCAAGGCAGAGATACCAACTCCAGCATAACCCATGTTCCCTCAGTCTTGCACATCTTCAAGGACAGTTTGTCTTTTGACCTAATGCTTAGAACCTTTATAAGTACAAAATATCTTCCCTTCCTTCTCAGTGGGGGAGTATTCCTTTCTCTGGTCCCAACACGGGGGATTCTGCAGCTATTGAAAAAATGTCTCCAAGTGCCCAAGACAAAGTAGGTACAAGACAGACCCTCTGATATTCCTCACATATCCATGTGATCCCATAAGGCCTGTATCTGTGATGCTAGTGAGTCTTGGAAGGTTACTTAGCTATGGCAATAGGACTGAAGTTATTCACTTTTCTGTCTCAGGCGGGAAGAGCACATGCTGTGACTGAAGAGCTGTAGACGGTACCTATTGAGTCTATACAGCTTCATGAATGTCGCTTCAGCTTCAATTCCAGTAACGCTACTGAGGCAAACATCCTCAAGTCTGAAACTCATCATCCCTCTAATACACTTTTTTTTATTAGACACCCTACAGCACATTTCTCAGTCTTGAAAGCACAATAGACTATCTCTGTTGAAGAAGCAAATAAGCTGTTGATATACATTACTGTATTTTCTAATCTGATCTCCTCTTACCTAGACAGTCATACCAACACTTACTGTTTATCAGTAGTCTTGTTAAAATATAAAAAATATAGCATATTGATTAACTGGCACTGTGGGACTGACCCACCATTCAGATCTAGCAGCAGTCATATCCATTGCACTGTTTGGCCTTCCGTGGCTTTGGAAGAATGGCAGACAACTGATGAACAGCAGCCCCCTCTCTGCCATGGTGCATACTGATCCACATACATCCGGCTAACACATTTGTGAACCCCTTTGGAAAACAAAAATCACACAACCCTTCTAAGAAGAGCCATTAAATGAACTGGCAAGATTTTGTTTTGCTTTGCTTCCCTTATGTTTTGCTTACGAGAATTAGTGTTAGGTCTCCATTTCAGAATTCCAAATATTGCTATTTTGCTTTGGTTCACAAGTGAAACAGCCTTTTTTAGTTCCATTCTTCTTTATAATTTTTGCATTGGACAGGAATAGTAAGACTTTGCAGATCGATACACACATGATAAGGGAAGATTTGTAAGAAAAATAATGCCGTTCTTAACTGCAATATGCCTTTTTAATAAGACTCACCTACCACTGCTCTTCAGTAGTTGTAGCACCAAATTCATATGCAGGTCTAACACTGAAAATAAATAAGCAGTGACTTGTGTGTGCGTGTGGTGTGTATAGTATAGCAGATACTGGGGCAGATCGTCAGCTGGTGTAAATCAGCCTAGGTCCATTGACTTTAATGGAAACTTGCCAACTTACCCCAGCTGAGAATCTGATTATTGTTTTGCAAGTTCTTGCATTAAAGATAAGCATTCACATTCTGCTCTGTGACGCTGGTGTAAGTGGGAGCAACTTCACTGAAGTCTCTGGAGTCTTACGAGATGTACCTTACCTGGAAAGCAGAATTCAGTTTGAAATCTTAATGACAGTTAAAGCAGTTTTTACCTCTATTGTATTTCATATCTTCCCTTTTCCTTAAAAGACAAAACAAAACAAAACAAAACAAAAAAAGACAACCCCACAAGCAAACAAACAAACAAACAAACAAACAAACAAAAAAAAAAAAAAAAAAAAAAAAAGAAGGAGATATCAGGCTGTCATGGAAATTCTCAACTACATCTTTTTTCTCTGACTCTCATTTCCAGGCTTTGTGCAAATAGTTTATTTGATTTGACACCTACTGCACAAAAGGTTGCCCCTTCTGTTCTATCAAGGCTGGTATCAAGAAAAGAGAGAGAAAAATCGCACAGCTGGTAATACAGAGAACCCAAAAATATACAAAGATGTACCAGAGGGAATAGTCATCAACATAAAGTGAACAAGCACCCAGACTATTGATTACATGCTGCTCACAGAACACTAGGCATTTCTGCCAACTTCTTTCCACTCTTACACTGAGCTGCAGACAGCATGTTGTACTTTGCATCATCAGTTTTGATGAATAATGCACTGATAAACACTGCAGCCAATATTCTGGAGGAGCTGAGAAGCCAGATGTCATCTGGACCTCCAATAGTTTTAACCCCGGGTCTCTGACAGACACTGAAATAAACACTAGATATGCACCGCAGAATGGGTGATGCTCAAATGCGAGGCTAGGTACAATATTAAGCTGGCAGGCATATGAAAAATGAAGGGCCATTGTAATCCTTTCATGAACAACTTGCAGAGGTGCTGAGACAGTGAGAAAGCAGCACCCCGCCACGAGCTGCTCACTGGAAACACCTGCCAGGTGCAGCATCCCTGTGTAAGTGGGGTGCCCAGACAAAAGAAACGCTGTTAGCCCTGCGAGCCACAGCCCAGCTCCGTTTGAAGGGATCGAGCAAAGGGCTCGGCGGACTTGGCCCCTTGGGGAAGCGGGATCCCCGTTCAGGAGAATGGACACGTTCTTCCACAGCTGTCAGTTGGACATGTTAGGATGGCAACCAGCTGGGCATCTTAGCGATACACCAGGGCCTTTCTGATCACGGTCAGCAATGTGTAGCAAGGTTTCTCTAGCCCTTAAACCTCATTTGGTATTTATCTTACATGTATCCTCACCAGCGAGGCCTGGGTTTTTTAATCAACCTCTGGGGCCCCTCAGTATACCCACTGATAAGGTCAGGGGACCTCAAGGCTTGTGAAGATTTCATCTCAATGAGTCTCAGCAGCACCAGGTACCCTTTAAAATCTCACACATGGCTTAGCGATATAATCAGTGAGATTATGCAGTTTTGGAAGTAAACTATTCTACCCACCCATCTCAATAATCCAAGATCTCAGCATGTCATGTAAGAGTAAAACTTACTTTTTTTAATAAATGAGGGGAAAGGCCCTACCTTCCCCAGAATTACAGTGTAAAGGGCTCATTGCTAACTGAAGATTCTGTTTAAGGAAGATCTGCTTATATAAAAAGCCAAATTAGGCTCTCAAAGGCTGAGCGTATGCCTAAGCAATGGAAGAGTAGTTTCTCTCTGCTGGCACTGCAACACTGCTAGGGTCAGGAAGCCCCCTCATGGTTTGCTCACCAGGAGGAGGGTTGTATTATTTGAAGCATCCTAAATGTTCTGCTTTATTTTACCACCAGAATTTCCCAAGAAAAACTTCATGTAGAAAAGAAAATATATGGCTTAAACATGGAGGGGGAGTGTTTTCACTGTTTACTTTCTCCATTTTCTTTTGCACCTGAGTAACCATTCTTGGCATAGTTGGCAAATGCTCTGAGACATGCCCTACTCCTGCGTTGAGGGGAAATCCAAAAATAGGTAACATGTTCTTTATAATGCTATTTCTTTTCCATTCAGCTTGTCAAATAACTGACAAATGTGAAGCATGAATAAGGACCTCTTAAGGTATGAAACAATCCAAGAAGAAAACTGGCATGCACCTGGAAAGTGGTTAAAACAAAGTAGCAGATCAGGAAACACTTACATAGATAAGGGGTAAGCTGTAAAAAGGCAGAGGCAGTGACTATAGTGGAATTTCAATTATACTGACATTGATGGGCATAGCAGTAGTGGAGTCATTAAGGATGGATGCATGTTTCTGATTGCGGTACCAAACTGTTTTTTTGGTTTGAGGAGCAATCAACAAGACCAGGGGCTATTTTGGACTTAGTCCAAGGAAATGAAACTAGGTGAAATGAATGATATAGAAGATAATAAACCCTTAGGGCTAGGTTATAATATCGTCAAATTGGAAACACTTCTGAAAATATTTGTGAATGGTTATAAAAGTACAATAATTTTGAGGACAGAATGAGTTGAAGAAAGTTGATTGGAATCAACTGTATGTGGACAATAATGGAAAAGCATGCAGTATTTAAGAAATGGAGAGACTGCTATTTCTATTCAGTTTATTAGAATCAAAGTCAAAATGATAGCAAAAACAAGCAAATGTGGCCTCAAAAAATGTAATAAAGGTATCAAAATGCTTTCCTTATTTAAAAGGCCAGGCATCCTTGAAAAATGGGAAGGTTTGGCAGTTTTAAAATGAATGAGAACAACATTGAGAGAATACCAACAATGAATAATATCCATTAAATATTTCAATCAAGACTGAAGCCAAGTTGCTCAAGTGTATGCATGCAATGTAAATGGTAAAAAAAAAAAGAAGAAGAAAAAATAAAAAAGAAAGATGATAATGAAACATGGAGCACTCGTTCATATCTGTTTCCACAAATAAAAGGACCAGTGCTCAGGCTTTCATTCAGAGCACAGTTCCAGTGGCTGTGGCAGACTGGGGATATGAGTTAGGACTATTCAGGGAGTGTGCCCTTAAGGAAGCTGATGGCAGCTGGAAATCACGATAACAACTCCTGTGCAGAAGGGTCCAATCCCACTCTTGCAGTGCTGAAGAGCACTTAGAAGTGGCTGCGTAAGAGTTGGTGCAGGGTCTACCCTGGCAATGCAGTGATTATTCTCACTTGCCATGACAACCTGGAAGATTCGAGAGGAAGAAGTACATCTCGATCCATACAAATTACTCCAAGAGCATGGTCAGATGATCAGAGAGGTTGGTCAAGCTCACGTATTTCATTTTGCATAGCTGCAGTCGGGTACTCTGCCTCTCCGGGGATGGCCACAGCTTCCACCTGAGGCAGGCAGTAACCTCTCCCAGTAAGCTAACTCAGTCCTTCCCAGTTTACGCATGCTTTCAGCTGCCATCTTCTCATTCTGCATCTTCTCCTGAATGCCACAGTTTGTCATACCAGAGTGGTCCCTTTTGATTCTGCTCAGCTAGAGATGTGAGGGCCAGTCACACCTGGCTAAATCCTACTCTGGGAAGGAACCTGAAGATGTTGCCTAGTAAGAGTCTCAGCAGAGAGACAGACAGACAGCAGAAGCTTGTGAAAACAAGAAGCTGTGTGGTGAGTAAAGGGAATGTGCTGAGGGAGGTACTTTGCCTCTTCCTGGGGAGAAACAGGGTGTCCTTGGTGAGAGTGTGCTGCAGTCAGCAGAGAGCCTGGCCAGGCAGAGACGGGGCTGGCCATGCCTGGCTGAGCAGCACTTTGTGCCCCCGTAGGGTTGTGTTGTTCAGCTGGTAGCATCTCCTGCTGCTGTACAGAGCCCGTGACAGGGATTGCTGCTCCCCACAGGGAAAGAGGTGCCAGAGCCTTCCTTCCCCACAGCCACGTATTTCTCAGCCCGCACCACCAGCCAGGCACACCATGAAGTTGAACTCCAAGCTTCTCCAGTATCCAGAAAGGCTGGAATTACTTACTTCAGTTAAACCTTGCAAAGGGGACAGCTCAAGATTCCAGGATGCTTTTTATATCACGGATTTCAAAGCAGGCCTCATGTCCTAGCACCCAAGATGCAAGACAACTGTTCTTATTTTCCAGTGTGCTTAAGCTGAGGACAAAATGCTGACCTTTCCTATGTTTCATTGATGACTCATGAACAGACCCGGAATCTAGAAAAAGATCACTTTAAGTGTTTTTCTTTTCTTCAGCTACAAATTTTGTTCTCCATTCTCACCAGGTATCTTCAAAACACAAGACCATTGATAACAGAGAAAGGGCTTTTTGGGAGACGCCAACTCTCACATCGGTGAAACTCCTTGTAAAATGATGAAACCATGTGCGGATTAATCCTGAAGACAGATGGTTTCTGGTTTTCATGGTTTGAAGGACCCTCCATGTCTGAATCACACAGTAAGGCCCATGCCCAGGTTTCCATGATGGACGCCAAAGGCAAAAATATACTGAGGAGGCTCATGAATGGTTTCTGGATGATGCTGCAGTGGTTCATTGGGAATTAGGAACAATGTTATATTTGACAGAGTTTTACACAAAAGTAAATGTGGTAGAGGACAGAGAGGAATCAGGCACCTAACCCACAGACTGGCAGAAATTGAGGTTTTGGCTTCAAAGATAAAGAAGAAAAATGGTTGATTTCATCCAGTTACATGTTGTGGAAATGAACTCAGCCCAAATTAAGTTTACTAAGTCCCCAAATTGTAGATGAGGACCTTGCAGTTTTGGGTTGGGGTGCAAAAGATGTCCAAATATGGGCAAGACCAATCCTTTGTGTGACACCCTTCACCCACCAGTGAGACTCCTTGCAACAAGAGGATGTCCCTGAATGAAACTAGAGCTTACTGCATGAATCCTCTCCCCTCAGACACTTCGGCACCTGTCAAGCATCAAGAGTCCCCCTTTTGTCCCAGCAGCCTCCTCTCCCTGTGCCTGCTGCACCACTGATTCACATTCCCCACTGGAGCTTGCAGGACCCCTACTAGCCTCTACTGTAAGCTGGCCTGAGGAGATGGTTCACAGTGTGCTCACAAAACTCACAAAACTTGGTGGAAATTTCAGCCCCATGATAATGATCCAAATTTCCATGAGCCCATAAAGTGCTCTAAAAAATTAGCAGGGAGAGTGCAAGATCATGCATACCTGTGCAAAATTACTTGTTGCCTAGGCAGGGAAGCAGAGAGGAGGATGTAAGGAGCAGAAGAAAATGGAACAGCAGGGCTACATATTTCTCTCATAGAAAATTCAGAACTGCAGAGGTGCAAACAACTGTTCACAAAGAAAATGGATACTTTTTTAAAGTAAAGTCTGGAGAAAACAAGGCTGATGGTGATCCATAAAATCCTGGGAAGCTCAAATCAGGCTTTCATATAAACTGAGGAACAAAGAAAGGATTTCACAGGTGTGAAAACCAGAGTAAATTTTTATTTTACTTTTTTTGAATCCTACCATACAGCCTTGCCACAGAGAAGAGCAAGCCCCAGCCTTTGTGGCGGTAGAACCTGCCACATTTTTGCCCTGGGTAATGAGCTCGGAGGAGGAGATTTGAAAGAAGACTTTGCATTGTTCGAGGAGGCTCTGGAGCAGAGGGAGGGTGGAATTCCATCTGTTCACTTCCGCGCGGTTCAGTGA
The DNA here is from genome assembly GCF_018691265.1 of Tyto alba. Classification (NCBI taxonomy): domain Eukaryota; kingdom Metazoa; phylum Chordata; class Aves; order Strigiformes; family Tytonidae; genus Tyto; species Tyto alba. The sequence goes on from NW_024881301.1 coordinate 3,788,370, forward strand.
GCTGCTTCACTTTTAATGGTTCACTAGGCTGTGACACTTAGCAGAAATTACGGTAAATGTTTTTTAAAACCTTTACATTATCATTTAAGAAGCCACATGACAAGATCACTGAAAAGCTAACCCTTTGATCTCTGTCTCTTGTGAGGTTTTTTGTCTGATAATGGAGACAATGTACCATGTACCATTGAGGCTGGATAATGTGTTGGTGTGCTTAAGTTCACTTTGCTCCCTGTCTTAACAGCATTCTCTATGATGTTTTTTTCGAACCATTGCAAAAAAACCCCAGGTTGTTTCCCTTAAAATCTATAGTCACCTCAGCAGTTCCCATATAGCTCTTTGCATGTTAGGAGGGCTGACAAACAACTCACACGCCAGCTCAGATAGGAAGTACCCTATGTTACTGATCAGGTGGAATTCCACTTTGCCTGCTTGAGTGACCCTGTGAACAATGTAAATCATTAAGTAAGTCTTTGCAATGGTGCAGAAAGGTGATGGGGGAAGGGAGCTCTGTCTCTGGTGCTTGTTCAATGCAATTTCACAGGAAGACTATTTATTTTCCATAAATCTTTGAAGAAGACCAAGTGGTAGTCAACAAGTTTGGTTTGACTTGAAGACAGGGATGGGAAGTCATGGTAAATTCTTGTGCACTTCTGTGTTTAATCAGCATTTAGGATATATTTTTCTCCCTACATTTTCTTCTATCAGTTTTCAGCCCTTTGTTGTATAAATTGGTCTTTTCCATCTGGAGAAAAGTCTATAGAGTGTCTGGAAGATTTGGAACAACCATTTGGATGTCTTCACTGCTGTAGAAATTGGCCCTTTAAGTACCAAGAGAAAATCTTTTTGCAATCATTATCTTTTTGCAAAGAAGGGAAACACGTACAAACTAAGTCACTCACCACAGATCTATGTCTCGCAAAGCTTTCTGCTGCCTTTGCTCTAGTCAAAAGAAATGGTTTACAGCTTTAGACAAGACCACGTTTCCCCATCAACTACACTGCACAGGTGGCATGTCTCAAAAACAGGCAGCCTGAAAAACAAATGGAGGCTACAGATTCTAGTCCTTAGAGATCATTGTTACATTCTTCGACCTTCAAGAATTAAATACTAAAGCCTGTTTTGGTGTCAGGGGACAACTACGTGAAGATTCATAACTATTTTTTCCTTTAATCAGTCGTGTCTGATCCAGGCCATGGACATGAATTCACAGCATGAGTTCAAGCCCTTCGCTCTGTGAAGATATCCCATAGGAAATAGATATCTCAAAGATATAGATTCTGAACTGGGATGGTGTCCACAACACTGGCTTCATTGCACTCACATTTTACCAAGGAGCATGGTCAGCACACTTTACAAATAAGATTTTAGCCATCACGAAGGAAAACTCTGAAGTAAAACCTAGTTGAATAAAGCCAGTGAGTTCTTGCTATAGCTCTGCTACTGTGTTGGCCCTCTTGATGAAAAATGTCCATTTTTCTCCTACAAGGTGGAATCTACCAGAAGAGCAAAAGGGCTTTCAGACTATTTCTGAGAAGGCTGGTAATTACATGCTGAGAAGACACAGAGAGAGGTCACCAGAGCAGGAGAGAGAAAAGGAAGCAAGAACTGTAGCTGAAATTCAGGTGGAAGAATATGATACTTTGGACAAGCCAGTAGTAATCAAGAGGATTGAAGTACATAGACTGGTTGGGATTCCATCTGCAAGTAGCTTCATATCGTCCCCTCTAGCTTCTGATTTGAATAAGGCAGTACTGACCTTGAGAATTTGCCTGACATCTAAACCAGCACAAATAAATTAAACAAAAGCAAGCAGCTAAACATTGTCACCACAGGTCTGTTTTGCACTGCTCCCTGCACCATCTCGATGCTGCACTTCGTCCATGATCCCAGATCATCCACTTGGCTTGGGAACATCCAGGCTAGGGAAGCCCTCACATCGCACTGCTCATACGCTGGTTGCCTTTGGCTGTCTCCAACTTGTCTCAAACGGGCACAGAGACAGCGAGACATACCCCTCAGCTGCCCCTCAATTCTGTTGAAATGTAAGTCCAAATATTTCTTTTCAAGCAGTGTCCAAGTCTTTTTTACTTCACCTCTTGGGGGACTTGCAAAAGCTCATTTGAACTCCAGTGTCCCTGTACCGGTGCAGTGGCCAGTGAATGCTTTATGTTACAGGCACATGCTGCCTCTCAATGTAAAAGTGGAATCCTTTCTGCAGAAATTTCCATATACCATGAAGCTGGAAAAGCATGGCCAATATAGAGCAAATAAATCTATCTGCATGTGGACTTTGACTGGTATCAAACTGGCTCATTTATTGCCACAACTCTTTGCTGGGAGACTTTTGTTCTGCTGTAGAGCTGCTAAATTCCCCTTGAGTACTATTAGTGTTGCTGCTTTTTATGTCTCTCTCCATGACACTACTCAATGAAAGTTATAATTAACTCAGAGGAAGTAGAAGGGGATGGACTCTGTCTGTTTAGGGGGAGACGGGTGCAGAACGGGAAAAGATAATGCTAAATAACCTTTGGGCTTTCTAGTATCCCCTGAACACTTGGTCCTTGATTATTTTTTAGACCTCACCTGTCTACTGAGAGGCAGCCCAAAGCCTGTTGCCAGCTGCAAACAACAGCAATCAGGACTAATTTTCAGGGCTGAGGGAGGACTTGAATAATTTGACTTGTAAGACCTTTGTGCTGGCCTTCTGCACAAGACTGGTTTTTAGCCTTGGAGAACTGCAGAAGCCACCCCTGGCTGAGATCCTAGTATCAGAGGTGAAAATGTGTCTGCTTTCCAGTAACGCTGGTCAAGCCAGAGAAAAATTTATTGCTTAACTATTAGAGATTTAAATGTCAGATGCAGGACCTATCCTGACTCCCAGTGACTCCCACATTTGTGTATACGCAGATAAACTGGAGGGTTAGTATACAGCTGAGGCATGCAAAGGCAGGCTGAGAGAGGGTAGCACAGCATTTCTGAAGGTGCATGCCCATAGACAGGATCCTGGAAAGATTTCTTACATTTTTTAAAGTATTGCGTTGTAGAAGAAGAAAAGGGTTGAAAAACTAGCAAACTAGTGATCACATTGCACGTGCTTTGGACACGGAAATTATTCCTCTAGCAGCAAACAGTGAATGCTAATAGGATCTTAGTGATCTGCTCACAGAATCTTTGGAAGTCATCAAGAAAAAATAAAGTGTCCTTACTGACTTTGACAACTCTCCTGCAGGTACTCACAGCCATGAGTAACTTTATACAGCTGAGTAAACCTACCGAGTTCAGCAGGACCACTCACATATGCACATTACTCACCTGGGTCTCAGTAATGTAAGCTCACAGTCTAAATAGTTCATAGTTCTGAACTATTCAAAAGTGAGTTTCTGAACCAAGAAGCCATTTGAATAACTAGCGTGCTATTTTGATCTGCATTCTAATTTGAAAACTCATCATTATTTACATGATAAACATAAATGGTGCATTTGGAGTTGTTATAGTCCATCATGTAAATCCGTATTTAAGCATTATGAAAAAGAGGATTTGTGACTCAGTAGATCATATTAACTGTAGAGCAGATATTGCTGTTGATCAAATCTATTTTCTTACTGCCCAACGTGCATCAAGTCCATGTGATAAAAAATCCTTATGACATATTTACTGCTCTGTGAAATGATGTGGTCATTTTTAATTTCTTTGTATTTTTCCTATAATATTCTAAGCAGCTTGGCATTCTCTGAGGAGAACAGCAGTCTTACTCTAGATGGCCCTGCTTTGATCTCAGCTAGGTGATTGTGAGTGATGAGCTCCCAATGGTTTAACAAAGGTTCCCACAAATATTTTGCCTGCCCCTCACTCAGTGATGCCTGTGATGTTCTTTGGCCATGTCCTCCTCACAGAAAAACATGTCATCTCCATATACTCCTTTCCCAGCCAGAAAACATCAGCTCCATACTCCCATTTCCCCTGTTCTGAGCCATTATCCCACTGATCCATCACACTTGCTCATCTCAATAACCTGGTAGCATTTAGAGCTGGTCTCATTGCTCAGCAACTGTTTTCCAAAGACGATTCAGTAGAAATTAAATTGGTGGTCTCTTGTCACCACTGCTCCCTGGGGCACTTAGTTCTCCTGCTAACACTAACCCTACAGTGGTGGCTCAGACAACTGCTGGGTCTGCCCTGCCACAGGAATAGGTTGTCAAGAGGCAGACTCATTTTTCCTTCTGTTCCTCAGGTTGACAGTCCCATGGAGGCAGATACAGTTATCTCCCAAATGCCAGAAAGATCTTTACAGCTGATGCTGAAGGGAGAGACAACAGGTCTTCTGTCTTATGCATGGCAGTACACGTTTTTCTTGCTTCATGCTGGGCCAAAAAGACCAATTTCATTCTTCTTGATGCTGCTGTCAATGCTGCATCAACTACATGTGCATTCAGACAGGGCTTTACATGAGAGATCAGCCTTAGCATTTGGCCATGAGCTGGAAACTTTCCTTCTTGTTTTCACTTCAGGTGCAATCAAAAGATATCTGCAATTCCTGTGACTTTATTTATATGGCACAAAATTTTTAGGAACTGATAGTGAGCTAATGTTTTCAGGATACTCTTAACCACCGCCATGTTGTGTATATTCTCCAAGTGTGCTTAGAAGGGGGATAGAGGCAGATTTTTATCCCCTCAGCCTCCCGCAGCAGAAGGGATCTCGATTCTTTCCACTCTCTCCACTTAGGTCACATTTTTAAGGCTTGTTTTGCCAACTAAGGGGAAACAAACTTCAGTCCAGATCATCAAAGATTTCTAGAAACCAATATACTTATGAAAACCGATGCTTTGTTATTAAAATTGAGATTATCTTTACAAAGTCCCAGTGGTTGGTGCTGGTAGTCAAAGTCTGTAGAAGACCCGACAAATCCCGTTTTCATTTTTGGTGAGGACAGCAAACAGTGGGGTCCCACCCCATGTGCTGCTGTGGTTTTTTTACCTTCTTGGGTGAAATCCCAGTCCAAAACTGGGAGATGAGTCAGAGAGAACTGAAGGAACAAGGAAAAGGTAAAACAAATGAAATGGCAAAATAAGGGCAACATTCTGCCTAGCAGATGTTCAGTATTCCTACAGTCTCATTACCTTTGTTTAAATGTTTGAATCAATGCTTTTAGTTTAATAAACAAAACAGATGCAAAATTTGCAGCTAAGTGTTAGGAGTGAATGTCAAGGCACAGCGAGCAATCTGCATGTCCCCTGGGACTGTGTTTTTTGGTCCAGGATGGGAAACCTGTTGTTAGAATTGTTCCCAGATTATATCCCACTGGCCCTGATTACCTTGATGTTGGGGAAATGTCTCGAGGGACGTGAATTGCCTAGAATCATTTGCAACAGCTGCCAGCAACTGCGATTCTATGTTATTACAAAAGCAATCTCCCTTCCTGGGAATTTGATTTGCAAAAATAGAAGAATTAATAGAAATAGAAAGAAAGGTTTTAAAATAAGATCGGTTTCCAAAAACCAGGCACCCTTTTTGACACAAGTATCCCTTATGCTCTCAAATGGGAATAATTACAGAAGTGACTGTCACAAGATGGTACCTGCTTATGAAAAATAAATCTCTCCCTTGAATTTAGGCAGGCTCGAGTCAATATTTCTTGCAGAAGAAATCTCTCCTTTAAGCTCAGTATATTTTCTGGAACAATGGATATTGAATTGTGTCTGTTAATATAATCACTTGACATCTACCGTTTTGTATATTTCGTGTTCCAGTGAAACCTTCTCTGTATTGCTAATGAAATAATTTTTTTATGTTCTCAATAATCATTATTCTCTTTAATGAAAAGTTAGGGCAGATCTTTCAGTCCTTACATGTGGGAATAATTTCTACCCTCACATTACTTTCTTGAGTAACTTAAGCTGACTTGAGTGAATTAAAGTTTTGTAGGGATGGCTTGTTCATAACTTAAGTGCTAATTGACATCTATTTCAGAACATGACATTCCGGAATAAACCCTACTTTAAGACATTAATGCAATTACAGTTTTTATAACAATGAGTATAATTATGTTTTGGGTAATAACTAATAAGTCATTGCAGTGGAATGTAAGATAATGTCTCCTGCCAGCTGCCTTCAAAAATCCTCTGTCAGAGACAGTGAGAAAGATCTGTCCTGAGTCACATAAAGCATCTCCCACAAACATGGTGAAATAAAAGAACAAGAGACACAATACTTCTGTCTTTTAATTTTGAGGCACTACTCATTCTAGTGCTTGGAAATTTTTGAGTTCTAGTATCACAAATGAAACAAATTGTTTCATTTCAATGCCTTTGCATCAGAAAAAGAGTCAGGTCCAGATGCAGCGGTCAGTCTAATAAGTGATTAATAGTTAAAGTGAGCCGCTAGTACTTTATTTCCTATCCCCTGCTCTGCCTCCTCTTTAACACTCAGGTAACTGTCAGAAAGGGACCCAGCTATTACAGATGACAAGGGGTAAATGCCTTCATGTTGTCCTCCAAAGGTTAAGGTTTACCAACCTCAGTTGGAAGCCACAATCTCCAATAACCATTAATCCACTAAACTCCAGTACGAGTGAACATATTTATGGCTGCAGTCACTAAAGGGTGAAATAAAGATTAGTTTTTAGTTAGGAACGCAAAGCTTTTTAGATCAATACAGACCCACTGCTGAAATCAATCTAAAGTTTGGAATTTTTAAGTAAAGATTTACTGGGCTTCCTTGTACAGTTAATTTTCCAGAGGGGGAATAGTCTCAGCAATGTTACATAGTAATCAAATTGAGTAAACACTAGTCAGTTCGTAAACTGACCTCAGTTATGCGCATAGCAAATGAGTGTACAGCAATAAAAATACCCATAATGTGGATAGTAAATTTTCCAATAAACAGGTAAAGCCAAAATGCACATATAGACTAACATGATAAAATATTAGTAGCTACATTTGCCTATTTGAAAACATAAATAATCAATAGACATTAATAATGAAGTTGTTCGTGCGTTTCTTTATTACTGTGCATATTAAGTGTTTCAATTATTTCTACTTAGTTTGATAGATAAATGTATATGCACATTTTATGCCTTGAAAAGAATATAGGATTACTCTTCAAAACAAAAGCTACTGTTTAGATGAAAGAACAAGTGGACTGGAAATACACAGCTTGTTATACCCCTCTGCTGTTCATGTTTGATGCATGTATACAATTTATTATGCAATTTCTTGAGATTTGACAAAGTAATTGTCTGGCAAACCATAGCTTTAATGATGGTTTTTCTGCTTCTTACAAAAGGTCTGAAGGTAGTGTAGGAAAATGACTTAATAGATCAGTGTCTATAAATGCTGTTAATGCGTATTATATATATATATGTGCGATGGTAACCCAAGTTATTTTCTGAGTTACCGCACAATATGTTGTGAGATTCCATGTGGTAAATTCGTTTTTTGTCATCAGAGCTACTGCGTGAAATCTTATATGTTGAGCTGTAACTTCCAAAATAACTCGGGTCACTGCCCCAGCTTTAGTCTTGGTGTCTGTCACTGGGAGCTCTTGACGGTGGACCAAGGGCTGTGAAGAAGCTGGGATGTTATAATAGCGCCATGGTATCTTAAAAAAGGCAGAATTTCCATTGTTAATCCCATTTTAAAGGGCCTGTCGCTTGGCAGTTAAAATCCATTCAGGTCTGAAACCAAAGTCAAGGTGCAATATATAAATTTCCTTTTAATCATACTCGCTTTAAATCATGGAGGCTATTCTTGAGATAAGGAGCACAGAAATCCTAAAGTTTTATTATTTTGAACACTTTTGCAGTCTGTTGTAACTAAAATATGTCTAATTTTAAGAAATGAAATTTCTCAGCAGAGGGATGTTCTTCATTTCACCTGTCTCCCTGTTTTATCATCGGTAAAAGACTATTGGCCAGATTCATAGCTTGTGTGAGCAAGTACTGGGTCCACCAGGACTGTCCCTTTACATCACCAACGAACCTTTGTCTCTGCTGATGAGCTATACTCAAATGAGGTTAAAATAGAAACCTTTTTTCATTTTTCTCCGGTGTCATTTCTCAGCCCTAGGATATTTGGGATGTTTATTTATATCTTGGTGTAAATGAATATGAGGCATTGGGCTGACAGGAAGATGTTATCTCATGAGTAATAGGTACCTGCAAATCACCCAGGCAACTTGAGCCAAAGAAGAAAAAAAAGAGATAAAGTTCTGGTGACTGGACTCTGCCATCAAGTATCACTTTATTCTATTTCATCTCAATTTTTCAGAATTAATGATATCTTTTTTGCCTCCCATATACAGCTCATGAATGAGTTTGTTGATAACAGGGAAGACTAAAGTCTCCTCTTAAACCTCTGGTACAACAGAAATAGAGCTCTTATTGATTTCCTCACATTTCCCATTTGGCATTATGGAAATACTTGAAAAGGTGAGGAGGGAACAATTTCCAGGTTGGCATATCCTTCACACCAAAGCAGACCACAGATGATCTGCTCGGATTCCAAGGCAATGTCACTCAGAGACAAATGCAAGGACATTTTTATTATGCGAACTAGATGCTGGCCTGAAACAGCTGGTTGGTGACACAGAGCCCTGCCAGCCTTTCAGTGATGACTTCTTTTTGGTTTCTACTGCCTGGGCCAGATTCGAACCAAGAAGCTGGACACAACTGTCCACTTTGCTGAAAAGCAGAGAAACACTTCAGCAAAGGAAAGGGGTTCTTTTTCTGCTCCCATTTTCTCCCCATTTAGAGTATCTGCTACCAAAGTTATATCTTCCCTGATGAAAAAAATATAATTTTGACAATGCTTCATCAACCTCAAGTTGCTCATTTGCAGTTGGACCTAGTGGAGACAAAACAGAAGTCCTTGTTTATCTGGGTAGCTAGTCAGATTAAGTCGGGGCCACTACTGGATTTTACCAAACTCACCCTCACCAGCTAATGAGGGTCAACATCAACTAGGTGAATAATGCTTGACTTTCACTGGCTACATAAAGTTAAAGATTACCTGGTTTTAATCTCACAAAGCCCTGTCTCCATACTTTGTGTTTCGTTTTTTTGTTTGTTTGTGGTTTCTTTTTTTTTTTTTTTTCTCTCAGCAAACTGGCTATCTTGAGTGAGCAGGTTCTGACTTTAAAATATACAGTTTGGAATATGGGAGAGAAACACACATTGACTATTCCACAATGGTGAATAGCTCTGGTTACTGAGAAAGCAATGATACATGATCTCCGGAGGGGGATCACCTTTTTCCCCTCTGCAGCAGAACAAGCCTGTACTATGTAAGCACAGCCCTACCATTTAAGCAGCCAGGTCGGAAGGTGCTCTGTGTTATCTTAGAAAGATGGCGTAAAGCAAGGGGAGACTGCAAACCTTAACTCACATTTCCTTTGCTTTTTTATACTTATGTTTAACTCACGCCCCCAAAATTATGTTAATGAATAAGTATCTTGGTAGTCCAAGTTAATGCCACATTTTATTTTACATCATTATTTCCTCACAAGGGAGTTGACATCCAGTGAGTCCTCTCTGCTACATCCAAAGGGAGAAGACAATCTTGGGACAGTTGAAATAGAGCACTACAGGGAAGATTTCTGTCCCCAGAGCATTTAGATGTGATGGAGAACAAAAGTCTTTGTCAGCAAACTGTGCTTGAAAGAGAATTAAAAATTTTTTCGCAACTCCTCTCCCTTAAAAACTGTTAGTGCTCCCTTGGGCTTTGTGAGAGCCATGTTAAACCTATGGATTATGCTTTACTTCAGTACAAAAATGTACTCTAAATTTAGCTACTGCAATCCAGCTAGTTCCCATTGCTCTGAAGCTCACCCCTTCCCCTGTGTGTTTCAAAATGCTGCCTCAAGAAACCAAGCAACTGGGGTGAAGCACTCTCCCACTTGGAGATGGCCCCTTTCAAAGCTTGACTGTGACTTTAGAGAAAACATGGTGTTATTTGCCACCAACGTATCCTCCTCCTAGATTTGCAATGAGTCCTGTGTTCACCAGGCTGGGAGAATTCAGCCAAACTGAATGGTAAATGCAGACATATGTCCCACATCAGGAAAGCATTCCCTTTCAAGAGAGCACTTAAGGATATGCTTTAAGAAATGCTTAAATGCTTTCCTGAACAGAAATGGACTTAAGCACAAGAAAGTATCCCTTAATTGGGAGTATGGTGCAGACACAATCACTAAAGCTCGTATTATGTGCCTGAAAATCGAGTCCCGGAGCGTAAGCTTTTCCGAGTGATGGTTAGAAGGTTCCTAGGTTGTAGCATGGTTCTGTACAGAAGGATTTGCTTAATCCACCTTGCTTTTAGATTGCAATTTCCCCAAGCTTAGCTGCTTCTTTTAACAGTTCTGAGTTCTGCCCCCCCAAAGTTATTTTAATAACGCTTTCAGAGGCAATACCTTATATTTTGATTTTTCAGCAGCTAGTGGTTTTCCATGAACTTTATTCATGTCATCTTGATTGCACAGCATTGCATTGAATGACTTTTTTATTTTTTATGTAGTTTACCCTATTGCCTTTTTGGGGACTGTGAGAGGAGGAAAAACGGTTTGTTTTTTGGTGCTCTTAGGATCACTCATTTAGAGCCCTATTTAGCAGCTCCCAGACCACTCCCATCAGAGCTTGGGGTAAGCAGGGCAAAAGTCTGAATACTTAATGGCATTATGACTCTTTGTTACAGAAAAATTTCCATTCTGTATACATTCAGGCACAGAAACAATACTTCTCAATATGCCTGTGTATATAAACAAAATCAGTCAGTATTCCTGGAGGAATCTCAAAGCACTGGGCAAACATGGATTAACCAGGACAAAACACAGGTGATCGGGATGCTTGTGACACCTCGGGGGCCAGTTGTGACAGTCCCTAGAGCCACACAGTTGCAGCAGCGACTAGCATAGCAAGCACAATAGTAGCATTCAAAAAATACCCAGCTGGGGTTGGAGCTGGGCAGATGTGCTCAGCAGGTCCAATGGACCACAAGCTGGGAGAGCCTTGGACCACACTAATGAAAACCCTTTTTAGCATTTGTTAACTGAAGCACAGAGATATTAAAGGATGCACCTGGGTCAAGGTTGTTACCATCTATATTATTAGACCCAAGAAAACTTTTGATTTCAGATCTCTCTCCCTCCCAGCTCCTTGCAATGCCTCACATCTCAGTTTCCAGGGAAAGGGCCTCCTCAGGGAACAACAAGGCACCAGTGAGCTTTGTATGGTTCTCAGGCCCTAACCCCGAAGCGCACAAGCCAGTGTAGGTACAACCACTGTGGGAATCCAGACGTCCAGGCTCATGGGCCCTGGATCTAACAACCACCGCTGCAACCTCCAGAAATCTTCCACTCCTGCCCTACTCCTAGGCTGAGACTACCTGGCAATGGATGAAGTGAAGTAGTTCATCTGTACTCCAGGAACAGTGAGGCTGTGATGCCAGGTCTACCTTCAGAAGAGTGAGCCTACAAGCTTCCACGTCAAAAACTTCAGGATGGATTATACAACAATCTTCAGCATGAGTAGCAACGTTATTGGTAACACCCAATACTGCTGTTGCTCATCTATTTGCATAGTGCTTGTGCATAGTGCAAAAGGGACCCATGTTATCAGATCTGTCCAAACAACTGGTATGGCATGTTGCCCAACAAAACCGATCCAGCTTACCTCTAGTCTTTACCCATCTGGAAGGCTCCCAAGAGAACTTTCTTTTCCTGAGGTGAGGGATCCCATCCACATAAAGGTGACTCCGGTGAGCACTATCATCTCTGTTCTACCCTTTGAAATGCAACAGTGGCAGAAATGTAGACTGTTGAGAGAGTTCAGCAGGCCAGACAACATGCTCATAGGCAACTTCTGTGTCTCAAACAGCGGGGGCAGCTGAAACTCTGTTTCTGACAGCAGTATCAATGACAAAGAGGCAGGTATTCAGAATTGATACTTATTCTTAATAATTAAGATACTGTGCATGTAACTTAATTTCTGAGCTGTGCCAGTATATCAGTGTGTTTTGTTTGCAACAACAAAATATGCAAAAAAATCCCAAAACATCAGTTGTGCAGGGGTATGTTTCATATTACAAGCACAGAAAAGAAAGGAGTTCTAAATTTCTCTTTTTTATATAATTACTCTTACTGCAAAGTATTTACCTTGCTTATGTACCAAGTTTGTTTCCTTGGATTTTAATGACAATGCCTTATACTGTCTTGATGAAGGCCTCCTCTGCATGAGGACTTCTTAAGTTGCAAGATGTGACTCGGTTCCTTGTGCAGTATTGACCTCCCTACTACAAGTCTCTGCAATGAGGCTTCAGTAAGTTGAGAGGTCTGCAGAGATGGAAACGGATGAGCTAAAGGAAATCAAGTAAAAGCATGACATCTACGAACCTTTGGCTTTGAAAAGATGAAACCATGGGATACTGCCTGCTGTTCTCTGGAAATTCTGCTTATGGATAGAGCCCTGTACTCACAATAGGGAAGGCTTGGGAGTTAGTACGTGTTCAGTGCCTTGGGGGAGACGTTCTTCACTCCCAGTGGTTTCCCTGAAGTCTGTGATGGCTTTAGGCTTATAAACTAGACATGAAGTCGCTATTTAAACCATGTGGCAAGTACATCTAGTTTTGCTCCAAATCAAAAACCAGGTAATTTTACATGGTGCAGGTCTAGAAGTAACTGCAGATGAAAGGAAACACACAGTATTTTCTGCAGACAGCTGCCATTTGTAAGAGATGAACTTTAATTTTCTACTTTGCAGATAAAATGTGTAAAATTTTGAAAAGCATCCAAGAGAGTTAGAAACTTTGAAGTCTCCCTTCAAAAGTGTGCAAGTCCATTTAGAAAATACCATACCGTGGACTTTTGGAAATATTTGTCTAATGTAATTCATAAGTGACCACAGTTCAAATACATAAGTAAGACTGAACTTTATTTCAACTTCAGTTAGTGTAGCAAAGTTAAATAAAAATTAACCAGATCTTTTCACTAATGAACAAAACATACCAGTATGCTAGTCTCAGAAACTTGCTACACATTGGCATAGAGGTATTTTGGCAGCTTACAATGGTATAAGAGTGTCTGACACATCAGTCACTGAAAACTGATACAAACCCCCATGGGGATTATTTACAGCCATTACAGCAGTAAAGTTCAGCAGCACAATGATGTAAAAATTGTTCTTCCCATCTACTACAGTTGGGAGACAACACGCATCACTGAAGACACCAGATACTATTGAAATGGAAGCATCTTATAACTCATGTTTCTCTTCACCTGAACAGAATCAAAATCTGGGTGGCCAGCAGGGTACAACTGGGAGGAAGGGGAAGAACAGTGGGAGCAAAACAATGAAAATGGTTTTAGAAGTGGCATATGATGGTGTCATTATTCTTTTGGGAAGAACACCATGCCCTAAAACACCAGCTGCCTAATTTCTCTTGGTAATTTCTTGCAGAAGTAATTGATGTCCAAGGGAGGAGGAAGGGAGCTATATGGTGAAGAAAACCAGAAAGGTATGACAGAACTTCTTCTTTTAAGGTCACCAGAAAATAAATAAAAGCAAAAACTGCCGTGATGCCTTTCAGTTCCAGTCCTTTGCATTCCTGAGCAATCTGACTCCAGCTCTGTAAATGCACTGGCATCCTTAGCCAAGTCAAAGAGAAAGACCATGAGACCTGGCAATCAGAGTCCCACTCCTGGTGTGTATTTTAATTAAGGAGAGCCTGAGTATTATCTGGGAAAGGGGATGGGGCTCGTCGATTTCACACCAGGTAAAACTTTCTGTAAGTGCTCGCTCCAGTCTCCCTTCATGAGCATTTCATTCAAGGGCATACATTCTACCTTTTTCTTCTTTTCCTTTTTTTTTTTTTTTTTTTTTTTTTTTTGACAATTGGAGGTTTGACGACAGAACAGAGCTATAAATGTGAGGGTGCAATATATCATGAGATAAAGTGTGGTGACTATGTCCTCTACCAAAATGCCCCTTGGTGGAAAGAAAAAGCTCAAAATGCCTACAACGAGAATTCCTTCTGCTTCTTAAAACCATAAGGGAGCAAAAACCAAAACAAAGCCCCAACCTATGAGCTGTGCTGTGCGTGTTTCCAGGGTATCAGCTCTGGCAGAAAGTTGAAAGGTTACATTTGAGAAATAGCAGCTGCTTTTCTGCCATTTGATTCAGGCTTCTGCATTGCAAAGTCTCGAAACCGAAAGACAAATCTGACAATATGCTAATCTTCCAATAAAAAAAAAAAAAAAAAAATGTGACTTCTGAACCCTTATCTGTTGAAGAGCTGACAGTGAAGTTCAGAGACGGTTGTCTAACCAGACAAAACGATAGAGAAAATATGCCTTCAAACAAGATCATAAATCTTGAACAGTGCAGGGGAACAAATGTAAAGGGAACGTTTTACCACTAACACCATTTAGTGGCCTCACTTTCTTTCTCTCCCCTCCAGCCTCATCATACTTGCAAGGAAGGAGGATGTATCCTGTCAAAGCAATAATATAAATACAAGGGGGGTGGGGTGGGGGTGACAATATATTGGGTACTGAAATCAAACATTATTTCCATCAGACCCAGTGTGTGTGGGGGGAGCAGAGACACAAAACAAATACTGTGCAACCTGAATACAACAGAATTATTCCCCCCCCCCCGCCCCCCCCAGCAACACACACACATTCGCACACAAAAAGTTTGCATATTGCACAGGGCGCTTGAAGATCATAAATCTATGCATGAGAAAGATGTAGTGGAAATTTTTGGGGGGATTAGAGTTTATTTTTGTCATCTCTGTGAGACAGCTACTCATTCATCCAGATCACAGCTAAGAAAAAAGCTGGTCACAGAAATTAGCAGTTTCAGCTCAGCAGCAAAGTCGCCAGCCTGTGAAGGCAGAGAGAAATTGACTAATTAGCAATGCGCACTAAAACTTGACGGTTCTTTATAGAGAGAGAGAAGAGAGAGGGAGAGCGAGAGGGAGGGAGGCGGGGGGGGGGGGGGGGGGGGGGCCTCGCTTTTTCCCCTTCTTTCTTCCAAAGATGTTTGAAATCGCAGTCATTTACGCTCGACAATTTTTACAATAGCCTTGAGCCATAATTTTGCGAGTCTCTCCAGCATCCATCCCCCTGTATGGTCTCTCTCCACTGGCCATGCACGACCGTTTCTCTCCCCAACCGTGGATTTCCTATTACTCTCGTTACGACTCACTGAGCCCCAGGCCCAAGGATAATGATGTGTTGTTTCTTGGTAGCATAATTTGTCACACGTACATTTTTTCTTCTTCTTCTCTTGCAGAAAGCTCTGCGCTCTCTCTCTCTCTCTCTCTTTCTCTCTCTCTCCTTCTCTCTCTCGTACATTTTCTTGCTGTTGCTAATTCATGGTGATCAAATGATGTACGACAAAATAAATTGTAAAGAGTGACTGCTCCGAGTTGGGAACCAGAAGGTTTTTTTTTTTTCTTTCTTTCTTTTCTCTCCCCCCCTTTTTCTTTTTTTTTTTTTTTTTTTTTTTTTTTTTTTGGAAGGAGCAAGCAAACCTTTAAAAAGGAAGGACAATTGATTTTTTGGGGGGGAGCTTAAGTGAACCTTTACTTTGGCAGCTGGTTGTGGAGCAGGTAAGTTTCTGGCCTTGTGTCTAACCGTCTCTGTGCATTTTCTTGTGTCTCCTGATTTGTTTGTTGTTGGGGGAGAGGAAAGGGGTGTCTGTGTGTGCGGGTGTGTGCGCTGGAAGTGTGTGCGGGGGGGTGGGGGGCAGTTGTGTAACGAACGCGTTTGCAGAATAAACTCCGATTGCAAGAAATGGGCAAAACGAGGAAGAAAGAAGGGGAGGGAGAAAGAGGAGGAGTGTGTGTGTATGTATGCGTGTGTGTGTGTGTGTGTGTGCATGTATGTATGTCTGTGTGTGCGCGGTGGGGAGGGGGGGATTGACCGGGTCCACTTAAAGGGAGAGGCTCCGGGAGGTTTCTGTAGCCGGCGGCGGGGCGCGGAGCGGGGCTGAGCGGCGCCGGGGCAGGGGAAGCGGCTGGAGGGAGCCCCTTGCTGTGCCGATAAATGGGGCGGGGGAGGGGGGGGGACGGGGGGGGGTGTGAAGGGAGGCAGAGGAAGCCCAGCGCTGGCGAGGAGCGACTGAGCGCGCTGCAATGGCAGGAGCAGGTCTCGGCGGGATCCCGCTGAGGAGGAGGAGGAGGAGGAGGAGGAAGAGCGGCGGCGGCGCTCGGCGGCGGGGCGGGATGCGGCCAGCGCGGGTCGGTGGCTGCGCAACCCCCGCAGGTGCGGCCGCAGGTCGGGGCTGCCCTGCCGACCCCCCCCCCCCTCCCCCCGGGCCGGGCAACGGGGTCGGAGGAATTGGGGGGGGGGGGGGGGGAGGTTGGGGGGAGGGGGTGCAGCGGGGCCCGGTCGCACCGAGGGTTCGCCGGGCAGGGCCCTGCTCCCCGCCCGCCCTCCCCCCCCCCCCCCCCCCCCCCGGCCTTCCCCCAACTTGAACTTCACGTAGTTACCGGAGTTACGGCAGCGGCACCGTCTGCTGCGAGGAGAAGCGAGTCGGGCAGGACAGCAGCGGACGGCCGCTCCTCGGGCCCGGGGCTGCCGCCTCTCTCCCGCCCACCCCCCCCCCGCCTACCCCGGGGTGCGAAGTATTGCAACACCCCCCCCGCCCCGCCGCCCCCTCCCCCGCTGGGGCGGAGAATGGGGGCTCGACTTCGGTGCCGGCCAGCCCCCGCCCCGGGCACTCCGCACCCGGCCCCCCCCGCTTCGCGGGGACGAAGCGGGTCCCGGCGCCGCCGAGTTGCCGAAGCGGGCGGGAGGGGGGTCGGGGGCTGGCGGCGGGCAGGGCGGCAGGGCTGCTCGCCTTCCCGGCAGAGTTTCAGACACTTGGTAGTTTCTCTGGGCACCGCGGAGTTTGCGGGGGGGGGGAGCTTATTTTATATGTGATTGCTTGCTTCGGTGTTTGGTGGTCTTGTTTTTTTTTTTTTTTTTTGGGGGGGGGGGGCTCAGCTTTCAAAACGTCCCCGGCCTCCTCGCTCCTCCCCTGGAGAGCAGCCTGGTTTGCACCGAGGAGGGAGGAGAAAGGGGTGGTGTATGTATGGTGAGGGGGGGCAGGGGGGAAGGCCAAAAAAATAAACCTCCTCCAGCCCTCCCAAGTTGCGGCCCCTCCGAGCGAGCCCGTCCGCGCTCGGGGCGGGGGGGGGGGGAGGCTCGGCGGGCAGAGGGGAGCCCGTCCCCCGGCTGCTCCCCCCGCCACCCCTGCGCACACACGGCCGGGATGCTCCCTCCGGGCCTCTAAAAGCTCTGTGTTTATTGTTGTGTCGTCCCGTGTGTGTGTACCCCCCCCCCCCCCCTTCTCCTCCCCACCCCTCTGCCCAGGTTGGAGGAGGGTTTAAAAGGCAGGTGTGTCGGCGGCCGCTCGCCATGTCCAGATCCGGGGACAGGACCTCCACCTTCGACCCCAGCCACAGCGACAACCTGCTGCACGGCCTCAACCTGCTGTGGAGGAAGCAGCTCTTCTGCGACGTGACCCTGACGGCCCAGGGCCAGCAGTTCCACTGCCACAAGGCCGTGCTGGCCTCCTGCTCCCAGTACTTCCGATCCCTCTTCTCCAGCGGCGGCGGGAGCGGCGGGCACCCCCACGCCCTGGGGCTGGGGCCCGGCGCCCAGGACGGGCTGGGGGGCCCGCCGAAGGAGCCCCCGCCGCCGCAGCCGCAGGAGGAGCCCGGCACCCCGTCCTCCTCACCGGAGGACAAGCTGCTGGCCAGCCCGCGGGCCATCAACAACCTGGTGCTGCAGGGCTGCTCGTCCATCGGGCTGCGGCTGGTGCTGGAGTACCTGTACACGGCCAACGTGACCCTCTCGCTGGACACGGTGGAGGAGGTGCTGTCGGTCAGCAAGATCCTGCACATCCCGCAGGTCACCAAGCTGTGCGTGCAGTTCCTCAACGACCAGATCTCGGTGCAGAACTACAAGCAGGTGTGCAAGATCGCCGCCCTGCACGGCCTGGAGGAGACCAAGAAGCTGGCCAACAAGTACCTGGTGGAGGACGTGCTGCTGCTCAACTTCGAGGAGATGCGCGCCCTGCTCGACTCGCTGCCCCCCCCCGTCGAGTCGGAGCTGGCGCTCTTCCAGATGTCCGTGCTCTGGCTGGAGCACGACCGGGAGACCCGCATGCAGTACGCCCCGGACCTGATGAAGCGCCTCCGCTTCGCCCTCATCCCGGCGCCGGAGCTGGTGGAGAGGGTCCAGTCGGTGGATTTCATGCGCACCGACCCCGTCTGCCAGAAGCTGCTGCTGGACGCCATGAACTACCACCTGATGCCCTTCAGGCAGCACTGCCGGCAGAGCCTGGCCAGCAGGTGAGGGGATGGGGGGGGGGGGAGGGGGCCTTCCCCCACAGACGCCCCCCTCGGCGGCTTTTGGCCGCGGGAGTCCCCGCGGGGGGTGGCGGCGGCGGCGGGCAGGGACCCCGCGGGGGCCGGGGCGGGGGGGGGCGGCCGCGGCCCGGGCGGCGGGGCCGAGCTGCCCGCCCCCAGCGCCGCCAAACTTTCCGTTCCCCGTCCCCTCGGCCCGGTGGCGGGGCCGCTGCGGCCGGGGGTGGGGTGGCGGTGGGGTGCGTGTGAGGGGGGGGCGGTTGTTGGCGCCCTCCCGCCCTCAGGCGTTGCGCGGGGAGCCGGCCCGGGCAGGGGCGCGCCGAGGCCTCCTCGGGGGCGGCCGGCTCGGCCAGCGGCCGAGGCCGCGGGTCCCTCCCGCGGCGTGGGGCCCCCGGCTGCGGCCCCGCGTGGAGAGCGGGCCCGCCCCGCTGCCCGGCCTCCCGGCGTGCCTGGTCCGTGTGGGGCTGGCGGGTGAGACGTGAGGCTTCGCCGTGAGAGCGGGAGCCCGCGCCTTGGGAACCTGTTGTGATTAATTATTACGTGCCATCTTTATTTATTCCCCCCTCAGTGTTACTCCTTAACAAGGAGTTGCATCTTCAGGGTGTTTTGAGCTGTAATAGCTAAGTCCTAAGTCTAATCAATTATTTTCATAAAGAACTGCATCGTTCGTGCACACCCTGGTATTGCTGATGTTTGGGTGATGCCCATATCGTGCGTGGAAACTTGTGACTTCGTAGTCCTTACGTCTATGGCATGTCAGTTATTTTCGTTTAATAAGGTAATGAATCATGATGTCAAAGATTGACAATATGAGGTTGGTGTTAGGAACTGAAAGCACAGCATGTAGTTTAATGAGCAGTAAATATACCCGAAATGAAGGGGGATATTTTTCTCCTGAAATATGTTTATACTTCATCTAATTCAAAAATGGAAAGATAATACCATCTCTTAAGTACAGTGGCACGGTAGCACAGAAATAAAAGCACACTTTGTATTATTCAGCTTTTTAACTAATAGATGGATATTATTAATGACTTAACAGCAGCAAGAAAAACTAGAACATCATTAAATATTTTAGGTAATACACTCTGTTAGCACTAATGCAGAATATTCTTTATATCTTCATGTAATGGGTATCCTGATGATTTAACTTTGGAAATGCTGTGCCTTCTTTTATTATCTCTGGCTAGCTCACTCTGTTAGTGTTTTGTTGTGCTTATCACCTTGCTGTCTAACCAGTCCTCACTCCGAAATCCTACAGTAGAAAATAAATACCAGCATTTTGCAGCGTAAACTATTTTTGAGACGCCCCCGTTGTAGCTGGTGCGTACCTTTTGCATTTCAATATTCAAAACTGTTGACTTTCAAAAAATGCAAACCCCACCACCTCCTTCTCAGTCGAGACTCTGCACGCCGCCTGGGGCATGCCGGGGCTCGTGTCCTGGTGGATTGCTGAGATACCAGCCGGCTTGGTTCAGTGAAGATACCTTCCAGCTTCACTGGTCCATGTCATTTGAAGGATATGTAGTGGTGTTCTGACCACTGAATGCTTACAAGTGTCATGGATGCTGCAAGAATCTGATACTCCTGGTGCTGGGAGCTGGCGTTCCCTGTAAGCGGGAGTGTACACAAAAGGATTGCACTTTAGGTAGACCCAGATTAGATTCTAAGTTGCGCTTAGTTAATGACTTGGGGGATTCCAGATACCGCAAATACCATTTTTTTTTTTTATTTGTAGTAGGACTGCACATCTGTGCAGACAGTGGTATTTCAGAAACCCTTAACTCTAGTGGGTGAAAACGTACCGTCACCACCTCAACTTTATCATGTGTTTAATGACAGCATTGTAACTAGCTTATCTTGATTGGGTTCTCTGGTGGTGGTGAAATCGAAGCAAAAACATTTAGATTTCTCTTATTTATAAACAGGCATTAGAACTTACTCAAAATGTTGGAGATGTTGCAATATTCTGTGATACAGAATGCAGTTGGTATATTTTCATTTTTGGTCTTGGATAACATTCCTGGGAATTCATGAAGGTCATGAAGGCCCATCTTTGAACCTTAATCACCTTAAGATTTCATCAGTCTGGCTAAGTGTACCAATGCCTTCTTAAACATGAATGAAGAAACAAAAGAAACATGCCCAAAACTATAGACATTTCCAGACTTGTCCTTGTTACTTATAGTTCCTCTAAAGTTGACGTTTTAACAGACTGACATTCATTCAGTAATTTTTTTTTTAAGGGAGAAAATCTACAGAGAGTTCCTTAAGTTATTATTTTGCAGAAGGGAATCTTAAAAAGTAACTGACAGTGAAGTATGTTTGCAAATAGATAAGAATTATTACACAGAAAAGGACATAAAAACTTTGATTACCTTTTCTGTGAGCAATGGTGACCTTGATAATTTAGAATTCAAAGTTTAATGAAAGGTCATTCACAACAGACTTATATGTCTTTAGAAAGAGATTAACTATTCCTCTTGTGCAGTGTGATACATACTGCACAGTACTGTATGGGTTGGTGAGAAATACGAGCAGCACAGTGCCATAGCCACCTGGTTACTGTGTAGTGAAGAAGTTAGGAGAATTGCTCTCAGAATTAGAACTTGCCAGTAACCTTTCTGCATTTTTAAGAAGAACATACTTTTTTTTGTAACACGCTACTTAAAGAAAGTATGTACACATATGTGCGTACATATCCATATGTGCATTACCACTTTGGAGTACTTTGGAGTCCGGGCTACTTAAATTGCTTAAACAAAACAAGTCTAATGGGAAGCTCAAAATGTGTTGATTCTCCTGTAAAATGTAACTGTAAAAATAGCACTGGTTGTTTCTTTAAGTTTGTTCTTTATGTGGTAAATCACAGGTGCTCGCTTTTCAGACAAACTCAAGTTTTTGCTGTTGTCAGGGCTGGAGGAAAGCAATTTTGGATTGTTAGAGCCAGTCTGTGCACTATGAGCAGAGTTATTTATAAAGTTTGTGCTACAAATGCAGATTCTGCAGTGCAGGTGATGCTGGGGCTAGTAGGTACCTGGGTTGTCTTTTGTGCTGCAGTGAAAAATACTGTTTACCTGCAGGGAGAGCAAACTTTTTTTTTCATGAAATTTCCTGAGAGAAGGTAACGCTTGAATGCCCTCATGCATTTTTGCAAAATGGTTTTTCAAAGTACAACAACTAAATGATCATCTTTTAAAAACTTGAGGAATTACTTTCTTGACTTGAGAACCAGTCTGAGGCTTAGGACTTTACCACAGGGGGCGGGTGTCTTGGCTCTGATCTGGCATTTAATCAGGTGCTCAACTAAGCAAAGTTAGTAATTCTGTTGACTTTGATCTCCCTTTTCCAGGTTAGTGCTGGACCTTTCTGGCCTCTCTGATCCTCACCTACAGTAGGGCGTCCACACACAAGCCACTATTAAAGGCTCTCGAGGCATAGTCAGTTTTGACATCAGTAGGAAAAATCCCACTTACTTTCAGCGTGGAACAGGTTGGCTCCATTATAGTGACCCTGAACTTTAGTCGTAAAAGGTGTTTGTCTGTCCCGGAGAGACACAGGTAACTCTGTGCTGTGTCATGTTTTCTGTAGTTCTGGGAAGAAAACGCATTTAGATAGAGGAATGCTTGTCTTCCCATTATTTATTTGACTCTTGCGACTTTGCTAGAGTATTGAGTTGACTAAAATGTCTCTGTGCTTTATTGTGTAATACAATATATTTTATATAATACATGGTATGTGTTTTCAATTTTTAAAAAGTTCTGGGTTAGAGCATTACCATGATTCTGGAAAGAATTTCACATTTTAAGATCAGTGAGCGAGTGAGAATTATTATTGCTTCCATGTTTACTTGCAACAGTGAAAATGGTTAAAAACACATCATTGCTATGAAACGCCTAGCTTTTAACTTTAATTTTGCTTGTGCTAATGCACAATATAGCTGTAGACAGAGAATGGAGCATTATAGAAAAAATATTCAAATTATGGGGCTTATTATTAAACGTTTTACCAAAATATTGTTGCCTTTTTATAGAACATTGCCATGATTTTATGGTTTTGCTCGCCCGTAAGTATTTGCAGTGACTTCTGTTCCAGACAGACATGAGAAGGTAGGCTGGGTGGGAAGAGGCAGCCCCTTACTGCCTGGGAGGTGTTTGTCGGCTGCAGGACACACGCAGCTTCTCTTGGCACCAGTGGCAGTTTGGGGTGGTCAGCTCCTTCCCAGATTTGCCGGCAGAGCAGCAGTTAGATGTCTGTGCAGCTGCATCAGGTACCCTAAGGCAGAGGGGAGTGAGGAGACTAAAGCTGGGAGAAAGGGGAAAATGCAGAGAAAGAAAGGAATTGAGATACCCCAGGGGAGAAACAGGGTGTAAGTAGTGGAAGCAGAGAAGTACAAATGAGTGAAAAGGGGAGAGAAGAACAGTTTTGAAGGGAGAAAAGTGTACGAATAGGATGCCAGACAGGAAAGGAGACAAGCAAAACAGAAAAGACCCTGGGCGGATAAATAGAAGAGAGGGAATGAAACAAAAGGAAAAAAAAAAAAACCTAATTCTTGGCAGAAACAGTGTCTGTTGTCAATAACAGCTGAGTGTTTCAGTTTGTGGAAAAGCTGTTTCAGATGTGGGGGAGGAAAAATGGACAGGGATGAACCAACTGACCTGAGATGGGAAAAGTCATAGGCAGGAAGTATGGAATTAAAGAGCAAAAGAAAAAGGAGGAAAATAAAAAGACAAAGAGATAAGAAGGGTAAGCCTGACCATGCTGTTTTCTGGGTTCAGCAAAGTCCCAGCATGTACAGACCCAGCTGTTTTTCTGTACTTCAGTTCCCTGGACTGCTAGACCTTGGGGAGATTAGAAGTGCAAATTCTGGTCCTGCTGAAGCTAATTGTAGAGGTTTTTATTTGTCTTTAATTTCAGCAGGGAGAGAGTGTCGTCCAGACTGTTTGGTGTTAGGTAAATGTTAGTGAAAGTGACAGCAAATTAAACAGTGATGGGTGATGAAGATGGTATGACCAGTTTCACTTATTAGGAAGGTGGTAACTGCTGATGAAGAAGGAAAATGTAAAGTGATGAACAGTGTGAGACGCTAGCATTTATGTGGAAGACATATATACCCAGTCTGTTTTACTTTCTACAGAAGAGATTAAAAATTTGAAGAAACTGGTTACATCTCTTGGCAATTAAATAGTTTCCTTCTTTAATACACTATTTGTCTACAAATCTCGCAGACTGTAATTCAATTTGACTTCTTTTTCTGCTAAGATTTTTGTACGTTCTCAGTAGGGCATGTTTGGTGGTTGTAAAAAAATGTGCTTGTTTTTTGACTGAAATACATTGTTGTCTGTTCTAATAACAGCCACCTGCCTGTCTGCTTGTGATCCTGACCCCAATATTTGGATTTTTAACTAATATTCATACTCATGGTTAATTGTGAGAAATATTTCAAACCCCAAATTAACGTCCAGATAAAAACATGCCTTAAAACATATGTGAATTACTAACATTTGCATTACAGTGTGGATGAAGTGAATGTGAGCCTCCGGTTTATTTCAGTGGGGTTTAGATCAGGTCTTACGTGCCTGAATTAATATCAGGAAATTGTGCTTGTGCCAGGAGTCTCTCAGCTGAGCTGCAGAAGGGAGACTGACACATTAGAGGCTGTGGGGAAGTGAACCAGAGACCTGTAGTCAGTTTAATCCTAGTTAGTCTCACCTACTTGCCTTACTTGCCTTACGTGCATTCATTTGCCTCTGGAGACAGGCTAGTGCTGAAGTGTAAATGGAGAGATGTCGAGTATCCAAGAGGGAGGGAGAGCCTGGAGCTCAGGTTACTGCCCAAGACACAGCATCCTTGTCCTAAAAGGACCTCTGTGGGCCAGGACAGTCCTTGGAGGCTTCTTAAAGACACATACATCCTGACTAGTAAAATTCTTGAGAGCTGTGGTGGCATAGGTGATAGCCAGTTTCTTGGCCCAGGTATAGTTCTCGTGAGGAGAAACATAATTTATGAAGAGCATTTAATCACCTTATGGGCATCTGCCTTTCCAACAGCTGTAGATGAAGAAGGGCTGCCAAGTACCATGTGCAGGTACTCCCCTTCCCCTGCAAGCCAGTGTCCCGGTCAGAGGTACTAGTTGGGATGGTCTCCTTTGTGAGCTGCCACCCTCTCCTGATTTATGTCCTTAGGTGACACATAGTCCCAATACCGCCAGCTCCTTCCCCACCTCCCTTCCTCTTTTGCTCCAGAACTTCATTTTTCTCAAATTCCACTACTTCAAAGCCTTTTGAATGTACAAACTACTAATTTTCCCTTACAGTCTGCCTCATAGGCTCCTCCTTGCTCCCAGGACAACCAGACAGTGCTTTTCCCCAGACCCAACCTTCCTGAGCTTCACCTTTGCCTGTCTCTTCTTTTGAACTCTCTGGTACCATGTCCCTGGCCCCTCAGTGCCCCTTCCCCCAGGCTCCCTGCCTCACACACCAGTGCTGACTGCTCCAGACCTCTCAGCATGGATCTCCAGGGGCTGCTGCAGTTGGTTGGGCTGTGCTGCTCCTCGGCTTTCCGTCACCCTGCCCCTTTTAGCACTTGAAGCCGCTTTAAGTATCTGCATCTTCAAACTCTTTTTCCAAGAGGGGAAATCTTTTGCTGGATTTCAAGCGGTCTTGTTCTAGAGGGAAAATGAAGTTTAAAAAAGTAATCTTACTAAGCCACTCAAACTAAGGGCAAAGTGCTTGGGAAAATGGGAACTTCTTTCTCAAATGCTGTACTTGTGAAAAAATGCCCCTTTCAACCACCTGCGACAGTCTGTGCAGCTCATTAGAAAGCCTGTAGGTCCCTAAAAGAAAGGGGCTGTCTCCCATGAGGTCCTGTGCTCTTCTTGCTCATGCTTTGGTGACACAGTCCAGGACTGTCCTGTCAGGGAGAACGTAGGTCAGAGGTGGTGCAGAGCCTCCTAGATGAGGAAGTTCCATCTCAAACAAAGTCCTCCTGGTATGATTTATACTTAGGGTGTACCTTTTTCAAATGGAGTGCTGTAGGATCATGGTGAGCATCACACACACTATCTTGGCCGCCTGTGTGTCCTATCTGAGGCTTTTCTGTTCACTCTTGGCCTGATGTATGTCCCCTTCATGTGGAGAGAGGAGTTAGGAAGGAGAAGGTCTCTGAAGGCACGTTGTGATCTGGGGTCACTATAGTTTTTTCCTTATAGCAGAAGAATACATAGGTGCTGAGCAGTAAATGGAACAGAGCTGTGATGGTGTAATTGCTTCGATTTGTACTTGAAGAGAAAGTACAGTGAGCCTTGGGGGCAAGGGGAGAGAGGAGAGCAAGCGTAGAACACAAAATCAACAGAAAGTAGTTTGCCAGGTAAAAAGCTTTGGTTCTGTTAAACTCATGTTACGGAAAAAATCCTCATAATCTGTAAAAACACTGTTTTATCTTTTCAAACAACTCCTATGTTTTAAAAATCAGAGTAGTTTTCTAAATCAGAGCAGAGTTTCTTATTATCCTTTGCAAAGTATGACCTGAAGAGATCAAGCAGCTAAGTTAATAGAAATACTGAATGGAAGTTTTGACCTGGACTCCACTGCTCTGTAAAGTTCTCTGATGTTGGTTTTGTTGAAACAGAACCTGTCTGGTGTTACAGGTTTATCAAAGGACTATCTAAAGAAGTTAAAGAATAGAGGAAGTTAAAATCTGTTGGTAGATACTCCCTGGCATCATTTTTCATACCTGCTGCCACTGTGAAATTTTCTTTAAAGACCATCATGCCTAGTACTTAGTAGTCAACACTTCTTGCTATATTCTTGGAAAGCAGACAATAAACTTAGAGCAAATATTATCAGCTGCCAAGTTCAATGGAAGCAGACTGTTTGCAGCGAAGCTGGAAGTAAATAGAAATTGATGCCACAGTTGGTTCTTCCTGCCTTCCCTGACTGCCACCTCCTTTCAGAAAAAAAAAAAAAAAAAACACAAAAAAAAAGGCAGTGGAAAAGGTAGCCAGTTATAGCTTGGGTGAGATGGCAGCAAGTTTCCAAGTTTTATTTCTTCTCGGTTTCCTACAGAAAAGGAGACTCAGCTGGGGAGAACACAGCCTCTGATGTAGAGTCCTCCTGTCCTCATGGATATCCAATAAAGAATCAAACAAAAAAAGGACCTTCTTGACTTTTCAGTCTGAAAATTGAAAAGGAGAGTTGATTGAAATTTCCTAGGGAAAAAATTAGGATTTTAGCACCATGAAGCAGTCTATAAACATTTCCATTTTACCAGCTTTGTCTAAAACAATAACAAAAAAAAAAGGATATGGGAAAGGTAAAGCAAATTGCAAAAGCATCTAGCTTTGACATTTTCTTTAGATTTATTTTTAAAAGTATTCACGTTCAAGGGAAATTTTTTGTTTTTTTCAGAACTTCCAACAATATGGAAAATCATTTGTTGGCAGTAAGATTCATGACACCATGTGTTTTGTGACTCATTGACCAGTATAAGCTTTGCTAGTAGAATTCCTTTGATTCAAATCCCTTATAATGCTTCAGGTACTCACTATGTGACTAGTAAGGATAGCTTTAACATGCAGATCTCAGTGAATTTAAAGGCTTGTGTTCAAATGATCTATTTGTGTAGTTATTGTCACTATAGAAGTACTGTTTATGATCTCATATAGGCAACACATCTATTAAAGCCTGTCTTAAGCTATAAGAAGCAACAGTGTTGTGTACAAACACAGCAACCTTGTCAGGACTCTATATGGGAAAGCTACTGAGCATCTTTCTGGGGAACTGTACCAGTCTCCTGTCAACATGAAGAATAAGCTGGTAATGCAGGGAGACAAAGATGAGATGGACATTCCTGTGTGTTCCCCCCAAAGGGGAACGCTGGTGGTAGATGGCACTGTTTCAGGATAGTTGCCCACCCCTAAGCTACCTGTTAGTTCAGAGGCTCTTAGCTCAAAAGGAAGGGACATTCACTTTAAAAATCTTCCAAATAAAAAACCACCATAACTCTTGAAGATTTATTTAGAGACCACTCTAAACTAGTAACAGCAGTGGGATTGGATTCGTAAAGAAAAATCAGGCATTCAGAGCTCCAAACAGAGACTTTAAATTATTTTAATCCAGGGAATAGAAAATTCTCTGACACTGTAGAAATAAAGGAAACTTTAACTTGTCAGGTAACTTTGTAACAGTTAAGTATGGCCTGTGAGACAAAACATTCACTTAGGCTTTTGCTTTTTAGCTAGAAGCAAAAAAGGAAAGAGTGTTGTTGGAGCAAACAGTGACTTTCCTTTTTTTGTATGCATTTATTAAAAAAAAATGCATTGGACAAAAAAAAATGCTAGTACATTCAGAGGACAAAACCAACAATCAACGTCTGCAGCAAATCATTCCCAACTTACTTTTTGCGTTCCTAAACTTCAATCTGTCAATGGTCAGCAACATGTATTAAATGAGCAGGAGGGGTGTTTCTTGGGCATCACTGAACCTCTTCAGTGAATGCTACGGTGAGATCTGCTGCAATGGAAACTTGTACTCAGGGCCTTCTGCTAAGCATGCCCACATTGAGAATGAAAAGGTGGAAAACAAAATCTTCATGGCACTAAAGTGAATGATAAGACCGGTTTTCAAGTACGGTATTAATAGAAAGTTTTTTCACATTCTTTCAAGTGTGCCTTGGACAATAGGTGTGCCTTAGAAGAGTCAGAAAAATCCATTCATAAAGCAGCATTCGTACATTCAGTATATTTCTGAACATTTTTGAACCTAAGAACTAAATCATTTCTTGGTCATAATTTACAAGAGACCTCAGCATGCTTTAGGTTTTCACAAAATCAAGATACTCTTATGTCTGTACTTTGCCCATATGGAGAAAGGTATTTTTGAAGGGTCAGAGGTCCAGCAGAAGTCTGATCTGAAGGACTTGATCTGGCGACTGTGGGAGCTCAGATCCTTCCCCTGGCAGTGCTCTTGGGTTAGAAAGAGATTCTGGCTGCCTATTTACCTGTAGGCCGTGATGTTCATTAATTCATTTTCTGTGATAACAAAACCTCACAAAATTTCTCCGTCCAAAATAAATTTTACATTGTATCTTATGGCTTTCATCAAGTTCATAGTTAAACTCATGGATAATGATATTTTCTCTCTATTAAACATGTGTTGCTAATCATGGCTATCTTTGCAGTCAACTGCGGAAGCCAAAATCCATTGAAATAAGCAGTTTTCATATGACACCTTTGTTGCACTGAAATGCCTATCCAGGAGCAGGGGAGGTAATTGTCAAAGATCTCATCGCATGTTCTGTGTTGGCAAAACAGATTCTTCAGTCACGGGCAAATGGATGCCTGCAGCATCAGTTCAGATTTGCAGACTGCAACTAGATTCTCCATTACATTATTGTTGGACACAAGATCCTTCAGATGCCTTCTAAGAAGAAAAGAGTTGCTAAGGACCCTTCTGGTTTCTGAAGATTAAATTAAGTCTTTAGTGTTAACAAGCAAAAGTTCTGCAACTGAAATGCTGATTGGTACAGTGTATTTATCTCTTTGTCTCTTGAGGTTGGTATTTAAACCTGACCGCAGTATTTTGTTTCTGCTGCAGGTTAATGCAGCCACTTTTTCTGAGATTCTTGCTACTTGTTTTGACAACATCACCACGTGTCGGCCTCCAGTTTCTCAAATCCTTTGATGTAATGAGATTTGTGGATGTCAGTAGAATTCACCACCTATTCACCTGCTCTGGTGGCTGTCTTCTGTCTGTTTTCGTTGGCACCTGAGTTCAGTGAGCAAAAATGTTAAGTTGGATTTGGCTTTGCTGCTTTTAGGGTTAGCACTCAAGCAGGTCCCTGGTCTGAAGATCCACCTAGCTCACTCCATGCTCAAAGCCATCATGACAGTTTATATTAAAAGAGAATTAATGATCCAGGTTTTTAGTCCTGAGTTAAGAGGAAAGTATAGTAGGATAGTTGTTTGTCTGTTTGTATATTGATTACCATGATCACCTGTATGTATAAGATGCAGTTTTCTTTCTGATGTGCAACACTACACCAAATTCATTAAGAACCACAGGATTGCCACTTCATTGTTGCATTCTTTCCCGTTCTTTGCATTCACTAATGCAGAGAAGGGAGCCTTATTGCATTGTTTAAAAACTGGAGCAAACCTGTTGTCCCTGGGACTTGTTTTCTTGCCAGGCTGGGTAGAATGAACTTCTACTAACTGTCCAGATAAGGAAAACCCATCAGTGCAAGATTGATGGATATGCTAATAAAGAAAAACAATGTACAAGAAGAGTATTTCCCATCCGTGTGTTTTACATTAACATGAGACTATCAAGGTAGCAAAAGAGCTTTGGGTGGGAGTGGTTGTCAGGAGTACTGAGGTCTGTTACTGTCTTTACTGATTCTTTATGAGTTTATAAATGCTCTTGGGCTCAGCATTTTGTCTTCTGTATTCATGGTTAGTTCAGGCTGTG
The DNA here is from genome assembly GCF_018691265.1 of Tyto alba. Lineage (NCBI taxonomy): Eukaryota > Metazoa > Chordata > Aves > Strigiformes > Tytonidae > Tyto > Tyto alba. The sequence goes on from NW_024881301.1 coordinate 3,818,188, forward strand.
GACTAGTGACCTGAGTTTTAGAGCTGATGCACATCTGCTGCTGCCTTTGAAGTGGGTAGGATTTAGGTAAGTTGATGGATATTCAACATCTCTGAAAATGAAGCTGCATGTATGAGTTCTCAGCTTCCTAGGTTTGTGTGCCTGAAGGAAAGGATACAAGTTTGGAAATGTTGGCTTTAAAATATACTTTCGTTTCCAGTCTTGTAAGCAGACAAAATACATTTCACACCACATGGGGTACCCAGGAACTTAATTAAGGTGAATTAAGTGTTTTAAAATCTTTGCAGAACAGAAGCTGCAAAGTGTGTGCAGAATAATAACAACATGTGTATGTTCGTCAATGAGAACTAGAGTTCTAGATATAAGAAATGCTTTTGGGATAAGATATGGCTAAGTTTTATCTCATCTTTTTGCCATGACATCAGCCTGCCTGGTCACAGTTAGCATTATTTTAGCCTTCCCTGACCAGGACCTACTACTGTTAATTGAACACAAGATGATCATAATAGCCTTGTTAGGGACACTGTGAACCACAGTATGTAACTGAATAGTATATTACACTGTGAAACGAGGACTATGAAAAGAGAGTGTCTCAGATATAATGCAGAGCATTTCACATGGTAATCTTGAGTTAACCAGATAGCAAACACGTAGTAATACAAGAAAGGGGGAAACTTTTTCTTGCTAAGGTATTACACATTTTTCAAAATCTTGCCTTGATCATAGTGTTTCACTGAATTACATTTTTATTAATATTTGGAAAAGTCTTCTGCATATAAGCAGTGATCATTTCCGTGTCTTTCATATTTTAGAATGTATTTTAAGATTTTAGCAGTACTGCTCAGTGCAATATGAAACACAAATACACTGTAAGATTTTTTTTTTTCAAAACCTGAAACATACCAATTCACACCAAAACTTAAAAGGCAGAATTGGCTCCAAGAAAACACATCAGTTTAAAACATGCATATCTCTAGTCACTGCATTATCTTTACTTGGTTCACTGGAAGAGCTCTCAGTACAGATGAATTAGATACTTTTGAGTAAAAGAGCCCATCTCTTCCTTGCCATGTGAGAGTTCCCTGTGCTTTTAGTAGAGACTGTGCTGTCAGTTAAGTTCTTACTAACCTTTTATTAAGGACTTCTGTTCATGCCGCTTCCCATCTTAAACATGTGAAAATACTAAATACTTTCTAAACTTTCCTAAATAACAGGGCTGCTCCTTCTCAAGAAACAGTAGCTGCTCAGATTGTTTAGCTGAAAAAGTAATGTTAAGGATAGTTGCAGCTGCCAAAGTCTGGAAACTCAGAGTTATATCTGACATTTCATTCTTCACCTTAACTATTGAGCCTTGGCCATTCGTTGTTTTTTCACAGTGCTTTGGAGTTAGAAGGGAGTTTTACAGATGAAAGATGAAAATCAAAATAAACTCCTTTATCAAGTAAACCTTGCAAGGGCATTTTGAATTTTACAACACACAGGGAGTTGATTGTGATATAACATACAACACAAGAGGGTTGGAATAAACAATTTATTCTCTATTGTTAGGGATGGCCATGCATAACTGACTTATGGCTTTGGTTTGCTCTGCCACTTGTTACGTGTGCAGTCATCCCTAACTCATACCAAAAATAGTTTATCAAAGTCCTGTGTTGCATAGTTTTTATCAGATGTTCTCTCATTAAAAACTTTACCTGGGAGATCGAACATTTCAAGAGACTGGCAGTGCTTACGAAGGCTTTTCCCAGAGCTTGGTCTCACTGAGTGGAGTCTGTGCCAACAGTGATCATGAGACAGGTCCTGATGCCCTACACAGATTCAGGTAACAGTCATCATTTGACAGTACGTAGCATGTTCAGTGCAGAGGTCAAAGGCTGTCTTGTCAGAAAGACTGATGGACCACAGGGTCTCCCCGCAAGTCCGGAGCGAAGCAGCAGGGTAGGACAGCATGGGACAGTGTCACCGCCCCCGCGGCGTGGCTCCTGCCCCTGCAGTGAGGGTTTTGTTTCCTCCACTGTCAATTCAGGACCTTCTCTGAGCCCTAAATCCATTTAAAAATGAGCAAGGACATCTGCCAGTTAATTCTCTGGCCATCCTTGTGATAGATGTATCTGCATTCTGTAGTTGTCTTTTGGATAGCCATTTGACAGTTTTTATTCCTCAGCATCATGTGGATCAAGCCTTTGGCTGCGTACTCCCTTCCTGAAGGAGGTTCCTTTCGGGTAGCACGTGTCTACAGCGCAACCTAGTTCATCTTGCCTAATCTTCTCAAGGGAGGATGCAATCCTGATATAAATGTAAATTGGCGGCTCCCCGCCACACTCACTCTGGGTAGTAGTTGGAGCTAAGCCATGGGTGTGCTCTCAGTAGTAAAGCACCCGTGCCGGAGTCCACTGCTGAGATTGGAGCTCATGGGCAGTGGTTTGACCCCTTGGTGTGCAGTCGTGGTGGTGGGCTTTGGTTTGTGGCATTCTGTACCTTTCTTGGCCAGGAATGTTTGCCGCCGACTGATGTACAGATTGCTGCAGTGGTGTCAGGCTTGGAAAAACGTTGGTGTTGGGCAAGGGTGCTTTCCACCAAATGCATGGACCCCCTGCACATTCGTTCATATCTGCGTTTTTTCCAGGCTACGTCACCTTCCTACTTCATGGGAACATTTTGAGCATAGACCTTTATTCAGCGCTATCACACCCAAGCTTAGTATAACTGATGAAAGTTCAATTATATGCGAAGTGACTATTAAAGCATCAGGGCTCATCTGGGGGTCTGGGCCTCCCCTCCCCTTTTCACTTACAGTTGTGCTGAATCCCTTAATGTTGCAACGAAATCGTGCATTCATCAGGTGGAGCGTTGGAGGCCAGGGTGCAGATAACCGCTTTTACTGCATATGAGACATTGCAGTCCTGTTCTTAAGAACTGCCAGGCAGATTGGGAATCACGGTCACGGTTAATAGCAGCGAATTGCCAGCTCTTGATGGGTGGGTAGTCACTCCTTTCAGTGGTTGCCCCCTGGGGGAGAAGGTAGAAAAACAGAGGGAGGGAATTAGAGTGACTTTGCACAGTTGAGCAGGTTCATGCCGCTGGATCAGTGGCAAGCATTGGCAGGGCTCCACTCTGGGGAGGCTCACAACAACATCACAGTCTCATTTTTACCAATTGGTGTTGCTATAGCCAGTGGTGCACAGGGGGAGAGCAAAGAGAAGGGGGGCAGCCGGGGGGGAAAGTGAAAGCAAGAGTCTGGACTAAATTAAACAAACAAAAGTGCTTGTAAGTAGCATTTAACCCATAACCATTAGCCCAGTGCTGCTAATTGTACTAAACTATATATCTGAAGTTCAGTGTGTGATTAAAGAGTTGGCTCACAAACTCTCTGCATAACCTTAATTTTTTCAAGGTTCTTTGAGTGTAGAATGGCTTATAATAATGATTTTGACTAATACGATTTTTGACATGCAACTTTAATGCTTAACCTTAGTACAACTCCAGAGCATTTCATGTGTATTCAGCTGTAAAGAGTGATGATTTAAAGGGATAATATAAGAAAAAGGTCGTTCTAGAATGAACCTCTAACAAATTGCATAAAGGAAGCTTATTATTCCATGAGTAGAGAGATATGCAGCTTTTCTGATCATTTTTCTGCTTGGTTCAAAAAATTGTTGAGACATGATTGGGAAAAGAAACACAAAAAATGAAATAGAAAACTGCAAGCAGTGAACATTCTTTTGATGGTTATGATTTTGTTGCCACTAAAAATACTCCTCAGTAATGTGGTTGTTCATCTTTCCTCTTGTTTTGGGTGAAGAATTCGTTCCAATAAGAAAATGCTGTTATTGGTTGGAGGATTGCCTCCCGGACCTGACCGGCTACCCAGCAATTTGGTTCAGTATTATGATGATGAAAAGAAGACGTGGAAAATACTGACAAGTAAGTGGTTTATTTTTGTACAGTTGTCTTGATGAATTTAAAAACATGGTTAATCAAATTAGACACTTTATTGATTTGTTTCTCTTCAGAGATTTGTTTATGTATCACAAGGGGCTTCACAATGGAGCAATAAATTGAGATTGCAGAAGATGCTAATTTTATAATAGGATCGGCCTAAATTAACATTGGCTTAAAATCATTCCAGTAAGTTTTTTAAGTGAACTTGTAAGTCTTTCATACTGCAACATGAATACATGCATATTTATGCACATATGAATAAAATCTGATTTAGGGAGAAAAGCAAAAGGCAATGTTCAAGACAGTTTTCTCAGAGTCAGATCCCTGGTAAGTCATAGTACTAGAGCACACCTTTGATTCTCTTTTGCATTTTCATTTCCTTCTTCCAGCTTTATCTGTTGTCCACAATCATTAAAGAAAGGTTTCCTCTGTACTGCTCTGCGTCCATTGCTGACAGAAGCATTGGTGGAATATATCAGCTACAATAAACAGTGCATGGAGGCTCCTATCACAAAATTCTTTCCCACCTTCTTTTAAAGGTTGATTGTGTTTTAGAGTAAGTATTTTGCCTTGAGCATCGAGATTTGGAACTTATTGTTATGTTGGTTGCGATTCCCAGTCTGACTTGGTCATGGAATCAAATCATAGCTTCTTGAGTGCAGCAGGCTGTGTGTGCATTAGTCCCCTTGTGGCTAAACTGGCTGCACTGGTCAATAAAACTAAATTTTAACTGTCAAAATTGCCCAAAGCAGTATAGATAAAATAATAAATGATCAATTTTGATCCATAAATCAAAGCCAAACTTCTAAAACTGGACAACTGGTAAAACCCAGATTTCCTAATAGATCTGAATTTTTCCCCCCGTAAAACAGATTTTACAGAATTCTGTTCTTCATCCCTTATCCAAAGCCCTTTAGTGGGATACATCCACATTAATGTTGTATGCACAGGTTAGGATGAAAAAAGAATTAAAAAGACTGCTATGATGCAGGACTTGAAATTATGCCTTTTCAAATTGCTTTCTTCTATGGAAAATTTAGGAGCCTTTCTCAGAGTGCTGCAACATAAAGACTGCTTAGGTATAGATGCCCTGGACTAATAGTTGAGGGTATTGTATAAGAATGGCAATTACAAAAGGTTATTATGAACCATACGTTAGAAAAGTGTACACCATCTGTACCATGGAACATACTAAGCTTCACATTTTTCAGATTAGTGAGATATGATACCTCTGTACGCTACTTCTAAGAAAATTCTGAAGATGGTAAGTCAGTGAAAAACGAATGATACTACATAAGGCAGAAGTGTTCAGGTTTTTTGAATTTGTTGTGTTTAATCCAGCGTCTCACCAGAAGAGGCAGGAGAAATGGATGTCTTGCTTCAAGATCTGAACTTTCTACTGTATTAAAGTAAAAAACTTTATTCCATATCTTCCTTATCTGTAGATATGTCAGATTTTGTAAGAATGAAATTTACTCAGTTCTTGGTTACTTACATTGTGATGCTGTCTCCAAGACTGTGAGAAACTGGATCAACAGACATGATACTCAAATGCTCTGGTTAAAAGTCCATCACTAATATTTGAGTAGCAGGACCATCTATGATGATGTTGAGAGATGTTTCTGAATAATTTTATGCTATTTTATGAAATGAATGTAGTCTTTTCTATGTTACCTCTAACAAGTAGTAAACAAAAACTCTCATTCTGCTCTGGTTAATGCACTTCTGTGCTGTGATTAAAAGGTAATGCATCTGTTACAGTCCTAGCTAGTTCATGTTCAAGCACTTGGTGCTCAGCACTGGAAGGTCCTGGTCCTGAAGGTCCCAGGATCTGTCTCAGTGTCGGCTGAAACAATAGCTGTCAGATACACAACCTTCCTGTGACATGAGTAATCCTGTTCTTACAAAACCTGCTAGAAATTGATGCCCTCTTGTCCTGGACTACTGTTCAAGGAACACGGGAGAATGCTTGTCTTTTCACACTGAAAAAGACTAGATGTTAACAAGAATGATTTCTTAGCAAATATTATTACTACTCAACAAATGGTAGCAATAATTATTTTTTTAAAAAAGTTGAAATGAAAGTTTCAAGTATCTCCTGCTTTATTTTCTGATTTATTATAAGAGAGGATGGGAAGTGGAGAGAAGTTGGAGTAGAACTTTTGTCCTGTCCTTTCTGTAAAACGTTGAAGGACTCTCTAGCATAGGTGTGCAGGGGCTTGAAGAACTGTGACTGAGCAGTTTTAGGGAATACCACAAACTAATCACCTTATGATGATAGTTCAGTGCAGTCATGGTGGTGTATCAACATTTACTGTGTGTGAGAATTTAAGGACATTGTTCTATCTCTATTTTTCAAGTACTTTTTGTAATTTAAGAAGCACATTTATTTCCTTCCTTTACCCTTTCACCTCTCTCCCAGTCCACAGTTTTGCAGAATAATTGGTCTGCTTATTCTTACCAGAAATGTACAATCAGCAGCAAAGGAGGAAGATTTTTTTTCTGTTTCTTTCTCACCTGTTTAGACAGTGATGTCAGTCCTGAGGTTGCTGTTCACCCCCAACTCATCAGTGCAAATGAGGAGTTTGTTCCCTAGTGAACAGGGACAGACCAAAAGCCTTGTCCTGCTTGTGAGGTTTTGTGATGGGAAGAATCTCAGTCCTTGTAGTCTGGTATTTAAGTGTTCTATCTTCTTATTGCCTTAGGTGTATTTGATTCCCTCCTGTATTAGCAGATGTTTACAAAAGCTTTTCTTTAACCTTCTGCCCTCCAGTAGACTCCTCCACGCACCAACAAAAGGCCAGGTTTTTTACTTAGAGTCTTACTGATCCAATGTAAATGTGCACAGAAATTCCTCTTTCCCTCCTCCAAACCCATCTACATTACTTGTTCTCTGCTCTCTGTGCCTGTGGCATTTGGAGGTCAGGAAGGTGGGAAAGAAGCTTGCAAACACTGTGTGCGGTGTCAGGGCCACTGAGGAGGAGATGGATGAGAGGAGACCAAACCTCCTCTTGTCACCCTCCACTGAGAGAGGCCTCAGAAGTTACTCAGCAGGGCCTGCAAACCCATTTGAGAGGGAGCTGCTCGCCTCTTGCCTTTTTCCTTCTCAGCGTGGAGAGTGGCTGTTGCAACCACTCGGTTGCTTAGGGCTCTGTGTTCTGCCTTGTGTGATGCATAAGGAACAGGAGAAGATCAACCATCAGAAACTACTGACTCCATGTAAGCCACGGTGCTGCAGTTGGAGCTATGAAGACAGTTGCAGGTGGAACAGCACAAGCTATCGAGTATGACAGCTCAGCAGAGTAGCAATCTCATTTTATTCCTGCGACAAGACTAGATCTATTGGCAGGGTATACTGCCCACCTCTCTCTGCCTGGCTACCCAAAGCACCAAATGCATCAGTACTAATGGGAGTAATTCTAAAGGTATCAAGAAAACAACTTGCCTTGTTCATAGATCCAGAAGAGGAGGGGAAGCATGCACTCATTTCCAATTTTTAATGTCATCATCTATAGGCAAGAATGCTATGGCTCAAGGGATCGGTAGATTTTTCATAGTCTGGTATTACTGCATATTTTTCCTGTCTGGTATTTCTCTAAGAGTTTTTTTTTTCTATGTTGGCAACAAAGAATAGAGGCAGAATAAAGAAAAAAAAAATAGAAAGTAAGTGGCATTTTACAAACATTTTCTGCCACCTAATTTTACTTGATGTGGGCACTCCTGATCTGAGATTTGTAATGTGCATGTTGCTGTTTAATTTGAAACACTACTTATTGCACAGTTGTGCCTGAGTGCAGTAGAGGCTTTTCTAGACTGTATGGCAAAGTACAGCGAACAGATCTTCACTGCCTGGTTTCTTTCCAGACGTGCCTACACGTGCACAAATACCAGTTCATTTTTTAACTGGGTACTACCTATGTCACGTAGCAGCAACAGGCTACCACTGCCCAATGACACAAACTGAATGGCTGATGGGTGTTCGACAGACCTTAGTAACAGCCAAAGTTCTGCTCTGTTAATGGGCTTTCATCATTCCACGGTATTTCGCAGTCTTCATAACTACTAAGGATGTGGGGCAGCGGGGGTGTCTCCATGTCATCACCTCATACCTCACTGCTCAGAACCAGCCACTGCTGCTTCAGTTTTAATTACCATCTACAGTCCTGCCAGGAGTCCTTTTTTAATTGTAGAACTCCTTTTGGTTGTTTGTTTTAACTGCAACATTTAAGATTAATTAAACTTTAAGGGAGTGAAACAATGTTTTGTTTGTTAGAATTATTCTATAATAATTGCAAGTTTCAAAATCCAGAGCCTATAAAGATTTTTTGTGTTCAGAATTGCATAGCTCTCCCAAAAACCCTACTGCTAAGGCAATGATGTATTACTTTCACTTTCATTATATGTTTTTAATCAGAGCGTGACTTCACACTAGACAAAGCGATGCTTTATGCATGGTCTCACTTGTTTTTTACTAAAATCTTTTGACATGATTAATTTTACTTTAATGCTTTTGTCTTGTTGTAATAGTAAGGATGATGGGTATAAACCAGGGCAAAAAAATACATGCTTTTCTGTCATAATGCCTCTAAGCATTTAAAAAATATATTAAATGAAAGAAAAAAATATCACAAGAGACTGATCCAACTGGAATTAAATTTCTTGCTACGTGAACAGAGAATGCAAGAAATAAATAAAAATGATGCAGTCATTGTTTTAGTTTTTTTTTTTTTTTTTCCATAGCAATGTATCCATCTGTCTGATTAAAAGCAATGAGTAGGAGAGAAATTGTGTCTTATAGAATTCTAGGTATACAGCAAATCCTCCTTTCAATGCAAAATTCCTTTTTATTTAAAGCATAAAAGGGTAAAATACTGAAAACGTTACAGAACTTTTTACATGGCACATTCCAGCCACGTGAAGCTGCAGCTGCAGCAGATCTTTCTTTCATATTGGTACTTTGTTTTTCAATAAGATGCTAATTGTAACATTCCTTAACCTCCCTAGTTAACCACAGCATCTTGGTAAACCACAGAGAGGATTCAATGTGCATCAGAGTGGTGGCAAATACATGTATGGGCAATAATGCGTTTATGCTTAGGGTTTTGCACTAGGTTTGAATTTTAATCCAATGCAAAAGCCAACATCATTGTCCAATCAGAAGTATGACACAGGTGATAGATTTGGATAGGAAAGACAGGGAAATGTCACTAGACTGGAGAGCAGCACCTCATTTCTGGTTACCTCTTTTCCTAGTTACCCCTTAGTCTTATTTTAGTTATCTTGACCTTCCTGCCCTTTGCTAGGTATATTCAAGTCTGCTGTGTTTGGTCAATGTGGAAGGACAAACAATGAATCAGATACTTAGATTTCCTTCTCCATCCTTCTCCTTCATGCCAGCAGTAATCACACCATATCAAGGAGTTGTCATTTATTTGTCTTCCTCTGACTCACGATCATAACAAGCAGCCGGTAACCTTTTCATCCTTGATGCTCTGATAAAGGTGGTTGGCCTTCTCCTTCCTTCCCCAGCTTGGCTGTGCTTTCATTTCTGCATGAGGCAATCTACACTGCAGGTAGTCTAGTCTGAATACAACATCTTTTTATTTCTGTCATTTTGACTTTTTAAATTTCACTTGAATATGTTCTGTGACAGTACAGCCTCCTGTACAGCAGTCCTGCATCTTCAGTAACAACATTTTGAATGTCAGCCAGCACTTAGGCATACTGGTGGTTCTAGAAACCCTTTCAGCATCATTATGTATTTTATCCACAGGAGAGTAAGTAAAAGGAAGGTAGAATGGTTTGCTTCATATCATAGTCAGCATCAGAGAACCTGGGTCACTCCACTCCCCAGCCTACATGGTTTCTGCTGGAATAGGTTATACTTTTCTCTTCTGTTTTCTTTGGTAATTCTGTGGTGCTCAGTTGTATCAGCTTTTCCTATACAGAATGATACTTCGAATAGAAGAAGTGGTGTTTGCAAAAAGTGAGTCAAGTCAGATGGAGAGGTTAAATCTCTTGACACATGCCAGTTACAGTTTCTTCCCCCTTGTTTTTGTCACTTGTGAGAATAGTGCACACTTAGATTAACTGAATATGTGTCTTGATGAACACTTCGCAGCCCTGACAAACTTCATCTCTTACTCCGTTTATCCAGCAGTTGGGGATGCTGCGGCTACTGCTTCAGTGCTGTGTTGAGGATGGTTTCAGCACTGCATTGAAAAGCTTGAGCAAGCATTAGCGTATTGCTAAGGCATAAGTCTTGATATTATCCACTAAACAGATTTAATAAATGTTTAATAAATGGATGTAGAAGTTGTACAAGTACATGTATACACATGCTCATATGTATCCTCCTTAAATAAAGACACTGATTGCATTAAATGCTCATTTTAGACATAAATTCCATCTATATTTCCCATTCTTGTATTAAGACCATTTTAAAAGGTTCAAAACCAGGAAAATACATTCACAAAAGGAGAGAGATTCATACACAGAAAAGTTGACTGATCAGTATGACTATCCAACTTTAAGCCTGGATTTAGGAGATTTAGTCAGTGTGGTCAGACACATTGCCAGTAAGCCACGTGCTTTACACATACAGGAAAGTGAGAAACAGAAATATAGCGAAGAGTATTTTTTTACATGTGACATACTAGAGGTTAGCCACAACTCCCATTCGGAGGATGATGCATGGGAATTCAACCATGCAGGTGCCATTAATGGTGCACGCCTGCGCATTTAGGAGCAAGACAAATCTCTAAGAAAGGGTGAAAATGTAGCATGTTCTCACAGCGAATGCTGTATTTGTGCCTTAAACATTGCTTGCTTCTGCACTACCATTTGAGATAACTTCCAAGAAGTGTCAGCTCTCTGTGCATTTTTCTTTTTGATTACAATGTTGTTAGCTTCTGATTTTACACAGGTGTAACTTGACTGTGTGTATCTTTTGTGATGACCTCTATACTCTGTGCCTGGCTTGACTAAGCAACCTGTTCACTTAACCTCTGAGAATAAAAGGCTAGTGTAAGTAAATTAGTCAATTTTTTTTTTTTTAATAATTTCAGTTGAGTCTTTCTGCTTATTTATAAAGCAGATTGTTCTGCATATTCCCGTCTTATTTGTAAATGTGATGTATTATAGATTCTGGATAGCTTTCTCTTCCTGTATTACCAGTCATTTTATATCTTGCTATGCTGTGTCTTTGAAATGGCCTGTCTTATCACTGCATTCAGTCTGTTTGTGCTGAAGCCCCCAGTAGTCTCTCAGCTTCTCTTGGATACTTTCTGCCCTTTGTTATGGGTTTGTGAACACCCACCTCTCTAGAAATCAGGCTGTTCATTTTCTTCCGCATATACAAATGTGCCTGAATCTACTCACCTTTATCCTCAGAAAATCCACTGGCAAACAGTTACTCTCAGGTAGAGTCCAGAAGTGTTACCCAAATGTCCTGTTCCCTGCCTGTGCTCAGCCAGGACCCATTTGTGGTTGAAAACCCACGTGGGACAAGAGAACAAGGCACAGCTCCGTTCCAAGTCGCCCTCAGGCAGGGCACCGAAACAGTGCAGAGGTGAGCCATGGGTGGCCTCACGTAAGAAGGCGGCAGGTGTAAGACAGGTGAGTTTTCAGACAGTCTGTGCCATTTCCACAGCAAATGCTGATGTCGGGCTTCTGTGGAGACATCTTACAAAGCAAGCTGCTGGTTTCTGGAGATGCCGCTCCCTGCTATATCCTTGCAGGTACATCAAAACCTTTGACTCAAAAACTTTCTCCTGGATCACAGAATTCACCATTTCCTACCTCATCTTTCAACTTGAGTTACATATCTTTACAGATGGCTTGAGGATGACCGTTCCATTTTGCAGGAACCTCTGCAGCTTTGTTCCAAGGCAAAATGAAAACAAATTCCTTCAAATGTTTTTGGAAAACCAGTGTTGTATCAGAATGTCCCTTTTCATCTCAACAACTCTGGTGGGGTGGGGAAGAGGCAGGCAGCTGAGGTTCAAGTCCCTGCTTTGCTCAAGTCAGAGTACAATCTTTTAACTTAGGAATGAATCCCTCATGTGTGTCCTAGTGGGTATTTCACAGCCCTACCAAAGGCAGTTTTGCCCAGCATTGCAAGGCTAACTGCAAACCAGAAACTGTGTAGCTACAAATAACAAGTTGCCATAATTGCAATGGTAAACCCAGGTGAGCAACAGAGCATAGATACTTGGGCTTAATGCAGTCCTAAAGGACCTGCAACGTTTCGAGTCATCTTAGCCTATGGGCGTTGTGTGTCTGCTATGAACACGCATAGCCTGGTGCAGTAGAAACTGGGAGCTGCCTGTCTCCTGTCTTACCCAGCAAGATACAGATTTCGGTAAAGTCGCATCATTTCTAGTGAAAGGAAAAATTGTCAAAAATGTTCTCACCAGATCTGTTTGCGTAGGTCCCTTAATGCTGTTTGGCCACTGTCTCTAAAATAACTTCTATGCAAAATTATGTGTCATTGTGTGAATTTAGTGCTTGCTGCAAACATGGCTTTCTGTTTCTTAGGTGATTTCAGGTAAAATTTACGTGTTTATTCTTATCTAGTTGCTCTGGGATTTATGTAGCATTAATGAGAGCTAGGCATGTATGGAGATAAAAATGAACTCTGGTGTGTTCCTAGTTGCTTACTTTAGAAACCATTCCCTTTTTTCAGTATCCAATGTGACATTTTATTTATGTACAAATGGGTTGCAAGCAGGATGGCAAAGCACTGCTAGCTGGACAAAATGTAATCATGAAAAATTCTCATAGAAACCTTTAGACATTTTTGAGAAATTGATACATGGTTTATAAATTTTCTCCTTTCAAATCTTCCTAAAACATAAGGCAGTTTCCTTCTAAGAAGTGTTTTGTACACAGCTATTTGCAATACAGATTTCAGAAGCCTGCCTTCGCTATCTCAGTTTTGTAAGTGCTATTAATGGCAAGAGGAGCACATTTTGCATACTCAACTTTATTTGCTACTATATGTCCTTATTGCGTTGTGGTGGCTCATTGTTTGTAGTAAGTCATTCTCTTTTCAATTCTACTCTATTTTCTCACAGCTTGATTAAGTTCCTTTCTCCCGTTCCTTCCACATCCCTTCCCCTTTCCCTAGCCACCCCCCTACTCCTGTACCTTCCCTCTGTTTATGACAGAAATAAAATTTATTATGAACTTGAGAGGGTTTTTTTTCTAGGCTTTCTGTCTAATACCAGGTGTTGTATGAGCTACTGCTTTCATTTAACTGAATGCTGGAGTAAGTAACTGCAGGAACAGACTAATACATCTTTACGGGGATGTTTTTTGGTATGTTTTTTTGTCATATTTATATATTGTGATTCTGTTCCCAAATGGAGATTGTGCTACTATGGGGTATGCAACTGCAGATTGACTGTTCACACCGAGAAAAAAAGTGTTAACAAATTGAATAGTAATGAATTAACCTGCAGAAAAAGCATTTTGCCCTAGTACACAGAAACCCTGCATAACTAGAGCATATAATTTTAAATGAAGCAGACTCTAGGAATGCCTCAATGGGTGTGATGTCGACAGTAGCTCATAATTCATGGATATGAATTATGGCTGAATATCAGGAAAAAACTTCCTGACATTGAGATCTATTAGGTAGTGGAATAATCTCCCGTGGGAAATGGTGGAAATTCCATTGCTTAAGATCAGACTGAGTACTGGGAAAGGTAAAAATCCTGGCCTGGCCTCAGTCTTTTAGGACAAATGAATTAATTGCTTTAACATATGCCTTTCTGTCAATCTAAACAAGCGATTCCCTCTAGTATTTGCTGGGCAGGAGCAACAAAAGCAGCTGTAATACAAGCTACCCTACCTTGCCCCCATGCCTGTGCCCCCTCTGCTTGTGAATAGGTTAGCCCCAAGGGTAAAAAAAAAAAAAAAAAAGGGTGACTTTGAGCCCCCCAGAGAGCTGCCCTGGAACATGGCTGTGCTAGCTTCATGGGGGCCTTGGCTTGGGACCTGGGCTCCCTGCTCAGCTTGCAGCTCTGCTGCCGGGGGGCTGGATGCCTCCGGGACTCCCCCTGGATCTCCTCCAGTGCTGCCCTAAAACTCCTACTGGGCTTGGGGGGTACCTTAAGTTAACGTGCGTGAAGGGGCGGGAGGTGCTGTCACGGTCTCCCAGAGCAGTCTCTTTAGAACGGGACGCCAAGGCAGGGTGTCCAGTGCACTAAGTCATGTCACAAGAGTGTTTGAGGGTGCAAGGCCTGAGCCGGTGGTGCCGGTGGGCTGGGAGGGGTGGCAAAAGCTCAACGTGGGGTGGCCTTGTCCGTAGAGCCTGCGGGGAGCTGTGTGTGAAATAAGCCGGGCTGGTTTTTTTTGGCATGGAGGGGGGGTGGCTGATTTCTGGCTGAGGTGCCTCGAGCTAACCTGGCATCCCCGTGAACTGCGCGTGAGGGCTGAGGCGTAGGAGCGAGCCCGGCACCCCGGCCGTTTGGCAGGAGAAGCCCCCCACTCAGGATTCCTGGGAGCTGGTGAGAGGGTCAGCAAAATGGAATTGGGATCTTTTCCACCATGTGTACTCCTGTTACCCAGGAAGCTGGGTAGGCCTACCCAGACGCTCACTGAGCTCAGCAAACACCCAGAGCTTCCAGTGGCTGATGTGAGCCTGTCATTTTCAGTAACAAATTATCTGTGACTGAATCATTTTAAAATTTCCCATTTTGTTACAAGTTGATAATGTATTTAATGCACACAATTTAGCTTTAATTTAGAGGGGAAAAATGTCTTCAACTCTGAGGTGGCTACAGCTACAGCTATTAAATCATGCTTGTTTCCTTGTGAGTAAAAACTAGATAAATGCAAGTGACATGGCAGTTTTGCAGTGATGACAATAACCAGCACCTTAATTTATACGGTTAGTCCAGTGCTTTGAGTTCTGATTATTTTAAAAAAAAAAAGAAGAAAAAAGAGAAAAAAAAGGCTGACTCCAAAACTTGAAACTAGGAGATGGTAAATGCTCCTCCCTGGGTTAAGTGGGAAAGGAAAAATTAAGAGAGATGCGCTTTCATCACTTTCAGGTAGGGAGGCTTGGCAAATTATGTTATTAGAAATCATTAAAATAGATTCAAATAGAATTACCATGATAAGTGATGTAAGAACCATGTTTCTTCTCTCCCCCAAGTTTTACACGCAGAAGAAACAGTGTATGGCTCCAGTCTGTACTCACCAGCAGCTGCTTGCTCGCTGGTCAAGAATTACAGCTGCTGTATGTGCACAGTCTTACCAAACATATATAGCATATGTAAAAGATACTTCTGTGATTGAAGTGACATGAAGGGAGTGTCAAGGAGCTGCCAGATCAGAAAGAAAGAACCAGATTTTTTTTTTTCCTTGACGAATCATTAAAGACTAACAAAAAAGAAGTCCAATTAAAGGTCATGGAGCAGTCCTCTGCCCTCATGCATGTGAAAGGCATTGTGCAGGCATAACTAAGGCAGAATTTGACTCCCAAATTAACTCATTTGCTGAATGCAAAACTGAAAGAAAATCCTTATGACCAGCTTATAAGTGTATATAATGAAAAATTACAACAGCAGAAAAATGTATTCCTATCATATCTCTAATTCAGCAAAGTATTAATCACACTGATGTTCAGCAGTGTGTTTAAATACATGCTTAAGTACTTTACTAAGTACTGCCTGTAAACAACTCTATATGACGGTACGTTAACATAGGGCAGAGTTTATATACTCTCTCCAGAGAAGTACAGTTATTTTAAAGCATTTTTAAGCACTGTGGCAGCCAGTAGCACAGTGCCTGGATGATCTGTGGTGCCCAGCCTTCTGTCTAGTCCCCCTGCAGTCCTTGTCTCCCAACTGCATTACCACTAATGTCCGCACAAGCTCGTTTAAACTTTGTTTTATGCAGCAGAATCACAACAGCTGGAATCAGCTGGTCATTTACTGGCTCCCATTAACTTCAGCTCCAGGAAGGAAAGATATGTCCAGGGCAGAGGTGTCCCCTGTAGGGGCTTATACAGAGCTCAGGCCTCCAACTTAAGTCTTGTTAACATGCAGGCTGTTTCAGGGGCTTTCTGCACTGGGGCACATTTCACCCAGCAAGGTTAGAGCCACTGTCCTCCTGTCAGCTCTTGGGCTGTCTCCAGCACAGCTCCAAGAAATGATCATTTCAGTATTCAGAAGTTTGATTTTTCTTAACTGCAAAGATTTACAACAGCAATAAAGCCCTGACATAACGTCCCTTTTCCTGAAGCCATGATTTGGCTTCAATCCAGCTGCTTGATTTTAACAGCCTGGCCTCCTCTCAGAGAGGCAGGGCTGCTGTGGAAAGGGGTTTCCCCCCAAGTGAAACAGCACTGGCACCCACCTGAAGCAATTGCAGTCACTTGAGGGCTTTCCTTTGAAACTTTCAATATTGGAAAATAATTCATTGTCCTCAGGGAAAATAACTGATTCCTTAGATAAAAGCCTTCTGGCTTTACATGGCACAAAACAGTAGTGTTCAACAGGAATGAAGATACATCTTTAAATAATAGAAGACTTTGTTTGAATAATGCTAAACCTGCTGTTTCAGGAGAAAATGATTTTATACAGAAAACTTCTGTTGATCTATCACCTTGCATTGATTTTCACCAAAAAAATTCCTCCAGGGCTGGCCATTTAACCGTATGACACCACGGTTATTTGCCTCTGCTTCTGAAGTCACTAATTACCTTTTTGTAGTATGCAGAAAGTGTTCCTGAGACCTCTGCGTTTCCCCTGATGCTCAGTGGCTTTGTGGGGTGCTGCAGGGGTTAGGTAGCAGCGGGATGCTGGAGCTGCCTACGGGCGCAGAGCCGGGGATGAAAAGCCTCTTCCTCTTCGCAGAAGCAAGGCTGCAGGGGTAACACCAAAGTACTGGGAGACTAACAACTGCGCCCTGATTCTGGGTATAAGGAACCCCACGGAGGGTGCAGGCGGGGTGAAGGGGTGTCTGGTTTTGGTTGGTTGGGTTCGCTGGAGGTTGCAGAGTTGGACAAGGAGGGCAGACGCCAGAGCTGCTCACTGGGTCCACAGCTGGAATTTGTCCTGGGTGGGTTCCAGAGGCTGGTGCAAACATGTCATGCAGCTGTCGCAGGAAAAAAAAACACAAGCAAAGGAGAGTCTGGACTATTAGAAGTAAGAAAAATGTGTGGACCAAATTCATACCGCTTCATGAAATCTATGGATGAAATCTATTACGAATTTAATGCCCTTTTGACTTCAAAATGATTTGTAGTTGTCCATTAGAGCAACCCACAGACAGATGCTAAAAATCTGGAAAGAAGTATTTGATTTATCCATTTGTTAATTGCTTCAAAATGCCTTTTTAACATGTTGTTTCCTGCCACCGGTGGATACAGCACCTGCTGAACTCGGGCCCTGGACCAACCGAGACCATTAAAACAAAAGAGAACCTGAGAGTACACCAGTTGGGGCTAAGTCAGTAGCATGAAGTTAGTTCAGGTATCACTCTACCATACCGTAACAATTTTGGTACTCACAGTTCTACCCTGGGACTGTCCCCTCAGAGCGCAACAATAATACTGCCCTTTGTCATGTGTCTAAGTAAAGCCTGAGTACCTAATTCTGATTACTTCAGAGAAGTTGCTGCAGAGTTATATAGCAGCATTGCCAACAATTTTATCTCTGATCTTGCACATTTAGTATATTAAGACAAAGCTTTGTGAGTCAACTGATTATTTTTTAAATGGGAGGTTTTGATCTTATGGTTGAAAATTAAAAGTAAATTGAAAGTAAATTGAAGAAAGTAAATTGAAGGGGCATCAAGCATATGTAGTGTCTTGGGTTTAGTGTATTGGATTGTAATTTTTGAAAATGTTTTGGGTTATCAGCACTTGTACAATAGAGTAGGGAGCAACTAACTGAGCCCACAAGATTTGTAATATGATTTGAAGACAAGATTTTTGCAAAAATGCTTAGTATTCATGTTTATCAAAACTATGTTTATGCACCCTCGTACTTCAGTAGGAAGGAATGTATTTGTGAACCTCCAGTGACATGGATCTCTGCAAGTGTCCCAAACAGATTTTTGTAATTGCTCAGAGGTTCTACATACTGCAGAACACCAAAAAGTACTTCTTTATGTCAGAAAACAAAACAAATCAGAGGACGTATAATTTGAAAGCCTGCATACAGCTGATCATATGGAGCTGTCTTTGCAGGCTCAGTGTCTAAAGTTCAGCTTTAAGGACTCTACAGAATTTTAACTAAGCTATATCTCTAATAAAAACACCATGCTGCTGCTTGGGTTATGTATAGTCAGTGCAAAATTTCAGTGTTTTTTTTACTGTGTAAATAAGGTACACCAACATAAAGAGTAGTCTGATTTCACCAGCTCATTTTGCAGGTAGTTGTTATTATTGTTTGTTTGTCATCTGTGGAATTTTTTGAGTTTAAGTCTTTTATAAATGTGTTATGGTCAAAGGATTGCAAGAGATGCGGCTCATCTACTTTTCTCCAAGGTAGCACCCACTAGTTGAGCCACAATGCCTACTAGTGCTCATGTTCCTAGGTGGTTACACATATAAGGTAAAAAGTGCTCTTTTAAACAATCTAATCAGTGCTTTAAGGTAGTTTAATCTAGTGGCTTTCTCTAATTGTAAGAAACTAGAAGCAATTACTGCAGCCCAGCTCATAAGTGGTGACTTTCACAAGCACGGTGGTAAACCAAAGCAATTGCATTGATCATCTGTTTGTGCTCTGTAGTATGAATCAAAACTGTTTGTATCAGTGGTTACCTAATTTGTGTAAAATACCATGTATTTTAGCCAGATGTGGATCAGCAGTGTCCATATGAAAATATATGGTAAAATGCACTGCGTTTGTGATTATATTCTGTCTTTATTAATTTATAGGAAGACTGAAAACTCCTCAGACGGGATCGGTCTGTATTCACATCCAGTAATGATGCACTACTCATTTTGTCCGTGTTTTTGCAATAAATTAAAAAAAATGAACTCCTCAAGTGCACTTTTTAATTTTATTTCCTTTGTGTTTCTTTTTCTGCCACGTTTTTCTCATCTGTTTCTCTTTGGAAAATCCAAATTCATCAGGAATGAAGGTTGAATTTTCACCTGCAGGATACGTGACAGGACATACTGTAGGGCAGCACGAATCTGCCTGCCCATGCTCGTCTCCCAGTTCACAGCTGAGATGTAATCCCACCTAACCAAATGCTGCATTGCCACTTGGGTGTGCAGCTCTTTCAAGATGGCTTTTGAGACACTAGCAGGGATATAGGCCTGTGCAACACCAGCTGTGACAGGCTGCAAAATGCAAGTTATCCCATTGTTGGGGTAAAGAGAACTGAGGGTGTGCATACCTCTGGCAGTACTGCTGCTCCGTGTTGGGAGCATCCCCAGCAGCTGCCCTCAGGTTGTAGTCTTCCTCTGCAGGGCGGGAAGAGGGCTTTCTCTACCCATACCAGGAAAGAAAAATAAAAGACTGACTTCAAAATGATCCTGGCTTTTTGCTATCCTTCTCTTGGCCATGAAGAAGAGGAGTGTGCAGGAGCTTACAAGGCTGGGCCAGGTTGTGAGAGGGAGCTGTATAGGGGATCTAGGATATCTGTGTTTTCATAGGAGGCTGGAAGAAGCTGGATGTTGGGAAGGAGTGCTTGGCTGTACCTTATATACAGGTTTAATAGTAAGTAGTATTACTGGGATGGATGGTGCCTTGAGAGGGACAGTTCCTCTTGTAAGCAGTCGGGAAAGAGTAAGAGGTGGTGTAATTCGGCAGTGGTGCGTACACAGGTAAATAACAGTCCCTTCCTGCATTCCTGATGGAATAGGCACGCTTCAGCGTCTGTGTGCCTTCCCCAGAAAACTGTTCTTCAGGGGGACGAGAAAAGAGCTGTAATCTGGCTGCCTTTATGCAGTTCATTTTGGGATTAACTTTGAGTAAAACACTGTGTTTCCACTGGAAAGGAATGACTATTTATTAGAAAGGATTCGTTTTGGTTTGGTTTGTTTTTTCCTTTAATTCTGTAGGTTATTTTTTTGCATCGCAGTTTCCTCGCGTCCTCTTTCCCCTTCCTTACCCCTGTAATGAAGAAGCATGCTCTTTGTCAAGAGCGAGCATGTTGTCTTACCCAGCTTCCAGATCATTATTAGGAGAGAGAAGGAGAGAGATTTGGCGGCGTATTGGTGAGGAAGGGAACTGTGCCTGCTGTATTTTGCTGGGACTGGCGCATGGAGTAGAAAAGCAGATGTGTGTGGACTGCCAGAGAAATCGCTGACTGATCCTCGCGCAGTCTGGGTTCGGGGAGCTGAGACAAGACGAGGCAAAGCAGGTATGACTGATAATGGTGCCAAAACCTGAGCACCCGCCGTGCCCATTGCAGGCGGCGGGAGCCGGGGGGGGCTCAGCATCCGCCAGGATTGATGCGCCGAGCGTTCGCTGGGGTTTGTGTACTCCGTTTGATTTCTTCCCTTTCACACCGAACACGAGGAACAAGCAGAAGTTAACTGCTTGGGAGGAAGCTGGCTATGTCTTTTTTTGTGCTGCGTTTCACCTCTTTGTTTTTTGGTTGGCTGCAAAACCTGAAGCCAAAAGATGATTGAAATGCCTCTCCCGGGGGAGGGGGGAGCCGAGCACACCGCACCCCATCTAGTGGCTTAGCCTCAAACTGCCGGCGAGAAGGAAGTGCGGCAGGAGGAGGAGGAGGAGGAAGGAGGAAGGCTCCTGCAAGTCCTGCCATGGGCTCGGTAGACTTCGGACTCCAGAGCACCTAGGTGTGTGATTCAGAGATGCTGAAGCAGCTGCAGGGTAAGGCAGGCGATTGCTGCCTGGCAGACCCAGGGTGGGTCACACGCGAGGGACTTGCACCAAGCCTGAAAAGAGCGTTAGACAGACGGCAATACCGAGCCTTCCGGAGTTAGGAAATGTGAGAATTAAGCTGCTTCTGTAACCTTAATTTGGCCTTTGTTTGCATAAGCAGTAAGATACAATCTCTAATGATATCACACGCTATTCTTTGTCACATATCAGTGCACAGGAGGGACTGTGCTGAATTTCTGCTCGCAGTATTTCTTCTCTGTTGTTCAGCAAGTAGATCCCGTCTGTCACACGCTACTAAAATCTTCTGAAGACAGAATTTTTTCACAAGGTTTCCTTCACAGACTTCACAACAACAGGGGCCAACTGCTTCATTGGCATTTGTTGTGGTATTTTTGCACTGTGCTCTTTGTGAGGAGCATAGTCTGTCATTGTTCCCATTTTGCAGATGAGGAACAGAGATGCAATGAAGTTAAAGTCAAAGGTAGCCTTAATTTTGGGGTGCCCATTTCAAGACCCCTTAGACCATGCTTTCCAGACTGCCTCTCCCACCTACTTCATTTACAGGAGTGAGCACAGAGCGCTCCTGGGTATCAGACAAAAGGATCAGATCAATCAGATCAGGCTCTCCAGAAATGAAGCACACATAATTAATGTTCTCAAAACAGGGGGAATGGGTAGCTGTGGAAAAGATTAGCTTGAGTGACTTGTCTAGCACCATAGTAAAATTGCGTGGCAAAGGCAGGGACAGGATCCCGGCCTCCAGCTCAGGGCACAGCTGCTTTAACTGTCAGAAATCCCATCTGCTCCTGCAGTCCCCAGCCTCTCCCTACACACCTTCCAGAAGTGAAGCAACCTCTTGCACTTAGAGGTCTTGTTCACTGCTGCCTGCTTCATTCATAGGGTGGCTTCATCCCCTGCTCGGGGCCTGTGGCCATATGGTAGATGAAGCTGTTGCTGTTGTTTCAAGTTCCTTTCCACCCAAACCCCATCCCGTGGTCTTGTCTCCTTCTTCATGTCAGTGCTGGAACACATTTGACTCCTGGGTGAGCCCCGTTTCAGCTCAGGCCTCTTGTTTTCTGGGTTATTTTTCCACCAGATTATTGTTCTGTAATGGCCCACTGAGGGGTGCTGAGGAGAGAGTGTGCTGGCATGAAGAGGGGCCTGGGTTGCTGTGCTGTGAGAGGGACAGGGCCACAGCGACGCTGGGTTAGACCCATTTAAATGGTTTGGTATCACATGCTGAGGTTGTTTCACAATTACGATAAGCTGATGCATGCTGGCACTGCTGCTGATACGTCAGTCCTTCCCTTCTTCTCATGGCCTCGCTCTCCTGCTCACTTCAATTTGTGAGGCCAGGCAGGGAAGCTTAGTGGGGAACAGATCTGGATTAAATTCAATGCACCTTAAAGAAAACAGTGGGTTTCTTGCTTGCTTACTGCTTGGCTGCATGCATGCATCAGCCATCACAAGGAGTGATGGGACCTGGGACAAGAAAGGGCAGAAATGTTTCTTGCAGTGACAGCTTCTGCAGGTCTCCGGTGTTCATGGGACTGAACCTACAAGAAGATGGTCAGCTGGGAAGTATCATGGTCAGCTGTTTAAGGACCATACTAGCATAAATAGAGAGGTGTCAGAGGAGATGTGCACTGCAGCCTCTCATAATGGCAGTCCATGACTTCTGAATGTCACACATCTCCTCAGCATTTTCATAGACTTAGAAGTGAAACTGCCTTTTCAAGGTATTGCTGAGAAACAGTGTCATGTAGGCTGGCCTTGTAGGTCTGCTGTACACATCTCTGTCTTTCGAATTCAGGCGGTTGCTGGTGACAGTGAAGGATATGTGTCCTGAGAACCAGGGGGTGTAAACGGCACAGGCTTCCACCTAGATGGGCTGACAACACAGGAGTGTGAAGAGTGCAGGACTTGGGGCTCTGGATCAGTATGTGCTGCTGTGTTCACAAATCTTGCCATCTATTCCTCCAGTCCCGGTCCTTTCAGCCACGTCCCCTCTGACCTGACCTGATGCATCCCTGTCTTTTCATTTCAGTTTCATTCCCTTCTTGAATTCAGTCTCTCCCAGAACTTGATCCAAGCCACAGTTACTAGCACAGCGAGTCCCAGTTTCACACGCAGACTGTGTCTCGGTCCTCGCTTCCCTTCACCTAACTAACTGAAAATGATGTTTAATGAACAATAATGTTTGAAAAATCAACTTCTTAAACAAAAAATGCAAGCCAGTTGTGGATATTTAGTTATGTATAATTTAAGTATTTCGGACTGATCACAGCAACTTTCATTTACTCTACTATACATTTTGAATCCTGCAGTCCTGGCATGGTCACTGATTTAAATTAACCTGACCTTTCATCCTGTTTGTCAGCAGTCCACTTCCATGCACTAGGGTGTGATTTGTGAATTATTTGTGATTCTGTGTGAACATGGTTCAGCCCATGAATTTTGACACTGCTTGATTTAAATAGCAGCTGCTTGTGCTATGCTACTCAGCTTGGTATTCAGTTTTGAGAAATATGGGTTTGCTTCTATTTCCTGACTTGATGTTGCTAAATCCACAGAAAGTTTTTGAGAAGACAGAGCAAAGTTTCTGGTATAAATGCTTATATGGAGTGAATTTTTCTGATTGTTATGATTAGGCATCACAACACAGTTTTCATAGCAGTTTTTCTGGGAAAAAAAAAAAAAAAAGTAACAGTACTAACAACTATTAAACAGTACTGTCATTATAGAAAGCAGAAGAAAATTCACATAATTTTAGTGAAATTTTGTAATGGATTATTTCAGATATATGTTCTCATTTCATCTTCTGTGTATAGATTTACAAAGTAAGTGATCTGTGCCAATTTTACCTAAGCATGTGGTTTTGCTGCCCAGGTCAAATTTCTTTCCCCAGATTTGAAATTTGTCTGTGGGTCTGCTATTTCCCATCCTTGGGAGCCTGTTTGTGGGGAGAGGTCTAGAAGAGCAACATTTCTGACTGGTTTCTGTTGGAGAAACCAGTCTTTTGTGCTACCTAATTTATGTGGATTGATTCCTGTGTTTCCTTCTGTATTTGTTTGCCTAGTGGTTAGTACGTTTTAGAGTGGGCTCTTACTGTCCATCCTGAGCAAAGAGAATATTATAAAATATATTTAATTCTGTCCATCATGGAAAAGCTGTGTTGTATTGATATTCACTAAAAATACATAAGACACTTGTTTCCCGGTACTTGGAGTGACCATTTTGGTGGTGATAAGAACGTTAAGCAATGCCAGGGCATCTCCAAATGTATTTCTTTCTCAGGGTGCTGGTAGGGACATGCAGAGTTGATGTAAATTCTGGGCTGCAGTCCTCACTCAGACAGCAATGTTCCCACCTATGGGTATATGTTAGGGCTTGGTGGGGCACACCCCCTCCTCCATGTAGAATTTTCCAGATGCAAAATCACATTTTTCTTCTTCTTCTGGAATGACTTCAAGACTTAGTGGGAAGAAAAAAAACTTTTGGTTGCTCTAAAATAGTATGTTAGTCAAGAGCAGAGAGCAGGATAGGGAGTAGTGAGACTGAGAGAGAAAATAGTGAAAGATTCAACTTTTGGGGCTGTGGGGGCCAGTTAAGATCTTGATGCATGTGATGAATTCTCTTAAAGACATGGGTCCCTGAGCAGCACTGACAGGATCCGGGCAGGAAAATGCAAAGAGTGATTGTGGTTGTCCTGAGCTTGAAAGGTTTCCTTCAGAAAAGAACAGGAGAATGCGTGCATCTGAAGGTCAGGTAGAAGTTGAGACACAAATGGATGCAACTGGTCAGAAGCAGTTGGGTGTTAACGCACCACGCCTGGTCGGGGTCTTCCATCCATTGTTACTGTTAGAAAAGGGAATGCATGTCCTTGAGCTGATGTCTTGGAGGATCTGAAAGCCTCCAGTGGGACAAAATAGTATTTCTTTATGCAACTTTCTGGCAACTGGGCAGTGGGTTTCTCCCATCAAGGACTATTAATCATTTCCTCCCTGAGGATATTTTGTTGTGCAAGACGTCATACATGAATGTTTCATCATGAGTCTGTTACGATGTGACGAGATGTGACACCCCAGTAATATATGTTGGGCTCTACTTGAGAGACCATCAGTCCAGACCTGAGTAGGTACACAGCATACTCTACTGGGAAGCAACCATCACTGAGGTAACGTTGCATAACTCACAGTGGTGGACAAGAAGTGTCTCCTGATAAATTATCCGTGGGAATCGGCGGGACATCTGGGTGGCTGGGGCAGCCTTCAGCAGGTTGGTGGGTAAGTAGGGGATAACAAAACAAGAGGAATTGTCGCTTTGAACCTTCCTACGGGACTGTGCACTACATCCCCCTGCCCTGCGTCGTGCCAAGATGTTTGGTGTATCCACTGACATTTGATTTGGTGCTTCTCAGACACTGTGTCTGCAGCTGGGCTGCACAGAGTCATTTTCATGGGGAAGGCAGCAGCAGGGCACAGCAGGGCCTGCATAGGTTTGCTGTACACTGCACAGGGAGGATTGTGTCAGGATTTTGGTGCAGGAACATCAGTTTTTAAGGTGGGAGTGCAGTATTTTCCTACTTTATTCAGACACTGTTGATCCGAGTAGGCAGCTTTATTTTATTCAAATGAAATCCAAATGGGTGCTTGCAGCTTTCAACATAAATGGGTAAAAATAGCTCTTGCAAACAGACAAATGTACATGTTGCTGAAAACCCAATAGAACATTCTGCCATAGGGTGAATTTCACCCATGGAAGCAGACAGGCCTGTACTCAGAACTTGCATCCAAGTAACTTCAAAACAATTTATTTCAGGGGGGAGCTGAGCATGCCAGCTATTCCTGATGTTACGTTTGCCTGATCTGGTGCGTCAGCATGAATTTGAATGTCTTATTTTAGATGCTTACATATGAAAAATTTAGCCCATTAAAACAACTGCACTAAAGACCCTGCTGAAAAAGC
The DNA here is from genome assembly GCF_018691265.1 of Tyto alba. Taxonomy (NCBI): domain Eukaryota; kingdom Metazoa; phylum Chordata; class Aves; order Strigiformes; family Tytonidae; genus Tyto; species Tyto alba. Next base: position 3,843,921 of record NW_024881301.1, read on the forward strand.
CTGGCTGATGTTATCCCAGAGAATGTATCAAAAGAATAACTTCTGACATTTGAATGAAAAAAATATTTTAATTCATACGAAATATCTTCGTAATGTGAAATAATGAATATGAAATATCTTAAATATATGAAATGCCATTCACTGTGTTGCAAAGGATGCCAAGGACTTTAATTTGCTCAGATGACCTTTTCTTAGTGCTTATGTTATCTTGAATTGAAGGTAGGTTTGGGGTGGCATTTTACCTTTGCTTACCTGCAGCCTCAGTTGAAATAGGAGCTGTGTCCTACATGAAATCCATTGCCCTGTGTCCATCCTACCTGTGATGGCTTGAACGGAGTTGCCGCAAAGCTGGGACAGGGATGAAGAGGCTGTGAAGTTTCTAGCTGAGCTGATGGAGTTCTCTGTGGTGCAGCTGGAACAGAGCTGTACCAGTTATTTGTTGTCAAAGGTGACTTTGAGGCACAGTGCTTTATCTGAGGATTTTGTGCTTACAGTGACTGCTGTTGGATTGTCCCAGGCTTCCCCCACTGAGTTGAGCTCAGACTCATGATTAGCATTGGTGTGTTACTAGAAAAAAAAACTTCACAAGTATTTTAATGAATTTGAGGTGACAGGGTACAGGTTGGTCATAAGAATGTTAACAGAGGTATTTACCATCTACTGTTGATTATTATCCTCTTTGAACTTTGTTTCATTATCTTTTAAGCAGAAAATACCAGTGAGTGAAAACCCAATGCATTTAAAGTCAATGGCAAAACTTCCACCATGTTCACAGAGGCTAGAATTTCATACTTATTGTGGTCAGTTTTTCCCCACAGTTATTAAATAACAAACAATTGAAGTGAACAATTCACAGAGGAATCCTAGCGTTTATTTATATAACCTCCTTGGTGAGAAATAACAAGTAGCATTCAGTAATAAATGCATAGTCTTCCTGCAAATGATGTATGAACCCAAGAAAGGTGAACAGTATCTGATATTCTGTTCTCAAGAAGTAATTGGACCAGCTGTGGTCTGGCTAGCATTTTGCGGAGAGGGTTGGAAATAAAATGAATATTGTGTCTCTGCCATGAGCAAATCACAGTCTTCTGGAGTGAGTTTGTAGGTGCTTTCTGTACTGGAAAGAGACATCATCTCACCTTACTCTGCCCTCTGGAGAGCCATGGAAATAACCAGTTTTCAAGTAGAAGTAGTTAAATATTATGTAGCTAACAGGTTAGTCTGTTGATACTATGGAAGGTCATTACAGGCTCCCTATGTCTTATGGTAATGACATCCTGGTTCTGGAAACACACTCTTCTCTTACGTCATCTGCCCAAGTTATTGGAGATAATAAACATGATTTTGTGGTGTGTACTGAGTCTTGAAGGGGCTATGCTTAAGCTGTGCAGTAACTGAGGAAGAGATTTCTTGGCTTTCCTCATGTTACCTCCTGTAACCCTAGCACCTGAACAGTTCTGGGCAGTGAAAAAATCTATGGATTTTTTTTTTTTTTTAACTTCGAGTAGAAGAATCAAGTCCAGTTTCTCCAAGGAGTTTTTAGCAGAGCATAGGAATGGCGTTGGGCTCTATCACAGTTTTCAGATCTCATGGGACCAGAGCTCATCCCTCCTCCTGTCTTGAGAAATGCCATTGCTGTTCCCTTCTTCCCCGCTAGTTAGTGTTGAAGTGTTGATAGACAGGAGAAGGTGTAAAGAGGAGGAACTGATGACCCCTTGATTAATGTATGGAGAACAATCAGATGCTGTTTCTTAAATGTGCAATTGTTGGCAGAAACTAAGCAAAACTGGGTAAGACGAACAGCACACATTATTGTTTGTTAGGTTAGTGAGGTGTGTCACTGCCACCTCCGTACAAAAGTTGGAGGAGCCTTTGGAGCATCCTTGCACCCAGCCAACCTCATAGGCATTATGGTTGAGAGTGTTTGGTTTCATGAGTGTTTGGCTATAAGCTCTAGACTCTGTTTAGGACTCTCTCTGTTCTAAACAGTCTACTCTGAAAGCAGGTCTCAGAATGTTACCTGGTGCCTTTCATTAACTAAGGTTTGGCATATGTGAGTTTTTGCTGGGTTTCTGTGGCACAGTTTATTTCGGTGGTGAGGGAGGGGCCTACAGCAGTGGCCCCTGTGAGAAGCTTCTTGAAGCTCCCCCAGCTCCAAGTCAGAGCTGCCTCTGTCCAAGGCTGAGCCCATCAGCGATGGTGGTTGTGCCTCTGTGATAACCTATCTAAGAAGGGGAACCTGAGAGGGGGTTGGGACTTGCGAGGGGGAGTTGTGAGAAGGACAAACACCCAGGTCAGTGGAAGGAGAAGAGATGTGGAGGAGGTGGACTGGAGCAGAGACACCTGTATCCCATGGTGAGACAGCACGGCTGCCCACCCTGCTACCCGTGGAGGTCCACGGTGGATTAGAGGTCAGCCTGAAGCCTGAGGAGAAAGCCACTCCAAAACAGGCAGCTGTGCTTAAAATAGGCCGGGACCCTGAGGGGAGATGTGGCCCCCGCTGTTGTGGTTTGGCACTGGGAGGACTCCAACACGCAGGGGTGACCCATGCTGGAGCAGCACGGGAACAGCTGTGGCCCGTGGGGAGGACTCACTCCAGAGGAGGTTCAAGGAGGGCTGTCCCCGGTGGGAGGGGAGCCCCATGGAGCAGGGGAGGGATGGGCAGCGTTCACCCCACCTCCTGAGAAGGAAAAAGCGGCGAGTTGGCTGTAACGCCCATCCCCTGCCCCCTGCGCCGCTGGGGGAGGAGGTAGAGAGATCCAGAGCAGAGCTGAGCCCGAGAACAAGGGATGTGTGAGGGGAGGTGTTTTTGCATGTGGTGGCATTTCTCACTGTCCCCACCTTGTCTGTTAAGTGTTGTCTTTGGTAGCATTTGAATTAAAGTGATGTTTTCTTTTTCTTCCCCTAACCAGTCTGTCTTTTGCCTGTGACAATAAGGGGTGACCTACTCCTCCCTGTCCTTAAATGGTTACATCTCCCCACCCCACCTCTGATGGAGGAAGGAGTGAGTGAGTAGCTGTGTGGTGCTCAGTTGCCCTCTGGGCCTGAACCATGACAGACAGCTGTCCTCATGTGCACAGTGCTGCTGTGTCTTCCACCTGTGTCTGCGTCTGAAGAACATCCATGAGTGTCACCTCCTCCACAATGTCACTGATGTCGGTGTAGTGAAGTATTTCTTAGCAAACACCACTGCAGTCTTGGACTCTGCTGCCTTCCAGATCATTCTCAAGTATAAATCACCCATTTGGTTTGGGTGAAAAATCACCTAGAAAGCTCTGCATGTTACATATCTGTGCCTGAGTAATTGCTTTCCACCTTGCAGAGGGTCTGCTACCAATCATACATAAATTGCATGGGAAGCGGGCTGGTGGGGGTGTTGTCTTCTGCAGGGCTGCTTGAACTCGTTTGTGCTCTTGGTCCAGGAAAGCACAAGCTTTTTAACCATGGGCCTCCCAGGCTGTGGGAAGTGTGTGTGAGGGGTACAGGCTTAGACGAGGTGCCTTCTGCCTGCTCCGACTGATCTGTTTATATCTGTCCATCTCACATAATTCTCTGGCACCTCTTACTGTGGTAGCTAAGCATGTTTCTAGATGACCATGGCTTTTTTTCATCTTCTCCTCTTTTTAATAGTCTTTTCTCCTTTCTTTTAAATCGGTCTTTAATAAAGTTGAGAATTCTTGCACAGGGTTTTATAAACATGTGTTATTAAATTTTAAATCTGTTTTGAAAGTGCCTCTATCCTACTCCCTCCTAGTAAAGTGACCTTTTTAAATGGAGGGAAGTGGGTTTAGATGACAGTCATGATAAATGCGGTCATGTTCACTCAATAAAATAAGGCCCAGTGCATTTGAGGATAAATCAGTGAAATGTACAGCCCCACCTGTCTGTCTCCATCATTCATTTCCACTGTCACTTTCACAGTGGCTGATGGATCACAGTTGCTGTAAAATTAGACAGCCTTTAATCTCATTTCATCCTGATTAGCTTCTCCTTACCCTTTCCCTCTAACTCACTGACTGACACGCTAAAAACTCACACTGGGCTGTGTTTGAGCGTGGCGTACAAACTTCTCTTCAAATACCCTTTTTGTGGGGCAGGCAGGTGTTCCACCAAGTTGAAATCAAAAAATCAGAAGATGGGATTTTCACATTATTAAAGTGAAACAGCAGACAAAGACTTGTATAGAATTAATGAAAGCAGCAGCCCGGCCAGACTGTGTGTTGGGACAAATTCTTCCTGTTACACCCTGGCAAGCCCAGTGAGTTTGAGAAGATCGTTCCTACTAGAGGCTGAATTTAGCATGCTCATTGCCATGTAATTTTGACTGTATTAGTTAGGTCCTATATAAATGTGTGTTTCTAAGGATTTAGGGTTTACAGCACAAGTTTTTTGGTGCTTTCAAGGGGCGTTATATAGTGGGGAAAAATTAATTGCCATAGTTTTAATTTCTGTGTATAACTCATGATTCTGAGGAACCCTGAAAACGGTCAGGGAGAAAGATTGCGATGTTGGAAATTTCAGTTTCAGTGCCAAAACTCACTCCCTCTTAGATGTCCACAGTATTGCTCCATCCTCCCTGTTTTGTCCAGCTCCCTCCAGACCCGTGGACAGATTCATGAGACCAAGAACAGTTTTCCCCCAAAGCCCTGTGAGAAACAAAGGTCATAGTAAAGGTGTGCAGTGTTTTATTGTAGTCACCTTTCCTTCTGAAGCCCAAATACTACCCTCCTTTCTAAGGCAAGCTTCCCTTTAGCTTCCCTGTGAGTTACGGATGGTAGTTTGGGTCATTTGGGCCCAATCCCGTATCAGTGGGAATGTTGCCATCAAGTTAAGTAGGCGCCAGGATTAAGCCCTTAGTTTTCAAGGTTTAATTATCATCATAAGTGTGGGAGTCTTATTGCATAGTTTATATGCATGGGAACGGCAGAAAAGCTTAAAATATAATTTCTTCCTCTACTGGCCCTGTTTGTGTCAATATGGAGGATAAATAAACAGAAGTGTTCGCAAAAATGAAAACACAGTGTGAAAAATGTTCATGTGTGCTGCCTGCAGACACTTCTTTTGATAAATGCGAGATCTCTCCAGATTGACCAACGCAAGAGGCTGGTTGAGGGTACAACCACTGGCTTGGACCTAATTGGAAATGGTAATAGAGCATTAGATTAGGTAAGAATTGAAGCCCCTGCATCCTGGGGTATTTCTTCTTGAGAGGAGGGGTCCCAAAAAGCATCTAAGGAAGACAGCAAATTTCCTGTGGGAGACCCAGACTCATTATGTAGTACAAGCATCCACAAAATTAAGGAGAGTGATGGGTTTTGAGAGAGAAGATTTTAAAATAAGAAAATGTCTGAGATTAAAGAATGAGATAAATATGACATGGGGGCTAAGAAGATAACAAACATCTTTTTAATTCTTTCATCCCACTGTAGGAATCTCTAGGTAGTATAAAATCTTACACAGTGCCTAGTATAGGATTACTTCCCAGTTATATAAAGCATACTAGTAACAAATAACCTTAATTAATGAACTTTCACTGTACCTGGCTGCCCAATTTAAGAACTAACTGCGTCACTTATATGACTTGTAAGAACACAGACTATGAAAATGATATTCGACCTTTACTAGAAACTAAAAACATACCTTACTTATTCATCATTGCCTTGGCAAAAACTTCAGTAAGAAGCTTAAATGAGCCCCCTTGATCTTTAAGAAAATGTATCCTAAATAACAAAGCTGTACGTATTTCTTCTTATTATTATTTGCATATGCTATACTGCACAACTGCATTCTGAGAAAAATAAAAGATAATAAAACAAATGAAATGAGAGATATATCACCCAAAATAATCCAAGTGTGAGATAGGCTGCCTTTTTTTTTTTTTTTTTTGGCATTGGCAAAAGAGCACAAAGTAAGAGCTGGCCCTGAGTCATATTGATTTCCCACTGCACTGGTTTCCTAAGTGCTCTGTTGATCCGTGTCAAGCAATAAGTTCCCTGCCTGTACATGCACATCACCTCCCCATTTGTCCTCACCTAGATTTAAGGTGCCCATATGATGAGCTGAACAAGGACATCATTTTTCCTACTGGTGTCACTGGGCCAAAACTACTCTATGTGGTACGATAACTAATGCTGTGTAAGTTTACATTTACCGTATAATACCACAATAGTGCTGTATGGCATACCGCAATAATATGTGCATATTATGTAAATATAAGTTCTTATTTTTGTGTCTTAGCATTTGCAGTGGAAAATGTACATGTGAAAAAATAGATCATTGCGGCTGTGGTTGGTCCATACTAATCACAACATCTCCAAAAAAAAGGGATATTGCAAACCTAATGCCACAGTTTTGATCTTTGTTAACAAAGGGCTTCCTGATTAGATGAATAGAAAATGTGTGATTGTGCTGCTAATGACATTGTACAGGAAATTAAGCGTATACATTTGGAAAAGGCATTAAATCAGCAGGACCTTAATTTAAAAACTTAAAACTGTATGGAAATGCAGCTTGTTCATTGCTGTGTAATAGAAAGCTACTGAACATACTGACTCTTCTTGTGGAAACATTGCCAGCAGAACAAAGCTGGGCTGAGGTTTTTTTAATGTTTCATAGCATACTAGAATTCCTAGCATCTGCTTATTTGCAAGGAAATATCAAGCAACTTCACCCCTTTTTACAAATTGTTTTTAGAGCAGCATATACGGCACTTGGGCAGGTGGGGGGCTGCTGAGGGACCGGAATTTCAGCTTTTTTCCTCAATTATTTGCAAGATTGAATAGCATAAGATTACTAATAAGCGGCCTTGTCTTCTGCTAGGTCAGTGGCCATACATACTTGGGGTGATGCATTCCCCTGTTATTTCATATAGATGTAATCTCAGTGTTGTATTTTGTGCTTTTGAAAATATTTGGTGGAATCAGTGCCCTGAGCTGACAAAGAATTCTTGCTTTACTTGCAGTTATGCCATATAACAGCGCCCATCACTGTGTCGTGGAAGTGGAAAACTTTTTGTTCGTGCTGGGAGGAGAAGACCAGTGGAACCCTAATGGTATGTATAGAATATTTAAAGGCAGAGGCAGCATCTGCCTTCCTGTGTCTGTCTGTCAGGTCAGCTGATGTAGAGATTAGCAAGGGATTCTGAGGACCCTCAGCCTAATTGTTGAACCTAGTAAAGGCTACTTTTAGTTATTGATGCAATAAATATCTCATACTTTAGCATTAGCATCTCCGTCATTCATCAGCTCCCACATCCCTTGAGAAATGCCACAGGCAGCAGAACAGACTCTTTCAAGTGCATGCACCAAGCAGCAGCTGTTAAGAATTTTAACCTTCATTTCCAGTCTCCTTCCAGTCATAATATAATAACGCAATTGCAGTAGATGAATGCTTCTTTTCTATTGTCAAACAAGATACTCGCAGCTAAAGTTGTTAATGTGTTAATTATCTAGACTCTGAGATTCTTAAACTGGTCCTTTTTTTAGTCTTGTGCAAGAGCTTCTCATATAGATTATCTGCTGCTACCTTCTTTGATTTGATTACTTCATAAATTTACCGCAAAGAGAAATTAAACAATTTAACAGGCTTCTGAGCAAAGCAAAAGGAGAATACCATGCCTTGCAAAATTCACAAAATTGTCAAGACATTGTTAAAAAGCTTGCACACGAAGAAAGAGTTGTAGTTGTAGCAGTCTGTGTAACAGAGATAATTATGACTGAGAAACCATAAAACAGCTTGCAGGTACACATTTTTACTTTAAAACACCAGAGGATCCAGCTGAAATTACATATACTGCATATATTTTATTGTGAATGCCCCATTTCAGCATCTGCACTAAACCAAATTATAGAAGATTGTTACATCTGTTCACTTCCTAAAACCTGAGACAAACAATCTAGTCCACCCTGTAAGTATATTTCCGGTTTAGTTAAAAATACCACTAAATGTCTTAGGAGAAGAGCCCTTTAGTTCTATTGTTGAATCTCCTTTATAATAAACAGGAGATAGTGTGGTATCATTAATGACGATTATTATTAGGCCCATCAACCACATCCAGCAACTGAGGGCCCCCGTTGTGCCTGGTGGTAGGCATGTGGATAATAGGACGCAGACCTTGTTCCAGAAACTTTATAATTAAATGGCCATGTCACAGGAAGGATAAAAAAAAAAAAAAAAAGAAGTACAATTACCCACAATTTGAAGATACGGAAACTGAGTCACAAGGTGATAGAGAGGTGTTAGGAGGGGTGCATATCCTGCATCTGAGGTAGGAGTCGAGCACCACTGTTTGTGAGATGGATAGTATGCCTAGATCAACTCCTGAGCTGAAGATGATGCTGGAGACACCTAACAGCTTCCTTGTTCTGTGAATACCAGTGCTGTGATTTTTCTGTAGAGAGGATAAGAATAAAAGAGGTAGGAACATTGCTGATACTGATCTCTTTAAAAATTTACCCCGAGAGAAATGGACCTTACTTGTCACAAAAAGTGGACCTGAAATGATAACCTACATCCTATGCTGTTGCTGGGCTAGTCCTTTCTTGGAGCTGATTTGCTCTAATGTGCAGCTACATGGGAACTGCTTGCACATACCTGCTTGAATTAATGTAATGGCCCTTGTCTGCTATACTCATGGCACAGAAGGGACTTCAGATGGACCTAGCTGGAGCTGTCTTGACATTCGAGCATTATGAGACTTTCAAGTTGAATAAAAATGTGCCAGGTGTTTTTTCCAGTGAAAAGACTTGTCCTTGAGATGGGGGCAGTGGAAGGAGCACCATGCGTTTCTTTAGCTATCAGACCAGCAGATTCTCAAGAAGCTGGGTGGACCCCGAGGAGCACCAATGTCCCCTCCGTGCTGCTCCTGTGACTTCCTGACATTTTTTCTCTCTTTTTTACATCATCCCATGGCAATGCCTTTCCAGTTTACAAGGGATCCCCGCACAAATAAACGCTGATGAGACCAGGTTGTAGAACACAGGCATGGATTTAAGACCAACATTCATAAACTTCAGAGTCCTTCATCTTTTAGCATGCCTGCAAAGACCTTCCCGTAGAGAGCAGAGAGCAGCATCTGCCTTCTTTTGTCCCATCATCCTGATTTGCTAATTCTGATTTCTGATCACTTGTCACAGTTTCTACGTTCTGACAGTTGCTTCCTAACATGTAACCTCCTGACTGATGAGCTAATAGATACAGTTGTCTTTCCAGCTGAAGTCCAAACTTAAACTGGAGTCAGACCAGTTGCACCAGGAAGCTTAAGTAGTCTTCATCAAGTCTTTTTCTGTCCGTCACAGGCATCATATAGTCCCATTTTGTAAATTTTCTAAGCTGCATTGGAAAAGCAGTTGTATTTTTAGCCCCCACTACTCGTGTTGGAAAGCTGTTACAGAATCCAATTGCGCTAAATGACTAGGAGCCTAATTTCCAGTAAAATGTATTCTTTGTCTGTCTGAATCACCTTGTTCTCATGCCAAAGTTGGCCTGTAGCTTAATAGTTTTTCCCTTCCTGGAGATTTGTTCCTCTGATGTATTATAGACAATGCTCCTATCCACTTTCAGCTTTTGTTTTCTGAGGTACGACAAGCCAAGTCCTGACATAAGGTAAACTTTCTGTTCCTCCTGTCACCATAGCAGCTCTTCTTTGTTCTTGTTCTAGTTTGATTTCATCTCCCTTCCTGGGAAGTGACCAGATTTGTATCCTGCATTCCTACTCTAGGCTCACTAAACCCTTCTCTTTCTACCCTGCACTATACAACCTTCTACATATGTGGCATTTTGTAGTGAATTATGTGTATGACGCAGGTTACGTTAGGAGGCCAAGGTCCCCGCATCATAGGTTTGTATGGCTACAATTAAAAAGCTGCTATATAACCAGTGACCACTGAAGTCCCCAGTAGCTCTGAAAGATGTAGTGAATACAGCAGCATTAAAACCTCCTACTAGAAGTCCAGACTTATGATTAATACTTACATTGTTTTGAAATCCTGCTTTTTGAAATAGAGATAGATTAATAAATGCCCTAGGTAGTGAAACCTAGAGACAGTTAGATGCCTGCTGTTACTGTTTTACTGTTTATTGAATCTATAACTCTCAAGACCTCTTTTTCTAAATTGTATAGACTAAGGGAATTCATATAGGGCCCAAGAGCAAAGCCTCACTTCACTAAACCCGGTGGCAAAATGACCAGTTGCCCTTAGTATATGGAGATCTCACCCTGTGTCTTGAGATGTATTTAAGCAGTGCTCAGCATAAAAGGTCCTTGTTAGGCAGGCACCACACTGGATTTGAAGGGAAATGCTGCATTACTCACCAGTCCTCTGCTTTACTCTCCTCATATAGAACGTGCTTATAACAAGGTGAGGGAATGAGCTTGCTTCCAGGTGGAGTGGTCAACATGGTTTCTTTCTCTGTTTTCTTGTAGAACATGATCTTAAATTATTACAAATATAAATTCTAGCTGTATCGTTACTCTTCTCTACAATCTTGATGGTCTGTTTACACATGCTGAAGTAACTGTGGAATGAAACAAGCAAAGCAAGCCAATCCTACAGAGGCTTGTCCGATGCAAAAATATTCACCTTGTAGACTACCCAGTGACCATTTGTAGAACTGTGACATATGCAGTTGGGTTATTCTGCTGGCCTGTGAAGCCTCTAATTCAATTTTTTAGTCACACATACATAAACAAAGGTTTCTGTTTCTGAGATTCTCATCTGTTGAAGTCTCAGGTGTTACAGGAAATTGCCATACACTCTCTTGCTTCAGTTTTCTTGCTTTGATGTCAATCTGCATGTAAAATAAGGTGAAATCTTAATATCGTGAAGACATGAATACAGTTCTTGGGCTTGACAGCAGGGATAAGCTAGTTAGCTGGTGTCTGTTGCTCCTGTTTCATATTTTAGCTAACACACTTGGAATAAAACTCTTAAGAGTGTGTTCCCTTCGATGCACATGTGCAATTCCTTCTAACTTACATGGAAAGTACATGGTAGAATAAACCATCTACTGCAAACACTGCATAGCCCATGCTGATGGCTTATGCAGCTCCTGGTTATTTGCACAAGGTTTTTTTAATGTGTTTCTCACAGAGATGATGTGAGGAGAAAGAAACATGTTCTCCATTTAATTTTTTACCTGACACAAAATACTCTAGTCATAAAAATACCACGGGGATGCCCTCTTTTGGGCAGTAATTTTGTTTAGTGCTGTGATTTATTGTGGCTGTGAAAGTACCACAGCGTCTATAAGTAAATTTAAATACACATTTTCAAGATCTTATTATAGAGAGCAAGAATAATCTCTATCTGCTTTTACTGCTAGCAATTGCTAATTCAAACCTTGCAGTGCCCCATTTGTTGAATTATTACTGTACACATAGTATAATCATACATTGTTGTAAAAGGGGGAACCCTTCATAAAAGCTGTCAACTTGTGAAGTATATGTAATATATATTACAATCATGATGTTAAATACATGAAACAAACAGCTGAGTGTCAAAATAATCTATCTTTACAGGGAAACACAGTACAAACTTTGTTAGCCGATACGATCCCAGGTTTAACAGCTGGATACAACTTCCACCCATGCAAGAGAGGTAAAAACCTGCTATGTGTTTTTCAATATATGTTTTATCATCCTAGGAGCAGCTGAAGTTTGGCTTAGTTCTGGGAGTAAGGAGGCCTGCAGAAGCATTGAAAATACTGAATTAAAATTGCAGCATGCAGTTGTGTCCCATTTGTCTCCTAATTTTTTTAAACTTTCCAAATTCAAAACTCCAAATGCCAAATCCTGCAGTGCTAACTCATGCAAAATAGCCATGGACTTTGTGCAATTACTGGTTGCCTGAGTACGATCTGAAGGATTTTTCTGAAGTCTCTGTAGTGTCCTGTCATGTTCCCTGACTGAAGTGTCATGATGAGTTTGCAGTAAACGAGCAGTAATTATAGTCAGATACCTTATAGGGAACTGAAACCTTCACATGTTGACTCCATCCTGTTTCACCATGCCAGCCATGAAAGCTCTCCTGAAAATGTCTTCCCTTGTCAGAGGACCCTTAATCCTAGGTGGTCTTTGAGTGAAGTTGCTGTCAGCTAATGCATGTTAGAGTAGCTCATGTTTTAATCTTACTCTCTACCAAAGAGCAGAGGTGCATGTGGACTTGAGCAATGACCCAGTAAAGATGACATAAACTTAACTCTGGATCTCAAATCTTACCCTGGCAGGAAAATAGTCCCCCAAACCTGACCTGAATGATGTATGTTTCATAAGAAGAATCTCAAAGGCAGATGATCCAAAGTTGCGTTTTATGAAAAGACATTCAGTGTCTGTCCTTCAGTTCAACACCCATCTTCTCATGGATCCAATGTACAAGAGATCTCACAGTGTCTTCCTAAGACACCTTCCTTATTCCATGTGTTGTCAGTATTATAGCTCTTTTTCTGTTGGCTGTCCACAGTGTTAAGGTGTCTGGCAGTCATAAATATATTGAACTCAGTGAAACCTTGCAATTCAAGGTGTGTATTACAAGGTGCATGGAAATATGGCTGTCTTTTCAAATTTCCAGAGGTAAAATGTAAGTCTGTAGAGTTTTTGAAGGGCCTTTGTTCAGCATTCACTTCGACTGACCTAAATCCATGTGCAGACCTGTGCGCGATGCTTGTCACCAAAGAATACTGCATTGTACCAGTGTGTAAAAAAGCACAAGTGGAACAAATCTGAGTAGGTTCCCTGTTGGAGCTGAGTGAACTGATAAAATTAGCCATATAAATAGAGATAAATAAGAGCATCACACTTCATTATAGTTTCTGGCTTTGTTAATAACGTCATCCTCTCCTTTAAAAATCCTTTACTCTAATTCCTTTGTCATTATTAGCTGTTAATAGAGCTAGTCCAACAGCAGGCTTTAGCTAAAGAGGTGGCCCTGCTTTGGCAGCCCCCAGCCTTCCTCCACACTTCTGGCAGCTCTGTAGGCTAACCCCACAACTGGGTTATTTGCCATAAAACAGAGGGACGCCTTCCCTTCTGGTTCAGCTCCCTGGACTGAGTCTCCGCCGGCTCTGGTGTTGTGGCAGGGGGAGGCAGGAGGTGTGTGTGAGATTGTGCATCGCCATGCAGGTCATCCTCAATGAACCGGGAGGCTGCCTAGTGTTTGTACCGAGCCTGAAGCTCTTCTGTGGAGCCTAATCGTTGTCCTAATTAGGCCCTCTGGGTATCTGCAAGCAAAACCCCTGAGAGGCATGTGTGACTGCCTGAACGGTTGGGTTTATTTGGCTGACAAAGCTCAGAAGGCAGAAGTAGGTAGCAGAGGGCTGGAGAAAGCAGACAGTAGGAGTTTCTCCGCCTCCACAGCGGCCAGTTGTGTTTCACTAGAAAATCAGTTTGTAATCGCAGGTGTGGAATATGACTTGCCCTGTGCCCTGGTGAAAGCTGCTGCCCTCAGCCAAGAGTCAGAAACTCTGCTGTGAGTTGTGATTGCTTAGCAGCTGCCCGGTAATAAACTGTAATGTCTTAGCATATCAGCTTCTTACGGTGTTATTTAAATGTAATGGTCTGCTCATACATAGTTCCTTCTGCAAGGGATTTTGCTATGACAACATTAATTGTCACCTCTTTTGTTCAGGATACATAGATCATAGGCTTGCCCATTATTTTTCTTTAAAGACTCTTAAGCGCTGGGGCTATTGTTGGAAAACAGGGGATTTCACTTTCTAAAATGTTTTTAATGGTTTATTTGCTCATCCCTAATGACTTCCTCAGAGGTGTTGCAGCCTTTAGAGGCAGGGTCTGGCCCAGTTTTTAGAAGATCACACAAAAAAAAAGAGAGCGCTTTTATGCAGTTTCCTTTCCCAGTGCCTTTAGTCAGATAAAGTTCCCATTAAAGTCAACAGACTATTTTTTCCCCCCCTTGGAGTACAGGGTCACGCCCTGTCTCTGCTGGCATAATGCAGGCACCATTGACAAGACAGACTGTTTAATGTTATTTTCTGAGTCATTATGGTCCATCAAGTCAAAACCTACTTAGGAATTTTAGTCTGAGAATAATTGGCTGGATAGACTATAATAGATCCTTTGAAACGACTGCCAGGTAAATGTGGGTCTCATTCACAGGCAGTATATTCTCAAGTTGAAAATCTGTATGAAATATTTGATGAGTAAACTTTTATCTCATATGCTAAAATCTATATCTGATTGATTTTACTGTATGAGCTATAAAGAAAAGTCTAATCCTGTTATGGATTCAGAGCCATCAGTGTATTTTCTTTAAAGCCAAGTTTGGTTTCTTTTCATTTGAAGAACATCTCAAAAATATATGCTTTTGAAAAGTATGTACTATTTGCCGGTGTGCATTGTTTAGAGAAGCAGCAAATGACTCAGAAGCTTTTGAAATGCACATCTGCCTGATGATGCAGCAACAACGGGATGCTTTTTGGAGAGCAGTTCAGTTAGACTAACATGCCTTCTGAAGGAGTGGTCTTTGTAGCAGACGTATCTGAACTTGTGGCATGAGCCTCAGTTGGGCACCTCCGTCAGTACTGTTGCATCTTGCCAGCTCAGCCCAGGGCTGGACAAGGTGTGTGCAACATAATAACATTTAAAACACCTTATTTTTTCGTATCTTCCCAGTAAAAAGTTTTTGTTTAAAGACCAGCAAAATATATGGCATTGTACCAGGGCCTGAAGAAGCACAAGTGGAAGTAAACAGGTCAGTGTCCTCACTGAGGCCAGGTGAACTGAGAAAAGAAGCCACAGAAAAAGAGATAAAACCATTTCACATTTTATTTTAGTCTTTGACTTTTATAATAATAATAATGATGTTAACCCTTATTAAGATTACTTTAGTTTTATAAAGCAAAGCATACACTCTAAAAGTGACTCTGAAGTCAGGTCTAGATATTGTGATGATCAGTAATAAATAGCATTGGTAGTTTTAAACCTCAGACTGGTAGTTGTATTTCTTGTTTCAGGGCATAAATTCATCATCTGTGGGTACCAGAAATAAATTCTTCCCTTTTTATGTGTGTGTACTTATGACAGGAAGTTAGTTGGGTTGATGACTGAGTAAAGGGGTGTGAAGGAAAAAGCATTTCAGAGACCAGTGAACATCAAGTACTTGCAAGTCCTGAAGAAAACCACAAAATAATTGTCTTATTGTCCATATTCAGATCCTGAGGCATATTCCGGTTACCTGATTAGAATGGATAGTTTCTTCCCAGTTTTGCGGGGAAAGTTTCCATGCAAAGATTGCTGTATTATATTTTAATCTGAATCATATTTTACAGCAGTTTAAAAAGTCATCACTTAGCAGCATGCCCCTTACGCACTGTATCACTGAAAAGTAAAAAGCCAAAAAGCTTAAAATATTTGTGACAGGAGTTACTGAGTGAATATTCACATCCAAGGAGAAGACTGAAGCGTGCTGACGCTTTCATTTTTGCTCCTTATAGTGACACTGTGTGGATGAAACCAGGAGTACATGTACAGAATAACGTCAGTGAAATCTTAGTTAAGAGAATAATGCCTGCCCATTGTACCTACCTCTGTTTTTTAAACCTGAGCAAAAAAAACCCACCACGCTGAGAGTAGTTCATTAACAGGTTCATCAGAGGAGGTACATGAGGACAGGCAAGCGGGCGCGTGAGCACCCCGAGCACTGACAACAGGCACCCTGCGGGCTTTGCCTTGCAGCTGCAGACACGGGAGGGTCAGAGCACGTGTGCCTGCCTGTGCAGGTTCTCGGATGTCTAATAGGATGTGACCTCTACAGCTTTTCCTACATTTGGGGCTGCTACGGGCTGTCTTGCCTCCGGCCTGTCACATACTCTCAGGAAGCATATAAGCACTTGATTGCCTGTAATACCTATACCCTCTGTCAAATTAGAGTAAAATCAGCCAGCAGGTTTTTGTTGAGGAGACAACACTCAAGCAGACACGGGTACACGTACAGTGTAATCAAATAAGCTTTGTTTCCATAGAAAATCAGGCTAAAAACATAGATGCACAATTTGCTGCCCGACCATGCAGAGCAATATATGCCATCAGCTTCTATCTGCCCATTGACAGATAAATTAAATGCTTTTATTTAATTCCTCAGCTGAGCTGGAGACGCTTAGCAGTATTCCTGTCCTCCTCTTTGCATCATTTTTTTTCAGTAGCCTTATCCTTGTGGTGGTGTTCCCACTCAACAAGAGGTGCTGTCCTGCACCGTCCCAGCTGCCTATGTGCAGGCGAGGTGAAATAAAGAGGTAGACAGGAGGTGCTCAGTGACCCTTGCTGGTGAAAAGCCGTGTCAGGCAGACACCAAATCCAAAAAGTAAGGCCAGAAACCGATAGTGTTGCATCAGATCTGCTCCCTGAATGCCCAGCCAGCCCTGCTGTTCCCGTGGCTGTACCGTCGTGTCTGACCTCTCCTCCAGCTTGTAAACCATCAGCCAGTCTCAGCCACATTTAACAAGGAGGGAAATTTCTCTGGAATGTTAAAGCATATCACAGATTTTGTGAAAACAGGGAGCTGAGTAAAGGAGAGATCTTATCCCTGCCTTCACTGAAGGAAATGCTGCTGAGCATGAGCCTGGTTAGATGGCAGGTCGGGGACGTGGCACACCAGGCTTTGCTAGCAAGGGATGACTGTAGGGAAGCCTGGGGAGGAACTGGGACATACAAGAGCTGCTCCTTGCAGGGTGTTGTGCTCTGTACGTGGACCACTGCTCATCCCCAGTGCTTTGCAGGATCAAGCCCCTGATGGTGCAGGTGACTATCGAGCCCCCAAGATTTACCATGCGATTCAGGAGTGCGATATGCAGCTGCTCCCAGATGCAAATTCTGGTGCTGGGGCAGGAACCGGAGCGCATTGTGTCAGCCACGGAGCAGGGTTAGGCAAGCTGCAGCCACACTCCAGTGTGCCTGCTTTGCAGGAGCTGTCAGAGCTAGACCTTGCCATGCCTGACCTGCCTGCTTGCCTCTGGGCTCCCATGCCACTCTGGTTTCACCCAGGAGAATATTTTAGGCTTGGGACCGACAATTCTTGTCATTCAATATTTTGTACAAGTCTTCATCCTAGCCTAGCTGTGCTCTTTTGCAATTTTCTTTCTTATATCATTGCAGCTTAAAATTATTACACCAAACAGGGTTCTCTCAAAATCGTCTACTGCTCAATTTTTACTTCAGCAACAGGCAATCGCTGTCAATTTTGGAGTCACAAGGAAGAAAACAAATAAATGCCTGGAAGTCCTGGCCAGAAAAATTAATTTGTTTCCTACATAGCTGAATTGCACATGAAAGCAGACAGGTGGCTAAAACTTTTCTCAGAGTTAGTTGGATGGAGACAGACCTTTTTTGAGTTAAAGGGTGGAAATGTAATATTGTGTCTGGTGTAAGGAAAGTTGTTCTGTTTGCAGTACTGCAGAAAGAAGAAAAAAATTATAATTGAAGAAAAATTTTGATGATGTGGTTCTCTTAATAAATTGGGAACAATGACCCTTGAAGGACCATAAAGAAAGTGAATGTCAAGATAATTCATTATTGTTACATTATCTACCTCATTTTTCACTTTGTCTTACTGAGTTGTTATATCCCTTACAAGGTAATGCCCCAAACATTAATAAGCACCTTTTTCTTTTTCATGGGTGTGAAAAACCAACAAACAGCTTTGAAAAGAGGTATTTTCTGCCAGGTTTCTGTGTGCTTAATTGTTTTGACGCTAAAAGCCACGCATTTATTTGATGTGGAGCATGTATTTGATTAGCAAAACAGCCACAGTCTCTAGGATAGCTGTTAGCATGTGAAGCTCCTGGACACTTCTCTCTGAAGTAGCCTTTGAAGAAGCAGCTGTCTTAGTTCAGGGAGTCAGCTTGAGAGGGAAAAGAAATCGTTGACATGGCTAATTGGTTTGTTGTTGGCTTGTTTTGTTTTGTTCTGCCCTGTCCTCCAGGAGAGCCAGTTTCTACGCCTGTCGCCTTGACAAGAACTTGTACGTAATCGGTGGAAGAAACGAAACTGGCTACTTGTCCAGCGTGGAGTGCTACAATCTGGAGACAAACGAGTGGCGTTACGTGTCTTCACTACCACAGCCTTTGGCAGCCCATGCAGGAGCCGTTCACAATGGCAAGATATATATTTCAGGCCAGTGTCTTTGATAATTCCTGCTATGTAGCAAAAAAACAACCCAAAATCACCACCACCAAAAAAAAAAAAAAAAAAACCAACCCTCCAACAACAAAAACATAGAGCTAAATTCCTGCTGCAGCACAATGTCTTTATTTACATTGATTAACAGAAGTGTATTTGCTTTGCAGGAGGTGTTCACAATGGAGAATATGTCCCCTGGCTGTACTGCTATGACCCTGTGATGGACGTCTGGGCCCGAAAACAGGACATGAACACAAAGCGAGCAATCCACACTTTGGCTGTAATGAATGATCGACTGTATGCAATTGGAGGAAACCATTTGAAAGGTCACATTTTTAATAGCAAAAAAGCATTTCAGTGTCCCTCATCTCCCGATAAAGAATATTTTTGTTAGACAGTCGTTGTTAAATACATTAAAAACCAGGCAACATAATTTAACAGGACACTTGAGCCAGCAATTTTAAAAACATTTTATGCAAATTATTTTAAAATTATAACAGTACATTAAATATATGAGTAATGAGTGCTTTAGATAATAAAAATGGGAGCTTCCATTACTCAAAGGCATGGACAATTTGTCATTACCAAGAATTCAATGAAACAAACAGATTATTCTTTGACCCGAAAGTACCAGCAATATTTTCCTCTGTAAATCATTTTCCAAAATGTGCAGTTAGAGAGAGCTTTATTCAGAGCAACACACAAAAAACAAGCTCCTGATTTAATGAAGAGGAAAAAAAAAAAAAACTCCAGCCATTAAATATTAGGACTAGGCTCTTTAGATCTCTTTTTAGTATTAAATGTAGCTTGTTAATTATAAATCTTTTTAGAGGTCTCTTGTTTTCATCTTTTGAAAAGGTCTCATATTAAAATAACTACTGCTTAGGCATCTGGTATTTTTGTCTTAATACCTACATGCTGTTGCTATTACTGCTAAAGAGATTCTGCCTAATCCAGCCACTTAGACAAAAAGCACAGCTCCTGCTCCTTTGTCCCGTGACAAATATTTGACAGTTTATATTCACATTTTTTTCTTCTTTCTCCTTTCTTGCTTACCAAAAAAAAAAAAAAAAAAAGAAAAGAAATAAAAAGAAAAAAAGCCTCGCAGCAACAAAAAAGAAAATTGTAATGCAGAAGAAAAAATGATGTTAAGTGCCAGTAACACCAGGCCATGCTCCTGGATGACTCTGACACCCGAACCCCCGCGAGGCTCTGAAGCCACATGCTGCTTTTGAAGACCTGAGTGTCTGTGGAGCATGTAGGGGACAAAACCTCAAATGTAAATTTTCCCTGGTAAATAGTGCTGGTGCATAAACCCCTGTAGCCAGGTGCAGGGCTGTGGTGCCTCTGCTCCCCACCCCCAGGTGTGATGGGTGTTCCTGGACTGGACCTCACAGGGTGAAGGGGGTAAAAGCTGCCTGTGCACGTGCACCTGCAAATTTTGTAGAACTTGCAGAGCTCCACAGTGTTGGCTTTTTCTCCTGCAAAAGTAAAAGTTAACATGTCAGAGCTCTCCTATAGCTAAAGCACATGCTTTGGTTAACATATGCTTGAATTGCTTCCATCCTGCCTTCTCCTTCTTTCTTTTCACCCAGTTTCATCCACCATCCCCTGGGAAGGAAGGAACGTCTAATAAACATTGCATTTTTGCCTCTACAACTGTTGCCCTAGGTGCCTTTGTTATGTATGAATCGCTCACTGTTGTCAGAGGTATTTAACATTTGGGCTTCTGGAGAGCTGCGGCTGTCTGGTACAAGGGCTTTTTGGAAAACTGCTTTCTTCTGTACAGAGAAACAAAAGGAGGAACTGCAAGGAAAGGGAGGAGGGAAAGGACTGAACCGAATGCTACAAATGAAATGCTACAATTTCTCCACCCTGGGGCGGGGGGAATAGCAGAGCTCCATGGCAAAGCCCTGCTTTGTGAAGCTGGATCTGCATACTTGTGTTAGCAGTGCGTTTGCTGCATCACAGCTAGTCATGTGCATACTGCAGTTTATTACGGAGCTTTTGACAGATTCTGGGCGCGCTGCGGTGGCCTTTCTGTGGCCCCTTGACGACTTTACAGCAACGAAAAAGTATTTCATCGTAGCTATTCATTCCTGACATAAATAATACTCTATTAAGCAGCATCATTGTAAAGTACCAATATCACCAAATGCCCTTTTCCAGAAAATCTAACTTCTCTTTTCTGTCATACTTTGATGGAGAAGACAGTAATGTCAAATAAAGCATCCCAGCATATTAAGAAAGCCATCATTTTACTGTGGTGCTCTGATAAAGAAGATGGTTTGAGATAGGGAAATGCTTAACTATTGGAGCAGGAACCAGGACTCCTAGGCTCTGTGTCTGTGTTCATCTCACTTAATTGGTACTGACTGATACAGCTTAAGAGTCATGAGCTGAGGCCCATCTGCCCTTTGGTGATGACAGAGCTGCAGTTATATGGAGCCTTTTTCGGCCTGTCAGGGAAGGATGGGACCACAGCTTTTATTTGGTTACATTTTCTGCTGCCTTAGAGACTTTGTCACATCACAGCTGCATGCTTAGGGTGCACCTTAGATCAGCTTGAAAATTGAAATTGGTCCTGGACATCACGTCCGTTGTGTTAAGAACCTTGTCCCTCAGGAACCAAGTGGCGTCGGTGGTCTCAGTTCTACCTCGACTCGTTAGACATTGATTTCTGAGTGAGATTTAATCTGATGATTTTTGAATAGGTTAGATCTGCTGACCTTTGAGGAAGACTGCCAGGACAGCCTTTTCCTACATGTTCAAACTCTCATTGGCACTGATAGATGAGGAGGAACCTGCTTGCATCATTGATAGGTTATTACTGAGTGTTACCTTCTGATCTGTTCAGGTTTTATATGTACCTGTGATTTGTAGAAGACTGTAGAACTAATGGGAAGAGCTTTCAACAGAGTTATTTGAGCTGAAATAATGAGACATTAACGTTACAGAAGGTGGCTTAAATGTATATGGCAGTATTTTCTAGAAGAAAGTTTAACAATGATGTTATAATTGTAACAATAAAATTGTAATTTAATAAACTTAACAGTAAAACAAATAATAAAACCGTATGTCTTAACACACGTTCTCTTTTCTCACTGCCTTCTTCCAGGTTTCTCCCATCTCGATGTGATGCTTGTGGAATGCTACGATCCAAAAGGTGACCAGTGGAATATCCTCCAGACTCCTATTCTGGAGGGTCGCAGTGGCCCTGGGTGCGCAGTCCTTGATGACAGTATTTACCTTGTAGGAGGCTACAGCTGGAGTATGGTGTGTATCTGCTTTCTGCAATGACCCTTCCATTCCTTCTGAGTTCTTGCGGCCAGTCTGTGTGTTACTCAGATGGAATAGAGAGGAGACGAGGGATGAAGTACCTGCAGGAGCAAGCTTTGTTTTGGTTTTCAGCTTGCGGAGAACATGGAGTATTTTTTCACCTTTGTGCTTTTCTATTTAGATGAGTTATTATCATACTGTATTCACTGATATGGAGTAATGTACAAATCAGATGAAATTTGGCAAAGGTGATTGATGGGAGTATATGCTTACAGCTCTGCTTATAAGGCTCTTGCAAAGGAGCCTGATTTGCAGAGGCTGGGTGCTCAGCCCATATGAAAACTAAACCCCCCGAAGAGCTCCTACATTAGAGCTCAAAACCATGAGTCACTTCTGAACCTCTTTAAAGCTGATGTGTGACTTGCATTTTACCAAAGCCACATTTAATATGACTTTTTGTTCTACTACAGGGAGCCTACAAATCTTCTACTATTTGCTATAGTCCTGAGAAAGGGACTTGGACAGAACTAGAAGGAGATGTTGCTGAGCCACTTGCAGGGCCTGCTTGTTCAACTGTCATATTGCCAGCCTGCGTACCGTACAACAAATGATAGTCACGGAGCACTGACACGAACACTGATTGCATTGGGGAAAATAATGACGGGTGACGTAAATATTTTATTAGAACAGGATTCCTGCTAAAACAAATCTACCATAATTGACCCCTTATTCCATATTTATGCTTTAGGAGCAAACTAAAAGAAAACAAAAACCACGTGTTGCCCCATCTCAGATAGATGCCGGTGTCTTATGAAGCAAGTAGCTAAAACACACCGAACATTACATGCTGACAGACTGCCATTTCAGACTGATTTTAACTTTTTCCTGCTGCAGAGATATTCCTCACGTCAAATTTAACTTAAAAAAAAAAAAAAAAAATGAAGGCTAACTGTTCAAATACAGCCTGAAGAGACAAGATCAGTATTGTGCATTGTATCTACCTGCATGTGATCTGTGTTGAAGTCATGAGGATGTTGTTTTCATGAATGCTTCAGAATTCAGATAGTGAAAAGCTCACACTGCATTGCAGGATAGTCTCCTCCTCTGTAATCCTAACCTACAGCTACTTCACATGCTCTGCAAGCAACACAGCATCAGAAGATTACAAAAGGTAAAGAAATACCATTCAGTTTTTGCACAGCTTGGCAACTAATACACTCTGCCTTCAAAGTCCCCACGTGTAAGTGCAGCGGAAAGCAGACTACAATGAAAGCCATGCTTTACAGAGCACTTCTTGCAATAGCAGTTTAGGGATTAGGATCAAATTCTTCTAATCACACTTGTGTAAAGTCAGAGTCATTTCACTGAAATCACATGGAATGACTGTTTTTACATTGGTATAACAGAAATTTGGTCCTACACCTTAAATTTTGGGTTTGTAAAGTAAGTTATTTCTGTGACCACTTAAGGAAGCACCAGAACCCTTACTTACTTTTCACTGACCTGTTAGACAGGAGCATCTGTGCGAGTTGCTTCCAAAGACAGGAAGACTGCATTTAACTATAAATGTATTACTTTGGACTCTTAAATGATTATTCACGATTTTGGAGAGACACTGGTAAGTAGTTAAAACACTCCTGTGTAGTTGATCTGCAGAGGTACTCTGAAAGATTTTTACTATTGATCCAAACTAATATGAGGCTGGACTCTCCACTGCCTTACAGCCTGTGTAATTATTTACACATGGCAAAACGAGTTCAGAATGCTACCGCACGGGACCAGTAGCATTTAGTACTCCCTTCATGAACTCATAGTTGCTTGCACAAATCATGCTGTGTTTTAAGCTTATGTCTTTCTGTCCCGGCTTTGCAAAAGCAGTGACAAAATCTGAGCCCAGTTCTTCACCACCTTGCAGTTAACATAATCATCTACACCTCAGTGAAGCGTATGCATAATTCTTCCATTGTGGTTGACTGGTGCTGCATCCATTACCCTCAGGATCGTCCTCTTCGCTGGTATAAACTGACATTGCTCCGTTGAAGCCAACGGATCTACATTGGTTTATGTCAGCTAAGAATCTGGCCTTTAATTTGCCTAGTTGTAACAGGCTGCACCAGATAAAAAGCAAAGGAGACTCAGATCCTGCGTTTTCAAGCCTGCACGTATCTTTCACGATAGGGCTTAATGCTGGTGCATTAAGCAAGGAGCAGACAACTACTGGAGGCTGGTTTCTGCTGCAGAGGCAATAGATGGGAGAAAGATTTCATTATTTGTTCTGCAAAATAGAAAGAGGGCGAATGTACACAGAAATTACACTATATATTGATGCTTGAGAGCAATATAAATAATGGAGAGAAAATACCACGGGACTGTTTCTCTCTGGCATCAGTCCAGTCTTATTGCAGTGCAACTCCCTTGCTTGCAGCAGAATTACACAGTTGTAAAATCGGAGTAATGCAGTAAAGACTGATACCATACAAATGCAATAACACAACTGATGAGGTAGCTGCACGCCTGGAAAAAAAATGTTCAAACAGAATAATTATCTGAAGATGCTAATATTTGAATGTGCCGTTAGAGAGTTTTCCAGTGAGCATCACTAAGGAACTCATAAAGGTGGAGTGTATATCCTGAAATCTCAATCCATTTCTACTATATAGTGCAATCTTAGTTGGTTTTGTATTTATTTATATTGTTCAGATCCAAGGGATCCCTTGTAAAATACATTTGGTGCAATCATGACTTTTTTTTTCCTTTCCTGTTGAAAGTATATAAATATAAATATATATAAAAAGGAAGCTGTTAAGATACTAAATGAGGAAATCTTGAATGACGTTTAAGATCAGGATAAGGTCTGCCATTAAACACTGACTGTCACCTGTCTCTACTAAAACGTACCATTTTTAAAGGACATTTGTTGTCCTTTTAAGTGGTTCTTTTTTTTAACCAAGATAATTTAAAGATTTATGAGGACTGTATGTAAATCTTTCTATCTTTCAGGAAGGCATGACCAAGGAAAGTGCTAACTGAATAAGTCACAAAAAGAATGTAAATTTTGTACAGTACTAGACTGTGTAAATGAAGCTTGCTTGTAGGGGGGAAACTTTAAATAAAACTTTATGTACTAATTCAACTGTCTGCCATATTCCTACTTATAAAGTGTATGTATAAATAATATCTACATTAAATTCTTTGGAACTTTTTTTATCATGTAGATGTGTAAACTTCTTTTTATTTTGTGGCCGCACGTAACGGCCTCGTTGCTCTCCAGGTGTCCTTACTCAGTGCTTGCAAACGCAGGAGAAGGTAGCGAGTCAGAGCCTTCCCCTGGGCGCAGGTGCCTGGCCCACGCTTCCAGCGGGGAAAGCCAACGGCTGCGATCGGACGCCTGCGAAACGCCTCTGCCTTGCGCTGCCCCTGCCCCTGCCCCTGCCCCCTGGTACGGGGGGTGAGAAAGGACCCGGCTCTGTTAAACGCAGGCTTGCTTTGGGGAGTTTAGTGCCAGCTGAGGCCATTTCCTCCCTCTTCAAAATGTCCCTCCTGTGGCGATTGACCCTTCTAACGGTGGGTACGTCCGCTCGTGGAGGGGAAGTGCTGGCTGGGGTGAGCAGTAGAGGCGTCGGGACCGGAGGCATTGCCAGGCTGAGAAGACGAGGTAGAGGCAGGGGTTTTACCGGGAAGCAGAATCATTACCCACCCCAGTTACTATACTACATGTATTATTTATTCATGCCTACCAACCTTTGTCAAGGACCAGAACCTTCCTGTGCAAACCAGGTGGGTGCACTGAGCACAGAAAAAGGCAGTCCCTGTCCCCTGTGCTTATAGCAAGTGTGAGCTGTGCTGGGGAGGCGGGGGGGTGAGGGCACATTGAAAGAGTCTGCTCGAACGAGAGGGGATCAGTCCTGTTCAAATCTTTATGAGGAAGGGAAAGGTGAGCCAGCAACAACTACGGTAAGATACCACAATGAATAGGACTGTTTATTAATTAGTTTATTTCAGAAGAGAAAGCAAGGAAGATAGATTTATGCCTATTTTTTTAAAGTAATGCAGGAGAAGAAGGAAGAGAAGAAGCTGGATGCAGTGGGCACAGATATAATTTATAAAGGAAAGGAACGAAGCGAGGAAGAGGTAAGAATGAAAGGAAAAAACAGAAAGCCTGCAAGAGGTGAAAGGGAGAAGTTCTTGTGGATCAAGGGCACAGAGAAAGTAAGGGCTGGAGTAATGAGGAAGGCAAAGATGGTTTCTGAGAAACACTCATCAGAGCAAGCCTGGGAAGAAATGACAGGAGAGGCGATACGAAGAGCAGAAGAGAAACAGGAGAAAATGCAATAAAAGAGAACATGAAATAAACATGAAACTAAATAAGCACTTGGTGATGGTACGGCTCCTATTTGCTTCAGCTAATCATTTACAGCGGTCTAGCTGTCAAGCAGAAGGATCAAATCAGCAGAGTCCTTAGGTGTTGCAGCGTTCAGGCTTTCAACGCACAGACTTCAGCACAGCAAAAATCGTGAGAGAGATGCCCGGCGGCCCCTGGGCAGTGCCTGGGCTGCGGCCAGCACCCAGCTACAGCCACGCCAGTGGCAGGGGAGGAGAGCTGCTGCTGCTGCTGCTGCTGCTGCTGCTGCCGCTGCTGCTGCTGCTGCTGCTGCTGCTGCTGCTGCTGCTGCTGGGCATGAGGAGCACAAGAAGAGCTGATGGGTCTCAGGTCCCCGTCCCCGCTGGGCTGGCAGGAAACGTCTTTTCCCTTTCTGATCCGCAGATGAGAGTCGTCTTTGGGAGTTGGACACCTGGACTGTTCCTCCATTCTCCTCTGCTGTCCTTTCCTGCCAAGCATTAATCTTCTCTTTGTCCTCAGCATTACAAACTTGCCTAGATATTTCTGTGGAGCTGGGCCTGGAAAGCAACAGACCAGCGAATGGAGCTGTTTCCCCGGTCCCATCCACTGCCTGGGAAGTGGGAGAAGGCTGGCTTGCGTGCCCTTAAGGAGGGCAAAGATGGTGTTTCAGAAATACGCTTTTCTCTGATTACAGCACTGCCTTCAGAGGCACTGTGCACCCACCTCCCAAATCTGGCATTCCTTTCCTACACGTGTTTGTCCTCCTTCCTGCTTTTAATATAAATATTTAGTCTGCTAGCTGCATCTGCGAGCCCATTTCTGAGAAAAATCCCTGCCAAACCTCGTTATATATACTGGTTTGTATTGTATTATAATCACTCACCAATACAGTACTCTAGTTCTCTTGCTTTTAAGGGACAGACCATGTTTCAATTTAAATGGAGCTTCCTGGGTACAGACAAAGGAGACAGAAATCCCAGACAGTGCTAAAGAGGCCAAGGCAGTAATTGGCAACATAGAAACTCCTGATCAGTTTAAGATACACGTTCTCAATTCTGTTGTCAGTGTGGCAGCAGAAAAGAGTCAGTGTTTCTGCCGCTGGGGTCCAGCCCAAAGAAGCAGCGACAGCAGTGCTGGAGGTCAGAGTGGATGGCGGGAAGGGAAAGTACACTAATGAATTCTGGAGGGCTTGTAATGCCATAAAAGATTCAGTTAATCTGCAGCATAGATGTTGATCAGCGAAACTGAACCTAACTCTCTGGACCTTGTCAGATGTATTCTGTGCATGTCAGTGTTCCACACCAATTACAGATTTTAGAAGATGCTCTCATGCAAAACTATGTGCCCTAATATATAAGCCAGCTCAGATGTAACTAAAATTAAAATCTGACTGTGGCAAATCTCTGTGATCCTGATATATGAAAATCCAAATAAATGATTTGTTTCCAAAAATGAAAAATAACTTCAGCAGGAAATTTCAAAATTACTTATGCAGGATTAATCCAGTTCAATGAATGCATCTTGCGTTGATTAATAAAGCAATCCTGAATTGCAAAGTAAAACGAGAGGAGACTTCTGGTGCTGATATATTTGTGTATTTCTGAAGCTCGAGAGAAATGCACACTTCCAAGAGATGTGGTCAACCGGTATAAATAGAGATTGAATACAAATGGTGATTTTCTAATTGTCTCTTTTCTCCCTGCAGCAGAAAACTACCTTTGTGTCATTGATCCTTTCTTGAAGAACACAGGTACTGTGTTATCTGCCACAATACTGAATGAGAACAGGGCATCTAACACGATTGTACAATGACTCCAATTAGCATCCAGATGACATCTGCAGTCTTATCTAGCAAAGGAAAGCAAAACGTGAGGTACTTTCTGTTGATTTTCTTGCCACACAGAGTAGAAATTTTGGTCAAGTCACATTAACTTTTGTGATCTGCTGCCCTTGAATTTAATTGGGCTTAGAGGTGAACAGATACAGGGAACCTATTTAGAAATCAAAAACAAGAGAAGGAGCTTTAAACATATGTAGCATTTTCCCAAATTTTTCTTCAGCGTTCACACACACACAAAAAATCAACTGAATTTATTTAAAGTGGTTCCATCACTTGATCTAAAAACCTGTTCTTCAGTTTGGAGAACTACCTTCAATCATTTCAGTGTTTTCAAAAGGGATATTTATTAATGGTTGAGGTATTTTGCAAAATGCCTTTAAAATCCTTATGGTTTTATCTTTGATAAATGGTTTCCTCATATCACCCTTAAGCATCTTCCAGAAAACTACACTGGAAGGATCGTATTTGTAAAGCTTGCTTAGTAATTCGGTAGCTCTTGTGGTATTCAGTTCCCAATCCTTTGTTTCCATTTTTGTTTGCATTTGTGCAAAACAATTCCATTTTCAAAAAACTGGCAGATCAAGAATATTTTGTGTGAATGGAAAGTGAACTTTAAACATCGCCGTGAATAGTGAATACCAAGAATGATGATCCACTGCATAAGCAGTAACAGAAATATTGTTGCTTCCTGTGTATTTAGGGGTTTTGAGAAAAGTGTATAAATACACACGTACACATTTCTCCCTCAAAAATGTCAGGTTCATAGGTCATAACAAAGACTGCTGTGCCATTGTTTTTGCTAAAGCAGTAAACTTGGTAACAGCACTGAAACTTGGATGTTTTTCTTTAAAAACCACCTCTTTAACTGCAAAGATGCCATTAGTCACAGCAGGGAGCATAACCAGAAGGAGGATGTCTGTGACTATAGCATGAGAGCACATTAAACTGTAGGTCAAAATCACGACTGACTGATTGCCTTCAGGGTGAAAGTATATCTGCAGACTTGCTGGCGTAATAGGAAACAGGACTGGCCGGGGTTTGCCGAGGTCATGCCCTGCCTCCCCCACGCCACGGCGGGGTCGGCGATGCCCAGCGCTCTCCCAGCAGATGTTTGCTGACTCTCCTAACCCTCACAGCGATGTGTGATGGGACGTAGTCATCGTCAACATTAGAAAATGCTTCCTAATGTCGAGCTTAAATGTCTCATTTGTTTAAAGAGATGATCCCAGGAAAAACCTAAAAGAGAAAACAAATATTTTCCAAAAATTCAAGTCCACAATTAAATAATCTAAAACTGTCACAAATGACAGAACCTTCAAAGCTGCTTTTCCTTCTCCTGCTCTCAGTGGATAAGGAGAACTGTTTATTCCCACGCTTTTTGCAGCAGCTTGTTTTTTCAAACCCGGAGACCACCAGTCTTCACTTTTCTCTATGCCTGTGGCTTAATCTCTCCTCCCTGACTATGGATTTTACATCCACCAGCAGTCTGATTTTCCTGTTTTTAGCTGATCTCCAGCTGGCCCACATCTTCAGCTGCGCTTTGATCAGTGCAGAGGGAACCAGCAGATTTCTGTCTAACTTGCCATAATGCAGTGCAGGGTTGCAATGGACTGAAGCTTTGCGGTGAGGTCTTCCCTTTATTAGTAAGCCTCCCTGTAACTGTAACTTGCCAGGGTCAGAGCTGATCGGACAGATATTTTGGCACTATTGAAGATGAAGCATCCTCTTCTTAACAGCACTTCCACTGACGATAAAGATCAAAGCCATAATCTGACTGTGCACTGTTCAGGTACAAAGTCCAGTGAAATAAGCTCTAGTGAATGGAGTTTACATACAGGACTGCATAAAGATTAATTAACCTGCTGTAGGAAAGTGTGGTACTTTTATCAGTGGCTGGGCACTCAGAAAAAAATTACTGTTGTCTTTTAAGCTCTTTTGCTTCTTTTGTGGAATAAAATGAAAGACATTTGTGAAGAATTATGTCTGGCACACCACCGCCTCTTGTGAATTATTCTCCAAGCATTCCCTTTTGCCATGATATATTCCACTGGTTTCAAGAGCTACTGAGCGCTGCCAGTACCTGAAATGAAAAGATAAAACATTTCTCCAACAGTGGTCTGTTTTGACAAGCACAAAGGTGTCATGCTCTGGATTCCTTCCTCTTCTTTTTAGAGGGTGGCTTGAGGCAGAACAATTTTCATAGCTATATGTATTCATGCTTCCAATCACAAAAACAACAGCTTGTGAAAAAATGTCATTGGTCATCAACTTCAGTTGATTCCAGTGTGGTTATTGACTCTGAGCGCATTTACCATCCCCGTGTCCATCCCTGTCCCTGTAGTTCAAAGTTTAATCAGAAAACCTTTTGTTGCAATCCTTAGTGATACTGGGTGTGGTTCCTGAGTCTTTGCATTCAGGGTTGAAATAACACTGGCCTTTCCTCTTACAGTGGGGGGAAAAAAAAAAAAAAAAAAAAAAAAGAAAAGAAAAAGAAAGGGTTGTAGCTTTGGCCTGCAAAGTGAATTGTGTATTAGACTCCATGCCTAGTCCAGCCCAGAATGACGGTGAGTGAAGCCTCAGACTAGCCTATGCCCCGGCCACTATAAACCTCGCATTTGTATGCCAGGGGCTGTGTGGCTTCACTCCCTCCTCTCTCCTCCATTCCCTGGAAATGTGCAAAGACTCATCCAAGCACCCCCTGGGTGCCCACCCCCAGCACAAAATATTCTGCGGTCTGTGCCCAAGCCTTGCCTTCCCGAGGGCCCGTGATATCAGCCACGTGTCAGGGACTGTCACTGTGCCCTGACCCCGGCCCTGTTTCAGATGAAGCAATTAAACTACGCTGTTTTAGGGAATTAACTGTGCAAACATTTTGAGACCCAGCTGCAGAACAGAACTGGCACCCTCATACTTTATCAGAGAACACTTAGTGATAGCTATGGAGAGGACTCATAAAATAATTTTTTAGACTTGGAACAACACTTAGTAGATGAGAAAAAGAGTCTTCATTCTGTACCCATTGGTTCCAATTAGGGGATGAACTGTCCCCTGTTTTCCAAAGCATGTTTAATTTTGAATGCATTTCTCATGGATGGTGGGCTACCATAGGCAAACCTCATTTTGACAAGTACTAATTATGGACAACACAGTGGCAGACTGTAATCTCTGTCATGAGAGCTATCAAGAGGGGTGCAGCGAAGGCTTTAACAGTGGGTGGCAGTACTCTGGGTCAAATTAATCACCACCATAATGACAATGAAATCAGTAGAGCTTTGGGATGTTAAGTTTGATAAAAGAAGCCACTCTGTTCTCTGTCTAGCTATTTACATTGCAGCCTGGCCTCAGCTTGAGCTAATCCTTTGTCATGGTGTTCAGGGCTGGCTTTTTTTGGCATGGGGGAGAGAGAGCAGAGAGCAGCCCCCCTTGCAAAAGCAATGTTTTCACGTCCAGACCTGAGTTGCTGCAAGTGGATTACCTAAGTGTGAAGAAGGCAGCCCCAGATTTGCACAGGCTGCTGTTCTGAGGCATGTAAAAGGCCTCAAAAATATGAGTGGAATTTTGGGGGGATGCAACCTCAGAAGTGCTGATGTGCGTGAAGTCGGCTGTGTTTGGCTTTGGCTTTTGTCAGAGAGTTTTAGGAAGGTCTGTTCTTCCTCCTTTGCCTCCTTTTGCCATGGCCACAGGGCTTAGAGGTCTGGACAAGTGCCCTGTTAGAGCATGACGTAGGCAGCTGGCAGACAAAGAGACAGGCAGTGCTTGGAGATATAGCTTAAAAAAAAAAAAAAAAAGACGTTTCTAGGAATAACCAGGTGAGCCGATTCCACGTGCAGTGATGCTACACCAAACTGTGTCAAATTTTAGCCCAAGTCAGCCCTGCCCTACAGCTGTGGGCTTGCTCACCAAGAGTGCTTCACACTGCTTTGTTCTGCTTTAGATACGTGTTTCAGGCTCTGCTGCGAATGGCTGCTTCTATAATACTGAGCCTTGGAACACTTCTCAGCACCCATCCCGATGTGCAAGCTCCCTCTGGACCCCCAGACGGGACACGTGCAGGGGCGGGACAGGAGCTGACGCCTTCCCAAACAGCTCTTCAGGCTGCACAACCGCTGCAGAACAGCCCAAGGCATCGTCCCGTGCATCCCAGAAGGTTCGTGCGGGCTCAGACCCCGAGGTAGGCTGTGCAGCTGGTGTACCAGTGTGGCACAAACACTAAATGCCTCCTCATTTTGCCACGCAGGCCTCCACCAGCCCCTGCCCTACCCTACTCGGGGTCACCTCCCCGTGTCCTCTGCGTCTTCTGACAACCTATCAAATACTGCTTTGATGGGTGTGATGTAGCCAAGCTTTTTTGTCTGGGGCTACAACGGAGAGTTTTCATTCCTACATCCGCAGTCTCATATAATAGGAAGAATCAAATGTAAAACAATGTCTTTCCACTCATCTGTTTAGTACGAGACTGGTCACAAAAATATATAACTACCCTAAAATCCAAATAAACTGCCAACCATCTGTTTTGGATCCATTTTGTAACTATGCAGAATAATCTATTATTTTATTAGAGTGGTTAAAGGAGATTTAGAGGGGGGAAAGAGCATGGTGACTTCCAAGGGAAGAGTGAGTGATTCGGTGCAAAAAGGGTAAATTTCATCTGCACATTCTTAACTGCTAGGACATTCTGCACATCTCAGGAGTGCACTAAGTGGTGCAGTAAACCAGTAAATTAGAAGAATGTAAATTCTTTAGTAGGAATTGCACGCAAGGGAAAAATGCTTCCTCATGCTCATATTTGTTTTTATGAAAATAATGTACACTCTTCCTAAAATCATACTGGTACAGAGCTGAGTAAGACATCAAAACCAGTAATAGATATTACACTGGACTAAGAAATGGCAATGACACAATTATCTTCCGCGTTTCTGATGATCATTGCGATAATGCGAGGAGCTGGTGTATTTAGAGCCTGGCACCAAGTAGGGAGCCTTGTAGCTCCCTTCTCCTCTCACTCTGTCTGTCTTATTTATCTCTCATTAAACTAAATTGTATTCTTATTGGCTGACTGACCTCTGATATTGTTATTAATTGATTTATATAGTGCCTTTTGCAAGCCTCAAGGCACTTGAGAGAATTGCAAATATATATATATATACAGGGATCACTTCACCAGTCATGTAAGTGCAGCCACCTTTGGGGTAGAAACCAGTGGCCACTGCAGTGGCACTGGAAAGACTTTGGGTTAGAAAAGAAGGCAGACTAGTGGAGCCAGCACTTCCAGCTGCCTTGAAAACAGACTGGAAGGGTTGGAAATCTCTAAGAAAAAAAGACCAGTTCTGTCAAATGATGAGTCAACAGAGCATGTTCAAAACCAAGCGTGAGGCAGAATACTTTTGTGGTGAATTCAGTGCCCGAGTCATGATAAGGCCTATATTCTTTCACAAGGTCCTGATGACCACAGAACCCTCCCAGGATTTCCAACTGGAGACTGGGGTCTGAGCCGTGTTTAGCTCAGGACCCAAAATATCCCAGAGAGTGCACGATGGCTGCTAGCACCACTTCTGCATTTCCTTGATGCCTACGCCATTATGAGTGATGAAGAGATAAAGTAGGCCAACACCTGCACAGCGGGTGGCTACCAAGAAAGGGAGGGATTGCACACGCCAAAAAATGGTGCTAATCTTCTCCACAGAAGGGCACCCGCCCCTCCTTTCCTTACCCTTGGCAGCGAATCCCAGCAGCACAGCAGGACCACATCTGTGGTCCCTGTGAGCATCGGTGCTGACTTCTTGAATGTGGGGAGACTGTAGTTTTTCAGTGTAAGAGCTCGAGCATTCTCAATAAACATTTTTAATACTTTCCCATCAATTATAGATGAGAGGGCTTTGTGTTTTTTCAGAATATTATAGTTTTGTCTTCATTTGAAACATCTGAATGCCTCTAATTAAAAAAAAAAAAAAAAAAAAAGGCTCTCTGAAGGTGCAAACGTAGCAGAGAATATTAGAAATATCTTTGTTATGTTAGGTCATTAAAGCTACTTAGACCTGAATGAAATGCATTGTATAGATCTGAAGGTTTTGAACCCTTCCCCATTAAAACAAACCCTGAATATGAAAAAGTGCACCCCCTTTCCAAAGTAGAATTCATTTCACTGGCTCCATTAACAAGCAGGTCTGCTCTTGTCTTATCTTTCAAGAATTCTATGCCTGATTGCATTTATGTTCTCATTTAGCATCTCAAAATGGGCACTTCCTTTCAAGAAGGGTTAGTGCATGACTCACCCGCTTAGTTAATCTGACTAATTAGCATACTGTCGCCCATTAACAGCATTAGAACAACAACTGTAGCTCTCACTCCCTCACTGTCTGGAAAACGGACCTCTTCTAGTCTGCAAGGACATTGGTTGCTCCCCATCTTTTGGTAACCGTGTGGTTATTTATCACAGTAGCCCAGGATTTGCAGATATCTCTGCAAGAGGCACTATAATTATTTATATCCTTCAAAAACCTTCAGCCCATAATCTTTCCTGGTGACTTATTAGAAATTATTATAAAATTAAGTCTTTAACTCTGCAAGAAACCTCTCTGGCATCCAAGCTGCTCCTGTGCACTTCTTCAAACTTCATTGAAAGAAACTGATGGTGGAAATTAAAGAAGATTTTCTTATGCATACGTCATAATAAGTGTATCGATATTAAAATCTTTCACATTTCAACCAGCCACGGCAGTCTTGGCCTTATTTCCCACAGCTATTATAGGTATCTCAAGCCATGCTCAGATAGAAATAAGATTTGTGGGTCCTTAGAAGAGTAATTTTCCGGGAAGCATGCCTTGCAAACCAGGAACGTTTTTATTCATGGGGGTGACTCTGGGAACAGCAGGTTAAAAGACTGAACTAGGGAGGCCAAGCCAGCAACTGCCAAAGCTCCTTAAGACAACTGCTGAGTGCCTACGGTACTCCAGGAGATTTACACACCTAATTTCAGCCTGCCCCAAACAGGCTGAAAAGCTGTAGGACCCAGGTAGGTGTGAATTTCTATTATTTATCTCAAAGCGCTGTTCATGGGAAGCCTAATTATGGTCACTTAAATGCCAGGACAGTTAATCTTTTAGCCGCTGCTCACCGTACCAGAAATACCGATCATCTCACAGGCTTCCTCTGTGTCACCGGTCCGCAGGTGAAACCCACTGGTGCCACAGACCTTCACACCACGCTCCCGAGGAATAAACCTGCAGCCTGTGGAGCCCAGCGCTACCTGCGCAGCCCTCGGGCGGCCCTCAAAGGGCGACGGGAAGCGTTTCATCTCCCTTGCTGCTCGCATGGAGCTGTTGGGCGCTGGTGTTTGGCCGGGTTACTCGAGTGATGCTGGCTTCGTTGAGTGCCTCGGAGCCAGAGCCGGCAGCAGCAGGGTGTGCCCAGAGGTTTTGTAAGTAGGGCTTCTCGTCTCCTCCTCAGCCAGCAGTGGGAATCAGCAGACGCAATAGTTAAAAACATGGGTTTTCAACACGATATCACAAGCTTTAGGAATCTGAAAAGTTTAGTGGACCTGCAGGTTTTACCTGATGGGAATGTCACTGTTCGACAACAGCAAACCCACTCACTAGGGAGGCTCGCGTTGGCCAGAGCTCACGCTGAGTGAAGTTTCCATCTGCTTTGAGTAAAAGCTGAGCATCAGATCCCCTGACCAAAAATCCCTCGCAGAGCGCTGGTCCCCGCAGGAGGTGCCGCTGCTTGTACACCCCTCCCGCGGCGCAGTCATGCCACTGCCACTCGTAATGACTGTCCCTGACACAGCTGAGGCTGAAAAGCGAGAGCTCCTAGCACAGATGGAACACTACCAAAACGCCTCAAGAATCCAAGCCTTGGTTTCAAAGTGCCCCTGATGGTACCAGCAACGATTTTGTCCAACTCACATTAACAGCTAAACTAGTTTCAGGACCAGTGGAGGGCAATATTGCTTTGGCTTCCTAGAATGAAGGGACCCACGCACTAGCTGGGGCACTGAGCTGGTGTGTGCAAGGCAAAGCCCTTACTCTGGGCACAGGATGACTCTTTCTGCTCCACAAAAAACAGTCCCCGGGGCATATGGCTGCTGGAACACCAGCATGGCCTTTGTGAAATGCCTCGTTTCCTGGACACCAGCTTGAGGTAGAAATCAATGCTTTTGTACAGGCACCATGACCCCAGACCAGTGCACAGGGAAAGACAGGTGGGAACAGCTCCAGGGTGAAACAGATTCTCTGTATGTACCATTCCTCTTACGACTTCTGTTATTTTCCTTATTATGAGCTTGACTCAGCATTTAAAAATTTACCAGTTCCTCATTTAGCGCAAGTTCACGTCTAAGTAAATATATAAAGGAGTTCAAAAAAGGGGTACTTAAGCCATATTTTGTGGAAATACAGTCTAGTTAATGCAGGAACTGAAGTACTTCTGGTCTTGAGCAAACTATTCAGAGGGTGAAGTCACCAAGCCTGCAGAAGTAGCAGGTGACTCAATATCTTTGCCCTTTTTAAAAATAGTTCTTACACTCCTTTTGTAATATTAAATCCCTTGTTTTAACATTAAGGAGAAATGTTCATATTTTGTGTTGCCACTCAGCACTTTTGAACTGACCTTGCAGTGACGTGATTTATTCTGCTCTAATTTACCTCTCCTGTTTGCGGCTGATTTATTAAGCATTTCCCTGGAAAGAAGAGCTTTGAACTTGTGCTCAGTGAAGAGCTGTGGTGTTCCTCCATTTTGGGAGGAACCCTTTGGGGTGCTGGAGGGCCGAGGGGAAATTAAAGCCTGATGGGGGTCGCAGGGTAGAGGCAGGCTTTGTGGGGCAAATGGTGAGGTTTTCCCCTTCCTTGTGCCACTCACCTCCAGCTGCTGCATCCCTGCCTTGTCCCGATTCTGCCGTGTCCGGGGGGGACCGCAGTCCCCACGGAGGCTCCCACAGCAGGTGCCGGCACAGCCCTGGCACATAGCACCAGCAAGCACTGAGGAGTCCTGCCGTCCAGGCTGCAGCGGGGCAGATCTGTCAGAAGGGATGGTGTCTTTGGTTAAACCCACTGATGTGGCTGTAAAAACATAGACAAGCTTTCTAGTTTTTTCTCCCTGCAGAGAAGTTTGTGCCTGAAAACTTGGCTATTTTTCCAGTTATGTCGGTTGCTCCACGAAAAACAAAACAAACAAACAAACAAAAAGGTATCACTTCTTCCTGCAGTCTGTGTCTGTCATATCTATAGACCATTACAACTACAACAAGATTAGGAATTTAGCACATGCCGTTCAGTGTGGGCTGCAGATCTGTGCCTGATGAAATGCTGTCCAAGAGTCAGAAGCGTGCACTTCAGACCATTTTTGAATTGTGACCTGTATGTGTTCAACCTTGCCTTTACAGGGAGCAGAATTTATTTACACAGCACAGAAAGTGATAGAAGATTGGAACTGAAGCCTGGAGAGCCTTAACATGCTATTGGGGTTCCTTTTTGCATGAGAGAAGCATCTATATTATTTATATATATTTATTAATGATAGGATAACAGAAAAGATAAGTGACTCAGTAGAGGCTAAGTAATTTCTCAAAAAACATGGATTGACAGAAAATATGTCCACTTCATCTTTAACATGTGACTGCAAAGAACAGGTTGGCAATGCAAAAATTATTCTTCTTATTGATCCATTATACATCCATCTTTCTGAGAGTTCTGATGTTAGAAATATTATTGAAGGCTTCATTGAAAACCTGAAATCTTTAATCACCAAATAGGTCCTTCAAAAACCTGAAATCAATTTGGGCTTTGAACTTTTTGTCTTGTGATTCCATCAGGGGCCCAGTGGAACCACGGAAGTTCAGCTGCTTTTTTATCCTTCGCTGTAATATTTCTGTCCTAAGGAGTCCTATATTATTGCATTGCATGTATCATGTTTCTGGCTCCAGAAGACAGGAGGAAACTCTGTTGAAAAGCAAGAGGAGCTCAATGCTCAGTGATTCTAGACTTCAAGAAAAAAGTTTACTGTACTTATGAAGACTTGCACCCCTGCATATCCACAACTCTGTTCAAAATGGGGGAACGCAAAGAGACTGTACGGTTATATGACTGTTGGCACATCGCACGGCACAAGAATGTGTTGGTTTTACTGTACTAATGATACCAGTTAGTGTCTCCTGTAAATCCATGCCTGCCCATCTGCTTAAACTCACATACTTGCCAACAGCCCTGCTGAAGTCAGGCTAAGCATGCAGGCAGGAGTTTGCAGGGTTAGTCTAACCCATCTGTGACAGCTGAGAAAGAAGACATTTTTCTCTTCTACTACATTTAGTGTTACATTAACAAAAATACTGAATTAGATCTTTATTTAGATAGAATTATTAATTGTTACATGGATCTTTATCTCATTTTATCAGTGCATCCAATTATCTTCAATTCACAATCCAGTTGGCTCATAACACACGATCACAGGCAAGGACTTCACATCTGTATGCCCTAGACAAAGGTGACTTTAGTGAAAGAATTGCGAAAATTTTGGCTGCTGAGAAAGTCAGAGAGTGAAAGTTTATTGGGAATGGTATCGCCCTCTTCTGTGAAGCTGGCACATGCTTCTCAACAGGGTGAGCAACATACAAGCATATTTCTACTCCTGCCTCAGGGTCTTGGTTTGGGCTGAAATAGAGTTAATATTCCTTTTCAGGGACTAGATGAGTGCTGTGTTTTGGATTTAGCTTTGGGTTTGGTATGGGAAAAATGCTGATAGCACACTGATGTTTTCAGCCGCTACTGAGACTTCAAGGACTCTCCGACTCCCCATGTCCTGCCCGTGCGCAAGAAGCAGGGAGGGAGCATGGACAGAGCACCAGACCCAAATTGGCCAGTGAAATATTCCATATCATGGCACGTCATGCTCACTGTATAGAGGAGGGGTGGTGGGGAAGGAGCTCTCTCTTTCTCTCTCACTTCCGGGATTGCGATTGTGGGATCTTGGTATCTTGGGGTCTCTGGCCGGGAACGGGCTGGATATTGGTTAGCGGGTGGTGAGCAAGTACGCTGTACATTGCCTATTTATATATTTCTTTTTGTTTTCCCCCTATCATCATTATTGTTCTCATTTTATTGCCATTATTAAACTGTTCTTATCTCAGCCTGGGAGTCTCCCTTCACCCCCTCTAATCCCCTCCCCCATTCCCAGGTGGGGAGGGGGAAGGAAGGGTGATTAGCTGCGGGGGTTGGTTGCTGATCAGGCCCAAACCACAACACTCAGGAAAAGCAAAAGGAAAGAAAAGGACAGTGATGGACTGAAGCCAAGGTGTTGGTACAACCTCTTCTTCCACAGGGTAAAGATGATGCTCCTGGGAAGGGCCCTTCACCCCTGCATGAGTTCAGTCTACCTACCTTGCCCTTCTTAGTGTGGCTTCCTGGGCTCTGGGGTGAGCAGCACAGAGAGCAGGACTGTGCTGTTTTTCTGGGCTCGGTGATCTGATAGTTTTTCCAGATGCCTACACTGCCTGTGCAAAGGGTCAGTTCCCTCTCTACTTTGCCGAGAACAGGAAATTACAACACTGATGTTCTGATACTGAAATCCTATTATCACATTTAGCAGCTGAAGACTGTTTTGAGTTTCTTTTATTATGATGAAATTTAATCCAACACATACACAGAGTCACTGTAAACAGGAAGGGACTTGGAAAGACCATCTATCCACTCGTCAGCTATACCTAATCTTTCCTGAGCAGTGTTTGCTAGCCAGATCCTGACCCTAACAATGAAGATGCCAGCATCTGTCTAGATAATCCATAATAGTGCTTCATTGCTGTTGCTCTTAGACATTCTTAATGTCTAAACTAAATCTCTCCTGGTGCAATGTCGACTCCTTACTGCTTGTTGACAGGTTATTGTTGTCCTCTTTGAGATTATTGCTGTTCTCTTTGCTTTTTTTTTTTTTTTTTTTTTTTTTTTTTTTTTTTTTTGAAAATGGTTAATCTGTCTGCTTCAATTTCTCTCTTC
This sequence comes from Tyto alba, assembly GCF_018691265.1. Lineage (NCBI taxonomy): Eukaryota > Metazoa > Chordata > Aves > Strigiformes > Tytonidae > Tyto > Tyto alba. The sequence continues at coordinate 3,883,490 of NW_024881301.1, forward strand.
TTTAAACAAGCCCAATTCCTTTAATCTTGCCAGAGTTTAGTGGAGAATAAAGAAAATGGCCAGATCCACCTTACTTCACCTCCCTTTTCTTTAAGTGCTCAAAGTATTCAAAACCAGACACTGTTCTCCAGCCGAACACCACGCCTGCCCTGAGCAGAGGAAGAAAACATCATGGATGTTGTGGACAAAGTGCCTTTTTTTATACAGCCCAGTACAATGTTTACTTTTTGCCAAATCACTAACTCATATTCACTATACCTTCCAGATCTTCTCCATGATTTTTATGCTGTTTCAGCTATTCTCAGTTTTGTGGGGTTTGGAGTGCAGATTCTCCTTGCTGAGCGTAGATTTTTCCGTATGAACTTGCACACTATTTTGCTCTTATTGCCTTCTCCAAGATACCGGGTATAGTCTGGATCCTAATTCTGCCTTTCAGAGTGTGTGCAGCTCTCTCAGCTTCTGCATATTTAACAAACAAGCTCTTTATTTAATCAGCAATGATGTTGTTACTGAAATTTACTCCGAATGAATTTTCAGCACTTAGTATTACCAGGTCCATGACAGACCTCTGGGACATTCGCCCTTGAAACATCCTCCAGTGTGACAGTGATCTACTAATTATTCCCTTTAGTTTTTGAAGTGGTTTTGGATTGATGTATCCAGCCTGTATTTCCCTTCCTTGTTCATGGGGATTCCACATGTAACTGTGACAAAATTCTCCCCAAATTCGTGATTTATGGACTCTTATTCCTTCTTCCTTAATCCACAAGGCCTGTTATCCTGTCATAGAAGGAAATTAGGCTGGTTTAATACAATTTGTACTTGACAAATCCAATTTGTCCTTGCAGCTAGTTTGATTATTTGTTCCATGAGTCTCAGGCTCTTCCTTTCCCTGCTTTCTAAAGATACTCATTAGGCTTCCAGTTTTCCAGGGTTATCCCATTTAACTTATCTGCCACACGTTTCATTACTTGTTTTCATCTCTAGCTTCTTCTGAAGGTGAGATTTGGTCAACTTCACTGGTCATCAAGCAGCACTCTTTTAAGCTGACACACGCCTATGCGGTTTGCAATGTGTGTGGTCAGTGGCTCCAGAAGAACTTTGGAGCACTCCCTCAGTGCCACCCACCCTTATTTCGGAGAAAATATTGATGCTCACACCGGTGGATAAACTACAGCCTCAGCTGCCTCAGCCTCCACAACCACAGCACCGCCGCCGGCTTGTCAGCTGTTTTGGTTAGCCACAGCCTGCAGCAGTCTGAAGTAATTTTGTTCCTCAACATAAACAACTACAAACTCCAAATTTCAACAAAGTTGTCTTTGAGGCAGGTCACTTCTCGGATCCTGATTTAAGAAAAGTCATGCCCCCAGTATAGCACAAACAACTGTAGTCGGTAAAGGACAGAATAGTCAAGTTTCACAGTTTGCTTCAATTTTCTCTCTAACAACTCACCAGCCCTCGTGCCCCCCATCCTGGCTTCTCCCACCTCTTTGGTCCTCCCATTACACCTGGTCCTACTTACACCTCCTGAAGCGCAGTATTGGAGAGACAGGCAAGGTGGGAACCCCAGGAAGGGTGTGGGAGATGATGGATGAGGCAGATGTGAAAACAGGGCAAGCGGAGTTGTACAGAGTAGCATATGGGGAAAAAGGGAGCTGCGTGCGTGACTGGGCAGCACATCATCAGCTCCCTCAGCCACACTCCTTCAAGAAGTCCTAGTAGTGACTCCAAAATTTCTGGTGTACCAATAACCAGGGAAAGTTAACAAAAATAGTATTGAGCGGAGCAGTGTTCCCTGAGAAAGTGCCAGTTTCATACTGTTGGATTGTTCTGTGGCAATATTAAAAGTTTCCAGGCAAACTGCGAACAGACATATTTTAGAAATGCAAAATTTATTATTTACTTTCTGTTGGAAGGAGAAGCAAGTTTGTCACGCAGGTGTACAACCTGTGTGTCCCACTGCAGGAGTCTGTTTTGCTAAAAAAGGCGCGTGGGCCTTTCTCAACATTTTTTTTACCATTTCTCCACATGACATTCAATTGCTTGATCTATATTTCAAACGATGTGCCTAATTGCTCTTTCACATTTGTGTGTGTGTGTGGACCTGGATAGAAGTTTGATTTGTTTTAACTGTAAATCAAAAAAAAAAAGTTCTTGATTTAAAACAGAGCTTTTACTTAAGGGAGGGATGTCTTCAAGAGCATTAGGCTGAGTTAGAACTAAGCACTGATCATTTCATACCTTTGGGGCACAACTGCATCCTCTGTTATGTCTCTCTTCAATGGGTGCTAAACATTCATGTTCATATAGCTTCGCTCTCTTCCCCACTTTCCCCAAGATTTTGTAACTTTTTTTTTAGAGGGGAAGGGGAAGATATCATTCATGTTGTTTAGGAAGCTGTAGAGGCCAAAAGACAATTTATTTATTCCTGGTTGTTCTACAGTTACTGTTCTAATAGCTCATCAGAGGGTGTGAGCTACTTAATTACATTTCACCTTCACAAAGCGTTTTATTTCAAGGAACAGCACAAGAATGCTAATCCCCAAATTATGGCTAACCAGCTTTGTGAATCAATGATGTCACCAAAAATTAAAGCATGGGATAAACCATCAAATTTTCTCAGGTATCTTCCACCCTAAAGGCACATTTCAGGCGCATTTGCTCCAGATTCCCAAGGAGCAGTAACCAAACCGATGGTGGGAATAAGACACTTCACATCAGCGGGCAGCTGGCCAGTGCTGATGGCCAGGGCTCGGCTGTGCTCCCCCTCTCCAGTGTCCAGACCACTCATGCAAGCTCCCCTAGCTCATGTTAAAACCCTTAACCTCTATCCAGATTATCCTGGGGAAAAAAAAAAATGAAATAAAATGTTTTCTGTGGGTGCGTGTGGGCAAAAATATTTTCTTTCACCAGGGCAGGATGGAAGCCATCTACCATCCCAGACTCCAGCACCAACTAACCTGCAGCTGCGTAAGTGGGAGAAAGCAGAAAAGATGCTGTGACCACCACGACCCTCTCGGCCCTTACAGCTGCACCGTATGGGCTCAGCAGTCTCTGACCGGATCCGGGTCCCGAGACCTTTGATCCTGGCAGAAATTCCAAGCACAAGGAAACCCCCCACACTTGCGTTGCTCCCTTGAGGCAATACATCACTATCCAAGATGCAGAAAGCTACATTAAAATTTTTTTAAACTTTCAGCACATTTAAATTACTTCTAAAAACTTGTAGCCCTAAGTCGTAACACAAATTTTAAAAAAGATTCTAAGGCAGTATCTTAACACCTTGAAATTATTATTAAACATTTTACAATTTTGTAAAGCTTGAATACTGTGATTTAGTGAATAGTTTTATCTGCTTTCAAAGGTAGCTTTAAATAAAAACTACATAAAAACTGAATAATAATTTAAAAAGCACTAAAGCCTCCTTCACAAATACTTACGACTCAAAGTGGTTTCAGTGGAAATATTATTATATAAGAAATAAATAGATTGCATTTGTTCATACTAACAAGACATTGTCTCAGAAACACTTGTTGTCCAAATGGTGCAGGCAGTGGTAACAGGAAAAAGAGAACTTCCAACAGTCAGGCTAAGCCAAGGAAAACTAGGAAGGAAGGGAGAAAATAGCAAAATGAAAAGCAGAGGAAGAGATAAGGAATTGAATATATCCCACAAAAATCCCGTGTTTTAAGGGCTGAAGTTCTCATGTCTAGAACATCTGCTTCAGACCAGTGAGGAACAACTGAGGGATATAACAGGGGTGCTGCACCAGAGTTAATTTCTACCTTTCTAGCAGATTATAATTTCATTTTTAAAGAACTGTCAGGTTCTTCAGCTTCTTCTGTGTTGACAAAATATACTTCTGTTCAGCTGAATCATGCATTACAATCCCAATATGTCTTCTTTCCAGGGCTGCTTTCTGCAGCCAATGCTTTTATGGGACTTAGATGAGTTTTTGGTGATTCATAGTACTTAAACTACCCAAGAGCACTTTTTCAATTGGAAAATTCACTTGAAGTAAATGCATCATCAGCATGATTGTCCATGCATGAAAGAACTACAAGCAAAACAATGAGCACCATTTTTTAAAACCTACACTTAAGCCAAGAAAAACAGTTATCATGAACTATTAAAAGACCTTATTTTTCAGTTTCCATGAATCTCTCATGGAAAACATGGGTTACCCTTGTCTCTGCATCCCTTATTCTGAGAATCCCAAATTGCAAATGAAAAAAAAATATAATGTGCACATTGTTTTAGAGTCGTTAACATGATACATAGCAACATAAATTATATCATCTACAACAGATTAAGCTACTACTGATTTAGCCTTATTCTTGTAGCAGTCTTTTTCCAGGAAGAGGCCTATAAGATCTAGGCATCAAATACTGTTATTGTATTATACTCTTTTGTGCTTTCAGAATTCTAAATATAAATAAATTGCTATTTAAATCTTTTAGGGATTAATGGAAGATGCTCTGGTATCTGCCAAGCGCACTGTGGATTTGAAGAATATGTCAGATAATTAAATGAAAACGGATGCCTGCGTTTTTGACATTTATCTGATGGAAAACATACTATCTGTGGGTTATGTGTGTGCATGTGCCTATATGGCATTTTCACAGATGATTTGATAGTGGCACTTCCAAAATATTTCTAAGCTGCACCCATGCAATCTTTCACTCTTACTCCATTGTGACAGTATTTATTTATTTATTCACTTAAACAGATTTATATGATACATAAAAAGGTCTATCCACTACTCTGCATGGTTTTGATATATAGGAAAATATAGTCAGACTGGTGAAAACAAGTATAAAACCAGCAACCTCCATTAAATCAGAAAACAGTCACTGAAAAACAAATTAAAGACTATTCCCTGCTCCTGAGAGCCATTCAGATAACCTGCACTAACCAACACCACGAGGGCAATTTGAGAAGGTGACTTCAAATCGTAAGAGCCTTTGAAAAAGGGGCGCACCAAGCCCCCAGCTCAGCGTGCACCCAGCCCAGTCCCAGCCTTGTGCCCTGTGGCCAGCGGGGCTGGAGATGGGTCCAGCCGACCTGAAGGCCAGAGGGACCGGGCGATTCCACAGCGGAGCGGTACAGTCCCAATGGGAGAGCTCCTCGCCCAGAGCTCCCTGCCAGCATCACTTGTTCCTGACGGAAAACGAGAAGATGTGTGCTCCTGTTGCCCTTTGGGTAGGGTTTAGGCACAGCTGGGTTCTCCTGGGCATGGAAGAGGAGTCCTGCCCCAGAAGACTGACCGGTCTGGGGAGTTGCCAGCTGCTGCACAGTTTGCTAATCCAGGCTCAGAGGATTATATGCCACCACCAGCGGACACCGGTGGCTCTCCTCCAAAAACAACGCTCCGCTGCAGGCAGCGTGGCTGCGGTCTCAATTCCACCTGTGATGGGGTGACAGCCACCTCCGGTTGGAGTGGCAAGTCCAGACGTGGAAGAGGAGCATCCGGCATGGGAACTAGTGGGACCAGCCGTGGCAGGACACATGGAGACAGGAGCAAGCTGGTCAGTGACAGCCAGGGGAGGTGAGCTAACGCCTACAGGGTAGGTGGAGCATCTTCAATGGTTTACTCCTCCAGCAGCTTTGCTTGGTGAACTTGAACTGAAATATGGGTATTTCTACTAAAGGCGATACAGATGTAGCGTGGGTGTTCTCAGGCTCATCTATAAGTAGATTGCTTGCATGGTTTCCTCTATTTCCATCACTAGGTAAAAAAGTAATGTGAAGAGTAAGTAAAAGCTTCCCATCAAAGCTGTCTGTCATGGCCACTTGGCCTGTGGTATGTGACCTCTCTAAGCCACATACTGCATTCTGATCTTCTAAAAGTGCTGTAGGAAATCATTTCCATAAACTGTGCCTACAGGCCCCTGTGAGGATAAATTCAGTTCTTCACCTCTGTATCTGCTCCAATTTTCTATTCCCTGCCCCCCTGATTTGGAGATCAATCAGCCCCCTTAGTCTACACTGCCCCTGACACTACAGATGCTAAGAAAAATCAGAGTAAGCACATGTACTTAGTATCCTCCTCCTAGTCCTTATATCTTGACGATAATGTATCTTTCCACCTTCTCTGCCTATACTATGATTCTTTTTGTGATGTTAAAATGCTTCCCAATTTGTGTTTTTTTTTTTTTTTTTTGTTTTGTTTTTTTTTGGTTGATTGGTTGGTTGGTTGTTTTTTTTTCAAAAATATAGATTCCTGTGGCAGACCCCCGCAGACCTGTTTTTCACAGGAAAAGAACAGGGTAGGTGATTAGATGGCTGCTGTTTCCAGCCATTCGTTGTATTTTGTCTGACCTGTCCAGCTGAGGAGGGAAAGTGATAGAGTGGCTTTGGTGGGCACCTGGTGTCCATTCAGGGTCAACCCATCGCACCGTCACTTCAGGAGATATGGGAGGTAAACATGGGAAATAATTTTCAATGTGAAAACCAGAATAAAGCATAATTTTAGCCCTAATTTATCTTTTATAATACACACACATCAGCATAAATTCTGCTAGAAAAAAAATTGAATTCTTCCATAGTTGTCCGAGTCCAAGGGCTTCCCATGGCTACAGATGACTCATACTATACCTTAAGCTAACTTTGCATTTTGAAATGTCCATGAAGCCTAACTAGAGCAACTTGAGGCCATAAAAATCTCAGTATGGAGATTAATGTCATGATGTGTATAACAAATGTATAAAACTTAACTTTTTTTTCCATTTTTGTTTTCTGTGTCTGGTGATGCTACAAATGTAGTACCTTTTTAGCTTGTGTGATGCAGTACCTTTACTGGGGCAGGAGAAGCCAAGGCAGGCAAAGAAGGAAAGAGGAGAGGGAAGGAAGAAGGAAGAAGATTGGGAAGTCACTGAAAAGGCTGGTTTGTACAAATATTGTGTGCCTCTCCTTCCTGTACATCGGTCTTCTCAAACTAGCCAGATACCTGAGAAATAAAGAAATGTTACTTCTTTCTCTGCAATGTCTCAGAATCAATCCTTCCTAGTTGTCTCTGTAACTAAAATATTTCTCTCTGCCACAACCGCCTCTCACTCTGTTTACAGAAATATTCCCATCTTTCATTTAGTCATCTTACTTCTCTTTAATCAGCTGAAATTACCTGTTACTGTGACCACTGTGCTGCCTCTTTCAAACATACTGAGAACTTGTTTTCCACGGTTTATCAGCTTTGGTTTCTTGACTTTGCCATGGCAGAACCAGCCGGTGTTTCTCACTTGCCCTGTTCTCACGGCCCTTCCCACCACCGCCAGCACCACTTTCTGCAGAAAATATTCTCCCTTCTCCAGCTCATTAAGCCATGGACCTACCAAACCTCTCCTGAAATAATCACTGCTTTCACTACGGCCAAAGAGACATATGAATAGCCCACAGATTTTTTAATACCACTTGCTGGTCCCTCTGAACCCAAGGCAAAGAGCCCCCGCTGCCCCCGGCCCCGGCTGCTGCGAGCGCGCCGCGTGGTTGTGCCTCCTGTACACCACAGCCCCTTGCCTCTGCCTCTTGCCCTGTACACTCTCCCAATCCCGAGAAGTGTTTATTTACATTTTTCTTGTCGAGATGATCGCATTCTCAACACGAAGGAAATAATATCAATGTGCACTGCATGCCTTTTGCAGAGCCAGCCTGCGTTCCCTGCATTGAACCATTTTATCTACTCAGATTCATCTGCCTTCAGACTAAATATTTTCTAAAGTCTTGCAGCAATGTTTCTGATAGGAATATAGCGCCTGACCTCTCCCTAGTTTTGAGCCGATATAATTTATTTCACCATTGAATAACATCACTATAATAAAGAATCAGGACTCTGATACTCATTGAACAGAACATACATGTTTTGTTAAAAACTTAATCCCTTTTTTCTCAATTTGTCATGGTAACACATAGTTTTGTAAATAATAGTTGAATAACTGACTTTGAGTTTTCTCTTACAGTCATCTCCTTATTCAAATAATAATAGTCAAGATTAATATAATCCTGGAAATACACAAAAGAAACCCTGCATCAAAAAAATAATTTTAGCATTTTTCCACTGAAAAGATGCTTTCTCCCATCAAACTAACAACCGTATAATTTTTAAGGTGTGGCTGTTCCAAATGAATCCCATTCTTATTACAGTATGTTTCGAGTATTGCTGCAGAGAGCCACAAAATGCTTATTCAGTAATTCATAACAAAACACTTCATTTTTATTACATTCAGAGAAGAGGCTGCAGGCCACAGGAGGGACAACTTCCTGGAAATCGAGAAAAAAACAGGAGCTGCTAACTTGCATCCCACAGATGGTCAAAGCATTTATCTAAAAAGAGGCTAAGAGTGAAATTGCTAAATTATAGACAAGTGGCCTGCTGTCAACACCCAAAAAGACAGGGATAAATATTTTTTTAGTAAACTCACAGAGGTGAAAACCTAGTCTTGGCGAAGATGAGTCATATCAAACCTAATCTCCTTTTGTCCCAGGGTAACCGTCTGCTTAGACGGGAGGCACCTTAGACTACGCTGTCTGCAATTTTGTGGTTTTATGTGCATTCTGATGGCTTTTAAATGGCAAAAAATGCAAATATAATATAAGTAAGAGGTACAATGAGACACCTGAAACACTTCTGAGCGGTGTGGAAACTCCCAAGCGTGCAGCTGGAGGTGTTCACCCGGGCTGCCCCGCGTCTGCTGCAGGAGTTCACTCCCCATGGCCAGTAACTGACTGCCCAAAGACTTCTTCTCGGTGCTCCCCTCCGCACAGATAACTACCAGCAACCTAGCGCGTAGAATATTTCAAACATTTCTATCTGATAAAAACACATTAGAGTAATCTTTATGAAATATCTGGAGGGTAAATGGATCTTTTAAAGAATTAGCTTCTAATTTCTTATTTTCTAAAGCTATACGTAGGCAACAAAATTAATTAGTAAATTTCTGAGGGTCTAGCAGTTTCCATTTAGCATTTGTGCAGCTAGATAACTTCTTTAATTCCTGTGTAATAATTTAGAAATGTAACACTGAATAGCGCTTTTGAAAAATCTTGACCAGATAATTAAGCAAGCAACCCAAAGAAAGCACAGTTTTGAGGAATGGGGAAGCCAAAGCGACTCTGGGAGGAGTGTATGTATTTAAAACTCGTACTTCTCAGGTGGTTCAGTGAACAAGGCTGAGAGGGAGTGACTGACAGCAGTAGACCACTCAGATACTAGAACTAGTCAAAAGTTTGGTTTTACAGAAATTTCAGTTTGCATTTATGGTGTACTGGTACTTCAGTAATAGAGATGAGGCAGGGTCAAGCTAGGGGAGCAAATAATATTTGTGACCATGCCATAAATGTGAATTTTTCTGAGTGAACTTCAGGTGTAATCACAATTTTAGTAACGATACAGATGGCAGTCAGCATGGTTTCTTAAAACAGCCCTTCTTTCTGCTGCTCCAGATTCAGAAAAAAATCATACTTTGCAAAAGGAGCTGCAGGAGAACTGATACGGGAATTATAATATTTTTTATTTTTGAAAAGCGTTCTTAAAGTTGCTGAGTGACATTTTTGGTAGCAAACTACTAAATATTCATAGCTAACCATTTCTGTGGGTCCAAGAGCAATGATGTTGAGACAGGGCTGAGGGCAACACTTGCTTGGTCACCTTGTTGGTCTCAATTCTAGGTTTTTGAAGGGGTCAGGACCCCTGATGTAAGCTTTGGATTTCTTCAGTTTGTTCTGCTAATATTTGTCTTCCTTATCAGTAGGTCAGAAATATGACTTTTAATCCAGAAGTATCAAGGGATATTCTAACTGAAAATAACCCAGTAAGCAATGATGACTTCTGTTATCAAGTAAAATAAAATTAAAAGCCCCCACAACTCCAAACCAGGTCATGAGCAGGTACAGACAATGGGTACCTCATCGCAATCACTTTTCAACAGTTTTTGTCAGTACCCCCACATTTGAGCCATTCTGACTCAGAGAGGTGCCCTGTTCTCTCTTGAAATCTTGAAATATTAAAAATTATATTCAATTTCAACAGTGAATCCTGTCTCTTAAATAACTAAAATACTTTACAGTTGGCCCAGAAATTTCATTTAAGGATTAGTGAACCCTGTTTTCCCTGTTTTAAATCCCAATTAAACCTCGCTCCTTCTTCTCATTCCCATTTTTAGCTTATAACTTCAGCTCAGGAAAACTTGCATGAATATGCCGCTAATATCTGTAATTGCATTAGTGTTCTAATATTCCATCAAAATAATTTCAAATGGAAATACGTTGAACCTCTTTGCAGTATTTTGTAAGCTTTATTTCATTAAGGAGGCTGTGGCATCTGTAACAGTACCATTACATTTCAGAAACAGGGCTATGCTGTTTCTTCATCCTTATAGTTACATTTATCTCAACTGTTGGGGTTTTTTTATAATGGTTGCTTGCAAAAATGTCCAAAGCAGGCTTAGTGACAAGACTGTGCTGGATGTTTTGCATGAAACATGATGCTGTGAAAGTCTCTGGTTCCTTCCTGCATTCAGAGTAATTTACAGTGCTTTCTGTAACTGGTGTGAAGAGTTAGCCCACATTTTGCAGGGCTTTGGCTTTATGAAAAATCAGCTGCTATAAAAATTCCTGACTCATCAGGAGAGATTGGAGTAATATGCCACACTAAAGCAAACCAGGCGGTGAATCCTCAAACTCGTGAGCACTCTGAGAATTCAAAAATATGGCATTATCTTCTTTGCCCCAAGTCCTCCAGTACTCTGAGAATAAACTGAGCAGTTATTCCTAAACTAAACATTTCAGATCAGAAGCAAAAATGTATCAGATCTTTAAAAGTAACACTAATAACTTACAAGTATTCAATGAAAATTAATACGATGTTGTAATAATGCAACTTTTTATAAAATTAAATTCTAATAATTCTAGTCATTTTTCTGTGTGAAAATGAAAAGGTGTCCCACTAGAATGCTATTAAATAATATGTAATTATTATTATTACTATTTATCATGCTGTTGGAAAGATAGAGTCAAAGAAATGGAAGTGAGCAATCAAAAAAGTTGAATGAGAGGCAAAGACATCCTTTTCCACGGATATCTCAATGAAAATCATAGAAACTTTGGTTTGTGCTTTGCACTGATTGTCTTGTAGCCACACAGTCATTATTTTCAACTCATTAGCTTCATTAAACTAACTTCACTTATGATTAGCTCTGTAAATACAGTAACATCATATAGTTTACAAAGATCTGGAACTTTTTTTGAAGCATGAAACATATATTTTAAAGAAAAATTAAATTTCATTCAATGAATGGTAGAATTTCAAGGAGCTAACTTTTAAATGGTTTCAGTCGGTGGTAAGAGATGGAAAGACTGTCCTCTTGTGGATAGGAATATGAGGAAAGTAATACTGTAACTCCCTGATTGCAGCGGTAGCCCTGGGCATTTGGAGTTCCCTTAAGAAATCAGCTAGAATCCCGCCTTGTGCATTGCTCGTAAATTAACACCGGAATGTACAAGATACAATGGGGAGCCTTTTCATTTAAATTGGCTGGCCTGACAGGCAACAGAGGGTAAAGACTGAGCTAACGTAGCATCATTGCTAACACCCATCAGTCCAGGCCACCACCTCAGTCTAACTGCTGCAGACAGCTGCAGTGCTGTCCTCATTTGAAGCAAGCTATTTTGTGAAGAACAGCTTCAGCGTGGAGAAGGGGAGAAGGCTCCACCATAAAAAATGGAAGTCTTACAGTGTGTCTATAAACCAACGTGCTGCCCACATGCATGCGTGTGCCAAAGCTGTGCTGGAGCACCCGTCTATAGGACAAAGCAGCAGCCTTGTCCTCGCTCCTGCAGCCGCGCTGACGGAGGGACCGGAGCAGGACGCTGGCTGGAGACACCCGCCCGTTGCGGCAGATGTTAGGTTATCCGTAAGTGTCACAGATTCCCTGTACACATCGTCACCTCTGATTCGTGAAGAACTACCAGAAGATGCTAGCACTTCATCGTTGCTCACATCAGGGATAATCAACGGTAGCTTCAAATTTCTGTACAGGGAAGCAGAACTTCATGGGGCTGCTGAGACAGCAGGGGATGTTTCTCATAGGAAGTGTTCTGGTTTATGAAGTCCAGCCCTTCCCTCTTGCAGGTGGTTACAGCCTCTTTAACAAATTCTTCTTGTTCCGCCTTTATTAAGATTTTTCTCCCAGCTACCTCAATTGTAAGAATTTTCTGAAGTATCATTAGAAACCTCAAAATTTTTAGCTCAGCCATTATCATGGCCAGTGTACATCTATTCACACTATTAGCCTTTTGTTTAAGCAGCTTTTTTATCCTCCTTATCATTTAATCACTGACAGAGAGTAGTCATATCCCCTCCTAGCCTTTGTTTTGTTGAACTAAACAAGCCACATGCCTGCAACTTTAATGTACAGGACAGGTTCACCAAATGCTTTCATAATGTGATATGCCAGCTGAAAATGTCCTGTAGGGCCAGCTTCTTCCACCAACAGTCATTACAGAATGTATTCAGTCTCATCAATACACAGCTTTTTTCCGTCCCTAATGGAAACATTTTGACTGATGCCTTCTTTGGTAGCATCAGGATTTTTTACAATCACATCTCAGAGGTCACTCCTAAAATGACCAGGTAAGTCAGTATTTGATTTTATCAGTCACTTCCTACTGATTATTTCCCAGTTTGTAGCAGAAATTTTCATTCTTCCAGAAAAGAAGGAAACTGCACTGATCAAGAAACAAGTTGCTGCCATCGTTTGAAGATCTCCTGCCATGAAGTCCTAAAGGTTTGTGGCTAACCAGTCTGATACTGTCAAGCTGAGGTGCAGGTTGGTGTGTGGTTCATAGTGGGGTGATGGGGAAATGAGCCTGAAATAACACTTTGAGATGTCCTGAATTGTGCTAGGTGGAACTCACCAAATCATAAATTGTCTGCCACAAAAAGTGAGTGTGTTACATCTACTGCTCTGTGATACATGAATTGATCGGGGAGTTGCTTGAAAGGTTGGAGATGAAAATGCCAAAACCTGTGGGGGGGTAGTCATTATAGGCCTAGATAGAAGCAACTATTTGTCAATGTCTATTAGAACTTTTACTTCAAATATATTCTGTTTCTAAATTTATGACACTGGATGAGTCTGGTGTGCATATCAGCAAATGGCCAAGTGCCTTATCATTTGGACCATGTGGGATTCTGTTAAAAACATCCAGACACACATGCAGCAAGTCTACACTGTAGATACACGCTTTTTGGTATATTACAGATCACTTTGATTGTCAGATGAGAACAAATCAAAAGTGAAAAAGAAGAAATTCTTAAAATCTGTTTCCTCTGTCTCTGTCTTTAATGCTAGGAAGTAATGAGAAACCCGACTGTTTATTTCTGTACTTCACAGGGGAAGTGTTACAGTGGTTGTGAAAGTTCCCTCTTTCCTTCCTGGTGAAGAAACTTAATGAAAAAAAGCTCGTGTTTTTTGGTTTGGTTTTTTTTTTTTTTTTTTGCGTAATTTCATAACCCCAATTCAGGGCTGTGTCTGAAGCACAGCGTGTGGCAGCCCACCCGGCATCCGCAAGAGGCCTGGGATGGCCCCGCGGCGCAGTCCAGCACGGCGATGGGCGCCAGGGGCTGGCCCCCGGGGTGGCTGTCACCTCAGCGCTCTCGGTGGCCGCCGTGGGAGACCGAAGGCCACAGGCCCGGCCGCGGTGACAGCTCTGGGACTGCTGCGGGCCGCAGCACCAGCTCGCAGCACGGCACTGCCCCGCGTCAACCCTTTGGGCCTCCGTTCTGCTCTTCTTGGCCACCACGGGAATTAAGCTCGACCGGTTTCGTATTTTCAATAGCACGTGGCGCAGATTTCTGGCTGGCGTAATGCCGGCAACATTCAGTCAGGTTGGAGAGAAGAAGCAAAACGCAACAAGACAAAACAATAAAAAAAGCAGGCAGAGACTTTATTCTTCAAAACCGGTTTAAAAAGCCGACCGAGGACCCACGCGGGCCCCCGCCCCGCTGGCCACAGCGGCATCCGGGGCTCCCTCCGGCCCGGCCCGGCCCGGCCCGGCCCACCTGTGCGGGGCGGGGAGCGGGGGGCGGTGGCGGAGATGGCGCCCGGCCCCGGCCCGGCCGCCGACCTCCCCCACGCCGCGGGCGGGGCCGGTGCCCGCTGCCTCGCCGCGGGGCGGCCCCCAGCCCGCCCCGGCCTGCCCGGGCCCGGCTGGCACTCGGCGCCCCCGCCATGGCGGGGCTGGGGCAGGGGCAGGGGCAGGCCGGTGCGGGGAAGCCGCCGCCGCCGCTGCTGGTGAAAATCGTGATGGCCGGGGAGTCCTGCGTGGGGAAAACCTCTATCGTGCGGAGGTACACGGAGCCCGGCTCGCCGCCCGCGGGGGCTCCCACCTCCTCCTACTTGGCCACCATCGGTGAGTGATCGCCGGGCAATCCGGCCCCGCCGCCGCTCTCCCGCTGTCCGCCGGGCGCGCCCGCCAGCCGGCCGCCCCTCAGCGCCCGCGGCCCGGCCGCCGAGCGGGGCCCCGCCGGCCGGTGGCGGCTGCGTGGGCGCGGCCGTGCTCGCCCCACGCCCCGAGGGGCTGGCGGCCTGGTCGCCCGCCGCGCTCCCTCGCCTCATCGTGCCCTGCCCGGGGGGCACTGCTGGGACGCAGCCTTCCCGACCGGCGCTGCAGGGCTTGGGGGTGTCGCATCTCCCCCCTGTTAAGCTGCTGCGGGTGTCCAAGCCGCGCCTGGCAACTTCAGCCTCAGCTGTGGTCGGCCAGGGTGCCGGGAAACACGTCGCCCTGGCTCTAGAACCGCTTTGTGCCAGCTGCTACACTGTTCTTGCTGTTTGTCCCGGGCATTTGGAGCCTACTCTTTTTTTAAACTTAGGAAGACAACTTATTTCTTATTGCCCATGACTCCAGACAGAGGACCTGTTGCTGTACACTGGTGTGGGTGTGGAGAAGAAGATACCTACCTCAGAGAGTTTTCAGACATCAGTAAAAAGCCCAGTTCTTCCATCTTTCACGCTAGAAAGCATTTGACTTGGTGCTAATGATTTTAACGCTATAAAGGCAAGATAGCTTCTCCTGTAGGTAGCCGCATGTGTGATTATTAAAGCAGAGCCATTGCTGTGATGGAAATAACCAGCCCTGCTGCACCAAGGCAGTTTTGTGCTGCACCGCCACGCTGCCTTCCCCCGCAGCTCTGCGGGTGGGGGGTGATGGGGAGCTCCCCGCTGCCGTGGTACGCCAGCCCCACGGTGCCACGGGGAGCAGCAGGTTGGCTGGCCACGTGCTGATAACCAGGTCATCCGCATGAAAATGTGCGACATGGGTGCAGTGGTTTGGAAATTTTCCCAGTTTCTGATGGAGAAATGTTCATTTTTAAAAGTTTGTGTGCATGTAAGATTTTTTTTTTCTTGTTTTCTGTCCTCTCGAAAGTTAAAAGTATGCACAAGAAGGTGTGTGTTCCTGCATTTGGAATATGCATGGCTCTTTTATACATTTTTTAGTGTGTGAGGAGTTGGCTTAACTGAATAGATAATGGGTAGTAGCTGTGGCAGCAGCTGGTCCAGAGAATACTTAATATAAGTGAGTGAGATGACTTGACCTGCCCACATGAGAATGGCTGAACTTAAACCACTTTTTCTTTTCTTGACTGTTCTTGCAAAGCAGCTTCTGAAACCCACAGGAACAGAAAGGGAAGAACACAACGAGCAGTAAAGTTGTGAAATCAATCCTTGTAACAGGCAACTTGTTACCAGGCTTTGCAAGGAGTCCCGGAGAAAATAAACATCAGCTTTATTGATGCATTTTATATTGGAACATAGATTCCTGACTGTGGGGTTATTTTGAGACACAGTTTCTTTTAATTCAGTCCACTGCAGAGTCAAAAACTCTTGTATGGTGATGAAATTAAGAATATATTTTCTAAGTTGTGGGTTGAAATAGTTTAAGGAATAGTTAGGATAAAAGAGTTTTGTGGCAGTTATGGGCTGAGATTAAGCTTATTAATTTTATTACTGTTCCCGAAACCTATTCTTGAGAGATATAAAAACTTTTTAAACAAATATTTATCAGAAATGTAAAAGAATCATCCAAATATGGTATTTGTTATCTGAATGTGATTTTTAAAGTTATTTCTGAAATACTGTATGCCATTTAATTCTATTTTAGGAGGTGTATTAGAGCTTAGACTTTTAAAGCAAGTGGCATTGTGCGTGATGGCTTCGAAAAGAGTAATGTTGGAAGTTTTTTTTTTCACGAAGACAGTTGCAACCGTGAATATGGCCTATAGGTCCTGGCCTGTAACACTGTAAAGGAAGAAGACACAATGCAATATTTTTTCTGTTCATGATGTCATCTCCCTCTTTGTTGACACCATCAAAACAAATAACTGTTTTCATTTGGATACTTGTTTCATACAAGCTCAGTCAAATGATCCTTATCAGTCATACGGCCTATTGAATGCTCATCTGGTATTAATTGATTTTTCACCCTACCTGTCCAGCTGGAATGGTGGTTCGAGTAGAGGGAAGAGTATCCAAGCTGTGGAGCCTCTCAGCCATCTGAGTTCCCTGACAAAATCATGTGCCATCACCTTCCTTAGTGGCAGAGGGTCATAGGCACAGAAGTTAAAAGGTTGTTGAAAGTCTCATTTTTGTGTCATCATGAATCACAGGTTTGTGTTACTAGGAAAAATCATAGTGTAATTGCTGGGGGAAAAAAGAGACCTAAACATTTTGTTGTAGGTTCCAGTAGTAGTGAGCTTTTCTAAATTAGGTATTTTATGAAAAAACAAACAAACAAACAAACAAAAAAAAAAAAACAAAAACAAACCAAACACCAAAAATGTATCCACAGTAAATTTTCATTGAAAGCTTTTTATGAAGCACTTAGGCACTCAAGGCTGGGTGCCCTTCCTCCTCTTCAATTATGCAGTTTGGGTAAATTATAAGCAGTTATAGTTTTCTAATTAAACTTATACGCATCATAAGGCAGTTGCATTGTATTATGAATAGACTATAAAGAATAAATGTTTTTGTTTAAACAATGGCATTGCATATAAAGCCATAGAGAAAGTTTATGAACAGAAAAACCCGTTGTATACAAAGTGAGCAGGACTGTGATCTCACAGGCGATGAGGCTGTTACTTTGCTGTATTACAGTGGCTGTGGTCCTTCAGCACAGATGTTTTCTGTGAGAAACATTTCTGTAGAGGTGCGAGTCCGCCCAAATCTGTCATGGTTGAAAGTGGTGCAACTCCCACTTTTAAGTTTAAAAAACCCAAAAAAGTTACTTATTTTTACTTTTTCCTCAAAAGAAAACTTTTGTTCTGTAATGCTTATATTAAAAAAAAAAAAAAAAATTGGCATTACAAATTCAAGTGATTTATGCATTTGTTTCTAATGTGCCATGAATAAGAGAACCAGTTCTGAAGTCTGTGTAGATTCCCTGATACTCACTTTAGAAAGAAATAAAATAGACTTAATCAACAAAAATAAACCATGTGGAAGGTAAACATGTCCTGCGTTAACACCACTAGTAGTAATCTGCATCTTAATTCTTTTTTCCTTTTTTAACAAGGCAGGATTTTTTTGGTCACTCTTCCTTTCCTAACAAACTGTCTTAACCCATGAATTGCTTTTCTTATCAAAGCAGTAATTATCAGTACTTGTGACCGCTCCGATATCACTCCACTTCAGATATTCTTTGCCAGGTACGGGAAAAGACCCTGATTAAAGTAATGGACCAACAGCTAGTAAGAGTTAAGTATGGGTAGGAGTAACACGGTGAAAACTCAACCCACAACGTCTCATTGGGCACTTGCCCAGCTTGGGCACAGGAGTTGATACCGAATGCTTCCCAGTTTCCAGAGTTGAAGACGCTGTATGACAGTGAGCTAGGTAGAACCTGCACCTGGGCACGTACCACCCTCTGTGTGTGCTGTCACTGTTGCATCCTGCTAAGCTGCTCAAACTCACGTTTTCTCTGGACAGACAGATGGTTTTGAGCCTTTTCTGTCAGGAACCTGCCAGCTGTGTCAGGGTGAAAAGTGTGTTGTAATTTTCTAGGCCAGCTGCAAAAGATGTCTTTGAAGAGGACTTTTGCAGATGGCCAAAGACTATTTTATAGGTACTGAGGGGAGAGAAGGGCAATTCACAGCTGAATTCCCCCGTGGCTGACTATTTTCATGCTTTTTAGACGTAATTGTCTTTAAGGTGCCTCAGTCCTAGTATGGGCATATTTATTATTTGGAATATAAAGAAAATAAATTAATCACATGGCTATAAAACTTGGAAATAACAACTAGAATTTGAACTTGTACCCGTCATAGCTCTTCTCAGTTTTATTTGACAGCTTAAAAGAAGAAAGTACAAGCTGTTGCATTCAAATAACATTTATCTCAAGAACGGTAATCAATGCTTGTTTTGTTATGTTGATCATGTTGTATAATACGTGGACCTAAAACCATCTGAAATCTGTGAGCTGTCTTTGGCATTGTATTTCTCATTTTTCTTTTCTGTCTTTCCAATTTGCTAAGTTTGCTGGAAATTTCATATAAAGACATGAACAATTCATGCATACAGAACATATTGACTTCTGTTTTTCACTAACATTCATTGACCTTTTAGGTCAATAAATTTTGAAGTTGACTTAAGAAGTCAATAAGCCTTATTTTAATTTAGATTAAGTTTTAGTCTGATTCAGCACTCTGCTTCCCTTTTTATAAATAAAAAAAAGCTTATAGCAATTTATTATTAAAATGTATGTCATCTAAGAAGTGTTTCCTATAGGTCTGGGAACCCCTGGCTGGATTATCATTTTTTGCTGTATTCCCAACCCACCATGTGAAAGTGACATTCCAGCCTCCCAGTGCATAATCTGTCCCTCTCAACTGTTCTAACATCAATTGTAGAAAGTGATACAGATAATTAAACAGAATCATGTGAATTTCAGGAGCAAATGTTTTTCATCACGTTGGAATTTCACCTTACATGAGCAAATTTGACTTAAATTACATTTCCACCTGATATTATTAATATTACACAACGCTTCCTTGATGGAATTAATTACAGATACCAATTATGTTATTTCATCTTTCCTTTCCATTGGAGCTTCAATAAAAATTCATCAAGTGAAGGACATGATTATCATAATAATTTTAAAAATCCATCTAAACTCTTACCACAAATACCTGAAAAATGTTAATAGCATTGGAATCATGCATGTGAGAGTGTACTCATCAAAGTTTTGCACACAATACATCAGTACAAAGGAAGGGAGCATTTCCTCTACTGCATTTTTGGTTTACTGCCATGGATGCTTTCCTTTGATAAAGTAATTTGGCAGACAGGTTCTCGCAGAAATCAGTGCAGTGGTATTAACTTAAAGTTTTTGTTCTTTTTTCAAATTGTTCGGTGCTTACAGATGACCTTTTTACTGATGAAAAGTCACTCTGAAGTCACATTAAGTAGCCATTTTTTGACCGTATGGAATTTTGGCCATGCAGTATGGCCAGCTATCGCAATGTCACCTTAACTTCACAATATAATTGACAAAGGTAGCCTTACTGTTTTTTACTGGGGGGGGGGGGGGGGGGGGGGGGAATGAGCAGAGAAATTATCAAAGGGTATTTCAAATTTCAGCAATAAAGTAAAAAAAAAAAAGGTTAACTGTGAGGAAATGCGTCACTCTAAGATAGCAGCTGATAGCTGGCAGATTGTAATATTAAGATTGGGGCTTCCACAACTGATAAATCCGGGTATCACCTACCATGTTTGGAGTACTCATAATATAATAAAGGAAAACACTATAAGTTATAAGGAAAGTATCTTTGAGGAAAATTCTGTAGCGTATGTAGAGACAACATTCTGCACTGATTTCAGGTGCCAATGCTTGATTTTGCATTAGCACTCTGGATCTGGGATACACAGTGATTAAGGCTATAGAGGCAATCCTCTTTATTTTGAATTAAATCCGGTGTATGTTTGTCTTTGCATTTAACTAGTACATCTAATTCCTGTTCTTGTAACCCTGGATTTTTTTTTAGGGATTTGGAAGCAAGGACAGAAAAATGGTGTTGCACATGCAACAGCTTTGTAAGCATTTCTATCTCCCCATTCGTAGCTGCCACACTGTTGTGATGAAATGGGAAACAACTGAAATCACCAATATATTTGCCAAGTAATACTGTGCACAGGCCATGAGACTGCTGTCATGTCACTTGCCTATTCATGGAAATACCTACATGTAGTTTCAGAGTATGTGCACCTTTGCTTTGACCTGCCCCTCCATTGCTCTGTATTGGCATTCCTTTGTATTGTATTTGTGTAATGTACTGGCAGATAGTGGTGTTCACCACTGAATAATTCCCTTTTACAACTTCCGTTTTGAATGCGTATGGTTGGCTGGTTATTCTTTGTTTGATACAGTTCCTTTTCACTTTCTGTTCAAAACTGCATGATAACTAGAGCTAAGAAACAGTCTTCAAAAGGAATCCATGTTATTGTGAGAAATGTTACAGGCTTTCCTCTTTCTTCTAGGCATTGATTTTAAAGTAAAGCCAGTAACGTTTAATGGTACAAGAGTGAAACTTCAAATATGGTAAGTTTTAATTTATATCACAACTGAGAGCCAACTAAATTACATTACAGCATGAAAAATCTCATCTGCTTTTAATTGCATGTCTTCCTAAAGTGCAATTGTTCCTACTAGGTCATTTTAAAATTTTAATTTGACTTAGGGGAGCATGTTTTTTGCAGCAATTAATGTAAGTTGTTGTGGTTTGAGCTCAGAGGGCAACAGAGCACCACGCAGCTGCTCACTTCTCCCTTCTCTCCCAGTGATGAGAAGGGACAAATAAGCCAGGCTTGGGATTTGAGATAGGACAGGGAGGGGCAAATCGCCCTTTATGGTCACGGGCAAAAGGCAGACTCGTTAGGGGAAGAAAAAAAGAACATACCTAACAACAACACTTAACAGAGTAGGGCAGTGAGAAGCATTGCCACATCTTGAGAACACCTTCCCCCAACCCGTCCCTTCTCCCCGGGCTCAGCTCTGCTCCCGATATCTCTACCTCCTCCCCCAGTGGCACAGGGGCAGGGAATGGGGGGTGCAGTCAGTGCTGCTGCTTCTTCCATCTTTGGTGGGGGGAGCTTTTGGAACTTGCTCCCCCTGCTCCATCGTGGTCCTCCTCTCACAGGAGACAGTCCTCCACAAACCCTCTCCAATGTGAGTCCCTCCCACAGGCCGCAGCGTTCCCCACACTGCTCCGTCGTGGGTCGCCAACATTCTCCGACTGGATTCCCTCCCACGACTGCAGCCCTTCCCGAGCTGCTCCGGCGTGGGACTCCCCCGCATGCTGCAATCCTCTCAGTGCTGAATTACTACGGTGGGGGCTATTTTTTCCCACAAGATCCTGGCCTTCTTCGGGCACAGTCATGTTGATCATCCATGCAAAACAGCTCACAGGCCATAAATCAGTGTCTGGTCCACTACAGATTGCCATGGGTGGCGGGGGGGGCTGCCCTGCTGTCTCCCCACAGGATACAGGGGGGTCTCTGGTCTGGCACACCTCCCCCCTCCTTTCTTCTTCTGTTCCTCCACTGACCTTGGTGTTCACGCAGCTGCAGCAACTCCTCCTCACAAGTCCCACTGCTCCTCACCACGTCCCTTCTTAAATACGTTATCGCAGAGGCGCAGCTGATGGGCTCAGTTTTGGTGCAGAGGTGGAGCTGACTTGGGGCTGGGGGAGCTTTGAGAAGCTTCTCACAGAGGGCCACCTCTATAGCCTCTTCCCTTGCTATCAAAAACAACCCCACCATCCTGACCTAGGACAAAATTAAAAAGAGGGTTGTCATTAGGTTGCTTTAACAATAAAAGTTTGCTGTTGCAGCATACAAACAGGGCAGCTCTACAATCATATTAAGTATATTTAATTGTATAGGAACATTGAGGGAAGTGACAAAAGAGTAAAATTTTGCATTTCATTACCCATCAAATGCATGTTCAAAAGGGTCACTGAGAGAAAGCTAGTAAGATGAATATTTGGGAACATATGCTCAATTTTTTGATTTTTCAAGGTTTTTCTAAAGGCTGTGTAGGGCTGCTGACCGCCATCTCTCCAGGCATCCAATATGGAGGGTTATCTATATTTACCAGTATTTAACTTCTCAATAAGTAACTGTATATGATTTATCCAGTATTAGACCAGTACCAGATCAGCAGTTACCCCATCTCACGTTGTAATACAAAAGTCCTGGAGGCTTGTTTACTGCTTTCTTAAGGCATACTTATGTGTAGGAATCTCTGCATCCCTGTATTTTATGGCTTTTTCCCAAAACCTACCTTTGATCTAAACCAGTTTACTGACTGTGTCACAGTTTACAAGTGCTTGTACTCCAGATTTTTTTTTAATCACCTGAGTTGTACTGATCTTAATGATTAACTGTATATAAAGAGGCAATGATGGGCTTGAAGTTACACTCAAACTTCAGCCACTGGTTTAGCTTCTCTAATAGGGCTGTGTTATTCAGAATAAATTTCCAGTGTATTTCTTTCACTGCTGTATCTGGCATCCAGATTTTCTCTCATCTTTTCTTGTTACTTTCATGTTCGTATACACCGTTCAAAATTTGTAGACTACTCCTTAAAATAAAGTGATTTTTTTTCTTGGGGTTCTGCAGTTTGATCATCTTTTTTTTTGGTTTTGGTTTGTTGTTTTGTTTTTGTTTTTTTTTTTTTTTGGTTGGTTGGTTGGTTTCTTTTTTGGTGTGTGTGTGATTTCTTGTAATTTCTTTCAGGGATACTGCTGGCCAGGAACGTTTCCATACACTCAGTACTAGCTATTTCCGTGGTGCACAAGGCTTTGTTCTTGTATATGACATTACAAATCTGGACAGTTTTCAAGGTATAACAAGCTGGATGAAAGACATACATGAGGTAAGTATATCCAACACTGGTTGATCTCTTACTGAAGGTAGTTAATGAGTTACTGCTGTTAATGTTTTAAATGACTGCATGAGATTTATTCTTGTTCCTTGAATTTTGGTTTTTAACCAGAATTTCTTATATTTAACTCAGCACACAATATGATAGTAGTATTACAGTTATCTGAAACTGAAATACATCGTGGATTATCCAGGAGAAGCCTATGGTGATGCAGGAGTGTTTTCTGAAGTACTTTTAAAACAAGGCTTCCAATCAGGTTTTGCACATGGTGCTTTTGTCAATGGTGTGGCTACACAAGCCAGGCTCCATGAGCTCATCCCAGGATTTTAATTGTCTTTCATGTCAAAATTACATATCACAATCAGTGATTTCCCTTTCTTAATTTCATTATTTTAGTGTAGTTATCTCATCCCAAGAATCCAAAGAAACAAATCAGACGAAACATCCTCTTCATCCTTGCTGGAAACCATGTCCCTAAGTGCCACATCTATGCATCTTTTAAATACCTCCAGGGATGGTGACTCAGCCACTTCCCTGGGCAGCCTGTTCCAATGCTTGACAACCCTTTTGGTGAAGAAATTTTCCCCAGTATCCAACCTAAACCTCCCCTGGTGCAACTTGAGGCCATTTCCGCTCGTCCTATCACTTGTTACTTGGGAGAAGAGACCAACACCCACCTTGCTACAACTCCTCTCCAGGCTAAACCACCCCAGTTCCCTCAGCCGCTCCTCACAGGATTTGTGCTCTAGACCCTTCACCAGCTTTGTTGCGCTGCTTTGGATAAGCTCCAGCACCTCAGTGTCTTTCTTCTAGTGAGGGGCCCAAAACTGAACACAGTATTCGATGTGCAGCCTCACCAGGGCTGAGTACAGGGGGACGATCCCTTCCCTAGTCCTGCTGGCCACACTATTGCTGACACAAGCCAGGGTGCCACTGGCCCCCTTGGCCACCTGGGCACACTGCTGGCTCGTATTCAGCCAGCTGTCAGCCAACACCCCCAGGTCCTTTTCCGCTGGGCAGCTCTCCAGCCGCTCTGCCCCAAGCCTGTAGCGTTGCAGGGGGTTGTTGTGACCCAGGTGCAGGACCCGGCACTTGCTCTTGTTGAACCTCATACAGTTGGCCTCGGCCCATCGATCCAGCCGGTCCAGATCCCTCTGTAGATCCTTCTTTCTCTCGAGCAGATCAACACTGCCGCCCAACTTGGTGTAGTCTGCAAACTTACTGAGGGTGCACCTGATCCCCTCATCCGGATCATCGATAAAGATATTAAACAGAACTGGCCCCAGTGATGAGCCCTGGGGAAAACCACTTGTGACCGGCCGCCAACTGGATCCATTTCCATTCACCACAACTCTTTGGGCCCAGCCATCCAGCCAGCTTTTCACCAGCAGAGAGTACATCCATCCAAGCCATGATAAGTTAGTTACTCCAGGATAATGCTGTGGGAGAAACTGGGGAAGGGAAAAGAGGATCCCTTTTTGGTGGTAGTGAGGTGTCAGTCAGTTCAGCTGCTTGCGGTACTGCAGCCAGAGGCATGTGCTTTCATGTGACGCAGGAACTGATTCAGCAGCACATGGCTGCCAGACAGGGAGTCTGTTCCACCTCCCCTCCTGCTTCTGAACATTGGCTCCCACTGTGCTGCTTCTGGAGCTTGTCAGAGCCCTCTGAGGTTCACTCTGACTTTCTAATACAGTAGAAAACTAACACAGCAAAACCAGTTGGATGGTTTTCTGGTGCATCAGTGAGTCTTAAGAGGTACACAGGGAGGTCTGACAGTTATTGGAGTTGGTGCAAGGTAAGCAGGTAGGAGTAGAAAAGCCAGGAGAAGAACGTGTGGGAACAATGTGAGGAAGGAACCAGGGAGGGAGGTGTGGGCAAGCCCATAGACATCAGATCATTCAGCTGCCCGTAACCCTGTACCCTGAGCCTTTATTGCTATGTCTCTCTTGATGTGTTCTCTGTTAAGTAGAGGCAGGTCGGTTTTAGAACAGAATAGTTCAGCTGGAAGGGACCTAAAATGATCATCCAGTCCAGCTGCTTGACCACTTCAGGGCTGGCCAAAAGTTAAAAGCATATTATTAGGGCATTGTCCCAATGCCTTTTAAACACTGACAGGCTTGGGACATTGACCACCTCTCTAGGAAGCCTGTTCCAGTGTCTGACCACCCTCTCAGTAAAGAAATGCTTCCTAATGTCCAGTCTAAAGCTCCCATGGTGCAGCTGTGAACCATTCTCCCAAGTCCTATCACTGGATACCAGGCAGAAGAGATCAGCACCTCCCTTTCCACTTCCCCTCCTCAGGAAGCTTCAGAGACCACTGAGGTTGCCCTAAGCAGTAACATGGAAGTTTGTAGTTAGCATACTTGTATAAGCTAGTATGCTTGTTTAAGAATCCAAGCAAGATTGTCCTCTTTGTTGATAAAAATCGAGTAAACATTCAGGCAGTTTCTGTAATACTCTGTAAATTGATAGGAACATGACGTGATGAACATGACAGGAGAGTTCATCTTGGGCAAGCGGGCTTAAAATAAAACCATCAAATGTGTCCTTTTCTCTCTTCACAGCTTCAGTATATGGATGAATTAATGAACTACACATGGTCATATATCCAATAATATATACAAAGAATATCTTACACTGTTGGTTAAGCAATATTTACAATACCTCAGTATTAAGAACATTATGCCGGGACCTAGCACATCATTATCCTTGACCTTAGAGCCATCTCAGCATCTTAGTGGCAACAGAGCCTAACTTCAGTAATGTGTTACAAAGAAGGTTTGATGATAAAGTGTTCTTACTGGCTCATCTGCACACACCTCAAACTAATACACGTTTTATTAATTTGTTAAGAAAAGAGTGTTCCCTTCTCCTGTTGGGCACACCAACAAAAGTTACAGCTAGGTTGTTGCTGGTGGTACAGTTTGATGATCAGCAGATATTTAACTCAACGTGCAGTATGATAGTAGGTTTACTGTTATCTGAAGCTGAAAATTTAGATTATCCATGTATATATAATTTTTTATGTATATAAATACATACATATCAACATGTGCATTTATCTATCTATCGATCAATCTATGTGTATATGTTTTTACAAATATATATAAAATAACAACCTACCTTCATACTGCCTTCAGAGGGGTCATTTTGTCCTGTCGTCTTTAATTACGTCAACAGTATGCTTGATTCAGTGGGCTACAATGCACAACCACAAACCCAAAGAAGGTATTGGGACCATGTGGCTGGAAGTGGAAGGAAGAATGGGACTAGCTCTTGTAGCCACTGTGCCGTCTTGGAGCTGCTTAAGTCAGTCAGGAAGCCCTGCATAAGTCAGGAGCTTGCTTTCTGTTCGTGACGCTTAAAAGGTCTTGTGTAAACATACACAAGCTATTAATATTTAGATTGTTTAATCTTAACCCCCGAAAGTACTTTGTTAGTTTAATATTTAAAAAATTGAAAAAAACCTCAATTTAAAACAGTTTCTAGAAATGTAAATTGCATAATTGATTGTACCAATCTCAAAACTAGCAATTAGTGAGTGTTGTAATAGAGCTAGATAATAATAAAAAGTTTAATTTAGTCCTAGTGGGATATCAATTTCTTAAGTGTCTTGGTGAAAATATATGGGGCCATTCATTGCAAAAGAAGTGTTTTTAAGCAATAACTGCAAAAACACAGGGCATTTCATGAAAATTAATTGCTTACTTGTATGTTGGTGACATTCCCTGCATTTGCTTTGGTGGGTGCATGGAAACCAGTATTTAATTCCCCACAAATGCCCAGTATCAAAGTGGCTCTTGCTACAGCACCCTTCAAAATCTGCAAGTGTAGACATTAAAAAAAAAAAAACAAAACAGAGAAACAGATACAGGTTTCATTAAACACCAGACTAATAGGTAATGTAAAGTTTGCACCTGAACAAATCAAACCAGAATTTTGAGTCAATTCAGTTATTACATTATGTTTTCATTTTTGAATTCTATGTACATAGAGATTTTAAACAGATTTTTTTAAAAAAATCTGTTCAGTGTGCTCAGCCGTTTTTACAACAGTTGAAAATAACAATCTAAGCAATTTAGCATTCCTAAAAACTCCATTGATTTTATAAAAACTAGCCACTCAGTGCTATTACAATCAGATTACCAGTAATGTTCTGATTGTATTTCAATTATTTTAAGTGTGGAACACAGAAACTTTCCTATTAAAAATGAGTTATTGTTCAAGGAAGTTCAAGACATTAATACGATGCCATATCTGTATAGTTGGATTATTTGTATTCAGAACTAGAGGAAATAGGTACATGGCTGTACTTAAAGAGCTTACTAGAAAAATATACTCACAGATTAATAACTTAAAACATTATTGGCAAATCCAATACAGGTATATTGGGTTTATAACGCTCTCATTAGGAGCATGGTAATTGCAAGAATTACTTCAGAACCGGAAACCATTCATTCTTTGTAGGATTGTGGGTGATGTCCAATTTGTTAAGGTGTTCCTCTTATCTGCTGACATGGCTTTCTGCTGTTGTATGCAACTGTTCTGAAAAGCTGATGGTTTTTGGCCTTTAAAAATTAAATACAAGTAACCATGTACCAAATCCATTTGCAGAGAACGGTTCTTTCCAGGGTGTTTTGAACAAGATTCCAACTAATATATGAGCAAAAAGCTCCTCAAAATAGGTCAGATGCTCAAACTGATGCTCACAAAGGATCTGGAGATACTTAAAACTCTAAATTTCAACAGGGTTGTGGGTAACCTGACCTGACTTCGAAGTTTGCCCTTCTGTGAGCAGGGGGTTAGACCAGATGACTCGTGGAAGTCCTTGCCAACCTAATTCAGTCCATGATTCACGCATGGCATCTGGATCTCCAAAAGCTTTTGACATAGATGGTTGGCCCTAGTTTTCTTTTAAATACATTGTAATGTTTTTCATTGTGCTAGTTTCCTGGTGTGGCATGAAGATGGCATTTACCAGGTCCTAATGATTATCTGCTGGAAATTCTCTGCTAGCACAGAATTTTTCACATGGGGCAGATAGATTAATTTTCTCATGCAGTGGCAAGTATTGGTGACATAATTTAGGGTTCTTGGAATATACTAGCTTTCTATTTATGCTGCCTGAAAGAAGTGACTCCTTAACCAGCATATTAAATGTAAGGCTGTGTTGGGTTACTGCTATCTTTTCGTAGTGCCCTCTTCTGGTCCTGTGCATTAGATGCCTCTGAGAGTTGGAAACCTGGACTGTTCAGTGTTTCTGCATCGTACTTTAATAAAAGCACCGTAGCAAAATGCTTTACAGATGTAAATTAGCTTGTCTTCAAACTCATCTGGGTTTTTTCTTAGATGGGAAAGTTTGGTGCCAGAAGGATTGAATTGTTTCAGTTCGTAGATGAGTTTGTTGTTACAACTCTGATTAGAACTGGAAAATCTTGTTCTTGTCACTCTGCTAAATTGGTTTATCTCTAAACCTAGACAAGTTTGAGGATAAATTGGCTTATATCTAATCAAGTCTAAGTTTGCCAACAGACAGATTCAGTCATTTGTACAATTCCACTGTATTCCTGGAAACTAGGCATTTGTAACTGAGGTTATCATCTGGCACTTAGAAAAATATATGAAAAGAGGCGTATGTATAGGACTCATAATATGAGCATTGACCCTGTGATGCTGTCAAGGAGATTGTGGGGACAGTGTATTCTGAACAAGTTATTCTTAATACAGAGGATCAGTTTCTAGTGTCATTGATGAATAGGAGGAAGAAACTTTCCAGCTTTACGGCCTTCCCAAGCTCTGCCTTCATCTTGCTGCATGACCATCCATATTTCTGTCTCCTCTTCAGATCTGAAAAATTGTATGAGTGGTACATTTCTTCCTCAAATACAAGCCAATTAAGCATTACCATAGTGTAATCATCAGATCTGCATTCTTGATTTCACTGTTTTGACTTGCAAACAAACTTCTGTTCCCTTTTCAAACTGTAGTCAGTATCAAAATGATGCGGGTCCTGCACAGCTACGCTCTGGAAATGTGGGGGGGGATAAGGTGGTGGTTCTGGATAGGTAGCTTTATACAACAAGGAGTCTGGATGAGCTTTGTGTAATCATGCTCAGTTTGCTACAGGGAGAGTTGAGGCCAGCCATTCACGGTAGCACCTGCAGGTAACTCACAACCTAAAAAGTGAGGGGATAGTTTCTCCCAGTAACCTGTAAGTACAAATGTGACGTAGTTCTCTTTCGGTAAAGGTGTCTCTGCTATTTTTGACACATAAATTCACAGCACTTCTCTGAAATAGTTTTCCCTGCGAAGTGAGAACAATTGCAGGAAAAAAAAAAAAAAAAGACCTAACGTTGGGGAGGAAAAAAGAATTACATACAAAAGGGATGAGCAGGAGACTTCCTCTTTTGCATTCTTGATTTCTGATAATAGCCACATAGTCAAGAAGTTGGGCGCTTACCTGGTTGGGTGCACGGGCTAGGTGAGAGCTGAGCAGTGCTGGAGTTAGCTCAGGGTGAGGGTGGCTGGCTCCTGTCACGGCAGGCTGCCGAAGCGCTCCATGGCGTTGGGCGTGCGAGGCCGGTGTGCCTTGTCCTGTCCCTGGCACTGCGGGTTTGAGGCCCTGGCATTGCTGCCTCCTGTGGCTACCAGTCACGGCAGCCTGGCTACTGCCACCACCAGCTGCAGCTGCCAGGGAATCCAGCAGAGGGGAAAAAAACTTTTTACTGAAACGTGATGACTCCACACTCTTCAAAAAAACTTGGTCAGTCTCAAATGAGAGAAATACCGTGCTGATATTTGCTCTTTGGATGTTTAAAAAAAAAGTAGTCTAAGTTTTCTCCAAGTTCAGATTATTTTAAGTTTCAGTAAAATGTGAACTTTGAAATGTTAAAACGAGAAGAAAAACTTCAGAGAGTGAACCAAAAATCTGGATGTATTTTTGAGACACCAAAGCAAAATATTTTTTTTTCTTACTTCTCGGAGAAAAAAAGAAAAAAGTTCTTTTTGCCTGGATTAAATTGATGAAATTTTTAATAGTATTTTTCCATGACATGGGAGACAAATGTTTCCTGGCTCTATTAGCTTAGTCAGTGCTGACTTGCATAATAGCATCTTAACAACTGTAAAATAACTATCCTCTTTTTAGCCATAGATTTTGCATTTGGAAAGCTTATTCCTAAGCTATAAATAAAAGGATGAAAATATGCAGTGAGCTTTTGGAAGCACTGAAGAGCCATATTTTTGGCAAATTCAAATCAGTGTACCTCTGCAGTTTTTATGCCAACTGAGCACATGGTCAAACTTCTGCCTAGTCATATTGACTTAATTTTTTTTAAGACTTCATCTGTATAATCAGGTTTCAGAATTTAAAATGGACATAATTTGGCGTATATTCTTTAGTTTGCTGAAAGCAAGAAACTGCAAGATACCATCTTTAAAAAAAAGGAGTACTTGCAGTCCTTTGGTGGAGGATCCAGTCAAAGTGGAAATACATTATTATATTGTATTAATGTAGAACTAATAGTTATTTGCTGAAATAAATATTTTCTGGCTTGTTATCTCTAACCTCCTTTAAATTTTGTTACTATTTGAAGCTGTTTGGAAAGAACACTCCCACTCTGAAAATTTGTGCAGTTTGTAAAGAAGTATATCTACTGGATGGATTTCATGGTTTTGTAGAGAAAATGTGTTAGTATTTCCCTTTGACCTTTTACTTAAGAGTAAAGTCAAATGTCACTTGTAAAACCTTCAGCTACATACAGTCTTAAAAAGTTGGTTATGTGATGAGATTAAATTGTCTATTTACCCTATTTTAGGGACTGATGTATGTAATTTGATGTAGGAGAACCATTGACCTTAATGAGTAAAGCTTCAGTGCATTCTAAAACAGCCAACATTTTGGTCTATTAATCCAGGTTAGATTGATTCATTATTTTAGGCCTGTACTTTGTACTATTACGATGAACTTACTTCATTTTAATACTACATTATCTTGAACATCAGCTGTGGGTATGAAATGAGATTAGCTGACTCTAAAATGAGAGTGGATTTAAAAAAATGAAATAGTATTCCTTAATAATAAATTGTGCCTACTTCCGTACTCTTCGGATGAGGCAACTTAGTTGTAAAAGTGCATATAGACTAAAAATAATGATTCTCTCATCCTTTAATGAATAGAGGTTTTTCTCTGCATTTCCCTGAAGGGAGGGATATGCGTCTGTGTGCACGTGTGTGAGGTCTGGGGAAGATGATTGTATGGGCCTGGTTTTGTCTTACAGCAAAGTTATAAAAACTAAGACTTTGACAGAGGTCAGAGATTCATCAATGTCCTCATAGAGAGACCTGCAGCTTGCAACCAGGCTTTTTGAGGCATCAGAGAAGCTATGTGAGCATGTACTTTCAGAATATAAACTACGGGAACAGACAGTGTTAGCTTTAATTATCTCTAGATTGAGACAATCAGGTTCCTCCTTTTAAGCATCAAAAGTGGTTTTAAATATTATGATATTCACAATGAATGTCAGTTTTAAAATTCCACATGCTGTTGCAGAACTGTTCTCTTTCTTTGTCATTATTCCAGTCATGTATAGTTACAGTGGTTTATCTTAAAATAACACTGATGTAAAGCACCCGATGCATTTCAAAGTCACCATGTATGTAGCTGCATTAGTGGAACAATGGATAGAGACAAGGTCAAAGAGCTAGATTTTTCTTCCTTTTGAAATCAATGAGGTTTTAAAATTTTATTTCATTAAAAATCTATTGCCTTCTTCCAAGTGTCTTGGAATAATCAAACTTTTATGTTGAGTTTGAACACTTTGAATGTAATTTTACTGTCTGTGTGCAAAAGTGAAGCACAGAGAGGTGCTCTTTCAGGTGCAGCAAATTCCTTCTTTTTCGCTTGTGAGTGCTGGATGTAGACCAGATTAATATGCTGATCCATGAACCCATTACTTTAGGGGGGACAGTGTCTGAATTCGGGGCATTTCCAGTCACTTTAAAGCCTCAAGATGGAGCATTCATCAGAAGATGGTGCCCATGCACCATATACTTTATGTCTCATGAAAGTGATTGCAAATTAAGCCTTGCACTTGTAAGCTGCTTTTTTTCTGCTCTTCGCAATTTTGCTGTTTTCCTCCAAGTCCCAGTAACTGGTGGAAAATATTTCCACAGATGAAAAGCTCAGGACAGAATTTAGCCTTTACTTTCAAGGAAATAAAGCGTGGAAGGTTAGTGTGAGTTGAATGTAAGGGCTTTTGTTGTTTGCTTTTTTCTTACTTGACACTTACTAATGCTGGTTCTCTTTTAGAAAGCAGGTGATGAAGTGGACGTAATACTGTTGGGCAACAAGTGTGATAAGGAGTCAGAACGTGTAGTTCCAAAACAGAAAGGAGAAAAGGTATCATTGATCACTGTACTTTCTTTGGGTTCTCCTGAGTATCTTAGTATGTGACTGTGAGCTATTAAACTGAAAATGATAAAAAGCTCTTGAATTCCAAAAATTCTATTAGGAATTGCTCCAGAACAGTTGTGGAGTTCTGGAGTGGTTGGGTTTTTTTTAACATACAAGCAGAAATGCATTAAGTAACTCCTAGCTGATCTCTTTAGAATACTGATTTTAAAGGTTAAAATGTACTTTAAAAGCTTTAGACATTACAATAGCAATCTTGCATTTTGAATTGAAATTAAAGATATTTTAGGGTCTGCATTTTCAGAGTACTGTTTTAATGTGAGATTCTAAAATACAATGCATGATGCATTCTGCATATTTTTTCTGATGCCTGATGTACCCATCAGTGATTTTTTTGCTACAGCCTGACTGTAAAGAACTATTCTGGCAGGCCATGCACTGTCATCTGCATTGTCTTTGAACAGCCCTAAATAATACTGGACATGTACATTTACAGAACATCCAGCTCCCTTAATTCTATCTGTGTATGTGTCATACGGCTGAGACGTATATATACAGTATAGTTAGCAGGTACAGCTGACCATGTGGAGGGGAAGAACCGGTGTTGAGTGGGGAGTGCTGTGTTAAAGGAGATGGCAAACTACTCTCACTGGGAACCAATGAGGAAATCCAGGAGCCATGCTCTGGCAGGGGAAATTGTGATAATGACTAAATGTTACAGGAGAGCATGTCCTATATACCAGTACATTTTGCAGCTGGAAAATGTATGTATCTGTTGTCTGGAACTTGGAATGAGCCCTTCTATTATGCTTTCAGGCATGGTAAGTCAGGCAGAATGTCTTGCATTTAAAGAAAAAGAACACTGATAATTTCTTGCCAGTTATATAATCCCAGATTAGGGAACTTTAAAAAAATAGCATCACCTTTTCAACATCATTGCCGATAGAAACTTTTGAAAGTTCACTGTATGCCAGACACTTTCAGTGTTAATGTACTATATCTGTGTAGAAGGAATAAGGTTGGTGAAAAATACATGTATACTCTCACTCAAAGAATGCAGTCAGAAATCTAAAGAGTCACTGGATGCATGTGCACAAGAGGGCAGTAGTAGGGCTTTGCATATGGTATTAACCATGACATTTTCAGACTTCTGTGTACTTAACCATGTAATCAGAATATCTCTTAATGTAGTATTTTTTTCAGAAACAAGTCATTACTTCCTCACCAGTGAGCCTGCTTTGTAGATTTCTTCTGTGTCTTGAGGCAAGGCAACTCTTCAGTTAAACTATTTCTTCTTCTAATGTTGTTTACAAACGCTAAAGAATCTGACTGAACCAGCTGGAGAAAGATTCCATTAGCAAAGAGAGAGCTAATAATTGTCCTCTCACTTGAAATAAGTAAATGTCCTTATTAAGAGGGGGAAAATAGTTTGATACTAACTGTGTCACATAATAATTCATACTTACACATTTCATATTACCCTGTGAGTATGAGCTGTAAGTATTGTTCTGTTCAGAGTCTTGCAGAGAAGACCCCTGGATTCCCTGAGAATCTTACCACCTATGTTGGCATTTCTAAAACAATCTATCAACTGAGTGGCCATCGTATGCCACTAATTTAATGCTGAGAATTTTTTTGTTTGTTTTCTTTGGTTATTATATAATTTTGATCACTCAGAAATGGATATATTTAACACTATGAAATATTTTCTTGTATTAATAAATTTTTATTCAGTTTGACAGAAGTATGAACTCAGCCTTCTTGGGCTCCTCAATTCCCCCCCGACCAATAACATTGTCTTTTTATCTGCAAAATAAAAAGTGTTGAAGATTATATGACTTGGTAGAACGTGGCCATTTGTATCCAGTCAAATCTTTCAAACAGAAAGAGCCAAGTAAAATATTCTTTCTTTTTTTTTGCTTTTGCTCTCTTCATGTGCCTGACTTCAAAGCTGATTTTACAGGTACAATACAAATAAAAAAAAACCAACTTTCTGCACAGTTCTAGGAGTATTTCAGACACATCTCTCTGATTTAAAGCTAAGATATCACAGCAGCACTTTGCTAGGAAGTAGTATATTTTGAGTTAAAAGAAATTAACAATTGGAATTAAATTTCACCTTGGAAGAGACATTGGCATTATTTATTTTGTTGTTGTAAGTAAGATATGAACTTACTTCACTCAAGATCTCCAAACTGCTCTCAAGGATAATACAAGATAACATTTCCCAGTAGCATAATTCCCATATGTTTGTAAATGTATTTAGGTATTTTATTTATGGATCTATTCAAGATGCTCCCAAAGGCAAAAAAAAATAAATTATCTGAATGCGCCTTTCAAGTTTCTTTTGGTGAGCGAGTAGCCAAAGCTGTGTTCATATTTCCAACTGCTTTAACACTGGACTGGTGTTTTTTTTCCCATCTAACTACACTTTTAGAGGGCTTGTTTGCCACAGTATTTACCAGTACGCAAGGTGAATTGGAATAATACATACATTAATCTTCTTTGCCCAATATTGTGCACATACAGAGAAAATGGGGGTGCACTGATAGGTGTAGTAAGCAATGTACTAAGATGATACAAAGAACACTGAAGTACTCAATGCATTTTATTTATTTTATTTTATTTTATTTTATTTTATTTTATTTTATTTTATTTTATTTTATTTTATTTTATTTTATTTTATTTTATTTTATTTTATTTTATTTATTTTATTTTATTTATTTTATTTTTATTTTATTTTGCATTGGTATTCACAGATGGAACTTACTCCCAGACCTCTGCATGTACTGTCATTGTTTGGGAAGTAGCAGGTCAGCCAGCAGTGGGAAAGCATTGGATTAGAAACTGCTTAAGACAGTTGGATGCGCCCATAGACATGACAAAGTACACGCAGTTGTGCTGAAAGAGCTAGTGAGTGTGATTGGGGCCTCTGTCAGTCAGCCCTGGAAAATCATGGTGGTTGGGAGAGATCCCTGTTGACTAGAAAGATGCCAACACGACACCTGTCTTTAAAAAAGGCAAGGACGAGGGTTCAGGGAACTACAGTCAGGCAGCCTTGCTTCAGTCAGTGGAAGGAGCATGGAGGATGTTGTCATCAGACCCTTTTCCAGGAACGTAAAGGACACAAAGACAATCTGGAATAGTCAACAGTAGGCAAATTGTGCTTCACCACCCTGGTTGCCTTCTATGATGCCAGGAAATGATTCTGTGGAAAAAGGAATAGTGGTGGTTGTGATGTATCTTGAATTTAGTAAGGCTTTTGTGCCACGCTCCCATGGCAGCCTCACTTGGAAGCTAGGAAATGTGGGCTGGCAAGTGGAGCTTTAGGGGGACTGAAGATTGGCTGGACTACCAGAGGCAAAGGGTAGCGATTGAAGGCTGCGTGCTTGGTTGGCAGCTGGTAACGAGCAGAGTGCATCAGGGGAGTGTAGCGGGGCTCACGTTGTTCAACACCTTCATCAGTGATCTGGCTGATGCCACAAGGAGATTTGCATGTGACAAGAGATGAAGGGGTGTGACTGGCACATCAGATGGGAGAACACCAATTCTATGGCACCTTGATAAAC
The DNA here is from genome assembly GCF_018691265.1 of Tyto alba. NCBI lineage: Eukaryota > Metazoa > Chordata > Aves > Strigiformes > Tytonidae > Tyto > Tyto alba. Next base: position 3,919,403 of record NW_024881301.1, read on the forward strand.
TGGAGAACTGGGCCAACAGAAACATCATGAAATTCAGTAAGAAGTGCAGAGATTTACACCTGGGATGGAATGTTAGAAGAATGGCAGAAACAGACTCTTCTCAGTAGAGACAGACAATAAAGCAAGGGGCAGCAGACAGAACTCCTGCCTTGGGAGGTCCAGGTTGGAGATAAAGAGAACCAGTTGCACTAGAAGGGTGACGTAGCCATGGAAGAGGGTCCCATAAAGGTTATAGAATCTCCATTGCTGGCAGACTTCAATATTTGGGCAAAGCCATGGCTGACCCCATGTGATACGGGCAGTAGTCCCATTTCAAGTGAGGTTATCTTTCCAAATAAATTCTGTGATTCTGTGATTAAAATGGTTTATGTTCATCAGTTTGTACATAGGTAGCCTCTAGGAATCTGTTACGTGAGACAAGAAATAAAAAGGGAATATTAAATAGTAGGTTCTGTGTACTTTATAAGCTGTATACCAATCTTCTCCACTTTATTAGCCCAATCTTTTTTGTTGCCTGTATTTTTCTTTATGAACCGTTATGTATCATTGTTTTGCATTGGCGTTTGCCAGTAGTCAAATGATCCTAACTTTCTGTAGCAAGTTGCTGCAGTACCAAAAACAGTTTGTAGCAGTCAGCTGGAGTTTTAGAATCCCTTATGAAGCAGTCTGTCTTAAGAAACAGTTTCTTTAGTTTCAAAATTAGATTTTCTTATAGCATTTTGGAAAATAAACCATTTTGATTACCTTTTTTCCCTACCTTTAATATGAACCTTACTATAATTTGACTAAAACTTTGAAAGTCCAGTTCTTGCACATTCATGCCTGATACTGGAATTTTTGTAAAACATTGCTTTGTTACTTCCAGAGCTCACTGAAAGCAAACGTAACTGCCAACATTAGACTTTTTATCCTACTGGAGAGCCTTCCAAATAAATCATTAAGTGGTTAGTAACTATAGGATTTTCTGTACATTATAAGCAGGAGGGTATTTTTTTGGCCTGGGGTCATCTTCTCCAGATGTGTACCAACAGGGATCCATTGCAAAGGGAATAAATAGACTCTCACTATGATTTTCTGGCAGATATTATTCCCACCTTGGCCCCCTCCCATGGGAGGCAACAATGCAACTGTTTTTCTTTTTCTCCATATATTTAACTGTGTAAATTAGAAAAAGTTTAGGACCTTAAAAAGCTATGAATTTTGTTGTGTTTTTGTTTTTATTTTCCTCATGCCAACATATCTCTAAGCTATCTGTAGGGCAAATACACTGGAAATGAGAGAACATGAGTAAATTAAATAAAATCAACTGATATAAAGTCTATGCTGCCCTTTTCTTCTAAGTATTTTCTCTCTTGTGCTATTACCATAATATGTTTTTGCATACATATCTGTTCTTTGCTTGCCTGTTGTCTCTGTGCTTCTCTCTCTCTGGTAAAAATAAGCATCTCTTTTTTATATTTCATCACACCTCTTTTTCTACAGTTTTTGTCACATTTTTATCTATACTTTTCTGCAGGCATTCCATTAGTTTCTGCTAAATAATTGCCTAGGAGACAGTTCATTTTCTAAATAAATCAAAACATTGAGAACAGACCCACTAGAGTCTATTCTTATTTACAAGTAAAGACAGGCTTAAAAAGGTGTTTGGAAAATGCAAAAATTTAAGAAAAATGCTTTAATAGTTATCTGAAATTTATAAACTGAGGATGAATATAGAGTACTTTACTGATATGACATTTACTTAATCAGTGTTTATATAGCATGTTAGAAGCTGCCAGAACACCTCCATATCTCTTGCTATTAGTAGAAGAAGGTGGTTTGGTTTGTTTAGTTTTTTTTTTTTTTTTTTTTTTTTTCCTAAAGACTGTTCATCCCATTGCCTACATTTGTTTTTCAGCTTGCTTGGGAACATGGCATACCCTTTTTTGAAACCAGTGCTAAAGATAATGTGAACATTGAGGATGCATTCTCAGTCTTGACTAACGAGATACTGGAAAAGGTAGGCTCCTTCTCTGAGTAGAAAGAAAATGGGAGATTTTTCTTGATAGATTGGGTAAACAAGGTTGTAACTGCAGAAGGGTTTAAGAAAGCACGACCAGTCCTGTTTTTGCACTATGGAGTTAATATTTTGGGGGGATCCTTTAGCTGTAGACATACAGAGGAGTAACGTGGGGGAGAAGAACTGTGGGAGAAGAGAACAGAAGAAGGGGAGCAAGTAAAATACAGTTCAGAGAGAAGGTGAAAATTAAAGAAAACTGCATTTGTGGGTTTCCTTCCCACACCTTTCTTCAAGGGAGAGGTTAACAGCTCTAGAGTAGTTCCACTTCGACGCAGAAAGGATCCTTTTTCCTGTAGGTTTGTGTAGAATATGCATACTGTGAAGATGCTGCATGCTGATGGAATCAGTGGACCTTTTGTGTTCAGCAATCAAATGTTTTATCCAAAGTTCATAGCTGTTTGTTTGGGTTATTTACACTAGTGCTTTTGAAGTTATTAGGACCTAAAGATTTGAGTTAATTAATGGTAGAATCAATATTGTAGCTCTCAGAGTCAGAATCTCTAACTACCTCGAATGTGTTGGCTTAAAGGTCCTTACTCCTCAGAGCTGCAATACTTTTGTAGGACTGAATTATTGTTAATTAACTCTGAAAATGTTTTGCATTGCAATTTATTTTTAGACAGTAGAATATTATTTTAGACATTAATGGATGTTCTTCATGCAATGCATTATCATTGCCATTCATCACCAATATTAGTTATACAAAACTAACCTTCCATTCTGAATACTCTTGAAGTCATAATAAAGATAAATGAGCAAAATTACTGACAGAGTCACAAGTTGCGGTGTTTTGATTAAGTAGCCATAGGGGATGGTCAGAATAATAGCTCAGGGTTGGACTGCTCCTAAATCAAGGTCCTGTCATATTATACAATAACACAAGCTGTAGCTGGTTATTTTGGGGTAGGAAAAAAAAGAAGAAAAAAAAAAGCTTTTGATTCCTTTAGCATGAAAATTAAGTTCAGCAACTCAACAGTCAAATATAGTTTAGAGCAGGAGGATAACGACAGGTCCTTGAACAGTTGGCAGAAAGTCTCAAATAAGGTAACTCTGATCTTCCTGTAAATTAAAAAGGCATTGTCTACTGTAGAGAATGTATTTGTTAGTATGAAGCATGAAAACTACAAAACAATAGCTATGATCATAACTGCTGCAAAGACAAATACATGTAAAGCAAACATTTCTGCATGGTGTGTTTGGGTAAAATCCAAGAGAATTCTCTGCAGCGTGCAGAAATTAAGTTTGGATATTTCTTACATTAAGATTGCCTGCACTTATTTTACTTTAAGTGGAACTTCAGTATTCCTGCTCGTCTTCATGAAAATTCATGGGTTTTGTAGTGTGGACATGCAAACAGATTCAGACCATGTTGAAAATGTTACACTGTTGCATGGCTGTAATTAGAACTGATGGAGAATACAGTTATACACTCTGCATGCATGTATGTGTGTTTGGAAAAGTTGTCCACTGGATTTTGTCAAATTTGTGTGTAGTAACATTTCACCTTATCTATAAATGTTTGCAACTCCTGATGGGGCATCAGGTGCCATTACTTTGGTGTATAATTTGCCATTTTTAGTGAAATGCATTTGTTGAGTTAAACAAGGACTCCTTTAGCCCAATTGCTTTTGCCACTGGCCTGATAAGAAAGAGTTCACAGTAAAAAAAATAAATTACCATACACTTTCATCATGGTTTTCAGGTTCGACAAAATAATTTGCTTGTTCACAAAACTGTGAAATCTGAATGTAGTACTTGAATTTTAACTTCCTCTAACTGATGAAATTTTGGAGAAGGGAAAATGCAGTAGGAAGTGTGACCAGTAGCTGTGAAAAATGACACGATAGATGCCAGTCTGAGATCCCTTCAGTCATACATCCATTCTGTACTGATAAAATATATACTTGCTGATTGGAAAAAGGAGATGCGGTGTTTGCACAGTGTTTTGGCCCAAGACACCTATGACTGAGGTAGCAGGATATCGGGCCTCCCTTACTTCTGCAATAGGACCACCTGTCGCAGACCGATGAGATGCTTCAGTGGAAACATGTCCCTGCTTTACCAGTCCCACAGAGGAAACTCATTTTAAGGAACTCCCTAGAAAAGTCTATTATAGCCATGCTTCTGGGAAGTATGTGGAGGTCATTCAGAACTAAGATAGATAGGCAGGGCAGGCTATTAGACGGTAGACCATTTTCAGATGCATTGCAGAGGGCTGTATTAATCTGAGGAAATCTTGGATTTTTTTCTGTACACTCTTGTTCCACCTACCATGGGCATTTCTTTATTAACTAAACCTACAGAAAACACCCCTATAGATAGGGAAGATCAGTGTCTGGAGTTACAGAGCTCATATAGAAGTAATGAGCTTCTTGATTCTCTTGACATTTAGAACAAGTTGTGGTTCAGTGGAGGATTGGCAAAAAAACACATTAGAATGTGTCAGACATTATAAAAAAAAAAAAAAAAAAAGGCAAGTTTGTGTTGTCATTATTTTGCGCTGCATTTTCCTGTCTCTTTTTTTGTGGTTTTACTTCTAGTGGCCTCAAGGGAGAGAGAAGACTTCTGTATCCCAGCAATTCAGATAACTAAAGAGCTGCTTGACCTTTCAGATATTTTATCATCTCAGCCATTCTATGCTGGGTCTTAATCCTACAGCTCTAATTAACATGGGTAGTGTCATTAAAACAATTCCATGCTATTTGACAACTTACATTGGCAGCAGCTAAGGACTCATGCCATATTTTTGAGAACTCTTGATTTTCAGTTAACAGTAACTGATTTGATTGTATTCAGAAGGCTGCAGTGGAAATGAATGCTAATGACACATCTTATTCCAGAGGTTTGCTTAGACATGTTGACAAATAACAACAGTATTTTATTTATTCACAGTTCTTAGGAGTCTCAGATATGCCTAAACCTGTTCATTAATAGATGGCAGCTGTTCCTTAACAGTGGTTCTGGTTGCAGGTGAACTATTTGTACTTGTGAGTCAGTCCTCAAAGAACAACCAAAACAAAAAAATACCACCCAGAATGCAGTTAGTATTTGAACCTTTGTGTTGTTTTGTTTCATGGCTGACGAGCAGTACTCTTCTCAACTAGCTTTTTAAAAAAATATTACAAGCCTTTGTGTTTCTGTCTTTGTGGGTGTGGTAGTTGGTATTTTTCTAAACTAGGAGCAGAAGGAGAGAAACTGTATTAAAAAAATGAAGTTTTTGCCCTTTTCTGAAGACTGCTATAAAACTAACCAAAATTTATGTTCAGCCTATCTCCCAAGAGTGATTGACTACTAAGATTATTTTAATATAATATTAAATATCAACATATATCTGCTGAGCAGAGAAGAGTCAAAATCCATTTATGACCTTGCCCTGTGCTGTTGAGAGTAACATTTAATATTTAACAGCTGGATGTCATTTGAGATGAACATTCAGAAGTACCAGGCCTCAATTCTGTCCTTCCTTCATCTCTTTATCTTTCTTTCCTGTGGCAACGAGATTTTTTAGATTACACTGTGTGTCCCATTCCGTTTCTCGTACCTTTGGAACTTGCTAGCTGATTTTAAACAAATTTGAGAGGTCAAACTAAAAGATAATTAAGCTTTTGAGGAGTTCCTTGAAAATACAGTGCTGGGTGCAGGAGAGGCAGAGTGTTCTGCAGAGGGAAAGTCCCCGGCATTAGTTCATACAGTATTAGACAGAGATGACTACACAGAGAGACTGAAAAATGCTTCAGCCAGCCACTCCAGCTGGAGCTTGCATCGCGGATATCAAATTTAATTCACTGCAAGACCCAAATCCATAGGAAATCGGATTTCATTATTGCCAAGGTTCATGGAATTGTTAGTTTGTCCAAAAGATCCCTGTGTCTCCAGCAGTGCACATTCAGTGTTTCTTTATTATCCTCAGTCATGCATGGAGCCCCAGGCTTTATTTGCCCTTTATTTATCTTGTACTGACCACAGAATATTAATTTCTTTGTGAGGTTTTTCATAATGCTGTATTTTAGATCTGGTTTAGATTTTTATCTTTATAATCTTCTTAGTAACATTAGGTAGTATTCTCAGCATTGCACACATGGGAACCAAGGTACAGAGATTAAAGCAAAGAGGATAAATGGTACCAACTCACTTAGTGCTGGTGCAATGTAGGGCATAATTTTACTATACTATCTTGTTTAATTTAAAAAAAGAAAAAGTCTGTTCTGGACATCGAATGAGCCAGATATACCTCTGGAAACAGTAGCATATAATTAGGTCATGTAAATCAAAACTTAGTCATAACATTTGAGGTATAGGGGATAAGATTCAACTTAGCATGCAACCTTAGCCAGCTAAAATTTCCCTGACTGGTCTGGTGTGGTTGTCTGGAATCATCTCTATTCAATGGAAAGAGATGCATCTTTTTAGTATAAAATTGTGATCTGGAGGTGCTTTTCTCTCTCCATTGATTATAGAGGACTCCATATCTCAGCCTATCTGGTTTCATGTGATTAAAATATTAAACTCCATGAGACCAAAGGAATTTTGCACACTTAACTTGTGGCTTTTGCTGCTTGTGCAGGATCTTGACTTTGAAGCCTGATCACTCTCTTAAATAGGGTTTTTGAGGTGGAACTATGTTGATCCTTACGTAGACGATCTGTAGGGTTGAGGCACCTTAGGGTAAAAGCACAGCTGTCTTCTCAAGTTTGTGGAATAACTGATTGCAATACAACATTGTCACAGTCTATGTGATAATAACAGAAGAGGGAGATAGAGACCCACACTTTGCCAGTGGGTTAGATGTTTTAAATGTTGTGGAAGAGCAGGCTTTGGGAGCAAGACTTCATCCCCATTTCTTGAGGGAAGTGTTCTGAAGCAGTTAGATCCTGCTGTGCCTGACCCCATACCCTTTCCTGGTCCTCTCCCTGTCCCCTCAGTGATCGCTTTCCCTGCCAGGATACCCCTGGCTCTTGCTTGATGCTGCTTGTGTCCTGTCCCACCCATTCCTGTTGCAAGAAGACTGTCTTGCATTTTGAACAAGTAATTTGCATTTCTGAATACAGGGAAAATACATGTCAAGAAAGTGGCAGGGCCACTGATCTTAGTAAGAGCTCCCTACTGGCATTTCAGGCACAGAAGTCACATGAACTTGTGTTGCATGTTCTCTGCCATGCTTTGCCAGTATTTGTCAACTATCACTGTTAAACAAAACTATTGCAGTGATTAAGTATGATCGTTTTGTCATTAGGGAGAATAAAAATCCCTGAAATGTAAAGAACTTAGAAATAATAGTAACTTCAGTCGCTTCTGCTTGTTTCTTTAAAGCTGTAGGTTTTCCAGCATGCACTCCAGGTCTGACTTTGACTGGAGACATTGAAATGGACTGAGTAAAACCCTATCATTCTTCCAAACCCATAGTGAACCCCACCTCCAAAATAACTAAAACAGTATCAAAATAACTAAACCAGTATCAAAATACCAAGAACTGGTGCTAGAGTAGGTGAATCTGACTTGGTATGACACTGCTAATCTGAGCAGTTTTTCAACAAGGAATGGGCAGCTGATCTTAACGAAGCTTTATAAATTTACTCCATTAGAAGCCTTTCAAAGAGTTTCTCTTATTTTTTGACGATATTTCCCTTTGTATACCAGCTTAACTTTCTGTCCTTGATTTAAAAAAAAAAAAAGAAAAAAAAGGCCAAAACATTTGGGATCTCAGCCATCTGATCACAGTTCCTGTGTCTAGAAATTTGGTATCTATTGCACACCAGCGATACAAACTCTGCTCAGAGCTGGGGAAGAGAGACAGCCAGGACGGGAGACAGCAGGAAGCTTAAAACTGGCTTGAACACATGCCTGTCTGTTAGGTGAGACATGTCTGCTGTGCTATTTAACAGGAAAAACTAGTATTTGATAGCAGGAAGTTTCAACTAAAATCACTACAGGGTAGAGTGGCATCTGCATGTGTGGCGGTATTTTCAAAACCCCCACTTTGCCCAAGATGCCAAAGTGGAAATTCGGGCTTCTTGGTACCATTTTGGTTCTTCTCACTTTTTCAGTTTTCTGGTGTCTGTTGGCTGGCTTGTCAGGGAGTGAGTTACAACAGGCTGAGCTGCAATGTGAGCTGGAAGTGTTAGTGTTCACGAAGCCCTGAAGAAGGAATGCTGCCGGCCTTGTTCGCACAGGAGGGAGAGATTTGCATAACTCCCTGCTGTAATTTCAGGCGAGGCGGGTGCCCCGCCTCTTCCAAGGCTCTGCTGAAGTTGGGTACTACCTGGGATTGCTTGCTCATTGCTTTGGTGCTTTATGCCGGACTTGTAATATCTCTTCAGGTTATAAATGTGCACTTTTAAAATGTGTGTATAGCATATTTGCTTAAATGAATCCCGGGCCCTTATTTGCTTGATGAAGATCCTGTATGGAATACTCTTATCAAACTGAAGTGATTCTTTAAGTCCTCAGCTTTTAATTGTCTTTTAAAACCAAGTATTACCTCTTCTTATTTATGTAGAGGTGGTTCTTGTTCTTCTGTCCCAGCTAATTTATTGATGAACTAATATCAGATAATGATTTTACAGATTATATGAACCATTTTATTGTCAAATAGGTTTCACCATTTCATCACTTATAGTACTGAGGATCCTTGCTAAGGATACATGAAGAGCTTGCTCACCACCCAAAAGTATTATTAAGTAGTAAGGTATTTGCAGATAAGCATCTTTGGGGTTTGCAAGTTTCTTCCCTTTAATTGAAAGCATGAAGTTAGCTATAACCTGCAACACTTTCAGATTACCTGATTCCTCTAAAGTAAGCGAAACCTGAATTCTGAAATTGTTCAAACAGGGATTTTTCTAAACTCTTTTCCTACTTAAACTGAGGGTTTTTTCCTTCTGAAGAAAAAGCAGGGGTGAAACAAAACCTACTTAGTTTATGTCCATGGTAATCAATGCTCAGTGTTATTTCTTGGTCTTCTAGAGTGAAGTTAAATGTCTTACTGTACCATTATCTTTTAAAGCTTCATCCCGCTCAAAATCTTATCTCTAAACCAGAGTGGTGTCTTGTTCCTTGAGATGACAAGGTCATGGTTGTGTACTTTTGATTCTGCCTTGCTCCCTCTTTTAAAAAGGTCTTCATACATTACATTTACTGTATATGCTTGAAGACGAGCAAATACCGTCTCCACCTAGCACAGATCATAATGGCTAATGCCTGTATTCGAGCACCTTACACAACTGTGTAAAAAATTAAATGAGAAGTTAGGAAGCTGCATGTTGGAATTTGTGCAAACTCTCAAGTGTAATAGAAATGTTATGTCTGTTGGTACTTGTCACTCCAACAAAAGAACAAATAAAAGTGCACATTGTATTTCTTCATACATGATTTATATGTGATTAGTGAGAAGTAATTCCTAAAATCAGTAAGTCACAGTCTTCTAGTACCCTAGAGTCAGAACAGTAAGTGTTCATAATTTTATTGATGACAGCTTCGGCATCCATCCTGAGGTTTAGACACTGTGTCACCTTTCCTGCCCTCTGCTCCTGACTCTATCCATCACTTCTGATCCCTTCCCAGGTGTTACATCTTCTCCCCCAGCAGTGTGCACTGTGGAAGCCCCCCTGGGTACCTGCAGCCCCCAGGGAGGAATGGTCCCAGCCACTCTCTTTGTGGGGGTGGCCCTGGCACAGGGCAGTCAGCACCCTGGGAGAGCTAAAACTACGGCTAAGAAGGAAAAAGGAAATAAATTTCATACATCTTCTCCAGAATTTTCAGTAGCATTAAATATTCTCAGCCAAAGATGCATAAGGCTTATGGCTTTTTATTTTCCCCTTGTTTTTTTATTTTCCCCTTGTTTTGATTCATCTGAGTAATTTTAGGTGAACCTTTCTGGATGTAATCAATGTTCAGCTACCCTGTAACGTTGTATGTGTAAGTTCTTGATTCTGAATCATGATTAGCATTGCACTACATAATGCCTTTTTTTCCCTCCTCTTTTTTTTTTTTTTTTTCCTGTGCTTTGAATTTCCCAAATTACAGCTTAGATAGCTGTCCTCTGGAAGCTTCTTTTTATTGTCAGAAATGGTTGTTCATGGCTGTTGGGTTTAGGTTGAGAGAGGAATGTGGTGAATCCAGTGGTTGCACTTCTCTGTGTCATTACATACTTGGTAAACCTGCCAAGAAATAGGCAGGAGAATGGCAAGTAGAGAAGTTAGGTCATTTTTTTCCTATGCACGTGACAATATTCTCTATGTCTTTGTGCCTGAGTTCAGGGTTCAGTGTTCATAGTTTTAGAGCCCAAGATTGCAACATGTGCTCCTACTGCATTGCACAAATTGGTTTGATTGTGTCTCTGGTCAGCACTAATTAACTAGTTGAGTTTATTGCTGAAAGGAAGAGTCCTGGGTTTGCTTTTTTTTTTTTTTTTTAAAATCAGCTTTTGCAATCAGGACATAAAAGTTTCACAAGGGTGGAATGCTATTTTCATAGTTTATCTTGATAAAGACTGAGTTGTCTCCATTTGGGGGTATTCCTGGTTATTAAACAGAGTCAAGAAAATAGAGAATTTTAGTGAATTTCACCAAACAAGGTAACATCCTTTATAACAATTAATAGCCTGTGCCTTTTTTTAATGGGTACTTATGTGCTGTATTTACTGATTCCTTTCAACTGGATTTTTGCACCCCGTGCTCAATCCTTCAAAGATTAGTGTACTTAACTGCAAATTTGTGAAAACCGGTATAGTCAGCAGAAGAACCTTTGCATCTAGAACCGTTCATGTGAGTAAAGATTTACAGGATTAGTTCATACAGTTTTTAGTGTCTCCTCAAAAGACACTTTCTATCATCTGTCATCTTCAGCGTTAAGAGAGATGCTTGAGGCAGCTAAAGAATGTAAATATACCAAGCTGGGACTTGCATGGGCATCAGTCTCCATCTAATTTACTAGAAAACTGCAATCTTTTAATTAAATATTCAAAGGAAGAATATATCCAGTGACCCTACCAAATCTGTTACACATTAAAATATGTGAAAATTTAAGCTTTTTAACTGTTGTGTTCTTTTTATCTTAATTAAGTGTTTACTTTTGTTTGTTTTACAGAAGACTTGTGTATTATATGACTTAGATGTTGTGGCTCTAAATGAAAGTAAGAAGAGAACCTGCTGTTCATTCTGAAATACTGTATCTTACTGCATTTTCTTTTCAGAAAATGTTAACTATTGCAAAGGAACATGCAAGATTTTAAAAGTGAGCCTGTAATCCCAAAACACAGTATTTAGGCATCCTTTGTATTACACAAACTTTGTTGCCAAATGTTTTGATATGTTTATATTATATTTTCATATTTTTAATGTGAAGTTAAATCAGTTACCTGACTTTGAAATTATTAAATGCATCACAGGATGACTGCATTTGCATACAATTGTTTACAGAAATGAAATGTAAGTGTACTAATTTTCTTATTAAAGAAAAGTTTTCCCTAACTTTTTTTTCTGTGTTATTTCTATGAGATTTGTAATGTAATGAACATTGACATCAGCACAGAGGCAGCCTTCTGATACATGAAATCACTTATGCTATCCCCTAGATGACATCTCAAGTAGCTGGTATTTATTACAGTCCCATAAGATAATTTTCTGGAAATTTTTGGCCTTGTTTATTTTATATCAATTTCAGAAACATATGTTGCTTGAGTACCCTTGAACAGGGAGGCTGCAAAGGTGAGGCCTGAGAGAAAAGAATAAGAATAAGCCATATACAAGATCAGTATGCTGCTGAACCTTCCTTAAAAGGCAGAAAGCGTGGAATAACAGAATGCATCCAGTAATAATTATCTTGCTAATATAAACTTTTATCATTCTACAAAATAATTCATGCAAGTGTTAGCAGCATACCTGCATTTTCAAATGTTCCTTTTGTCGTAAATGATCACAATATTAAAATGATATGCAGTGCTTGTTTGATACTGTCAGATACTTACATTATTTTCTTAATGTATAAATACATCATATATCTGATTCTGCTCATTTAGATCTGTTTTATACTGGTATATAGTATCTTTAATTTTAGTGAAGGATATTGGGTTTTATTTAAATTTAAATGAGGGCAGAATCAGGATGCCAGTTTCCTTTTCTTTAATCAGAAGCAAAGAGAACACAAATCAAACCTGCAAGACACACAAAGCAAACACAGGTTGGGAAATCTGAAGAATTGTGGTGATCTTGTTGGTTTTTTTTGTTTTGTTTTTTTTTTTTTTTTTTTTCCTGAGATGTGGTTGTTGCTGATTATTATATTTAATTGATTTATCACCATTTGTGAATTAATAATACTACTGTGCAAAATTGTGTTGTGAGTCATCCCAGCACATCCAGAATAACTAACTCCACTGGTTTATTGTTCTGGGATGTCACTAACCTCCTGAAATACGCCTGCTTCTTTTTTGAGGGCTGTTTGCAGACTGTAATAACAAATTATTATTAAATGTGGTATTGAGACAGTGGGCCCAACTGGAAGATGCTTTCTGAAGCATATGGGATGTAATGTGCCTGAGCATGCTGCCAGGTTGCTGTGCCACTAGGCCACTGCGCATGCTTGCAGAAGGGGTGCAAAAGGACGGGAAGGGCGACAGATTTACAGCCACTCCTGCCTACTCATCGTGGCCAGTCACTTAAGCTAGCATTTAGAGCAAAATCTGAAAACAAGGAACAAAGGATAATCTCTGCCTTAGTTACAACCATAGCAGAGGAAGAAAATAGTGCTGGAAGGGGTTTTCAGATGCTATCTAGGTCCTTGTCTTGTGATCTCTCTGAGTGGCGTACAGTCCATCCTTAACTGGTTTGGCAAGCAGGAAGTTTCCTGATACCTAACCTAACTGATACACATGGAAAGCAGGTTCTTCCTTTTCTCCTGATGTAGGTGAACACCTCTGCCTGCCCTTGCTCTTCTCTAGGCCGGACAACTATTGTCCCTTCTACCTCCCCTTGCAGTTTGGGTTTTCAGAATCCTTCACCATTATTGTCTCTCTCCTCTCAGTATTTTTGAGCTGGTTCTCAACTATCCTGGAGTGCAGACCTGAAAACTGAGCAGACTATTCCAGTTTAAATAATGACGGCTGGGCAGATTAAAATGATTTTTTTGTTACCTTATTTATGATGCTCCTGTTTATGCATTCCAGAATCAGCCTAGCACTGCTCATGATGTGTAATCTCTTTCCTGAAGAACTGCTTTTTGATCCTGGTATGTACTTGTGCAGTTGATTATTCCTTTGTATGTGTAGAACCTTCTGTTTCTCCTTATTTGGTGGCATTTGAGTTTCTCTCATCTGCCAAGATCGTTCTGAATCGTAATGCTGTGCTCTGGCATAGTTGGAGCCTCTTCCTGTAGATACAGTCTCCAAATGTGAGGAAATGTACTCTGTTCAGTCATCAAAGATGTTGATGAAAGTGCTGAATAGTTCTGGATCCAAGACAAATCTCAGTGAAATCCCATTCAATGTATCCTTTCATCTTGGGAGTAGTAATTATTTCCAAAGAATTTTGCACTCATTTTATATACTTACCTAGACCATATTTCATTTCAATTAAGAGCACATTATATGAAACCCTATAATCCTCACTCTTTCTACCCTATCCACAAAGCCTGTTACTATCTGATAGGAGTAGACTAGATTGATCAGGTATTGTTACTGACAAACCCATGCTGCTATTTGTCTTATCTTTACTTTTTAGATTCTTATGAATGGCTGGATTACGTGTTGAAATATTTTATTCTTTTTTTCCAAGTAGAAATTTAGCTAACCAGCCTGTAGAGCTCTTTCTTTCCACCCTTTGAGAGGGATGCAATCCTGTCAGAGGTTTCTAGAACCTCACTCATTCTCTGTTGATTCTTGGAGATAATCAGTAGCAGCTCTCACATTGCTTGAACCCTAAGGGAGTTTCATCAGGTCCAGTCTATCCAGAAATCTTTTAACTTATCTAAATATTTTCCAGTCTATTTCTTCATTTTTCTAGCCTAAGCTCTGAGACTTTTGTCAGTGGTGCTAGTAGTGAAATCACATCTGCCTTCTTAAATTGAAGACTGAGGTTGAGAAGGGCATTAAGGTTACTGGAGTCTCAGCATCACCAGTTGCTAGGTGAGGATTAAATAGATTTTCCGCTCTATGGAATAACAGACCAGTTTTTTCCTTGGTCTTCTCACTATGAGTCTTTCCAACATCCTTACTATCTTGTAAATAAGATTTTCTAACATTTTGGGGCCTTATCTTTCTGGTTTTGTCCATACATAGTCTATACATTTGTTCATAATTTAGTAATTTGACCTACTTGCTACTTTCTTTCAGGTCATTGAAGATCTTAGGATTCAGCCAAGTTAGTCTTTATTTCACTTACTCTCCCTTCTCTGTGTAGATCCAGTTCTGCAGTTTTGCCTTCAGCAGTGGATCTCCGATGAACTTCAAGCTGTCCTGAACTCACTGAAGTTTAGCTACTAGTTCTCTAAGTCTCCATTTAGTTCCTCCTCATCTTCCTAACAACTAAAATAGGTAAAAGAAGGTCAGATTGATTGATAATTTTATTTTCTTGTCTGTATAGCTAATCAGCATTTCAAATACAGGAATTTCTTCTATACGTTTTTCCTTCTCGCAGTGTTTTCTACTACTTGTGGCTTAGGTATGAGCGAGTCACTGGCCCACCTTACGAAGATGCAAATACTGAGGTTCCCATGCAGTGTTTGCAGTATTCCTCACCCCTGCTAGCTGATGCAGAGTGCTTCACCTAACACTCCAGGTAGCATGAGCGCTCTCCTCTTCACATCCTTTCCTCTCCTGGAGCAAAACAACTGCCTTTTCTAAGTATATGCATTGTTGACTACATTCACAGAAGCGTGCCACTGGGGGAAAAAACACCCTTCTTACTAGAAAGGACCAAAAAACCTCCCACCAAACTGGAACACTGTGTTTGGGGGCATTTTCCCAACTAGAAATAGGATGTAAGTTGAGAGCACTCTCTTCATTTGGTTCTCTCCAAATGGCTGGATGATAGTGTTGCACAAATTCCTGCAGATGGACTTTTCAGAATAAAAAAAAAAGGCTAAATAAAAGGGATTTGACTGGATAAAGGGGACACCTCTTATAATGAAATAGAAGATAAAAGATGAATGTTCACACCACACCCTCATATCTCTTTGGAATAGCTTGCATGAGCACAGATTGCTTGGATTTTGCCAGTAAGACAGGAATAGCGTTCTCTTTCAAAACATGAGATGCACAGACATCAGCTGTATCATACGCATTGTTCTCTTTCTCTCTTGTTTCAGAGAAGGGTAGGTGCATAGGATCTGATTCTGAAATGATCACTGTGTCTCCTGTTGTTTCCCACTGGACTTGTAAATTTCATTATGAAAATCAGGCCTTTGATACAAAGGCAAATCACATGTAAGAAGAAGGAATGAAAATTCATGAGGGTTTTTAAAGAAATACTGACTATGATGGCTTCACATGAAACTTGCTGTATAAGGCTCAGAGTTTTAGTTGGTGTAAAGCACTTTACCAGATTCATACTAAAATCAGTTTGTTGTGAACAGCTCCATTTCAAATTTTATCATAGATAGGAACTGATGATGACCCATATTGTTTTAAAAAATCATTTTATTGGCAATGGAATACATATGTACTAGAGATTTTACAGCCTGCTGCATAAATGTGTTGTGAAATCAACATGAAAGACAATTCAAAATGCATTTAAGAGTAATTTCAGGAATTATTCTGAGTCCCCCTGCCACTGCTCACGGTTTTATGGTGACAATTTGCTGTTGATACATACAGACTGTCTCTGAATGCTGCCCGAAAGGCACACACACAAAAACCGAGATGTTGGGTAACTGAGACACTGGTCCTGAGGCGGATCTGCTCACAGGAATTCCTCTCGAGGCCTGGCGGGTGCGTTAGCATTTTGCACCAGTAAGAGACTCTGGGAAGAGATCACAGTAAGGGACTCAGGCATTGCTAGACATCAGAGGAATTACTACATCTGAAGAGTTCATTATACATAAGGTGCAGTTAAAACAATAAATTGTCTGAGATTCATAAGTGTTGGTGATTTGAATACCGTGTATAGAGTATTAGAATATATTTCAAGGAGGTTGAGCTATAGTACAGTTAGGACACATAACAAAGTCGCTCTAAGAGCTCCAGTGAGACATTACGATACCGGTAAGCTTTATGCTGTCTCTTTGCCTGGAAATAACTGAATGAAATTTAGAAAGTATCTAGAAGTTACATTTTTAAAAAATGCATCTCGTTGCAATAGGACAGATAAGAATGGGTTGAGTTTCCACTAGTTGGAAAGAACACAAACACAGTTACATGAAGACAGACTCAAAAGCCACAGGACATCTAAAACCATTCGAAGAATGAAAAAATCTTTAAAGAAAAATCAGTAGTAACTACTTCTGTGTGAAGATGCATTTCTTCCCAGAAGCTGACGTGCATGATGTCTGAGAGAAGCACACACTGTGAGACAGTAGCAATCCTGGAATTAATGGTACCCAAGATAGTGTTTAAAAAGATCTTCTTGACAGACTAGTGCTTCTAGTCCCGGTGAATCCCAGTTTGACCTGATTTGCTTTGTCTCATGCCCTGCACTCAATAACCTTGTCAAACCTGAACGAGTTAAAACCATGCTTTTGCTTTCCATATTTCAACAATAATGCTCTTTGCTAATATATTACTTTGCACTTCAGTAGCTTCATTCACTTGAGTTGTTCAAAGCATTTGGTGAACTTTGTAAAAGGGAAGCTACTTTGAAAAAAAAAAAAAACAAATCCAGTGTCATATTTTTAAAGCTAACTATTCTGGTAGGCAGGATCTAACAGCAGCATGACTGAGTGTAGAGAATGAAGGTTTTTCATAGCGCTAGGAAATCCCAGTGCCAAACGGTGTAGCTAAAGCACAGACCCACATCGGGATGAGGTTCAAACCAACCCCGATCCATCTGAAGCGAGATAACTTGGGGTTTCTGTGATCCTCTGCGCCGACTGGCTCCCAGGGTCTTTGTTTCGTCTTGGAGAGCACGGATAAAGTCCCGGTCTCTGTTTGCAGCGGAGCAGAACAAGGGGGTGTCTGTCTCGGCCCTCCTCGTGCTCGCGGTGCTGCTGGCAGTGGCAGTTGCAGAGGCACAGAGCCCGCGGGCGGGCGGGCGGGCGGCAGGAGAGCTCCAGCAGCCCCCAGCTCTGCCCGCCGCGCGAGGATGGAGCCCGGAGAGGGATGTTAGCTGTGGACGTTCTCCCTGGGTTTGCGAATCGCTGAAAGGCACTTTCATGCTTCTAGTCAACAGTACAGCCTTAAATGTAGCCAAGTTTACTGCAGTAAAGTAAACAGCTTTGACACAAAAGTGAACAAAATAAGCACATTACAGTGCAACCACCCGGGAGTTAGTTCTTCTGGTTTAATTTCCCAGCATTTCTGCAGTCTAGCCATCCGGAGATGCATGAAAACGCATAAAAAAATGGTAGCATTAAATAGAATAGGAAGATCATACAGGATTTCCTTGCCTAGGCCACTTTGAAAAGAGAACTCATAGTTGAGTTTACATTTTCCCGTGGTCTGAAGACCCTCAGATGTGCAGCATACGTAATGCTTGCATGTGCAGTAACGGCGACAGAAATAAGTTGGAAGACTTTCCTCTAACTTTTGTGCACTACTCTTCGTACTTTAAATACCCATCTGCAGTTCACAGGCGACAACTGAAAATACCGAGCTGTAATGGAAGTCGCCATCTAACTGAACTTTTTTTTTAACGTTGGGTGAATTTCACAGGCAAAGCCCCCGTGCTAAATCAAACAGCGAGAAGACCCGGCGCAACCCGGTTGCCTCAGATCCGCTCCGGTAAACGCAGCGAGGCGCCTCAGGGGCCGACGGCAACCGCGGACGCGCGGGGGAGCGGCCGCACGGGAACCCACCGGCTCCGAGCGACCCCCGCGGCCGGCCCTCACGGTTCGCCACGCCACGCCACGCCACGCCACGCCACGCAGCCGCGGGGCCCTGCGCGGCGGCCGGGCTGCAGGTCGGGCGAGCGGTCGGAGGGTGGAGCGAGAGGGACGGGCTGGCGGCGGCGGCGGCGGCGGCGGCGGCGGCTCTCCCCGCCGGGCGGGCGGGCGGCCCGGCTCTCTCCTTTTCGGCGCGGGGAGGAGCGGCAGCTGCGCAGGCGTTGCTCGCACCCTGTTGATTAGTCAGTGCTGGGATGGCGCTTCCTGGGCCAGGCGCGGCGGCGGGCGGCCCCAGCCGGTCCCGGGGGGCGGCGGGAGCAGCAGCAGCCGCCGCCGCAGCAGCAGCAGCAGCAGCAGCAGCAGCAGCAGCCGCCCGGCGGGCCTCCCCTTCTGCCTAGCCCAGCATGTCCCGGGGGGGTCGGCGCTGAGCGCGGCGGGCTCACTTCCCTCCCTTCCTCAGTTCCCCTCCCCGCTGGCTGCAGCCCCGCCGGGTGGGAGCACCCCGCCGGCGCTGCCTGTCTGGCTCCCCTCCCCTCCCTCCCTCCCCTTCTCCCCGGGCCAGGAAGATGGACCCCGGCCCGGCTCTGGGTTGCAGCCTCAAGGACGTGAAGTGGAGCGGAGTGGCCGTCCCCCTGGACCTGCTCGTCAGTACCTACCGGCTCCCGCAGATCGCCCGGCTGGACAGCGGTGCGTGGGGTGTGGGGAGCGGGGAGCGGGGCCGGGCGGCGGGGCGGGCGGCGGGGGCCCCGGCTGCACACCCCCCCCCCCCCCGCTCCTCCCGCGGCGCTTTCCCTGCGGTCCCTGACACCGGCGTCTGCCCTTCCCGGGGGTGGGTGCGAGGCTTCGGCTGGCGGCGGAGCCCGTGCGTTGCTTTGCATCAAAATATCTGGGTGATACCCGCCCGCTGCCCCTTTGCCGTGTGTGTGTCCGGGGGGGGCTCGGTGCAGCCCGCTCGCTGTCAGCTGCCTGCCCCTCGGAAAGGTCCTCGCAGTCGCAAATTAAAACGTGGAAGGGCATTTTCGGTACTGGAGACCCAGCGTTGTGATGAAGTGATGCTACGCCGAGGCCAAGTAAGAAGGGACGTTAAATAGCCAAGTGGGCTAAATCCCAAATGTTACACTTCACTAAAAAAGCCACGAACCCGTAAAAAGTGGAGTAACCTAAGAAGCCTTTATAGTCTCCAGATAACTTTTTATTACTGTTCACTTGGGTGCTTTCCTGCAGTTCCCAAGTCTGCAGCTTTTTGTTTACTCCAGGAAATAAGAAGTTTGACAGAATAGCTGTGACAGCAGCGTTTTGCCTTTCCTAGATGCATGTCTTCGAAAGCAGTGTGTCAGCACAGAGAACTGGGGAAATATGGGGAATTTTTTATAAAGGCTCAGGCTTTATATATAGTAATAATATATCTAATAAAGGCTCAGCTGCTTTCTGTGTATGTGCATTGCATGGTAGCTCTGGGAAAACTGTCCAGCTCTCCAGTCTCTAAGGGAATGCAGAAGATAACTCACAAATCAAGAAAAATTTCCAGGCTTTTTAATTCGTTAGCTTATGAAATCACCTTGCATTTATACGATGTGATAGAACAGTTTCTTACAAAGTTTTGTATTGATTTGAAAAGTTAAAAAGGAGCACAGGCATTTGTCCTCTGTTACTCCTCGGTATGCAGGTCAAGACCAGGATTGGTTTATTACTTAACTGCAGTTCCCGTAATCCAGTGATGATTCAAACCAGGGGTTTTTTGACTTTGTCCCTTGATTATGCAGTACTTTTCCTGTCCCTTGTAGTGCTTCTTCAGAACTGGCACTCAGGAGCAGGTTAAAGAAGAGCTTCTTTGCCTTTTTACCTGCAGCTGGCTGGTTTTCGTACTGTCGAATGTCTGTAGTCCTGTAAGAATGGCAAAGCTGGTATGTTGAGGAGTTCCTTATGGTAGTACCTTCTGTCACTGGAAACAGCTAAGATGGCCTCCAGTCACTGCACTTAAGGTGGTCAATTTACTTGAGATTCCTGGCAGTGATTCAGGCTTTAACAGGATGTATGTATTGATGACTTACTAATTTCCCTCTCTGCATGTTATAATTCCCAGTCTCCTCACTCCTCTTGTCTTGCTTCATTGGAAAGGACCTGAAGGAGCTTGGTGGGTGGAGAAAGTTTATGGGTTTTTAAGCAAGTAATTATTTTGGGGGGGCTTTTTTTTTTTTTTTTTTTTCCTTTCGGTTTTGTGTCAGACTTGGTGGTGGGAATATCCCATAACTATTGGGGAGACAAGGATGTAGTGGATTATGTGCAAAGGCTTTTTTTGTCCCATGTGCCACACTCAGAGCATATGCACAGGCAAGTGGTAGGTGTAAACAGACCTGAGCTCTTTTGCCCATGCCCTGAGATGGCCAGATGTGAGGCAGCTGTTGGTGTAGGTGTCCTGGGAGTGCTGGTTCAGCCCCACACTAACCCTGCTGGGAGGCAGGCTCAGGTATGGCACTGTGCTAAGGGCTTTGGCTTGAAGCTGCTTGAGATCTGGCCAGTTCAGCATGCTGGCAGGGGCTCTTGGGTCTGCTTTTACCTACTCGTACAGACGTACCTTTCAACTTCTGGGACCACAGATGGCAGACGAATCAGTATTTTACAAAGAACGCAGACGCCATGGTCTTGGTGGTACGAAGAGAACACTTTCTATTTCCTAAGGAGGTTGTCTGGCAATAAGAGAAAGCAACCATGAATCTGTGTGTAGCCTTCTGAAGGAGGAAAGCTGGGAGCGTGCAATGTTTGTGGAAGTGACTGGAGCACCTGCTGTCCCAGGGCGGTTGCTCTGCATCCCTGTCCTTGTCTTGCAAAGCTAACAGGTGGAGCTCTGTCAGAGAATTTCTTGATGCGATACTGAAGAAAATAAATGCGGGGTCCAATCCAAGTGTGTGTCATCCACTGCTCGGGAAGTTTAAGGCTACCTCTGATAACGGAGGAGGGTCTTGTGCCAGTTCTGTCAGGATGCAGCTCTTGTCCCCTCCGCACCACTGCAGGTACAGCCTCATCGACGGGGTGAGGGTTCCGTTGCAGAGAAATGGCCTCGTCTCTTCTTTAGGTGCTAAATTCCTCTCCAGATCAGTGGAAGCTGCATGTGTTCCATGCTGTTGGAAATCAAACCACCTGTAGATGTCTGTCTTCAGTCACCTTTTGATTTTGTGGTTGCCTTCTGTCTGTAGCAGCGAGTTGTTTCTAGACTGGTTGTTTCAGTCATCGTGAGGTTTTGGGAAAGCCAGAATTAATTTCTTCTGGGGGACTGGGATATAGAAGAGGGTTGGAAAGATGGATGTGTGTTTTTTGCAGAAGATGCCAGCCTTACTGTATTGTTTTGACATTTCTTAATGGAGTTTACACTTGGTGGATAATGTTCTTCAGTGACAGACACACAAGATCTCCAGTTTCTCACTGTTGCGTCACCTTCAGGCCTTTCAGTTTGAAGAGGGAGAATGGGTATGATGAATGTAGTTTTGTTCTTCGAGTTTGGATGTGCAGCTCCTGGAAAAATGCCCTTAAGTAGTTTGGTTTCTTGACAGGATGAAGTTATGAAATATTTATGCGCACTAAATTTGGTCCTCTGCTAAGAAGGAAGGGTTTTTCTTGATGATATGGGCTGAAGGAGGAATGGGAGGAAGTAGTTTGTCATTACATCAAGATACAGTTGGAAGTAGTTAGGCATCAGTGCCTACCTTATCCATGTAGAAATTATAAATATGTCAACTTCTGTTTTTTCAGATGAAATTTTAAGACTGTAGTTATGATCCAGGTTATGCTTTTGGATCCTGTTAAGTCAGGAGTCAAGTTTTGTTTTAATCTGTTCATGTGTTTTAATATTTTGCTGGTGAATATTCTTATATTAATTGAACAAATAGGCTGGAAGAAAAAAAAAAAAAGCTCCTATTCTTGAGAGGAAACAAATGTTTTTTCTATTATTCTTTTTTTCCCAACATGTATAACAGTTTAGATATTTCTAGAGAATAACTCAAATACAAAACTGCTAAAAGAGTGCTGAACATCATACCAAAGAATATGAATGGACTTTAGCTCACGCTGTGGAATTCACTGAGTGGGCTGTTTCAGATGCAAAGAAGCAAGACTCAAAGAGCAAGAGAGGAGCGAGCTTTGTGTTGTGTTTTTTCCTGTTCTCGCCCCCCCTCCCCATCCTGATCTGCATTGTCACAGCTGAATCCCACCCCAGTGACACAGAGAAGCTTGTGGGTGGGTGCCGTGGGGAAAAGATTTGTCTCCGGGAGCCGGCAGCAGAAGGAGATGGTGTCGGCTGCGGTTGCTGCAGCCGGGCTGGAGGTGAGCATCGCTGGGCGCTGAGGCGACGCGGGCGTGCGGGGGGCTTGGGCTGCCGGCCTCCAGCTCGTCTGTAGCAAAGGCTAACAGCGAGCCTGTGGCTGCATCTTGCTGCTAACGCCGAAATGATGTTGTGCCCGATTATCTCGGGGCTTTAAATGTCCGGTAATTATTTTTCTAAGGATAACTTTGGAGGGTAAAAGAGAAATTCTGTCAAGGTTAAGATCTGGCAAATACTGCTTTGCACAGAGCTGACCTTCAGGCCAAACTTTTTTTCTTAAGCTCACTGCTCCCTTTGGACTCCCAAGAGTTTCTTAGCAGAACTCCCTTTCCCCCAGCCCCTGTTGCTGTGTTTCCACTAGTACAGAGCAGCCTTTGCGGGTAGTTAGTTCTCACCCGCAGATTGGGTATGAACTAAGAGTTCACAGAAATCAGCAGCTTGTGTACAAAGTCTAAAGTTTCTGGGATTAAGAGGGCATCTGGTCCTCTGATTTTTTTTTTTTTTTTTTTTTTTTTTTTCGACAGGGGATAAACATATTTATGCATGCTCTAAAAAAAAAAAAAAAGTTATGGAAACTGGTAGTCTTAGGATCAAACATAGTGGCACTTGTCCTCAACACACAGAGAAGTGATTCCCTACTGTGCTTGGTGGGGAAACCACACAGAACTTCTCTGGACTGTGGATTGTGATGAGCCACTGAAACTCCAAAGGAAATTCTTTTCTATGCAGTGTAACTGTGTGGTTGCTGTAAGATGAAATGACAGAATTAGTGGCTCTGAAGAAAGGAAAAAAAATCTATAAAATACGTAACAAATTTGAAAGGTAATTTCTTCTTTCTTACCCCTGAGTGAACTCTTGTGAATATCAGCAGTGGGTGAATAGTGAGTTCATGCTGCTATTGCTGCTGGGGATGAAGAGATTTTATTGACTTTTTTATTTTATTTCAGGTTCTTTTTTCCTTGTCCATTTCAAAACTTTTCATGGTGACGTCTGTCTACCCTAGTCACATTCAGGGGACTGTTGTTCCCTGCAGCACATTACTGTAGGGCTTATTCCAGTTCCAAGTATCTGGAAACTGAGCACCCTCACAGCTTATCAAAGAACATCGTACTCAATAGAACAGCGTGGCCGTGTGCATAATGAAAATTTTGTATTGCGTCACTCTACAAATGCGGGTTATCTGTGCAGCTGAACAATACTTTGAAACTACAAAGAGACTTATTCTTTTAAGGTCTGAATGCTGCTATCCGTGCTTTAATTGTCTTGAATGACCTCCTTCTTTTGAGAAGCTAGTGCAGGGTGTCTCAGTAGTCTTCTATTGAATAAATTTTTAAAAGGAATCATGTGGGGGTAGGGCAGAGCTTTCAAGTGAACCAGGAAAGAGGTTTTGGATATGCTCAGACCCTGGGCAGTGGCCATGATCTCATTTCCCACTTAAGGTCTGGCCGGCTGTTGTGTACTGTGGTGTGGTAGGTGACAGTTCTTGTGTAATGGGCACACAGTCAAGTGTCTCTGATTTAAAGGCAAAAATCCTCAAGATATGCCCTACCCAC
Organism: Tyto alba; assembly: GCF_018691265.1. Taxonomy (NCBI): domain Eukaryota; kingdom Metazoa; phylum Chordata; class Aves; order Strigiformes; family Tytonidae; genus Tyto; species Tyto alba. Next base: position 3,943,293 of record NW_024881301.1, read on the forward strand.
ATGGCTTGATTTCTTCCTTATGTGCTGAGCAGCTCTAAAACTCCAACCGCTTATACTGTCTGTTCTGTCATTAAGGTATAATCTCAGAACCATCTTCTCCCTGCTGCTTCTCCTTTCCTCCTTTACCTTGTGGTCTGCTGTTTCCATCAAGACAATTGAATGAAAAAACAATTGACAGGTTGCCACTAACCACTGTTCCTGGGTTTTTCTTTTGGTTGTTTTTTTTTTTTTTTTTTTTTTTTTTTTTTTCTTTCCCCCTGCTGGCAGAGATGTGTTCCAGAACCATTTCAGTGGAAAAGCTTTTAATTCACTTAATATCCTCAACTACCTAATGGTGTCTGTGAAGATTATAGTGCCTTTCTGGAGATGGAGGCCAGTAACTTGCAACACCTATTCCCAGGTATACAAAAGGCTTCCAGTGAGTCAGATAAGCAGTTCAGCAGCATACCCATTTTACACCTAAAAAGCCATTTGTTTGAGCTGCTTTCATGTTTGGTAATCATTTAATGTACAATAGTGTGTACTGTGGTACTGTGTGTTCTTTAACCAGTGTGCCATTTGCACTACACTGGACCCTTGGTAGTGTGGTGGGGCTGCTAAGATGCAAAATAGTTGTCTTGCTCTTATGTTGCCTTGCTCTTATTTCTTACATACTTAATACATGTTAATATTATTTTCTGCCATAAGAGGTGTGAAACTTACAGCTCTTTGTTTCAATTTCTGGAGTTTTGACTCTGTTAGGTTATGCACATACCTGAACAAACTCTTCCTGGATAATTCTGTAGTTCAGGTATTGGGAGGTGAAACACCATTAGTATTTTCTTAACCGAAATTCAAGTAAGTGCTGTAAGTTTAAATCCATGGATAAAGTCCTAGGGGAAGCATAGTGCCTTGGCTTTTTTTTCTTTTCTTTTTTTTTTTTTTTGTTTTTGTTTTTTTCCCCCTCCATTTAAATTACATGTAGCTTTCAGATGAAGCACAAGATGTACATAGAATCAAAGGAATTAAGGTGTCTTGAACAGTTAGTAAAACCCTTAATCTTAAAACAAATGTGGTGTGATGAATCGTATGCTGTTGTTGCAAGATATGGTGGTAAGGAATGGTATAAGTCTAGCATAGAAAAGAAGGGTTTTGTTGTTTTATGCTTTGTCTGTAAGTGCTGTTCTGGAACTAGGTGTTCCTGGATTTGGTGATTACGTGAATTGGCACTCCCTGTAATAGCCCAGCAAAGGCAACTCCAGGGACTATGCCAAGATGAAGTGCTGGAGGATATTGGACAGCGTGCTCTGGTGCTCCAGGATTCGGTGGAAGCTGTGGGAAGAGCTACAGCATGTTCCAGTTACTCAGTGGTGGTTTGTAAGCAGTGAAGGGCATGGGTGTTGCTATATTTCCTTTTGGCATTAGGAGTAACAAGTTGGTTGGACTAGGGAAGCTTAAGTCTCTCCTCTGTAGGAAAATATTCATCATCTTAACGTGGATTGCATATGACTCAAAACCAACCTTCATAAAACCCAATGAACCAATATTTCAAGTCTGAAATTTTTGCTTTTAATGGTGCTTCCCTTTGGAATGAGTTTTACATAGCATTTGTGGTTTGTAATTTTCATACCATTTACAGTATGAAAAGCTTGTAGAGCTAACTTCAGTGTGCATCCACCTGCAAGCCAAATTTGCTAATCTGAAGGGCTAGCACAGAAATGTAAAATTGAGGTGTATAGGCAGATTGAAGAGTGTGGCTTTTGAGGTTCGGGGCCACGCCTGCTTTGCAGTCTCTATGGCAGTGTGCATGTCAGGATAAAACTGCTAATATTACAGCTTTGCCAGGGCACCTGCACGCTTGGCTGAGGCACGGCATCAGTGAGAATAGCTGTTCTGGCTCGATATCTCCTGTACTGCTGCTGCAAGGCCCTTAGGCTTGATGCTGCATGCTGAGGGGGTAGAAGTGTCTTCCTGGGGCTGGGGAGGGTTTGGAGTCCAACCTCCAAGTCCCGTAGCTTGCTTTGGCTTTCAGTTTGTGCAAAGGAGTGATCAGAAACTGGGCCTTCGGTAAGAGGCTGGTGGAATGTCTGGAGGGTAGGAGGTAACTGCGTTTAGCTCATACAAGGCATTAACACCACCAGCTACTGCTGTGGCTGACGGCACGTGGGAGATGTGAGCGTAGAGATGTGGTAGAGGTTGCAGATGTGGAGCAAGAATTGCCAGCTCCGACAGACGTTAGCAGGCCAAGTCTGCTGTGAGGAGGGAGATACTCTTGAGCCTGCAAAACATGCACCAAGTGTCTGGATCAAGCCACTATGCTGACCTGACAAGACCAGCGGGAGCGACTGGAGCTGTGGGTTCAGGGGGCTTGGGGAGCCCCCTGCCAGGGGCCGCAGCACAGACGTGCCCAGGCAGGAGCTGGTGTGCTCTCAGCAGAGGAGCAGATGGTGATTTTACCAGGAAAAGTAGCAAATCTTGTGGTGGGGGAGGCCACTTGAAGCCTCCTGGAGGGACAAACCTTCAGGAAATGCAAAATTGTTTGAAAAGTGCCGTTTTTTATTTGTTGGCTTTTTCTTTCCTGGTGTTATAACTGGTGCAAGTTGTAATCATGGAGAACTCAGGTTTGTTTATGTTTCCTTGGCCTGTGAGGATATTGCTGGGCTCCTAAGAAGAACCAAGGATAAAGGTTTAAATACAATCTCGGAGACTGGAAGATGCCTGAGAGCTCAACTTGATGAAGCTGATACTGTAATTGCCTCATGCCAAGGCTGAACCTTACCTACTCAAATGTAAATATTATGTAAAACACAACGTGCTGCGGTTGTATTTGTGAAACGAGCAGGGGAAACTTTTCTAGCAAAGTGGTGGTGGCGAGGAAGTTGGGGAGTTTCTCCTTACAGTCAGGGCTGGGGGAGTGGGGAGGAAAGCTGAGTAAGGGACTAAAAGCCTTCTTCGGCAGGCTGGTGCACGCCACGAGTGGCTCTGCCTGCTGTCTCTGGGCCTTCATGGCAAAACCTGTGCCTGGCGTGGGTGAGGACGTAGCTTGGTGGGTGGCAGGTTTCCACCGAAAGGCCGGGGGGGCTGCGGCCGCTGGCTGGGGTGCAGAGTAGGGGTGTGCATCCTCCAAAGGCGAGGTGTTGGGTGCGAGGGTGCTGCAAGAAGGGTATGGGCTCGCTGGGGAGAGTCTGGAGATGAACCACCCTAAACCGCTTGCTTCTTCACTCTGTCCTGAAGGGACAGACTGTGTGCCCAAGGCCAATCCGAGGGTACCAGTGGAAGAAGGTCCCTGTGTGTACCCTAAACAGTCATTTCAAAATTGTGCCCGCTGGCCTTAACTGAGCATCCCCCCCCGCCTGGTCGTGCTGCTGCTGAGCGCTGAAGCGAACTGGGCTGCCCGGCTCAAACAGAGCACGGTCACCTTGCAGCCGGGTTTGTAAGTCATGCAGTCTAAATACTCAGTTACTAAATTACTTCCAGGAACTATTTCGAAGTAATACACAAATGAGCTCGGATACCCACTCCCATGTGTTTGTTTTTCTGTTTGCAGCTTTTGTTGTTGTTGTTGTTCCAACTGGCAATTTTGCTTCTTTGCCCCACTAAAAGCAAGCACTGACTATTCTTGTTGCTTCCTGGCACCTCACCATTTTGGACATGAAAGAGGGAACATTGGGGTGGGAAGATGAAGGAAACTTTTTATCACGGTGGGGGGGGAGGCGAGGCGAGGAGAGGGCAGGAAAAGGCCCATATGGACAGATCTTTTCTTCTTGTCCAGCTTTCCTGTTGAGTCTTTCAGTGGGTCCCTTCAGGCCATGGTTGGATTCAAGGATCCCTTTGGCTCCAGTCTGCATCACTCAGTCCATCCCCGAGGCTACTATTCTATACTTGTGGGCTTCCAGTAGGTGTTGCAAGTTATCTGCAGTCATTTCCAACGTTGTTGTAAGGTAAAGCACCCAGTAGTGTCTAACAGTAGCAGAAGGGAGCAGTGCAAGGATCTTCTTCCATTTTTCTGTTATCCTTTCTTGCCTTCAGATAGGATAGTCTGTCCTTTCACCTCTTCCAGAGTTACTGGCACATTGCTGTTGTGTTCTTGTTCTTTCATCCAGCTTCTTGCAACTCCTGTGCAAACTCTGTTTTTCCATCCCTCTGTGGCCTCAACTTGGAAGAAACTGGGGTGTTTCTTAGACCAGATGGCAGCATGATGTTTGGCTGTGCGTGTACCAGGAGTGATATAGCTCTGTATGTGCTACCAGAAGTGAGAAAGCAAGCAGGGAAAGTTATTTCAGACACTTTTAGAGACTTGAAAGTTTCTGGTCACTGAGATCCGAAATTGGAACTGCAGCCCATTGCTGTTGGAAGGAGACAAGTGTTCTGGGCTTTGCTTCAGGGAGGTGTTTTATATCCGTGCAGATAACATGGGATCTCCCTCTGTGGGGTCTTACAATTTTCTGTTGACATGCTGTTTGGTTTAACTTAAGTAAAGGGAGTTTTGCTGGCAGGACTCCAGTGTGAATTGGTAGGCTTTGCATGTAATGTTTCCTTTTGTCAGCCAGCACTGATGGCTTGCTTGACTTACAGAAAGTGAGTGAAGATGCTGTGTATTTGTAAAAATAATAGTAATCCTTGACCATTTGTTACAGGATGTGACTGCTGGAAGGAGAATCTTATGTGTGTATCCTTGTTGGAAGACTGGTTTCCAAAACATTAAATTATTCCTGCTTCTTAACAGTTTTGTTTAGGCTTCTATTTATTAAAAGGTCAAAATGCCCCTCTTCCTCTTTGAAGGGGACCATAACCACACACATTGTGTAATATCTAAGATCTTGTCTGAGTTGCATTTATGTAACTTCATTATGGTCAGACATTTTTTCTGTCTTAGTCTCTGAATGTGAAGCTACATTATACTCACAGCAGGAAAATACAGAAAGCATCGGTCTGTGTGTGTGACTCAGATGATAGGGTTCTATATGAAAATACAAAATGTGACTAGTTACACGCGCGTGTTATTGCAGTCACTGAACTCAGGACGTGGCTGTAGACAAACAGCAAAGCTGCAACACCACTGCAACTGGATGTAGGGCAAGATAGAGGAAAAGATGATTTCTGTTGCATATTTTATGGGTTGCACTGTCAAGTATCTTTTGGGTTCCTGTGAATATATAACAAAATATCTTAAGACCAAATGGCCTGTGGGCAAAGATAAGTGTGCCCTCAAGGGGAAAGTGAGGCATGATGGGCTTTTCCTCATTCTGTGCTCTGCATGCTGCTTGCCAAAAGTACAAGCTTTCCTCTTCACATGAGAGGTTTTATTTTTTTCTTTTTGTGCCTTCTTAAGATGATAAAAATATTATCAAAGGGATTTTATTCATGTAGCCCTTATGGTTTGGGTTTTTTTGTTGTTTGTTGTTGTTGTTATTTTTGTTTTTTAAAGCCATTTGTTTTACACCTTACATTTTATGTGTAGATTTCTCTGAACAATTAATATAAATTGCATTCAGGATTAGGACTGTTCTTGATCACAGAAGAATTAGATGCAGGTTTAAGTGCACTCATCTTGTTAGTATTCCCATATTGCCCAGATACTCTTACTGTACCAGGATGTAACCAAACCAAACAGGTGCCTGATTACAGTTGAACATCCAAAATGTCTGTGCGTGTGTGCTGTCAGCTTGTGTTTGAAGAGGCATTGCCTTCTTACTAGTGATACTTGAACTTTTCCAAGTTGAGACAAAGGGGTGGGATGGACACAGCTGAAAGGCAAAGGCAGCCCCATCAAGCGGGTGCCGTGTGTGCACCATCAGTTAGTGCCTGCTTGGTCTCTGAGGGCATGGGGAGATGGGCCAGGCTGCTGGGCAAGCAGCCGGGTGGTGACGGTACTTCAGAGCAGAGCTGAACTTTTGCTTGCTTCCAGCTGTTTTTATTCCATCCTTAACCCAGGCTGCAAAAAAAAAAAAAAAAAAAAAAAAAAAAAAAAAAAAAAAAAAAAAAAAAAAAATCAGGGCCAAATTAAAGTGTCATGTTGAGTTCTTTCAAAGCCAAAGAAAACTATGCGTGAGCAGCTCCTGCATTTGGGCTACTTTATTTTTCATTGGGAGCTTGTCCAAGATGCCCCAAGTTCAAACGGGGATCACTGCAGTGCAACACAAAGCAGCGTAGTGTCTTTTTAGGACTTGAGATATATAATGAGAGGACTGAGCATGTTTACTTGGATACTATTTTAAAATATCATCTAATTATAAATAACTGTCAATGAGAGCTCCCCAGCTCTCATGCTGTGCCTAGGAAAAGTCTGAATGAATAGGCTGCTTTTCTGCCACGGCAATCTAGAATCAAATTCTAGGTCTTAAATCCATGAGGTTGGTAGGGTTAAAATTTTCTTCATCAGCATTCCGAATCTGGGAAGCTTTAGCCAGACTTCCCTGATCAGACTCCCAACCATTGCACGTGGGGACAGATGACTTCTGAAGCAGCTAAGGTGTGCAGCTGCCTTCAGTTTTATCAGTTAAAGCAATCGTTCTGTATCTGTGCTTGGAAATAAATAGGAAGCCAGTAAAAGCATGTGGTGCAATGCTAAATGCTGACCTTCCACCTCTAAGTATTAAGCTTCTCCAACTAGGCACCTGATGCTAAACAGGCATTTGGACGTGTATCCTCCAGTGGACCTCACAATATTTATAGATGCATCTAAGCAGGAGCTTTCCAGCATAAGGAATGCTTGCCTCCAGTGAAAGAAAACCTTGTCTCTCTTAATGAAGTATTTAAAGGAGCTGATTTGGATGGCAGCAGGCTGCTCAGAAATCTCGTTACTGCTGTGTTTTTCTTTTGGTCAGGTAGTGCTGTCATTCTCTTTATCTGTACCTATCAGGCTGTTTAGGAAAGCTGCTCTTTGGATTCCTCATTTCCAAACCTTGTGCCTTGATTGCAAGGTCAAATATATATTTTAAGTCTTTTATTTTTCCCTTGACTTTGGCCATAAGAATTCAAAATGAAAAATAAACTAAACATGAGACGGACATAAAAATTCCTTTCCCTCTCTATGGTAACACTAAACTAGTCTGGAACCTCTGTTGCATGCAATGAAAAAATTATTTAGCTTTCTCCTCCTCAATATTTCTAGCCTGGGATAATTTTAAGTGTAGTTGAACTTGGCGTTCTTTGTTCTTATTCTTAATGCTTCAGTTTTGTGATCTTAGGTGACTTCAAAACCAGAACATTTTCTTCCTTGGGAATCTCAGTTTTCAATTAGTTAAGTCTAAGATTTTTTTTTTTTTTTTTTTTTTTTTTTCAGCATTATTCAGCATGTTGCAGGCTATCAGAGTAGTTTAAAGAAGTGCGAAAGTTTTTAGGGTGGTTTGTAAGTAACCATGGTGATTGGCTGTTCTGTTGGATCAATCTTACAGCTAAATATGGCATGAGGATACATCAAATATGCAGTTCCATCTGATGATGCTCAGCATTAATAAGAAGAGTAATTATGATAGCAGAAGAAAGTTACTGTGTTTTGGAATGCAAACGTTAAGTTGTTGTACTGAGTGTTTTTTTTCCCCCCTGTGTGGGGGTGGAGAGCAGTCTGTGTTGAAAGATGTATTTTGGCTTGTTTGGCTTGAGTTCATAAAAAGTAAGGTTTCTCATTCTGGGATGTTTGTTTTGAAGGCTTGAAACAAACACAAACAAAGCTCAATTAAATCTGTGTTGTTACTCTTCCCCCTCCCACCCCACCCCCCCAGCTAGTTTTCTTATGAACACAAAGAGAGGAAGATGCCAAGGTTCAAATTGTGAGATTGCTGAAGTCAGCAGAGAGTTTACCATCAGTGGCAGTGGCACCAGATTTCCACTTGGTGTTTATTTAAAATATTTGTGCTCCTCTTTCCTGCAGTAGGTCAAACAGTTGTGTTGTTTTTTGGTTTTGGGGTTTTTTGTTTTTTTTTTTTTTTTGAAGACTTGCTGAGATGCTGTCTGTGTATTTGCCCCTAGAGAAAAGCTTGTCTTGGAACAAACTGGATTTTTCAGTGGATTAATCTGTACCATAGCCTTGTAACAAGATTATGGTTTATGCTGATTTGTTGCAACACTACTGGTATATCCAGTCATTCCAATCGCAAAATGCTAATCCTAAAGAAATAAATCTGTCTTCTTGCTGGCAGGCATAAAAAGAATAGGGGGATGGGAGTCGCTGCTGTCTTCTTGGGTATTAGTGGGTGATAGTTTGAGTTCAGCATCAGCTGGGTTGAAGCAATTTGATTGTATCAGGCTTTTGCAGAGGGATTGTAAATTGCAGAAATAAAGCCTTATCTCCTTTCTATTGATTGTGAAATATTTAATGGTCACCTAGAGCAAAGTTTGATTGCAGTACTGAGGCCGAAAGGTTACATCAGTGCACAAAGTGCCGCAGGTGGTGATGTTTGGCAGCCTGAGGGTGATGCTGTCTTTGCCCCTTCCTTGCTGAGCAGGTAGGGTCAGTGAAGCAAACTGGGTACCCTGTTGTTCAGACACGACTGAAAATTATTGCAGCGTAGCCGGCAGCAGTTGTGTTTCATCCAAGGCAAAAGGTTGGGAGAGGCTTAATCTTGGACAATTTCTTGTGCAGATGCCCAGGTCTTCGTGAAGCTGCAAGAAGATTCAGTGTCTGTCCCTCTGCCATCTGAGGTTGAGACAAGTGTAATTGCTGGTAACAGACCTTGCTGCAGATGAGCAGTTTCGGGCACCTGAATGTCTCAGTCTCGTCTGGACAGGGTTGGATGGTTCTCCTGAATGTTTCCTACATGGTGTCTGCAGCAAATTACCAAAGAGGTGGTCTGAAACTCTTGGTGAATTTGTGGGGCACAACCTGATCCGGGTTTGGTGCCTGGGCTCTCCTGTGGTTCAAATAAAAATATTTGGAAAATGAAAAAATTTGAAAAAAAGAAAGCACTTTTTTTTTTTTTCTAAATCTTTTGTAATGTAAAAAGCAGCTCTGAAGACCAGATGGTTGAATCTTAATTTGAGAGAGAGCATACAAGATTTTCAAGTAATTTCCCATGATCTTCTCTGCTTCAGTTGTGACTTTTTCCCTTTTCATGCTTCTGGCAAAGAAAGGAAGAATATAAGTTATGTTAAAATCAAAATGAGTATGAATCCTTATGATGTCAGGGGTAGCCTTTCATCCACTGAAGGGTGTGGAGTCTATGCAGTTGATGGAAGGTCAAGTCAATATTACTTTGGATTTCTTTGGAGAGAGGGATGTTTGATTGCAGTTTGAATCATGACGGAAATACTGGTTGATGCAGGTAACAGGAACCAGCACAAATGAATGTGCTGCAGGAATGGAACAATTAAACAGAAGCACATTTTTAAAACTACCCGGGAAATTGTTTGAGAAGGAAGAAGGGAAACTCAAAAGTGAAGTTGCTTAGCAGTCCTAGATATAGCTGCAGTTTTTATTCCAGATCTTTGTGTTGCAGTCTCAAAAGGTTGTGTAGCTGGGGACTGAGCCGTCTGCTTTCATCTTTTCCACTGTGTTCAGAGACGGACAGTCAGGTGAAACCACTGTCAGGCTTTCCTAATGAATCTGCCCACTTGAAATTAAAATATAGTACGCTACATTTTGTAGCCCTGAGATGTTCAAATTTTAACGTGGGTTGGGTTTGTTTTGGTTGTTTTGTTTTTTTCCATCTACAATATTTGCTCCTAGAAATTACAATATTTACCCTTTTAACTCACTGGCAGTCTGTATTTAGACTTTGCATGATACACTCCCATGCAAGTTGTTTTGCTTGTCTTTAAACAAGGAAGTTTGTCTGATCACCTAGATAAAAAAATTATCAACCTTTTTTTGTGTCTGTATGGAATGACAAAGTGAGACTGATAACATGGACAGGCTTTCAAAGCAGGTTTTTCTTCTGTAGTAGTAGTTTTTTCTGGAATCACACGCTCATCTTACTTCTGTCCCATTAGGCATTTTATGCAAGAGTAACTCTTCCAAGCATCTGTTCATAGTGACAAAAAAAAAAAACCCATAACCTTTTAATCCTTGTAGATCCAATGTTCATTAATGTTGCTACAGGTGAGGTTCTTCATGTAATAAAATATTTCTGGGGTTTCCTTTCCTACCTTTGTTAAGGAACATTACAAGGATGTGATTTTTTTTTTCATACAAATTCCCGTTGCTACTTCAAACTGGAAAATTCAGATGACGTTCTCTTCCTTTTTCTTATGACATATGTCATAGACCAGTGCAAGTTTTATTTTTTCAGAAAAAATAGCACTGGCAGGCTGAACAGCTCATTGAGATTTGACTTAGTAACCAAGTACAGTGCCAAAGCTTAAGCAAGCAAGCCGCCCTAATTTAATATTTATTAGTGTCTGACATTCATTGAGGTATGTTTTCATAGATAAATCCCCAACAGATACTCTGATGCAGCATGCAGAAAACAGAAGGTTTGACTTCTTCCCTCTACTGTCCCTCAGAGTTCAGATAGAAGTTACTTGTAATGAGAATTAGCATGACCTGCTAAACAATAACAAAATAACATTAATTGTCCTAATTTGAGTATTCAGACTTAGGAAGAACTTTGTGTTTCTTCCCCAAAAATGTAAATTCCAAACTCTGCATTATAAAAGAAGAAAGGTTAAAGTATTAGTGAAATCATCTGTAGGAGAAGAGGTACTTGTTCTGGCAGGAAGATGTGGCTGTGGTAATCTGACCGAGTGCCGGAGGTGAGGGATCGTATGTTGGCAGCGTTGTGGTAGATGGGGTGTTGGGTGGAAGCTGTCCCGTGCCCTGTTGCAGACTCAGTCTGCCTGAAACAGCAAAACCACTCGATGACTTCAGATGAAGTCTGTGCTTCTAAGGAAAAAAGGGCATTTGCTCACTTGTTGCTTTCCTCCCCTTGACGACAGCTGCTGTCAGATGGTCATGTATGACAGCACTGCAGGTATGATTAACAAATAGAATATAGTAGGTTCGTCTTCTCCGGAGTTGTCACATACTCATTTCTCTTGTTTTTCCTCCATTGCATGTATTAAAACCAGTGAGGTTTATTTAGGATCACAGTCTTATCCCGTAAGTGAAAGAATTCATATAGCTATTTGAATTCAGACTCTGATAAAAATAGATGCTAAACCTCAAAGATATTCAGGTTGATATCCAACCAATATCAAAACCAGCCAACCAAAAATTGACTACTTGGGAGTTCTCCTCCAGTAGCCTATTGCCCATGCTAACAGTTTCAGTGGTGTTTTGTGTACGTTTTTCAGAGAACTTGTACTCTTACTAACTTAAAAGCAACTTAACTGAGTGCAGTGTTTCTTCAGAGCTAGTGGTGCTTCCATGTGTCCCTGGGTCAAAAGAGACCAAAATGAAGTTAGCAGTGAAAAATCTTTGTGATGCAGCCTGATGTACACCTTGATATTTTTCTGCCTTACTTGTTTTGTATGGAAGAAGGAGTTGCTGTCTGCTGTTTTTCTGTGGACAGTTATGCCTTGTTTTTTGTTGTGTTTCAAGAGATCAGAAGCCCAACCAACTGGCTGAACAAGAATCAAAGTGTTGAGAGCTGTTTGAAGACTGTGTAAAGGATGAGCTCGTAAGTGAAGGGAAACACAGATTCCCAGATGAGAATGGCCCTGAGTTACGATATTTTTTTTTTTTTTTTTTTTCTAAAGGCACAAGGATGCTGTGCTACCCAGACTGATTTTAACACCTGGTGATACCACGAAGCCTACCTTGGAAAGGCTGCAGGTGCCCGTGGTGCCCACAGAGGCTGAAGTTGGTGTGCGCAGTGCCCGCAGTTGGCAGGTGGTCGCTGTGCACAGCTGGGTGTTTGACCTGTGCGTGGGCTCTTCAGCTGTGCTGTCTTGCCAGTGTGAGGCCTTGGGCTCCCCACTTTTAGCTGAGGGACCCCTGAGCTTTTGTGCTGAGGGAGGCCCTGGCTTCAGCTTTTACCTGAAAAAGAAATCAAATTCATCATAAGGTGTTACCAGTGTGGGAGCTATGTCACTAGCAAATGCATGTAGAAGCACAAGTTTGCCTTTCCAAAAACAAGAGAGCTTTTATTAGTTGACTGGTGTACAGTGTTGTAGATTCCTTCTTTTGGAGTGGAAAAGCAGTGCTGGTATTTATATTTGTGCTAGCAGTGTGACCTCCCTCTGACCTGAAACATCTCTTTGCACAGAGCCGTGAAGTCTATAATGCTCTTTTTTTTTTTTTTTTTTTTTTTTTTTTCTTTTTCTTTTTTAACAATAGATTATAACTTCATCTCATACTGGCTGGGGCTGTGCTTTGTTTTTCATGATGCAGTAGGATAATGTTAAGGTGTATCTTAATGCATGACTTGTTTGGTCCTCAGCCAGAGAAAAGCCAGTGAAGCTACATGCCCAGTGAAGCAGATACTGTGTAAGTAAGGCTCCTCAGCACAATGATAGCATGATAAATAAGTAAGAACCTCACTTCTTTTTTTCCAGCTTCTAATCATTCTGCTTTCTCTTCACTTCCAGTTGTTGCAAAATAAACCTTGATTGCTGGTCTTCCCTTGTAACACTAGCCACATGCTGACAGTTCTTCCTAGTTATTTCACAGCAGAGTTGCTCACCTGGTCAGACAGCCACTTCTTTTTGCAGTTCCAAGAATTAACCCTTCATTCCTACCAAATATTAGTGCAAGCTCGAGTGGGGATAAAGTTGAAGTTAATAATTTCTGCGGTTTTGTAGGTACCTGGCTGAGCACCCACTGAACTGATATGTTAACGTTGATAAGATTTTTGTATGTAATGATATGTTATGCAATTGTGGAACATTAGGTGGAATAATTAAGCTCCCCACCTACTTAACTGACCAAGGCAGGCTGGGTGATGCACTTAATTGTGCGACATCTGTTACCTTGCATGCAAATGGTGTTCAGGCTTAATGAAAACACATGGCCCAAAGTCTTGATGAGTTTTCCCTGGGGTTTCGCAGGCATCTTCTTCACCAGCTATTTCACAAAAGCCATTTTAAATTTTTCATGAGCCCCTAGCTCTTTTTTGTAAGCCTTTTTGTTTCAGGAAGAGCAAATTCTGCATGATTGAACTGATGTGCAGGGGACAGCATTAAGCTCACTTTACAGTCTTCTGTGATGAATAGGACGAGAGGAATGTCTCCGTAACCATCCTCCTGGCAGAAGGAGATGGTATCTAGTTCATCTGGCGTATGCACATGGTAACTGTTACGTTGCTGCAACCTTGCATGCGACGACTTCTCTTTCTCTGAATTGCCCGTTACCTACTATTTTAATGTCTCCAGACGCAAAGCTTATTCTTTAAGGTAGTGATGCAAACTCTTAGCCAAGATGACAAAGTGTGTGGCATTATAAATAGTTTATATTCCTGTAGATCACTGCTTATTTTTAGCAGTGTAGTTTCTGTGAGTGAATGAGTCATGTAGGTCTGCACATTTCACAGTGACTTGAATGTTAGTTTCTCAATACCAGGAGGAGAACCTTAAAAGTTGGTATTGGTTTGGTTTGGTTTGGTTTTTTTTTTTTTATTTGTTTCATGATTTTTCTTTAGTGTTTAGTGTTGAATAGTCATTGCTGTGTTTAGCAAATCAGAGTATGTGGAACCTGTGTGAATTTTTCTTTTATGGACTGTAGTGGGCCAAGCTTTAATTGTTGATCTGTAAGAAAGCGAAGAGGAGGTAGAAATGCTCAGATCCTTCAAAACTGAAGTCGTCCTTAGTTCTAATTACTCTTGAGGCTTTACCCCAGACATTTTGAAATTGTGAAATGATAAACTAGATAAAAGCATGTATCTCTAGAAAGTAATCAGTGGCAACAACCTGCAAAGATGTCAATTCTTGCCACAAAAGAAATGATATTCCTTCTGTGCTGCAGCATTGCCATATATAAACTTGGTTCCTGCATGTAGCTAACCTCTGTTTTCTCACCTGGTTCTTTAAAACTGCAAGTGAAAACAGAAATTCATCTCTGAACTTGTAGATGGAGGTATCCTGCTCCCAGTCTTGCTACAGTTGATAATTTGAAATTTGAGTGTTTACAATGACAGAGCCAAGATTTGGCAAATGTGGATGATCCAGTTTTGGAACTGGAAAGAATTCTTAAAGAAGTATTGGCATTTAATGTAGGTGGTATTTAATAAACATGGGACTCTTGATTAAGTAATTTTTTTTTTTTTTTTAACTATCAACATGTGAACAGTTTTCCTATCACAGTCAGCATTCCCTCTGCAATTTCTGTTCAACAAGAGTGGGCTTTGCAGTATTTGTAATTCTTAGGATTTGTATGGAAATGGATCATCCAATTAAAAAATTGTAATACATCTTATTTGCAATGAACACATGAATAGCTGTTGCAGTGCCGCTTTGGTGATGCGTGACGAAATAGCCCCAAAACTGGTCGTGGTTGAGTGCTTATAGGAGGACAGCTTGTGTAGGAACATACTGGCTAAGTTTTCAGTTCAGAGGTATGAGGCTTGTATTGTCAGGCAAAGGTGGGTGTTGATGCTTTATTTAGGGTTTAGGTGCTGTTAGCGAATCATGGGTTTCTTAGTCTTGGGCATTATTATGAATAAACTTGACTCATATTTTGGAAAGAAGCAGGCAACTTGGGGAAGGGTGGGGAATTGCATGTGATAGTTCATTGCTTCTCTGACTTTTATTTGGGGGAAAAAAACAAGCACAAGTGTTTGCCTGTAGATTCTTTGTAGTGGTTTAATTATATTACAGGCATGTAGGGTGGGGAGGAGAGGGTGAGAAGATAGAGCTAATCCATATATGATCATAAGAGACAAAACTGTTACTAACGATGAGTGGCCTGTGTTCTGTTTTCTCATGGCGTCTGATTTTTGTGTAAGCAGCAGCGTAGGAGTATGTTGAATAGGTGAGAACCAAGTTGCATAGTTGGTAGATGTGAGGACTGCTGAGTTCTCTCCCACATAGTTAAAATGTGATTAATGAAAGGCTTGCATAACTTGTGTTACTGAGAAAAGGGGAAAAATCAGATTGGATATGTGTGGCTGTTTTGCAAGGTATGGTTGGCTGAGAAAAGCATAAAGGGCTACATCTTGGGCTGGGAGCTGAGTCATTGAGCTAGGGTCAGAGGTGTCTCCTGCCTGAAGATCCTCCTCTCCAGGAGGACACTGCTTTAAAGACAGTGAGCAAGTCTTACAGGGGTAGACTGACTAGGAGAAAATGGAAGAAAGAGAGTATGTATCACCATGTTCTCTTGTCCTCAGTCATGCTTGACTCTTCCTTGTATCTCCTCCCCTAGGATGGAGGCCACCATTAGCCAGGTGTTTTTATGAGTCCATTAAGCCCTTTGGTGACAAGAAGCCTTTTCCTATAAAGCAGCCCTAGGAACCCAGCTCACCCACAGTTAGGAAAGATTAGGGCTTGGTAAGGACAAAGCTGCCTCTTGCGGGGTTGCTGGGTGGACTGTGAATTCCCCAGTGCATCCGCCCTACCTTCTCTCCTCTGCTCAATCTCCCGTGACAAAGCATGAAATTAATTTCCAATGTAATTGGTTGGAGCAAATAATTGGTGTAACAAGAATTGTGGTTTTCAAGGTTTTGTTTAAAAAAATACAGCTAGTTCCAGCTGCAGACTTAATTACTTAGTCACTCTGGGGCCTGAGTAAATTCTTTTTATACTCACCTGTCCCGCCCAGTTTTAGTGAAGTAACCACTTAAACAGATCATGGCATGTGAGCCATGACTGGAAGCACCTTGTCATAATGGGTGTCTTTATTTTCCTGAGAATACTTTCCTCAGACTCTTCAAGGGTGACCCATACTATAATTATTGCCCTGCAATCCTGGATGTGGAATCCAGCCTTCCTTTAGGTAATGTTCTGAAATTATACCTACAGATTGTAAGGCAGAGCAAAAGCATACCAGAGATGCTTTCTGCTTTCTTCAAAATTTGTTTACCACTGTCAGTGAAACTAGTAAAATACTATTTCTTCCTTTAGGTGTTATTGGTTTTATTTTGTTGTGGAATGGAATAATTACTTGTTGCCATGGCTTGTATCAGGCATGAATGTAACTCTGAACTGAAACATGAACTTCAAATAGCACCTATTATTATTATTATTATTATTATTATTATTATTATTATTATTATTATTATTATTTATTGTGTTTTCCCCAAAAATTGTAAACCTCTGTTGCAGCAAGCTGAAGATAATTTTTACATGTATTAGGAGTTGCCCCGTGAGCAGAAAAGAGTTGATGCTCAAGGTCAGATGGTTTGGTAAAACTTAGCGAATGCATGACTCCTAGCAAATATATCTGAATTTACTTTGAGATATGGATGGGACCAAAGCGTTCTCCAGTACTACATTGCAGTGTTGCCACTCTTCCCTAGGGTTTCCAAGGTCCCTTCTCCCAGCACACTGTGGGTGGACTGGCAGTGCTTCCCAGGGAGCAGGAACCGGTGTTAAGCAGCCCGTCTGCCTGGCTGGGCTGCCAAGGCACATGGTCCAAGGAGCACTTGGAAACCAGTTATCGAAATGTCCTGCTTACCTGGAAGCTGCTTTCTGTGCTGTGAAAAAGAAGGTACCTTCATAGGAGCAAAAAATAACTGGTACTAAGGAGTTCTGTATGCCTCTTGATTTTATTTTTTCTGTTGTTCCCCCTCCACGCTCCCACAACAGCAGTTTAGCCACAGTTATAAGTTAAAGCCCCAAATGTGCAAACCAGGAACTTTTTATAAGGTTTAACAGGCCATGGGACATCAGACCCAGGGAAGTCCATCTCTTGGACTCTGTGGTTTGGGACAGTTCTCTCCCTTGTTTAGCCAAATCCAAGTTTCTGGAGGAAATGAGCAGAATCCTGTGGCTGGAGAGTGTCGGAGCAGATGGTCATAATGGTCTCTTCTGAGTTCAAATCTAACAATTCTCACACATACCAGTTGCTGCGTTTTGAATCGTGTAGGAGGGTGCTTTCTGATAGAATGGGAGCATGAAATCAGGCAGGAATGGGGTGTGTAGTAGCAATTGCCTATGGTGGAAAAGATTGCCTGGTGTGGGCAAAAAAAAAGCTCAATGGGAAGTATCTTCTCTGTAGAGATTGAACAGGGGAAATGTCTGCTGCCCCAGGCTGAGGAAAGTCTCATTCTTCCACTGAGTTTTAAGAATATCAGAGGACAGTGAAGAGAAAGTGCAGTTTGTTGTAGTAGCTGAAGGGGATGGGTTTTGTCCAAACTTGATTCCAGGGCTAAACTGTTTGTTTTATTTTTGGCTTTTACTGCAGAGGGCTGGTGGGAGAGAAGGAAAATTAAATTTAAAGCTTCATTATTCTTGGCCCATGTTTAGTGTCTATTAAGTGTTCCTGAAAGTTCACGTGGTTGTTTTAAAGACACCTTGAGAAAGGCTGTTTCCTGTGTGTTTGATGCAGAAGCATACTGAGCAGGATTGCAGGTATGTTAAGAGCAGTCTGCCATGATATGCCTCACACTCTGAAATTTTGTTCATATATTATGCTCAAGGTGCATAGCTGGGTCTTGGAGTAGTCTGTCTAATGTGGCTCTTGCAATTGCTGGAAAGCCAAGCAAAGCACTCTAGTCCTGATCAGGCACTGCAGCCAGTGGAGGAGGGGAGAGTACTCGGCAGAAATGCTGAGGATTTGGTAGAAAAAGGGGAAGAAAGGAGAGATGGATCTCTGGCTGTGTTTGGGATGGATTTGTCAGACACCAGAGTAGAATAGAGAGAAGGCGTTACGAAGATGATCTGGACATCTGGAGGGGCTTCTGGTTGAATTTATCTCTGAGAGTGGTCTTCGGTGTGTGTTAAATTTTATTTATATTTTTTCTCCTCATTAAGTGTCAGGATTAAGTTTACAGACAGAAATGGCCAATTAAGCAGTAACTTGCAAAGGGATAGAATGACAAAGCTGAAATCTCTGTGTCTGCAAGCATAATACCCAATTACTTCATTGTGGTAAACAAGATTTGACTTCAGGTGGCTGTAGGTTAGCATGATGCTGATCTTTCAACATAAGAGTATGTACTTTTTTTGCCTTTATTTAAAAATTGAGAGCTCTCAAGTATTCATATTGAGATAGGCAGACATAAATAGAGATATGAAAAGTCTGTTTATGCAAAAAGCTGAAAAAGGAACTCCATATCCACTGCCAAGTAATCTGGATTACACCTCTGTGGTATTGTATTCTTGCACTGAGTTGTTTTGCTTTATGTTTGTTTTCTGTAAGGTAAAGTGCTTATGTTGCAAAAATGAATACTGTGTAGAACTGAAATTTACTTAATTGGATTTTTAAATAAACAGCAATAAGAACAAAATGCTTGTTGTGAAATTTTCCTAATTCGTGCATTAAGTGTGATTATTTTTTTTAAAAGAACCTACATCTGTTTTGCAGGAGAAACTGTAGAAGGCCTTCGGGAGAGCGATTATCTTCTGATTCATTCATGTCGGCAGTGGACAACAATTACAGCTCACAGTCTGGAAGAGGGTCACTACGTCATAGGGCCAAAGATAGAAATCCCTGTACATTATGCAGGTAAAGCTATTGTTGACCTCAAATACCAATTCAAAGAGAATGAATTGCCTATCACTTGCACTGATCACTTTGACAGAGTGAAGCTAGGCCTCTGATGCCCCTGTCTGTGACTTAACTTTTTAGTAATGTTACAGACTGCAAGAGATACTTGCAGGGATACTAAATAGACGTATTTCATTGGGAAGCACACTGACCGAAGATGTAGCTACATAGAATTGGTTTCAATTTGAGTATAATGAATTGCCAGCACTTCTCATCTCTGTGGTGACAAAAGTGTGAAAGTTTGAAAATGCCTTGAAATGTTCAGTCAAAGATGGAATGGGTTTTACGTTGCATTGTATACTCAAGCTGCAGGGATTTTTTTTAATATTTCCGTGTTGAAAGCCAGGGACCCTTTGTAATAGTACTGCAGTTTTACACTAATGCTCCTCAGTAGTTCCTTGTCACTCTGCCTTTTGGGATAATGCAGTAATACTGTTGTTCCAAGTATATATGATGCAACTAATCCATATTTATTTTACAACTTCAAATTATTTTTACTTTCCTAAGAAATTATTTTTAATAGTGTTTCTTACTGCTAAATGTCCTTGTTCACAAACTGAATAGAACAATACTGTATGAGTGGGAAGTCCTTATCTTACTGCAGTAGATACAAAAATTTAAAAAGCTGAAAAGTGTGAACTCGAAGAGCCATGGCTACAAAGCAGAAGTGTGGGCTTAGTGTTTTACTAGGTGTTCTGTATAGCCAATTGTCAATTGATTAATCTACTCAGCTTTCGTATAGTCTCCTTTAAAGTGTTGATGCAGTGAGGGTGTGCTGAGTTGTACAAGAGGTGACTGAAATGTTTTGTTTCAGTCGCACCAGTGCTGCAACTGCAGTGATGCAGCCTGTTTCAGTGATGAAACTTACACCAGTTGCTGCCTTAGGTACTGTTTCTCCTTGGAGTTCGCTTCTGGAAGGTTAATTTTTTTAAGAAGCATTTAAAAGCTTTGGTCTTACATTATGCCACTTATATATGGCATATAGTGTCATATTGTAAGTGACTTTAAAACTCTCTGAATTTAACTTTCTTAGTATAAACAGTTTCTAGTGCTTGTGCTTAGTAACATCGACTTGTTTTTAATTTTTACACCTCCTGGCTGCATAAGCTTCAGTGCTGTGGCCAGATAACCACTTCGCTTCCTTCAGACTGAATGCTGCATTTTAGTCCTCACTGTGATTCCTGGAAGAAGGAGAACAGAAAATAAAATGGTTATTGGCATGAAAGAAGATTGAATCTTAAGGGGTTTACTAAAGCTTGGTTCTTAACTTTTAAAGAAATTAACAAAGGTTTGCTAAGCTTGGTTTCCTGATTCTTTGTACTTTCATTCATTCATAACTTAAATTTACATAGATATCAGAAAAGTTGAAACCTGCCCCCTAAGATACTGCAAAGTTATCAATGTGCTTTTCTTCCTGGCTTGTGTTAATGAAGGAAAAGAGCATGCATTTAGTTGGCAGAACACCTTTTGCTGTCAATCTCCCTAAAGTTCTCTGCCATAAACACCTCATTAATGAGATGAAAATACATGAAAGTTCAGAAACTGCCATGTAGTGAGGGCACTTACTTGAATATGTGATGGGCTCAGATGCTGCCAAAGGAACTTCAGAAAAATGGTCAGTGCTAACTTGCAGCACCAGAGCACGTCTCGCGGGCTTGCCTACGAGGAGGGAGAGGTGAGCCTGAGCGCTTGAAGGTTTAGTTAGCAAAGTGCTGGAATCTGGTGCTTGGGTGCTAACATCTAAATGCGGTTAGAGACGTCTTCCGTACCCTAAAGATTAATTTATGCTGATGTGGAGTACCATACAGAGATCTATAAGCTAACACTGAGCGCTGTTTCAGTGCTGCATTGTGCCTCGCGTTTACTGCTTTTGGGATCCAGAACCCTGCAACGAAGAGGTGAAGTTTAATGCAGCTGCCTAAGACGACTTGCTGGGCTGGGCGCTGCCAACCTGACACAGTTGTGCTGCTCGCCCTGCAGCAAGCTGGGGGAAGGCTGGGGGGTGGGACAGCTCCAGAACATCGGCTACCCTTCCGAGGGGGACGTGCGGCTGCTGAAAGGGAGTGCCATCAGGGAGCCGTTTGCTGTGCAAGCTGGCTGGCACAGCCCTCCATTTGCACGTGAGAGCTTTCCATCTTTGCAGAAAGCACAACTGAAACAGTTGGCAGAATGTTTACATGGGGCTCAGCCATTAGGTTTTGGTTTTAGAGGAGGGAGTTTATGTCCTCATAGGCAAATATTTGTAAGCTGTTTCGTTCTAAAACTGTTGGATTATAGAACTGACTTTTTGCATGCTTTAACTTTAAACTTCTGTCAAGTAAGATGTACTGCCTACCAGAATGACCCTTACAGATGGAACGTAAGGGTTCATTAAAATGACTTTCCAGGTTTGTTTTGGCTTTAATGGAATAACTTCTTCCTTTCTTTTAACCCCTAGCGGAATTTTAACGTAGCAAATTGCAGCATGATTTTGGTTGCAACAGTTGAGCAGGAAGAGAAATTGAAACTGTTATTCTCCTGAGATTATAGCCTTAAGTACCACAGTCATCACTCACATATATAAATACGAGTATAAAGTAAATCTTATTTTGCTACTTGCTAAATCAGGTTTTGATACACTTATTAAACGTAAATACAATAAAGCCTTATTAAAGAAGGAAAATGCTGTATTTTACATTTAAGTGAAATCTCATTAACAGAACCTGAGTTCTGCAGTCTTGCTGATGGTCCTTTCCCTACTGGGAAACTGCTACCCTGGTTGTTTCTGTTGAGGATGGCTGACATGGTTAATTTTTGCTGTTGCTGTCAAAGAACAGTCGTATATGACAGCTGTTAGTCTAACCATTCTCTCTTGAATGATCTTTCCAGTCTGCTTCTCTTTAAAGTTAATGTAGCAGCAAGTTCAATTTTCATGTAATTAAAACCAAATGGCTAATGTGTTTCTGGCTCCTAAAACAAAAGAAGTCTTCATGTGCATATGGATCTGGAGAACAGATCAAAATTACTGTCCTGATAGTGCCCTGTCTTGGTGTGAGAGAGTGGACTTCACGAGAGTCCAAGGTAAACCATCACAACAGATGGACATTGCTTTGGTGTCCTTTGCTTTCTTCAGGTACACAATTCACACTTGATACTTACGGGATACTTACCAGATTTCTTTCTGAACTAGTTTGATATTGTTCTTGGTACTATGATGTCCTTAGTACTAAATTGCTATTCTAAAAGCGAGTGTGTATCATCCATACCCTCCAGCTGGTGTCAAACGTTACTGCTAGTTTTGGCTCAGGCAGCACTGTAATCCTTACCCTGATAAACGTCTCCCTTAGTAGCTTCTGGCAAGTAGTGGTTTATGATCTGAATTTGGAAGATACAGGGCATGCTGATATCTTGCAGAATTAGACTTCACTGTGCTGCTGCTCGTCAAGAGGAACACCTCTCATTCCTCTGCAGAGGTACCTGCGTGGGAAGATGTGTCCCAGGGGTGCTGACGACCACTTCTCAAACATACTCTGTGGTAACTGGGAGTCTGAAAGTCATTGAAGACACTGCCTGGGGATTTGAAAACTGTGGCACTCAGGTGCTGTCTGACCCTTCTTGTGTTACCTTCCAGGGCTATATAGCTCAAAACCATCACAAGCATTTTTGAGGATTCATCAGCTCGAGCTGCAGAGGTCTTCTGCTCTGACTCTGAAAGACCCAGGTTCAATCTGCTGTAAATGCCTGCGCTATGTGGCCACGGTTCCTTATGTGTGCAAATTACTGATTTGAAAGTTGATGGAGTTGGATGTGGTTGCTTAAAACTTGCTGTATGGGAACAGCAGCAGAGGGCTGTGGAGTGACCCGTGTGTGTGTGTACCCTCTCTCACACAGCATAGACTTTTCTTTCAAAGGCTGTGCTAGTATTGGTGAGTGTATGCAGTGAAAGAAAAAGTACTTTGGGGTCGGTTGGCAGCTTCTAGGTTGTTTTGCCCCAGATACTCACTCCCACGTTTAATCAAATCATAACAGGACCTTCACTGTTGTTTTTCAGGGCCTTATCTCTGTTGTTGCAACTGATGGTTCATTTGCTGTCCTGTCCGTTTGAGGGTTTTTTCCATTCTGAGACCAAAGCTGTTCCTTTGAGATGGTGTTTAAAAAAAAAAAAAAAAAAAAAAAAAAAACAACCAAACACCTACCTTTTCTTTAAGCTTCTACTTAGCTTTGTCCAGAGTTTGACAATAATACCTCTTGTGTCAGCGATACCATCTGTGTTCTCATAGGAGACAACTAAGAAATAAAATAGTTTTGCGAAGACATTAGAAAGTAACACCCTATTCCAGGGTGTGCCATCCTGTAACACATCCGGGGTGGTGGAAATACTCTTCCCGTGAACTCACACCTCCCCACCACATAGTGAAGGTGTGCAATTGCTAATACAGAGTAATCACTGGTGCCCTGTCTGGTCGCTTGCCCAAGTGTGCTGATAGCTTTCATAATGTCTTTTAAATGAGGAAATATAAAACCTTGTCGTATGAGCCTTCCCCAGGTGGGGTGCTGGGTGGGAATGAGTCAGAAGTCCCTTCTCTGGTGTTAGAACTGATGTACCACAAACGTCCTACTGAAACCTGTTTCTACTGGTTTGATTTGTTAATCATGGAGCAGTGCCTGATGGGCCTGTTACTCGTTGCATCCTGCTAACACGGAGGAAGATGCTTTCTGCAGGTCTTCTCAAGAATAAACTTGCCTTTGCAGTGGTGAAGCAGGAGAGCTCCCTGAGGTTTTGCAACATGCAGCTGCAGAAGTTTCTCTGTCTCATGTCCAAAGGCATGCCTGCCTCTGAGATGCAATTTTGCAATCCCAGCAGGCCTACTGCTGCCCGCCCTGGGGTCGTCAGACCTTGGACACTGAGGGAGGAGAGCGCTGAGGCGTGGTGTGAGTTGGGCATCTCCTGGTTGTCTGGAGACGGTGACAGCAGCTGCTGTTGCTCAGTACCCACCCTCAACCTGATGCATCCAAGATCTGGAAAAACTTGGATTTTTACTTTGATGATACTGAGCACTCTTAGATGTTTAGAGTATGTTGGGTCTTGTGTGAGTATGCTGTGCGGCTCTCTTTGTGGCCCTGGAGAGAAGAGCAAACTTTGAACTGGCAAACACCCTTTGTTTGACGTCTTTATGGTATCTACTGCCAAATTGTGTTACTTTGGGGGCAAAGGGGGTGCTGCCTTGTCTTACCTTCGCTTTAGACTCTTCTCTCCCTCAAGTGCCATTTCATCCCGTCTGCTGGTCAAGGAAGGTGGTGTTGAACAAAGAGCCCTTTGTCTGGGGCTCTGCCTCCCTGGGAACAGCGGGTGGTGTCAGGGAGGGCTATGCCTGTTCTTCTGTGTAAGTGGAGCAGTGCAGCTCTGATGGGGTAATTTTTAAGTTCAAAGAGGTGGGTGAGATGTAAGACAGGGAGGGACACTGCTCTGGAGTAGGGAGCTTACTTAGGTGAGTCCTTTCCAGCCAACAGGTACACCACTCCCTGATACGAAATGCGTTTTGCATTTTAATTTGTGTTTTGCTTTGAACTTAACCTGGCACCCAACTATTACGTAGTTCTCCTGGGGCTTTTGTGCTGTATGTCTGCATATGAGTTCTGGAGAACAGGGCCCAAATGCAGTGCTTCTGAGAGAGGCAGGCTGCCATGTGTCTGTGAGCTGGTAGATGATTAATGAATGTATGTCCTCAAGAAAACAACAACAACAACAAAAAACAACCCGCACATTTAATCCCCCACTACCCAAGTTTTGTTTTGTTACTTTTTCTTGAAAAAAGTTGTATGATATGAAAAGCAGTCAGAGGTTTGAAAACTTTTCTTCACAGGTACTGCTAATAAAAGCATTGCCACCAGCATATAGTCTTCATGCTTTTAAGAGAGATGTATGATTTCTGCAGCTCTGAATACTTGACTCTGTGAAGTTTCCTGAGAATTGCAACCCTTTTCTCCCCATAAACAAATAGAAGAAAGTCTATTCAGAATTCGTTTTAAAGTCTGATTGTACAGCAGAGCAAGAGGGCATTCGTTTTCGTGAGCAGTGCGTGCGTCTTCAGCCGTAAGTCTGAGATCAGTAATGTCTGAAGCACTCGTAATGGCCCTTGTAGCATCATTCCATGCTTTTCTGTCAGGGAAATGATTATGTCTTAAAATATATTTATCTACTTGTTTAATTACTGCCTCCTTTTTCCCCACCAAAGACTGAGTTTTTCTATTCTAGGCAATCACAGCTTTGTGGCCTGGAAACTGTCTTCATATTCCTGGATTTTCCAAACTTGTCACCTTGAAATAATGGATGAACTGTTCTTCCATACATGAGCAAATTCTGTATTCTTAATTTTTCACTCCCCCACCCCCTTCAATAAGTTTAGTTGCTGTCAGATTTCCCCATGGTCCTATCTGTTCGTTATTTCACTTTTCTTGATTTTTCACTTGATTTTTTGACTGAGTAGTTTGCTATGGATGAGAAATACCTTTTTGGTGTGGAGAGCTGGTTCACATTTAGCTCCTAGTGAAATGGCAGTGTGCAATTCTTCATCAGGTTGAACTGCTGAGAATCTTTCACTCTCAACTTTATCCCTCTTGAGTCAGCCAGATGTTTTTGCAATGTCTAGTTTTCTTAAAGTTACTATCCTCATAAATTAAAATCGGTGGACTGTGAGACTGCTTCTGTCTTCGTATATATACAAACTTCTATCTATGAAAGATTTCTGGAGTCACCTACAGAATTCGTAGAATTTGCTTGATGTTCAGTTTGGTGGCTGAAAATATCAAAGTTTGTATTCAGCCTTCTGGTGAAATCCCATTCAACACTGTTTTAGTTCCCATCCACCTTCCAGTTTTGCTGCCTGGCCCATCTGAAATGTCTGAAACTGCTGTGGAGTCTGCAGCTCTCAAAGGCTGCTGTTCTTTGATGTAGTGAGAACAGTAGGGTTAGTTCATAGGGTAGTATTATTCCAAGTAATGGAGAGTCTGATTACATCCCAGAGGTTCATGGTAGGAAAAATACCTTCATTATCTGACTTGCTTTCCAGCCTGGAATAAGAGTTTGTGGTTTGGAGACACCAGTTTGTACTATAAACTTTGTTTGGTTTCATGGGATTTGTTTGTTGCTTTAATGAAACAAAATCTTGTGATGATAGTGGTATTTTTCAATACTATCTCAGTGAGGTACTAGGTGGAAGGAGGTGTATGCTTTTTAGATACAGCTGTCTTGCTCTCCTCTACTTTGACTGCAGCACAAGTATAATGTTACCCTTGTTTAAAAAAAACCCTAAGATTTGCCACAGCATTGAACTTCTGGGTTTTATTTGTGAGAAGGGAAAAGGAGTAGGAGGAGAGAGGGAAAACTTGCAGCTTTTACAACTCATGATTTGAAGTATCACACGTTCCTCTCAGACTTCCACTCTTCCTGGCTGTTACTCGAAGTCTGCAAACTTGCGATGTGCTGAAATTCAGCTGTGACCTTATATGCATTCATGGCAAGGTGGGCTTTTTTATTTTGTTTGCTTGTTTCAGATCTGTCTGGGCAGCAAAGAAGCTGATCGGAGTTGCATCAATTAGTAAAGAACTCTAGAGGCCTGTACAAAAGAAATTAACAGGGGAGGATGACTTTTTGAGAGATTGCAATTGAGGGAAGGGTGGAATAGCAGCCAGGCAGCTGGTTCCCAGAAGACTGGGAGATGGGCTAAATCACACCGGATTTGCTTGGCATTGCTTGAATTACTTTGCCTTAGCTCTTGGCTGGTACAGTGGGGTGCTGGGCTCATTTTCATGATGCTATAAAGACTTAAGTGCTTGGGAGAAGGGTCTTAAAAGCTATCTAACTTAACCACCAGGAAGCTGAGAGGAAAAGGCTGATCCCCGTTGGGAATTTGAGGAGTATACAGGGCTGCACTTGAGGTTCCGGTCTGATCCCACATTTCCAACTACTTGAGGCTGCCCTAAGTACTAACTACAAGGAAACTGGGAATGTGGCTCCTGGGTTCCCAAGAGGAAGCTGTCCTCCTCTTTCATGAAGTACAGCTTAAGGATTTAAAAGGGTGGAGTTAAATACATGAACACCTAGGTAGGCTTACAGCCTACCCAGCTGGTAAGCTCCTGCCAGCAAGGTTGGGGTAGGGATGACCTGCCTGTTTCTAGGCAATGAGCAAGGCATGAATAAAGTGTGAAGCTGCTTCACCCCTTCCCATCCTGAAGTAGATGTTCAGGCATGTAGAAAACCATACAGCTGAAAAACTTTAAGGGTAGTTAGGAGCTCAAAGAGGGTCTGTTAGCCTGTAGTCTGTCATTGCAAGTCTGGAACTTCACACCTGTTTTCCTAAAGTAGGAATTTTACAGTTTTAATGCCACCCATCTGGCCTTGAAGTTGACCCTTGATGGGAGAAGACAATAAGAAGGGCATGGTCACTGTTTAATCAGTAAAAAAAATATGCTTTCCCTTCTGTGCAAACCTTAAGGAAGAATTTTTATAAAATCTGTTTGAGCTGAGATGTGGTATGCTTTGAGTTGAAAGTTTGTATGGATAATGATGCCTCTTATTAATCACTTGACTCTCCTTGAAGTTAAGGTTTGTGTTTTCATATGAACAGAGTGGCAGGTGCAGAAGGCAAGCACATGTCTCTGCTGTAAAATTTTTACAAAGAATGATGGAGTCACCAGTGCAACTGTCCCATGACTCTTCGCTGGATAGTAGTGCATCCTAGTAGCAGTTAAAGACTTTTGCAGAGAAGTACAGTCCTTAATGCTTAGGGGATTTGGCTATGGTTTACTACATACTTCTTTTTTTTTCAGCTTCATCAGGCTGTCTCTTCTGGCTTTGGTTTCACTTCATCTCAAGTTCGTCCCCTCTTTTTCCTTTGCTGATTTTCTGATTTGTTACATGGTCTAAACCTGCATGGGAATTTCGGAGGGAAGAAATTGCCATGAGCTTCCTATGATTAGTCTAAGAAATCTCTTTCAGACTGACCATCCCCTTTTGCTTCTTGGGGCTGGAGGGGAAACTGTTACAACTGAGTTAACATGGCAAAGAAGTAAGGCAAAAATTATGAGTCTTTCCCTTCTGTAAGTACAGAACCCAGCTGGCAGGAATGTAGAGCAGGGCTTTTGATAGGTCGTGTGTTTGGGGAGGGAGCTGCAGAGAAATCTGTCACACAGGATGACGTCATCTTGTGAATTTTTGGACACCCAAACAGACTTTTTTTTTTCCCTGGAGCCAGTGTTTGCTGCTCAAAACAACTGATAGGAAGTGCGGTAGGAATTCTTCAGTCAGCATCCTCCCCATGGAAACCAGCACACTTCACGTCTGGGAACGAGAGCTGGTCACGTCAGCGCTGCCTATTAAAGCAACTGACATCACAGATGTCTTAAGCTTCGACCGAACTACTGTACAAATTGGTGCCAATAGGAAAATAAAACCATGCTATTTAAGCCATGTATAACTCTGTTTATAGGGAGAATGTAATTTGTGTGTTTAATTTAGCCTGTGATCCAAGACAGTAATTCTGCTGTGTCAGGGAAAGGCACTTCTGTAAATCTGAAACTTCGAGGAGTGGAAAAACTGGTGTTTTTTTCTCTGTCGTGAGCTGTTGTGCAGAGACTTTCTGTTCTCAGTTGGCAGATTGACTTGTTTCAGTGTGGAGTGGGGCGGGGAAGCTATTAACACTAATAGCAAAGGTGACCATTATTAACTGGATAGGAGAAACATGGGTATTTAACTCTCATTCTGAAGGACCTAAGCATTAGAGGGAAACTGAAGCCTGTACTTAATTCATTTTCCTCATAGTTTTATGCAGAGACATGAAGTTCCATTTCTTCTGCTCATTGCCTTTACTTCAGGTGAGACACAACTCCTTTGAACCAGGGTGCAAAATTCGATCCCAGAGGCGGGCAGAGCAGGGACGAGGAGGGAAATGTCATGTACATGCATGTACTATATGGGGGCTTTCATGAGTGCCCTCAAAGTAGGAGCACCTGGCTAGCGAGCCACCTGTCACAAAATCTGCAATTCTAACATGCTGCTGTCATCTTGGATGGTTGATAGCCTATGTAGAGTAAGAAAGACCTTTTAAATCTAAATGCTAAGAAGGTTATGTTTTTTGAGGGAGTCACCTTCACAGCACACTCTTCAACTATTTGTTGCCAGTTCAACCTTTTCCGGTTCATCTCACATGAATTCTGTATTGCAGTAGACTGGGAATAGCCAGCCAAGGCTGGCTGGCTGCATTTGGGTGGCTGAAATAATTACAGCTGGCTGTGTCTGTTCCTTGTTGCCTTGTTTCATGGTGCTCACCTGACCCCTCTTTCAGTGTGTGTGTGGACCAGCTCATCATGTGAAAGGTCCCAGTTTTGTCATGAAGGCTGCACATGTGCACGAAAAAGGAAGAGGGACATGTGATCAGGATGCATGACCGTTTCTGAAGGTCTTCATCAAAATGATGGGAAGTGCATTTGTTGTTTTCTGCCAGAAAAATAGGTGGTTTGGTTTCTTTTATTTAATTTTTACCATTATTAACCTTTTGAACATAGGAAAATGTAAGATGTGTATCTGTGAAGGAGAAAGTGTTCATCAGGAAGCACTGATTGGGGAAAGCTGTCTCTGAAATGCTGCATGGGCCTCTGCATTTCCAAACTCAAAAAAAATAAAGGCTTTATAGGCCGTGTGGGGCTACTGTGAAGCTTGATGGGAAAACTGAAACCTTGGTGAGATGGACGGACAGTGGCTTGCATAATCCGGTTCTTTGGCTACTGCATCCCTGTTAATTTAATTACTAGGATTCAGAGTATGGGGGAGGAATTAAGACATTTGCTGCATAAATGGCATCGCCAAAAAGAAGAAGAAAAACAGAGTAATGCTGTGTTTAGGATTTGTGGGTCTGAGTTGAGAGATTCTTACGACTGTGACTTGGAAACTCAGAACCAGCTGCTGGGAAGGATGTGTCCCACAGAGTCGGTATAGGAGGAGGGCTGCAGCATGTCCTGAGGTGTGAAATACTCTGAGTGGGAATGAAAGTCGTGGTGTGATAATAAATCAGCTTTAGTCTTTTCTAGACATTGTTGGGATGTTGGATGGGGGAAATGGTCATTACTTGTATCTGTTCACAGTATCATTTTTTTCCTGTGAAATGCTTTTGGACCCTCCAGGAGCACAGTTGCTATAGAAACATAATGGGAATTTAGACAAACTTTCTAACTAAAATTAATGGAGAACCTGAGTTTGACTTCAGACTGGTAGCATCTTAAAACAGCATGTAAATAGAAAAGAGACTGACATTTATAATAAGATCTAGTATGCATATGTTCCGATCTGAAAAACTGCTTTATCTGATTCTAAAAAAGAGGTTGAGATGCACTTGAGAACCGAGGGGGGGGTTGGGGTTGGTTGGTTGGTTGTTTTCCTTTTTGTCAGTTTGATTCCTGCTGACTGACCACTACCCCATTGCAGGAAGCCTATGGATGCCTGTAGGTTACCTGTGTGGTAGTACCCATGCTGCTAAAGACACACAGCATGGACCCAAAAGTCTGCGAGAGCTGTTGTAGATAGATGGTTGGGAGCAGATGTGCTTGTGCTGCCTTCCCAAGCTGGGAGCCCGGTGCACAGAATTCCCAACGGCAATGAGCTTGGCTGATCTTGTCAGTTTATACTCCTGTAGTCATCCTGCTGGGTGTGGGAATGAGCCGGGGAAATGCTACGGCAGTAGTAGGGAGGGAGAAGAGTGAGAGGGAGATGGTGGTGGAGGAGGGAAGCAGGAGACCATGGCAGCAGCAGCCTGGGTGGTGGTGGAGGGCAGGAGCAGGAGGAGGTGGTGGGAATGGGGCTCTCTTACGGGCGGTGGGGCAATGCCAGCCTTGCAGGGATGAGGCGCCCTGCCAAACCCGCTTTGGGTCCAGGGCTCTAGTTTCTAACTGGTAACTGGCTTTGAGTACCAAGTGGTTCTTGATACTCTGTTTAGGAAAACTTCTGGTACCATTTTAACAAAAAGTTGCTTTGCTGATCTGCGTTTCTGGTTAAAACTCTCATGACTAGAATTAGTCTGTCTAGAAGAAAGAGACATATGGCAAGCAAATGGCCCTTTTTAATGAGCTTCCCACTCAGCAGTTGGCTGCTCATCCAGTTTGTGTGTGGCACAGTCTTAGAGAAGCATCTTATTGCCAGGAAAAAAAAAAAAAACAAAAAAAAAAAAAAAAACCAAACAAAAACCTGAAACCTTTTGGTGGGTTTTCTTTCAGGGAGAGGGGGAACAGATCATAATGTAAGTATTAGAGAAAGACAAAGCCTCATGTTAGCTTCTTCAATAATTTGTTACTGAAGCTGTAAGAAAATGTTGCAGAACCTAGTTCAGAAAGCTGGAAAGCACCCAGTTCTTTACCTCTCAGTGGTGATTGGGTACCATATGTACCTTTTTACAGCACGTGGGATTTTCTAATGATAAATAAAATAAGTAACATAATGCCTGACTTCTGAAAGTCACAGTAGTCTAAAAGGCCACAGTAAGTGATTGCAGCTGGTCTATAAAATCCTATTAAAAATTAATTTCATTAAATGCTTACAGAAAATACTGTATTGGGTAGCCACTAGTGGGTCTGGAGGATTGATGGGACCATTGTTCCTACACTGGAGATGCCACCAGTATGGGAGCATAAACTTTGTGTTGACCAGTTTCTGCTGTTAGTTACAGCTGTGTGACTGGTTTAAGAGAATTCCATTGCCTAAGCATAGTAAGGAGTCATGCAAGTAAAAAAATATTTATTTATGCCCAACTTCCTCATTCAGCCTCATGGCTTCAGATGAACTTATAGCAAGGCCAGGCTGTCCTTCAGCACTTAACCTTGCCTGCTGAAGAATATTCTGTGCTATGGCAATGCCTTTCAGTATTGGATCTGACGTTGATGTTTGTTCTCATATTTGAGTTAGCTTGTGTATAGCAAATGGAGAACACCTTGCCCTCCCTCATCCTGCTACTGACCCCATCTGAAGCTCTGCCTCGTCTGATGTGCAGCAGTGCCACTTTTCCATCTCACTGTGATTTCTAACACTTCTCCCCACCACTCGGTGATTGCTTTGAAAGTGCAAAGTACTTTGCCACCCTTTCTGTGCATTTGGGACTCCTCAGCCTTCAGCTACAGAGAGAGGACTGCTTGTGCAGGATTCAGCTTCGAGCACTGCCACCACACGGTGGTTTGGTTGGATCCTTTTGTCACTGTAAGGAAGAAGCTGGTTAAGTATTTCTACAAGAAAAAAAGAGTTGTGATTTAACCCTGTTTCAGTAGGACCGCCTGCAAGAAGAGTGGGAGGTACTGGGGTTGTTGCAGCAGTGGAGTGCCACCTAACCCTTCACCTGGTACTATTTACTCTATCTTTAGTTGTCATGAATAAAATTCTTGTTACTCTTTCAGAAGAGGAAGGGAAGCTATTAGCAGCAACAATTGTGTGCATCCAGCTCTTTTGATAAGATATGAGCTAGTAATTGCAACTTAAAATAACTTCTCCCAGTCCATCCTGTTAGCTGCGCAGTTGTTATCTGAGCAGCCTGGGAACAGAGCCGTGCCGCTAGCCTCAGATGCTACCAGGTCTAGTGTCTGACAAACTGGTTCGAAATCTGGGGATGAGCTTTTCAGCTGGCCAACACAGTCTGGGTGTTTGGTTTTTTTTTGTAGACTGTTAATCTGCAGTCTTGCAGGCTTTCTTCCAACTGTGTGCGTCTAGCAGCGGCTCTTGCGAAGTTCCCCCTCCCCAGACCTTGCCTGGACCCACGCCAGCCAAGCACGTACATACAAACCTTTTCTGTGTCAATTTGCTGGTGACCAATTATAGCAGTACAATATGGAGGGGAGGAGAGGGAAGGCATTTGACTCTCTCTATTTGCCAAGTCATATTATCATAGCAAGGTGTGAGTAATAGCCACTCTATATATATACAGATATGTATATGTACACACACACACACACACAAATGCCAGATCTCACTTTGATTTGATTTTCAAGGTATTTGTATGCCAGAAAGCAGACTACTTCCAGACACCTTTTCTTTGTGCACAAGCGGTAAAAACCATTCAGTGTGAGTGGGCTGAACTTTTTTTGGGGAAAAATGTAAATGTATTTTAAGGAAGTTATGCTCTGAGGGGCAAGTAACTAAAAAAAGCAATGCAGCAAAATTGTATAATTTTACCAGTGTGGCTGAGCTAAACTGTGTTCTTTGCCATTGGGATGCAAGTATGGGGATTTAATTTTTTAATCTAGTTTTTCCATTGTAAAGCATAAAGGGTGTGTACACTTTTATAGCATAGTGAATTAAATAGGATCAATTAGAAGTTGGTAGGTTCTGCCGATTGTACAGTAAGTGGTAGAAAGTTTTCTCAGTGACTGATCCTTTCATATCCAGAAATAAGCTAGTAAGTTATCTATCTAGTTTATTTCCATTGTCTTAAATCATTCTGAAAAAGGGTAGGGTAAATTTAATGCAAGCCAAAAGCAGGCTTTTGAATTTTCTGTATCTCTGATTACTCAAAAAATGGCCAGAAGAATCCTCTTTCGTATGAAGTTTTCAACAAAACTATTGTGCTTTAGACACTTGGCGCTAAATGAAATGCTGAAATACATTAAATTAACAAATTTTAAGAACATAGAATAAAGTTAACTAGT
This sequence comes from Tyto alba, assembly GCF_018691265.1. Taxonomy (NCBI): domain Eukaryota; kingdom Metazoa; phylum Chordata; class Aves; order Strigiformes; family Tytonidae; genus Tyto; species Tyto alba. Next base: position 3,976,447 of record NW_024881301.1, read on the forward strand.
GCGCTTGGGGGAGATGGGGAAAGATGTTTGGGATGCTCTGAAATTCCTGTATGACAAATTGCCACAGCTTGTACACATCTGAGTGAGTGTGCAAGGAAGCTGGTGTTTCCATCAGAAAGTTTCTGCAAAAAAAGAAGTTCTAAAGGGAGTGGGGAAGGAGGTTGAGTCCTAGAATTAGAAACCTACTAAGTGTTTAAGACCTACGAAAATCAAATTTCTCTTCCTCAAGTTTTCAAAACAAAACCAGTATATGAATGCTTCTGAGAGGATTGCTCTGCCCAAATAAATAGCACAAAGTATCTCATGCCTTGTTTAGTACAAGGCTACTTTTTCAGGCGAAGAACATTTTCAGCTTTAAATGCCTATTGTGTTCATAAGCTGCTGTGGTGGACAGCAGCTGTACTGCATATAGATAGTGACCCTCCCTTTGAAGGGCCTGTGTATCGCAGGAATCGTGTGTGCGCTTTATGTGCATATTTCTAATGTTTGATGGTTTGTGTGGTGATGATGGGTATTGATTGGTTTTCATTGTTACGGGTCCAGTCACGGTGATCTTTAGATGCATTTATAAAATAAAGTGAAGGAGAAAACAAGCATTACTGCCAGCGGCCTCACCTTGCACAACAGTAAGTGCTGCTCTACTAAATCTGAATCAAAAGTCTCAACCACTGCACTTTGAAAGCAGCACTCGATCATGTTCATAGTTTAGTTGGATCAGTTTAGAACACCTCTCTTTCTCAAGGCTTAGTTGTTTGTAAAGCTCAAAATCTTGTATGGATAGATCTTTGGAAAACTAAAATGCGGGACCTGGTTGGTTAGCATTTCCCTAGGTTTCAGTATCATTGTCTTCAACAGCAATCAACAATAGAAACAACTTGGGCTGGGCTTGGCAGATGAGGCTTTTTGTTTCTCGTTCTCCTTAGTTGGAGTGGTGATCTTGGGAACAGAAACAGAATACTTTGACTAGTGTTGCTATAAATATTAGTCTGCCCTCCAGGAATTCTCTGCACTAAACAAATAAACAAAACTGTTTAAAAAATTTGTCCTTTTATGTGAGGAACCATTAAAACAAATACAAACACCTTCTTACCTATATCCTCAAACAGTTTCTCTGAAATGGATTTTAAAATAACTTCAGGTGTTGTCTTCTTGCATTTGGGGTCTGTTTGTGGTATGCAGCCACAACTACATGTTGTTGCATGTTAGAGCATGTCCCATCATGGCTTTTTAGGCCAGATGAGTTTCACAAGTCAATTACACTTAAAATTAACAAATGATATAACTCAGAAATTTGTCTTGAATGAGCAGTTTTGTAGTTCCAGGGCTTAGTAACCCTCATCAGTTAATTCTTCACCACATAGTCTTCATTTGAAAAGCTCATCAGTCGTTCATCTTGGTAATTCCTTACTGGAGGGAAAAATTCTTCTTTCTCTGCCGTAGGAGGAGAGTGCTTATGGCACATGGGTGATGTTAGAACTTTTGGGTGATGTTTGGAGTAAGTGAAACAACGAACAGCATCAAGGAGGGGTTAATTAAAGCTCTTCTTAACTGTTTTCTCAGATCAGAGGAAAACTCTATACTCTCTCTGTTATAAGCAGTTTTGCAGAAGTACATAATGTTTCTTGAGTTGAGCCATGGATTTTTTTTTTTTTTTTTTTTTCCAAGAGAGTAATAAAAGTCCCACTAATTTCAATGGGAGCAGAGCTAGATGACTGATAAGGGCTCTTGAGAAGAGCCTACTTCTGAGTATTTGAAAACACTTGTATTCTCTGGTGTTCCGCTGATACTACCATGGTTCAAAAAGTGAGAAATATGAGGAAGCAAGTGGGTGACTTCTAGTTATTTGAACACAGTGCCCTGGATCTAGAGGCTTACTTCTGTGAGAGGGGGTGGAGGCTACAGATAGCAAGGTTTTCAAATCTTATTCAGAAACAACTAAGAATCAAAACCACGTTGCCTTAAACTTTGAAGCTTAATCTAGCACTATAAAAGAATGTCCAGCTATATCTGTATAGAAATAAATTATAGCAAAATCAGTTTAATGCCCAAGGGTGGGTGGAGCTAATGCAGATATGAGGACGCTTATGCCTGTTTAGCTGATTCCATATTAAATATAGTTCAGGTGTAATGGCAGCAACAACAACAAAAATGTGAATCCATATTAAATGTAGGTTGGTTGTAATAGCAGTAACAACAAAAATGTGTCCTTACAAACTCAGAGTATATTAGTACAATAATTAATTTTAAACGGACTGAATTAGTCACTCCTAACCACCCACGGCAATGGATTTATAGGTGTTGCATTTTAGAGCACCAAATCTAGATTCCTTATCCTTAGCTGCTATATCTCAGAAACATCGTGGGAGTGAAGAACAGTGTAAATGTGGTTTCCACTGAAAAGAGCAGGTGCAAGACCATATACAAAGGACTTGTATTATTTAATAAGAGCACCTATTCTTGGGCCACAGATTGAACCATATCCAATCAAATATTTGGAAACAGATGCACTCGACTGTTTTTTCTTCTCTCTTCCCTTCCAGTGGATACAATTGCACGTACTAAAACTAACTGATAAAGATTAATTCTGTATAATAACTTTTTAGTTTAAAGAAAAAAAATGTTAAAAAGACGGGGGGAAAAAAAGAAAAGAAAGCACATCCAAACTGTTCCTTTCCATAAGTAGTTAAACCTACTTGTTTTTGCGGCCATGAAACTTTATAGAATTTTCCATCATGAATGGAACGTATACAGTGCAGGAGTCAATAACACAAGAAATGTAAAATCCCACAGTACTGTTTCCATGGATGTCTTTCAGTCTGGTGGTAGATGTTTTGATGGAATTTTTGATTTTAGCTTGTCAATTTCTTCTTCAAACTTTTCTATATGTGAGTTATTGCATAGGAATTGTGGAGACATAGTAAGTATAATGTTTGACTATTCCAGGACATCTGACTAGGAGATGACAAATTTTTGTTTGCAGTTACAGATGCAAGATTTCAGACCAACATGGAAATCAAACTTTGGGTGTCAGCACCAGTATTCTTTTAAATAGTATAAACAACCAGACAGATTATTCTTAGCAATGATTTACAAACCCACCAGAGATTTGATTTCATCCAGATTGTAATGCAGCATTTCCCTTTGAGCTGCAAAGTCAGAGTTATTTTGTCAGTAGAGGTTGTTAAGTTGCCACTACTTTTTTTTTTTTTTGCTGTAATTTTCAGCCTGGATGTGGTATCACCTGAATGTTTTTGACTGCTCAATGGTCTCGTGTTAGCTAACACAAACATAGAGTAAACGTGAAGAAAAGCGAAGAAATTGCTGAACTTGTATAGAGATTTGGTAAATCCCTCCAAAAGAAATAAAGCATTTCTTCTGTGCTTGGCACATTCTTTCACTGGAATTTTTTCCCCTTACGCTATCAGACTGATTTATCTATTTATTTACTTTTTTTTTTTTTTTCCTGCAGATGTATTGGCTTCAGGCATTGGCGACTAACCCGAGTTATATTTGTGGAGTTGATGTCTGTATTGTATTGATTGTGCTATTCCTAAATATAGCAAAGTCACTTTTAGACTGTTCTCTCCCTCTTGTTTTGCAGTCAGAGATGCATGTTCTTCTGTGAGCTATTAGGCACCACTATCCTGCAAGTTCAGTACCTCAGTGTTTAGGTTTTGAGTAACAGCTTTCTGCTCTCGAGAACTGTGAAAAGTAGTAGTTTAAAAAAATATCTTTGTGCTGTAATTGACTAGCAGAAGTTTTTAAGGATCTTTTTTAATAGCTGTTAAAAACCTAAAAACTTCCCTCTTTCATTGTGCAATTGTTATTAGCAAGATCTAGATGTTCTTTGGCAAAAGTCATTATTACTTTTTGAAAAAGTTACTGCTGTGGGGTCTTAAGGGCTGCTTTGTGTTACAGTGAATCTTGCTGAGGTCCAGAATGTTAGCAATAGATTTTCTATGGTTTGTTCAGTTCCATAAATCTTTCCAGTAAGAGACTGCTTACTGTTGGAGTCTTGCAAAGACACGACAATAGAGCCATCCTGGTTGTTCTTTGCGAGGTGAATTGCTCTCCTGCCTAAGAACATGCTGTTGAAGGTCTTGTTCTGGATGCAATTCAATGATTAGGCTCAGCCAGGAGAAAAAGAACTTCCCAGGTGAAGCAGGAAGGTGTATGAGACTGAAGTTCCCCTGGCTGGACATGTAGCAAGAGTGAGTGATAACCTTTGTCTAGATAAGCTGCTTCTCTAAGATGAGAGACTATATTTTTGTATACCAGATGGTGCTGGCTGAAACAATGGAAAGTGAAGAGGAATTCCTGACTCTGGGCTGAAGTATTCACGTGGGCTTGTGCTAGAGACACCCTGAATTAAGGATAATAACTAAACTAGCCTTATCCTGAAGAGAGACCAGCTTTAAAAGTACTTGGTATTTGGCTAGAGAGGAATATTTGTGAGAACAGTTGTAATTTGGCACTGAGTTGCAGTGTATTCATGAACGCAGATGCAAAACCAGAAGAGCATCACGTAGTTTCAATGGAAAATGTCTGTCCGACCACGAACATCTCAAAAGTAGCAGCAGCTTTGGGTTACATAGTGCCCGAGGTACCCTGAGTTCCGTGGCTGTGCCCCAGCTCCGTAGTTGTCCCGTGGGCTGGAGCATGGGCTGGGTGGAGGTGCCCCACCGCCGGCCCGTGGCCGAGCGGGATGGTAATTTATAATCTTAAATTCATGATGTAATCAGGATGCTTACGAGAAGGGATTTTGTAACCGTCTTTCCTGTTTTATTAGTATTATCTTGTATTGCAAAACCCTTCCTATTACCAGATCTGTTTGTAGGTGTGTTTATTCTTAGGGGTTGGGACTTTTCTTTCATCCACAAACTGAACTCTTAATATGTGGTGTATTTATGTTACACCCATTTTGCCATCTTTATGTTCTTGGAAGATTCCAGTCCAGTTTAACATGCTCCACTGACCATATAATACTAGAACTGATTTGAATCTGATTTATATGACTTTCTTTCAAAAGAACAACCAATGCGAGTAGTCTGTTTCCTCTAAAAATGCATCATTCCATACTGTTTTCTGGGCCTTTCTTCATCCTGCTGAAGCTGACTGGTAATAAATCCTTTCATTTGGTCTGTATGTTGACTACTTGCACATAAATGTTGATTTGACAAAACAGCTAGTTGCAGCCTGCTTTGTCTTACATATTGACAAAAGTTTTAAGCAGAACTGAAATCTCTCTAACAAGAGCTTAAATCATACAGCTAAAGGATATGAATGCAAATTTGTCAAGTGTTGCAGCCGTATCTAAATGGTCCTTTAAAAAAAAAAACAATTGCTGATTTGTTGCCAAGATTTTCTTGAGGAGTTTTTTGTTTCTATTCCTTTCACAGAGTGGGAAAGGTGCTTGGGCTGGAATTTTTTCCCCACATCTTGGAACCTAATACACTCAGAAGTACAAAAGCATAATTCCGGTAACTTGTCTTCAAAAATGTAGCATTTAAAAAAAATTTAGTCTTGTGCTGCAGAACATTATAGACACCAGAAAAAAATGCTTATGTAACTTCAGAAACCTCTTACTTGAATTGAACTGTGACTGGTCTTAAGCCGTATTTAGTGCCTACTTCCAAATTAAAATAATACTTGCACAAGCTGGGCAGAATATGGAGCTATGAAACCATTTTTTATTACGTGCCTAGTTTATGCATGGCTGACATGATTGCAAGAAATGTGCTTCCATGTGTTTGTATGTGTATATATGCACACAGTGATATCTGTGAACAATAGGGAGACTATAGCTCATTTTCTTAAGTCTAATTCTTTTTAAAGAAAAGTGAGTATCTTTATGACACATTTAATTTCAGACTTGGTTTAACTAGTTAGAGAGCTTGACAATCCTTTATTATTTGTTTTTGTAGAGCGGCCAGAGTATGTTAAGCACCATTCAGATACTTAGGCAAATAGTCCTTGTGGTGGGAAACTTTCATCCTAGTAAAGGCAAGCAACAGAGGAGATGGCAACAGGGTATATACATTTAGGGTATATCCAGGCAACTCTTTAGAGCTGCATGGATCTTACTTGAATGGCTGTATAATTTTTTTTTTTTTTTTTTTTTTTTTTTTTTTTTTAAAGCTGGCAACCTCTCCACAACTGAGTGATGCTTCCTGCCTCCCTTTCTTGGTAGGGAGCCTGCGTGTTCTGCCAGAAAGCAGCTGTCACTTGACACAATCTGTTCTGTGCTCCTCCGGCGTAGGCTGGCTGCTCAAAGGGGAGCTCTGTTGATTCTTACACATTAGGAGATTAGAGAGTGACTTCAACCTCCCTTGGTTATTAGGGCTTAAAGACCAGCTGCAGAATGAAATATTTGGAGCCTGTTTCACTAGCTTTCCGTGGTGAAGTGGGTCAGGGTTGTGTATTGAAAGAGGGAGGGGTATGCTATTTCAACATCTACAGATGCTTTAAGCGTATTGTGGTAGATGTGGGGAGGGGGAAATTGGAGGGGGGAAAATTTTTTAAGAGTTTATGAAGTGGGATTTTTGGTTTTGTTTGTTTCCTTGAAGGGTTTGAAAGGTAAGGTCCATGTTTTTAAAATTGATATGTATGTATCTACTGTATATGCATGTGCATATATAAAAATATAGACATACATACACACACACACATACATATATATATATATATATATGAAACAGTGATTACTAATTACGGCCACCTCTTTTAATTACTGTTAACAGTTCAGAGTCATATGATGCTGCTCCTAAAGGCAAATTTCTTGTTACGGAGAACATAAAAGTAACAGGGTAGTAAGACCAAGCTTCCTTACCAGTACCAAGTGAAGGAAAAAAATATTTCTGCAGAACAATTAAGCCTGTTTGGAAGGTAATGAGCACCAGAATCACATGCCAGGGCATAGTTGCAAGGAGTTTCCGAGTTAGAAGAGACACTTGTATGTGACCTTAGTTCTCTAAAATAAGCCTTAATTAGTAAATAGCAGTACAGGGAATTTTGCTATGTACTAAGTCATCCCAGAGACCTATCTAAAATGTTTCATCAGGACAATTTTGAGAGAGCCAGTAGTGCTTACCCTATTTGTATACAATTATGTTATTTAATGCTTTGTTTCAGTGATTAATCTACAGACAGTCTGATATGAAAGTAACATCTTTTGGGGTATACTCAATAAACTTAACTGAAAGGCAGTATAGCTGAAGGATATAAGAAGAACTGATTACCCTTTGGCATTTTTTCTGTTCCTAAAGCTAAATGAAGAAAGATTATGTCTGTGTAATCTTAAGGCATCCTTACATTTGCAGTATGCATAGTCTTAAATTTAAGAGAATTTCTGATAAATACATCTCTTTTTTATGCTTAATACTTATTTCCATGCTGAGAGATCACAGTTTAAGTCTACTAGTTAAACTACAGTGATTTGACAAGGTAATGTGAAGAATCAAACTTTAGTGTATATTTAGGGTTCTCCAGTGATCTTACAGGAAAGGCACTTGTATAAAATTTGATCCCTCTATTCTACTAGAAAAGCTATTATAGACAATCTGTGAATGATTTCCATCTTGGAAAAAGATGGAAAATTTATCAAAGAATGCAAATGGCTCAACAGAAAACAAGTCATCTGTTTAATCACAGCCTCATGTTTAATTGACAAACTGGCACTTCCTTGGTTCCTTAAAGAAGTGGTCTTCATGTCCTTCAAGTTGTGAAATTGAAGTTTGTCACAATAATTCAGAAAATTCATGAGTTCCACAGACATTGTCCATGAACATTTCAGCTGTTTGACTTTGTTAGAGATCATGAGATCAAATCCTTCTTGCCTCTTTCCCTTCCTTCTCTTCTGTCAGTAAAGAGTGTTTTGTTTGTATAGTTTCTTGGAACAAAATCCACTGACAGCAGTCTGTGCAGTAGATTTATTAAGCAAATACAGTAGCTCCTTCTGTAGCTTCCTTTCCCGTATCATGCCTGTGACCCTTGGAGTTTTTCCAAGATAACGTCAGTCTTAGGCTTGGTAGTTTGATACATTAATTATGCTTATGTGCAGCTGAGCATCTTAGACTTCATTCATTCATTGCTACTTTTGACAAATCTTGCAAAGTTAGCTAGTTCCTAGAGGTGTTTGGTTCGAAAGCAGAAGGATTTTAGATTATGGCCTGTGGGAACACCTACTAGTTGGTCTTTGAAGAAGACCCTAGCAGGGTGGTGATGCTCCTTATTTCCAACTTTTACCTAACAGTTGAAAGTTCAAAATCGGGACTAACCCAGAGGCTGTCTCAGTACAGCAAACTTGTTATGGTGGTGGATAGACTGGTGGAGTTGGGGAGGGTCATTGTAACCACTGGAGTGGCTGGACCGCTTAGCTGTTTAAGTTGTACCGGGTTCTCCTTTTAATGTTATGTCTTTGACTCCTCTGGATATTTTTTTTTCAGTGGAGATTCTGACACTACTTTGGTCAGTGTAAGCCTAGTAACAACAACAAAAAAAGTGTCTTGCTTTTCACAGTTGCATTACATGTAATTGATGGACCATTAAAAGCCATTACTGCAGGGGGAACAAACTTGGAAATCTTCCTTCTCCCTCAGAACTCTCTTGTGTACTGAACTGTGTGTACTCTTAACATATCTTCTCGAAGCACCTGCAAGGAAATATAAGGCACTTGGTAGAAAATTAAATGCAAAGCAAAAATTAAGGGTCATGCCTCACTGATTAAACATACTTGAAGACATAGGTGTGGTACTTCCTACCCTGTTCTGCTGTTGTAGGTGTGAGCTACTTAGTGCTAGACAGTTCTGAAAATCTTCCCCAAGTATGTCCATTGGGTGCATTTTCACTTAGGTGCTGTATTGAAGTAAGAACTTAAATGAAAATAGAGTTGAAATAGTGATGGAGATGGAGCAAACCTAGCAATACTAAATGGTGACATCTTTCATGTAATGGTGAGAACAGGAAGCATGGCAGTGTAGGAGGACAGAACCAGGTTTCAGTTGCTAAATATGTTGATTTGCTGTCAGTTCTCTGCTAGTCTGATTCTTCCCTAGTGGGTGAGTAGGATGTGCAAGGGTTCATTCTTTAAGTTATTTCATATGTAAAAACTGTAGCTGCTGTGCAGGCTGAAGTGTGCTTACATCAAGCAAAGGGCTTACGCTGGTGTAACTTAGATGATGAAACTTCTGTTTATGAGGATTCTTGATTGCGTATTGACTCAGTTATGCCTAGCTGATTGAAATAACACTGTACCAAATTAAAGTACACTAATTTGCATATTACTTCCGGACTAATCAAGAATAGCTATAACTACCAAGTACTTGATTTTGTCGTGTCATTACTCTGAAGCATAAACTTTCTGTAGTGCGTGTGTGTGTGTGCTACCTTTTACTTAGCAAGAATGGAGAAGGGTACATTTCCTATCTCAGTTTTTCTGGAAACTCGATTTGAATGGAGTTTTTGCTTGAGGTGGTATTTGGGGATAATGCTTAGCTTCATGGTTTTAGAAGTAGTAGATGACAAATCCAAGTTTGTAGTAGATGTTGATTGGTACCAGTAAAAGGAATTGTTGGCAGCCTGCCAAAACCTTGTTATCTAGCTTTTTCCAGGTGTGTTTTTGTTTGTGAATTCTCTTCCTTTACTAAATGCTTCTTTAGGGCTTTCATGGAGATTCAGATCCTGTCTGTAATCTTATGTCAGTTTATAAACACATTCAATTAAAATTTGTATAAGGACCTAAGGTTTCTAGATAATGATGACTGTTCGGTAGCAAATGACAAAGATGCCTGACAATATTTCATGGGTCGATAAATGTAAGTAGACTTGTTAAAGCATCCAAATGAAGCTTAAACTCACTGCTTGTCCTCTGGATTGAAACTAGAAGCTCATGGCTTATACGTGATGCGTCAGTTCATGATCTGAGGCTGGAAATCCTTCACAGATGAGCCAAACAGGAATATGACCCATAGTGTATATTAACAAGAAAACTAACTATTGATGGGTGGCCATTACCTGCTTGGAAGAGCTGGGGTGTTTTTGACCTTCAGAAGACTGCAGCACTAGGCACAGGGCTGAGAATTCCAAATGATGACAGATTACTAGAACTTGGCCTAATTGGGATGGAAGTTCAGGATTAAAATCTTACTGGAGTGGATCTTGCCTAATAGCAGTGGTAGAGACCCTGCTCAAAGGTACAGCTGCCAACTGCCTCCTCCAAAGGGTGGTACAGGAGGGTGAGAAGCCAGCCAGGCTCTGCATGGAGGGTGGTCTCCTCTCTGGGAAGTGGAAAGATTGCTTGGGCGAAGATGGGGGCCTACACTTTTAAAATCTGGGTGCATAAACCTGAGACACTTTCCTGTTGAGACTGTTGGAGGGCTACATTCTTCCATTGTGTCGATGGAAAACAGAGGTTGGTAATGCTTTCTGATTAAATGAACCCTTCTGTAGAAGAATCACTTTTTTTTTTTCTATAAACTGTAGGGTAGTCCTCCAGTGCTGGTCACAAAGAAACCAATGCAAAATCCTGTGGTGCTTGTGTTCGAAATGAGACAATCAGTGGGAGCTGGTTATCCTGAAAATCTCAGTAGACTACAGAGCTGTTACTGTGATGGTCTGTGGTTGATCAAAAACTTGAACTTAATGGCCCTGGTGACTTTCCAGTCCCATGTTTCTGTGGATGCTATATCTACCTGGTGCCAAAATGCCAGTGGATGTTTGAGGTACTAGAGAGCAGAAGACCTTTGGCTAGCACTCTGAGAAGTTTTTGTCCTTTCTCTGTAAATCCAAATAAATGACAGTTTTTTGGGTAGCAGTCTGAACCCTGACTTTAAATCTTAGCTAAAGATTTAAAACCTGGATACCCTGGAATGGCTTGTTTCTTCTTTTTTTGTGGAAAAAGTGATGAAGAAGGAAAAATGGAGGCAGAGAGGGGCACTAGCTGTAGTATTTGTAGGTATGTTGTTTCTCTGCAGCAACAAGTTATATAGGGAGTCATAATATTTTTGTTAGACCGGCTGGAATTTCACAAAATAGAGTTGGAGAAGGCAGGCAGACTTTTGGGCACGTGGTCCTTAGGGACAAACAGCTATTTTTGTACTGCACGGGAGGGTTGAGACTTGTGGAGGAGTTCTTGGTGGGAAGGAAAAAATGGAGGACGTGAGTATTGAATTAGGAGGGCAAAACACAGTTTGGCTTATAGCGGAAAATTATCTCAGCCTTAGAGGGTGAGACTGAACACTTTTTTTTTTTTTTCCTGTGTGATTGTGTTGTTACCCAATGGATAGCAGTGTGGAAAGCACCCAGTGTAGGGCTCTGTGGACACCGTGTTGTTCTTGGAGTGGTGCATTCAGCTAAGGCCTCTTCTGATTCTTGGTGCTTCAGCACTTGGGCAACTCGTCTCCTGTGGGAAGGAACAAGTGAGGAGAGGATTCTTTTTATACAGGGAGGAGAAAAAGCTGTATTAGAGACATTCTTACAGAGTAGCCAGCAGTGCTCTCCAGAACACAAGTCATCTCTGCTTCAGTCCTTGGTCTAGCAGACTGGAAAGCTGGACCTGCTGTGTTGCAGGTGAGCCTGCTGACTGCCTAGTTTTTGAGTCATGAAAGAGAGGTACTGCCTGTAGTCCCAAATCTAAGCAGCGAACTATGATGAAGGATGTTGTAGGATCTGAAATCCAGTGATGGTTGTAGAAAAGTCCAGTGAAGAGTTCTTAGAAATAACCATTATTTGTTCATTTGTACAGTTAAAATAGAGGTTTGGGATTTTTTTAATTAATTCTAATACTATTTTTAAAAAACAAAACACAGGGACACTACTGTGTCTCTGTACTGGCATATGTCACTGTCTAACTGCATGTGCCTTCCTAACCTCTAATCTCAACCAGTTCTCCTTTAGAAGTTGAAGATAGTTGTTTACTATGTAATTTTACATTTACCTGATTGAGAACGAGTTAAAGGGGACTTTTGTTATCTAAGTCCTTCTCAAAAGCATTCATTTACTAGCTACCAATAGAAGAAGGGTTCAGGAAGTGAGCTGGGTGAATGATTTTACACTGCATGTGTTCACCATCTGTGATTAATCTGGATTGAAGAGGCCACACATGCAAGGATTTAATTTAGACACTTTAACCAGGTAAAAACACTCTATTGGTGTTTTCTAATAGGTCTAAACTCAGAGCTATAGTATATAGTAAGAAAATGTTAATTCTCTAAATAACATCCTAGCACTGTTTTAATTCTGATGTAATTCAGATCCTAAACATTATGGTCTCTATAAGCATCAGGTGGGAGGCAATAAAGGCAAATGTTATATCCTAGGCATGTAGTAGAAGATCAGTGTGTAAAAGAATCCCTACACACATATGGAGCTGCTTAATATGTCTATATAGTGAAAAGTACATCATTGTATCTATGTAAGAAAGCAAGTGATTTCTAGGCTTCTTTCATTAGTCTTTAGTGGGAGTAGTAGGTTTAGTAATATTTAAGCTTATGCAGCATCCTGATAAATCAGACAAGCCAAGAGGTTCTTAAAGGTGCTGCGTGTTGTTGATGGTTATGGGGCCAAGGGAACTAATCACTTGACTTAAAAGAATGTTGGCTGGTCATCTAGAAATATTTCTAGAACTCAGAACACTTTCATATGCTGTTAACAGACAAGATTGTTACTGAAATTTATATAGTGTTTATTTTGGTATACTTAGTAAAATAACATTGTTTCCACAAAAGACTTCGAAATCTTGGCTGCAGTTAGGTCACTTTCATCCTACAACTGAGAACGGGAGCACACCAGGCAAACTGGAAAAGTGATGTTTGTAGTACAAAACACTGTTAAGTAAACTTTGGAAAAATGTATTTGAAGGAAAGGATAAACTCTGTTCATTGACAGAAAATCCAATTCATGTCTGTTGGTCTCATGTAAGACAGCAGCACCTTTCATTGTGAATGAGGACGGTTTTAATGGTATTTACTACAGTTTAAAAGTACTTCCCTGCCCTGTCAGATTTAAACGTTGTTATAAAATGCTGTATTTGGACATACTCAATAAAATCTATCTTAATTAGCGGTTAAAAAATCAGCCAGGCAGAACTGTTTCTTAATTGGTGTTCCTTTCTAGAATCCAGATGACTAGCACTATGTAACTGCTAATACTTGAAAGAAGCTTTCAAGATTCGAGCTGGTTTATGGATGGCCTCTGCACTCAATGTACAGAGTACAGGCATTGGCTCACTTAAACTCCTTCGTGCCACTCAGGTTTACAGCTTTTGAAAGAGAAATCCAGGGATTTTTATTTCTTTCTGGAAAGAAGGCTGTAGCCTGGCATACAGCAGCTTCCAGAACTTGCACAGATATATGAGGCAAGGAAAGTATTAATCATTACTTGAGAGGCATCATCGAGATGTCACATTTTGTAGTTCTTAATTTTATGGCTCATTTCTGCCTTTTTATGGTATTGCTTCAGTGTTTATTTCTGTAAACTCTTACGTATTATTAATACTTCTTGTGACTTCTTTCCTTAGGAGGGGGGAAAAAAAAAGTTTGCCTGACACCTTTCAGAAGGAGGATATTCAACAAGCTTCTTTGTTTTCTTGGTTTCTTGGACTAATTTACTTTGAGGAATTCAAAGCACATGTCAGAACTTTTAAGCATATCTTAGGATGTGACGAGTAAAACATAAATGTAATTGCTTCATTCAACAAATTGTTTCATTCACTACCAGTCTGTTTGTCTAACAGCATTTAGAAAAAATAGGAATCTTTTTTAATAAAATTAAGACTTCTACAGTTGCTTCATAGTGTTTGATCATCTCTGTTCATTAGGAACTAAAGACACTCACATATGCATAATATCTCTCCTACCCATTACTTCACAAATTTTAAATGCTTCTTTTGAGTTTTCCTCAACTTACTGCCCATCTTTCACTGCCCTCACTGCTCTTGTGCATCAGCATCCCATTTGGAAAACTAGTAGAGTGATACAGTGATACTTGATACAAACATTTTCTATTCTATCAAATGTTCTAATGCAGTGCAGTTTTGGAAGGCATATTATTTACAAGCATTTCTAAAACCTGGGGAGTATATGTGTGATGAAAACAGTTGTTTTTATATATAAGAACGGAAGCTGTCTAAACTCAGGAATGTTTTAGAGGGTTGTGGCCTGAGTGTTCCCTTGCTGGGTTTTTACAGTCAATTTCTGTATTGTTACAAAGTCAGAAATCTCTGTGGGCAACTGAATGCTTTGCTTGTTTAACTTAGTAGTCATTGCAGGTGCTTCTTTTTCCTAATTGTGATCCAGTTCTCTTAAGATGTTTTACCTCACTGAAACTTTAAAGAATAGGGCAAATAAAGAACATGTTTCGTTTCCTGTTCTATGTGACGCTTGAGTTTGTTTTTAAAAATGCTGTATTTACTGTCAGTAGCTCTTTTTCTCTGTTCTTTGATTGTTGCTTTTTTTGTTTATGATATATATTCTTCCTGAAGAAATAGCAAAGATACTGTCCATGCTGAGTTGGTACGTTGGAGGGTGGTTGGAGGTAACCAAAATTAAAGCATTCCTTTTCACCCGTACAGAGAATTGAGATTCAAGCAAATAGTATTTGTGGTCCGCATCTTCCCCTCTGCTATGCTTTCATTTATTTACTGAGAAAGTGGCCTTCTGATATGTCTGAAATTCAACTATCCAAGCTACTGATGGTTGCAATTTGAAAATTGTTGACAGCTCAAAGGGAACCCGCTTTAAAATGAGAGCATGAAAAAAGGGCAAAATGCAGGTGTCAAGCACATTGCTGGCAAAAGACATCAAAGATCTTATTTTCAGTTGGATATTTAGATATGGAAAACAAATTTAGTAATACCTTCTGTTTATAAATCTGAACATGAGGGTCGTGATGTTGTCTCAAGGAAAGAGGAGTGAAGCATCTGAGATGAAGTTCAGTTTGTAGGATGATACACTTCTGCTCTTTTGCCTGTTGGTAAGGCATCAGCTGAGCCTGTTCATGTTTGACACTGAACTTCAAGGAAAATGCAGACAACCGAAAATCCAGATTACGGCAGCAAGCATAATCAAGAGCTAGAAAACACAACCTCTGAATGAAACAGTTCTAGCAAAGGAGATTTAAATGAGTTATTTCAAGTATCCCAGAAAACTTTTCTGAATATGAGGCTGCTGTATGTTGGCATGAATTGCCTTGACAGTTTGAAAAACCTCCTATGCTGGAAGTTTCTAAGAACAGGTTAGACATTTGCCAGAATTGGTGTAGAGACAACAAATTTTGCACTGAAAGCGAGAAAAGGGAGAGAAAAGAGGGAAACTTTGGACATCTGCTCTTATTTTCTGTGATTTAAGAACTGAGGTTGAATAAAGCTGCATTCATATCCATTCTTTCTCATATGTGTGTGTTAGTATTTTTATTAACGAATTAAAGGGCTGGGAAACAGAAAGTCAGACATAAGTAGTAAATGAAACCAGGTTACGTGTTGATCTGCATTAAAACAGTATTTATTTCAGTAGAGTCAGATATAGAAATTATATATGGAGGAACAAAGCAATGTAAGTTACATTTGCAGAGTAGTGAAATGCAATTTTAGGAAGCAGCATTTCTGAAAAGGGCTTGGTTATCCACTGTGAGATTTTTTTGGTCTGATTCCTGTCGTAAATGGGCCTAATATAACCAATATAGTATATAAAACAGAGGCATATACAAATCTCCTCTCTTAGGGACTGATGTGATTGCAGCCAGAAGGCAGATTATGGTTTTCACAGTGGAAGAGATACTTAGAAGAAAAGCAGGGTTCCTAGAAGAGGCATATAAACATGATAGGCTGGAAAATAACATTGCTTGCAAACTCTGGGGGTTTGGAGGGTCAGTTAGTTTTATTCAGCTGTAGTCTCCAAGAGCTTTCCCTTATCAAAGTCGTGAAGTTAAGATATGTAATGTTAAAGCTGAGTGTGCCAGACCAAGTCACAGCAGAACCGAAATCAAAATTAAACAAAATGGTAGCAATGAGCATGAGGAAAACATATGAATTCGAGGGTAGAACCTCCTTCCCTGGAAGCATTTCAATCAAGATTGACGGAGGAATTTTTTTCTCCCCTTTGGAAAAGGCAAAAACCCGTAAGCCTTAACCCAAAAGAAATAATTCATTGCAATCCTCTGGCTTGTGTTATCAAAGAGATAAGATTTAGAGGATTACATTGGCTCCTTCTGGCTTCATAATTTATTTTGCAAAATGGAGGCGGGGGGAGGGGTAAATGAGAGATTAGCAGCTCTCATGGGAGTGGAAGCAGGGTTTTCCCGTGACTGGCATTTTGTAATCTCTCTCTGAAAGTGTCTTTTCAGTCTTTGTGCCTGTTCTTTTCTAAGTCATTAATATTTCTATAAATTTTGATGTCAGAGGAGAATCTTTTAGCTTTTTTTCTTCTCATAGCAGGGAAGGGACTGTTCAGTTACCATCAAGGGAATTCCTCTCAACTCTTGATTTTATTTATTTACTTCAGTTATTGTTTCATTTGTTATTTTGTCTAACACCGCAGTTTCTGGAGTCTTCTGGAAAGTTACTGACGCAAGTTTCTTCCATTCTTAGTAAAGAAAAGCTAGAAACTACTGTAAGTAACGTATCCTGAAAGCTGCAAAATCTGAGGAAAAAGTGGAACCAAGCAGCTGGTAGTGTGGATATTTTTCATGTTAAACATAGTATGAATTTGTTTTGGGGTAAAGGAGTCTTGTTTTACACTTCCAGTATTTGTTAATCCTTTATAGATAGAATTATGAAACTATACATACTTCATGTTGAGGGAAGTGGCAACAACGTAGTATATAAAGGGAAGTAGGTGATGTCAAAAAATGAAGATTGCTGACTTCAAAATGATCTTGTTGGCAAGCTTATTTAGCCATGAGGAGCTCTTTGCAAATTTTAGTGTATCTGTATTTAGTAATCAACAGCAAAAAGTCAGTGGGATAGTTGGGGGCTGTAGCACATGGTGTATGAGGAGAGCTGGAGGAAGTTCAGCCTGGAGAAGAGAAACACAGGGGTGGCAGTCTTCAGCCAGCCAGAGAGGGTTTGTAGAGAAGACAAGTGAGACTGTCTCAGAGGTGCACGATGAAAGGGCAATGTATGCAGTGGCCAAAAAGGAAAATTCCACTTGGATGTAAGGAAAAGCTTTGTTACCATGCCTATGGTCAAAGCTGGGAAGGGATCACCTGGAGGTGCTGTGGAGTCTCTATCATCGAACACCCTCAAACCTGGATGTCATGGGGTGCTGGGATCTACATTTCAGGTTAGTCTAGCTTTGAGCAGGAGATTGGACTTCATGACCTCCAGAGGTTCTTTTCACATTAATTTATATGATTCGTTAAAGATGTTACAGATTTGTCCTGTAAGAATAGAAATCCCTTATCTCTATTTCCTGATTATTACTACAAGCTGAATCTGTAGTATTGAAATCTTAGTTTAAAATGGACAATTTTATTCCAACGTTTATTTTGTTTCTATGAGTGAGTTGGGTAGCAAGATTAGGAAAGGAATGAAGCTGTCTTTATCACCTGCAGTACACTGGTGAAGTTTCCTTTCCTTGGAAAGGAAGTTCTGTGGGGTACTACAAGGTTCAGTGTTAAGGATTATAGCCATCTAGTTTCTCATGTTTCTCTGGTTTCCTACCTTCTGAATTACAGTATGAAATTTGGAGCTGGTGTTCAGATTCACTTCTCTTTCTTCCTTTCTGCTAGGAGCTGGGGATGTGTGTGGGAGGGTTTTTTTCCCCCCTCCCTTTTCTTCCTTGTATCCCTCCAAAATAGTTCATTATAAACTTTACAAATACTGCCAGGAGAAAATTTGGCATATGCATATAATTTAACTGTTCACTTATTACTAATTGACAAGAATATGCCTTCAAAAATACTAAGAATATTCTCATTTTGCAGTTTGTTGTATGGTTTATTTTGTATCTCATTTGTGACAAACTGGCTATAGCATATGGTAACAGTATTTTGAAATAAGATGCCTCTATTTTTTTTTGTTGCTGTTTTATTTTTTTTGTTTATTCAAAGGAATTTTTCTGCTTAGCTGTTGGTGTTTTCTGGACGCTTCTATTAATGTTTCAGACTAGTAAGGGCAGGTCTTGAGTTCATAGCTGAGGTTCACTTAACAGATGGCCTTCCTTGGCTAACTTGCTGGTTCTCCTCCCCCTCTCTTCCCTTCTCTTGAGAGAAGGTCTCAGTGCTCATGGCTGTTAACTTGTGAAAACTGGATCCTACTGGTTTAAGCCTTTATGCATCCAAGTTGAGAATACTCATGCTCATCTGAGCAGTTGTCCTGATGCACACAGTTTTATTCCTTCTTCAGCCTCCTTGTTTTCTTCCTTCCAGGAAATCTTCCCCACCCCTCCAGGTTGCTTCTTAGGCTAGTCAAGCAATGGTGCAGTTTTTCAAGAGGTGACCAGGTAGGAGCAGACTCCAAGATCTGCACTTCAGAATTTTTCTAAGAATTAACAGCCTTTTGCCTATTTTTTAATATCATTTCCCCAAAATCACCTGTGCATTCAAGCTTTTTTGCCATCACATGTAATGACCCTGATATACTTGAGCCTCACTGTTTCCTTTTCTGTATATATGGTTCCAGATTTCCCTTAAACCAGGGCATAAGTTAGTTCCTTGGAAACTGTTCTTTGTGATCTGGTGGGTTTGGGCTTCAGACAGGGATGGCAGGAGAGCACTTAGTGGCTCTCTGGGATAGATGTCAAATAGCTCCCTCTGAATCCTCACCTTCTTTTCGCCCCGTTCCTTGGGGTACAATAGATACGCTGCCACTGTGCTAACTAGGGTAGAGTTTCCTTTTCATAGCTAAAGAATTATGATTTATAAGCTTTGTGATTTTTGGTGAATTTAATTCCTTGCTAGATATAACCATTAATATTACCAATCTTTTTTTTCCCCTTTTTTTTTTCTTTTCCCCTTTTCCATCTTTGTTGCAGTGCTGGTAATGACACTTGCCAAAAATTACTTATAAAAGATAAAATAAAATCCCTCTCAGTGCAGAATTTCCCCCAAGAGTGAATCCTGAAGTCCTGACCCATGTCTCATAGCTCAGCATAGGTATCTTTGAAAGGTAGGTTAGTCGGACGTTCTCCTTGGGGGCGAGTGCCTCAAGTACCAATACAATGCTTGGGCACATTTAAGTTCGGAAACCGAGAGCTGACAGGTACCATTTTAAGACAAGAAACTTTTAAAATGAATCTTAGTGTTCTGGAGGAGTTCGTGGGACATGCTTGCTTTAGTGTGCTTGAACAATTCTTTGCTCCGTCACACCTGCTTCTCACAGCAACATCCAGCTTTGCAGCAAATGGCAAAAATCTAACATCCTGAACTTTCTTACTGAGCAATAAATTCAATCCTGTTTAATGAAGTACGAACAGAAATCTCCTGCTGATCATGGTTTTCTTTACTTGAAATTAAGGTGTTTTTTCTGTTTATTGTACAATACATGAAAGCAGTGTTATTCTAGTGAGCCAACAATCTAATTACTTCATCCTTTACCAGCCTGAATTGCTCTGAACTATTTAATATTAACGAAACCATTTCACAAAAAGTACTATCTCAAAACAAACTCAAATATAGCTTTATCCAGGAAAGCCATGGAAACCCATTTATTTTTTTGTTCTTCATCTGGAAACAAATGTTCTGTTCTCATACCATGTGAAACTGGAATAGATTCAGGTCAGGCAATGCATGTTCATTCCTTGAGACTCCTTGACAGTTTTAACTATAGTCATTTCCCTCTCCAGCCCACTCCTTTCACTTCTAACTATGAGAATGGGAATTCCTTCATCTTTTGGGAATTGTGCTTGTATTTCTCTGAGCCTTGATGGATAAAAATCTGTTGAAACTTTATCTAAGTGAAACACATTTAGTATGTGAATTGTGTTCTTGGGAGTTGCAATACAAAAATATCAGCATTCACCAAAAATGGCTTTCAGTGGGAATTTTTTTTTTTCTGGGTTATTGTGGGCACTCTTATACTTCTTTCTATATTACTAAATTTGTTTGGGAAATACTAATCCGGGTGAGTCATGGTAGATCAGCAAGCCTTCCTTGGCTATGATCTAAAATGTCACTGATAAAGCCTAAAACCTTTTCCTTAGACAAACGCAGCTATCCCCTAGTCTGCAGTGGATGCTAATTAGTCATGTGCAAGCAGACACCTAATGCCTTCCTCTCTGACCCTCACCGAACATCTGATTGGAAATCTGTTCAGTACATTAGAAACCGTCTCTTTTCTTGGAGAGCCTAGAAATACCCATGGGGGGGTGTTTGTATAAACTACCAGGCATGGAAAATACTACGTAAAAGTTTCTACTGGCCCTTAATCTAGGATGTGGCATTACACCCAAAGGAGACTAAAATCAGTTATTTGCTTTATTCATTTCAAAATTGTCCTTCTCTTGCCTGTGTACGATTTGAGGGTTCAAGTGGCAATGTAAGAGTTGAGAAGGCTGTATTGTACTGAACAAAATGAGGGCTGTTCTCTAAAACCCTGTTCTCTGCTACACAGGGTCCATCTATACTAAAGGAAAAAAAGTAAGTAACAACAGATTAGTTGTGCAGGGAACTACAAAATACATTGTCTATATGGAAGATTTAGGCCTCTTCTCAACACTGAATTTGTCTGCTGCTGAAAAGGTCCCACCCTCCCTCTCCCCCACCCCACCCCCAGTTGTTTGAACCAACACCTTATTTTTTTTTCCCTTTAAACCGTTGTAACAGACATTATAATGTGCTGGAGGTGGTTGGATCTCTTTTTCTCATTAAAATTCATGTTTTGAATAGTTACCAGGTCAGCAAACTGTCTAAATAAAAAGGAGGAGGATTTATCAGAGTCTGAGCCAGCCATTTACAAATTAATCTCTTGGGGTCTCTAATCACTATCAAATCTAGCCATCACTTTGATTTGAAGGGAGATTAAGGATTACAAATATTTTATAAATCTATTTTTAACTTCAGTGCTGTTGTACAACAGTGAAGGATTCAGTGCTACTTTTTCACCCTTACCTCCAGCAGCAATCTGGAATTATTTGGTTGGATAGACTGAAAAACATTGTGACCTCCCTAGTGCATGAAAAAGCTGTCAGTGGTGTGGCCAGTAATGCATCATTACAGAAGTAAAGAAATTTTGGTATCACAAAATGGGCCATGGAAGGAAAGGGTTTGCCTGGTAGACTTTTAATTCATATAAATTGTGGGTGGGTATTTTCAACTTTCGTGGCTCTTTGTCTTAAAACAAATGTGAATACTTGTGCCCTGATTCCCACTGATGAGAGTGTGGCCTCCATAGAATACTGCAAGTCCTTGACACATCACTCCTGACTTGCTCTCGTATCTGGTAGGGAAACATCCTTTGTTGTGTTTTGTCATCATCCTCCAAGACACAAGGATTTCAAATGACAATAGAAGTTACCTGAGTCTTTGTAGGAGGAATTAAGCGTTTGGGTACGAGGTGATGGACCTGCCTTCTACTGTACGTGTGTTTTGCCTTTTCCAAACTTCTGGGTAGCCCATTCTGGCAGTGAGTAACTTTGCAGGAACTCTGTGGAACTGTCACAGAAAAGCCCTGTGGATGCACGAGCGGCATCCTTTAGCTCCCCAGTGCATTGCACCTTTTCCTCCATTCCCCTCTGTCATCTGCACCAGTTGCTCGAACCGTTCTGTTTTGCCAGGTAAATTGAATTCAGTCACAAAGCAAAGTCGGGGGCAGAGGGAGGCATGATGACTCCCATTTCTCCGAAACCTTCATAATTTGGTGCTTTTTAAATATTAGAAGTAGAATCCTGAAACGATATGGAAATATTAATGAAGTTTAATTTGGCTAAAGGCATTGAGGTTTGCCTACAAATTCCATCTGGATATCTGTCAGCGCAGTTTGTTCTTTGTCTTATTCTTTCAACCTGCTGTAAACAATTTCAATGGCTTCTGGATTTCCCCTTGATATACAAATGAATCTTCAGTGCAGATTCTCCCTTTGATTCTCTGTATCAGTTCTGATGCCAAATGAAAACAAAACTCCCTTCTGTGTAATAGCTCGACCGTGCCTCTGCTCCTGTGGGACTAGTCCTGACAGGGAAGGAAACCCAGTTCCAACCCTCCCTCTGCCACCAGCCTTCAGCACAGTCTGTTGTCAAGTCATAAGAGTGCAGAAAGTCAAGGTGAAGACCTGATCCTTGAAACCTATCTCCAAGGCATCAGCTCTGGCACCCTGGGCAAGGAGAAAAAGCAGTGCAGAGGGTGAATTGCAGCTTGCCCCTTCCACTGCTTTGTATAAAGCCTTTGAACCCTTGCCCTAAGGGGAGCCAGGGTGCCCCTCTAAGGCAGGAGGTTTCTAACAATGCACCCCTTGTGCTGGCTGGCTTCTCTGAATGCTGCAGCATCTAGGATCATCCTGTAAATTGCCTGGTGAGAAGGAACCCCCTTCTGGTGTAAGAATGATTTCCTATTCTTGGTGATAGATGAAGCTGAAATAAAGCAGTCTTAATTTTTAGAGAACTGTTGACCCTGAAAGGATTGAGCTATTATTTTAATTAATGTAACGAGCAAACACTACTTGGAAATCATTAAAAGAACATATAGGCAGCTCCAGATCCTGCTGCCTGATGTGTATTGATGAAACTTTTCTTGAACCAGAGGGATGCAGGTTAATTTTTCTGCTAAATTGATGGCAGCGTGGGCAAGACATTTTGCTGTTGCTTTGTATTGCATTTCCTTCACCAGGAAATTTGTAGTCAAATACAGGCTATTAGTACAAGTGTGGGTGAATGTTACTAGTGAACATTCATAATGATCTCTTCATAGTGGTTTGAAATTAGAGGTGGCAAAATTAATTTTCAGCTATACCATTTTTCCTTGGGAATACTGACCTGTTGAAACTATTGCAAGACCACATTGAGTTCACTTTGAATGTTGATTGGTTGTTTTGTTTTATTGAAAGGCTTCTCAGATCCACATTGGAAATAGAAGATTGTACCATACAGTAGCTGGTGATTGAAAATTTAAGCATATAGCATATAAGATGCATATGCTCATGCATTTCCTTCCCTGCTGAATTTAAAGCAATGGCTTGAAATTTACTTCCCAAGTTCATGGTTCCCTGACCATGCGGGTATATAATCAGCTGCTGTGCCCCAAGGATTATATCTGGAGCAGTTAATTTTTTCTTTTTATGTATCTGCAGTTCTGACTGCGGCAGAAAGATTGCTTTTGTAGTAGGGATATGAGAGACTATTCAAATCTCTAGCTCAAAGGAAACATAAGAGGAGTAGTGTGAACTCAAGTAGCTCACTGAGAGGTAAGGTTGTCCAACCCTAGTCGATAGCACTGAGTGAGCATGTGTGCAGGCATCCCTTCTGTGGGCATCAAAGAACTGGGAAAGTATCTCAGAATAGTTGGGCTGCAGAAGAGAAAGAAATAACTCTAAAACTTCAGATCTCTACAAGGGGCAGAAAAGTTTAACCAAGTTTCTGAATACAGAACTATCCTGTACACTCACTGAAGTAAAGTTTTCTTAGAAAGTTTAAGATCCTTTGGAAAGAGCTTGCTGAAAAAGTAGGCAAGCAAATTGCTAGCATAAGGTAAGATATAGATGGAGTATGCAGGCTTGCATTCTTTCTTCAGAAAAGGACATTTTATTGGTGTAACAACTTTGTAAAATAACAGTTTCAGCAAGCATTTTGGGGGTTAAATTCCTACTCATATGGTTCTCCTTAGGATAGATGATGTTCAGCTGATAGGAGCTGGAGCACCATGCCGTGCCCAGATCCTCATGATATACAGGTTTCTGAAGCTTACGGTGCTTCATGTTGCTCAGTGGCAGCAGGTGGCAGGTGATCAAGATAGCAGATGAGTGATCCATCAGAAGCACCGTGTCATTTCTTTATCTTTACATTGCACATGTGCTGTCCTTCTACGTCGTTTTCTCAAGGAGACAGCCAGAACTAGTCAGGGAGCACTACAGTGTCAGAGGAATTGTTTAATGAGGGCTGAGACCCTAACTAATTGTGTACCTGAAGGAAGAAAATGAAGGAAATTGAGGATATAATTTTTTGGGTAGAAATTTTTGCTTATTCTTGCGTTGCCTTGTTGCCTTCACCTGTAAAGAAAGACTTGTCATATTCTAACATTTTTACTATTTAGAGTTTGAACTCTGCTGTAAGACTATGTCAGATGACCCAACACTTGCCCTTTTTCCCTCACTTCCTTCCGTCAGTACTGCTTGAGTTTGGCCATGGAGGTGGAATCAGATTTCATAAGGGAAACAAGAATCTCATTTTCAGGCAGATGTTGGATATCAAAAGCAGAAACGTGTTAGAAAGCTCGATCTGATGAGCTATACATATGGTTTAATTTTTCAGTAGAAAATGTAATTAAGTTGTCTGGAGTTTCTGGATTACCCCATTCTGCTTCATGTTATTGTCTTGCATGAAGATCTTGAGGTTTTGATATTTCTGGTATGTGTAAGCTGCTAATATTGTAGCTTTTCTGTTGTGAAAGATTGCTATCTGGCTCTATTTACTAATTAACCTTCCTTTTTTTGCTGATCATTAGAATGGTGTGCTATGTGGTCATAGATAAACTCATCTTCTATTATTACTATGGGAAGCATGCTTTTTAACTTTGATTTCTCTCAATGTTAACACTAACTCTAAAGCTTTTTTTTTTAATGATAGAAGAAGAAAATAATTTTCAGTAGCATAGATTTCTTTACTTGTACATTTCGTACATTTACTATGAAATATGGGTCACAGTGATTGCTAGCTATACTACTTCCTAGAGGAGAATCACAGAAGATATTTTTAACATATTTGTTTGCTTGCTTTTCCTTTTCTTCAGAGGGAAATAATTCTGAGCGAGGCAGAAGGGGAGCAGGGAGGGATTGGCACACGGGATGTTTGCCAGGGAAGAAGTGAGTAAGTAAAACATAAAGGGCCACGCTAAGCCTTCAGCTCTGTGCGAAGATGTGCGCAGGCTTCACGGACCAGCTCCCTGCCATGGCCTTACACTTCATGGTGTTTGGCTATCATAAGGCTCGTTTAATGTGAATCAGATGGAAAGTGTGCAGAGTGGTTTTCTGACTCCTGTCCAAGAAAAATCTTGGGTCAGCTGCCATACAGCTTTCTGAGAGAGTTGGCTCAGTCGAGTCTTCCCAGAGCTGGCAGCTGAGCTGTCTGGTCAGCCCTGAGGAGCCTGTAGCAGGTGGGAGTGCAGCACGAGGGTATGGTGAAAGGTAACCCACGTTAAGTAGCTGTTTTACAGGTATTTAAGACTCCCAGCCACTTGGGCAATTCCGACTGAAGGGTGGCTGGGGAGGCCTACGTGTTGTGCTCAGAGCAAGCAGAGTGATTGCAGGGAAGAAAGGTAAGGACCCTGGAATTGCCCACTTTGACCTCCCTCAGTCAGAGAGCCCCCAGCTGATAAAATGACCCAGATTGTAAACCAGATCGTATCTGGTTTGGCTTAGCTGGTCACAGTCTTTCCAGTGATTTAACTGAACGTGTTTTGTACTAATTTAGTTAAGCAGGCACTGGAACTGTATGGAGATAAGCCTGTTAGCTGTGATGCCATACGTCCAGTCCGAGTAAGCCGTGCCTGTGGCTGCTTTCTATGAACCCAGCACGTACTGTTGGCCAAGTTTATTCATGGTAAAGGTGGTCACTTTCAATGGCAGGGTTGTGGCAGGATAGACACCCAGTCCCCTCCGGGCAGTTCAGCATGGTTAGGGGGAGGTGGCAGACTGGAGGGTTGAGAGAGGTGTTGAGGTGCGTTCTTGGGGCAGGTGAGCCTTCTCCAAGTGAGCTTCTGAGCATGGTGTTTATTGCCTGTGCCACTGTATGTCTGTGGAGGCTGGCTGCGTGGGAGCCACACATGCTGTTGGGTTTTGCTCTTGCTGGGTATGCAGCAGTGCAGCTAGAAAAGGAATTTTTTAGGAAGTTACTGCCTCAAGGAGTGCAATTGATGTCATTTCAAAGGCAGAGTTTCTTAACTGTCTTTGTCTTTCTGCTCCCTATGTTCAGAAATCTCAACTGGAATAGCTGTTTTCCTGACCGGAACATTAAGCTGTTGAGAAAACTTTTTCAATACTTTGTGATAATTCTAGCAAAGGCTGATCTTTTGACAGTTTTTGGGTTTCAGGTGCTTTTATCTTGGGATGTCCCAGTTTTTCTGACCTCGAAGCATTATCTGTGCCTCTTTCTAAATATTTACAGTAACCAATTCTAAGCATCTGAAACCCTCATCTCATATCTTTTTTTCCCATTCAAGGCATCTTCACAGCCTTAAATCTGTGTACTAGCACAAACTGCTCAGTATTGATTTAGTTTCATTATTCAAGGAGTAACTTTTTTTTTGAACCAAAAATATTAATAGTATTTCTCTTAATCCCAGAGGTAGATTTAAGATCACCTTGTTTTAAAACTAAGGTTCTTCCACAGAAATTTAAAGCACAGAATTTCTGTGGAGCATTTGCAGCTGCTAACATTAGCTTGTGTACTTAGAAATCTGTATGTAATAACATATCTCATGATAATCTAGCAGCTGGGGAAGTCCATGTGTATTCAAGGACAAATAGGCGGCCAGCCACTCTGATAATTACCACTTCACAGCCCTTTCTGTGAAAGGCTACAAAATGGAAGTGGTACAAAAATGGCTTTCAACTGGAGATGCCCCAAACCAATATTAGCAAGGGTTTCACTGGAAACACATACAGGATAAAATATTGGAAAGCATTTCAGAAAGCATTAAGGCACAGTACAACTCTTTAAATCATGAATTATCATTTACATGGAGAAAACAAAATCCCCTAAGTGGTCTTCTACAAACACTTTTGAAATTAAACCACCCCATGTGTAGTCTGTAGCATTTATTTTCTGTTGAGCTGTTTTAGGCTAGACTGCCTCTACTAACTGGTTTCGTTTGGCACTCAGCAAGCTGGCAGACATCTTACAAGAGGGAGAATTTGGCTGGGTATTCTGTTTCTTTGTACCTTTTGGATTCAGCTATGATAATTTGTACTGCCAGAGAGGGGTTTAGATGCTACCTACCTTATTTGATGTAATGAAACAAAATATGTGTGACGGAATGCGTTCAAGAGAATTGAGGCAGATGCGTATCTTGCTTAGATCTGCATTTTAGATTTATCATCTTTGTTGCCTTCTTGAGTAGCATTGAAAATTAAATGAAGCAGCAGTGTGCTCTTACCCACCATCTCCATTCACCCACCTTTCAGCTCTCCTCTTTTCCATTTTTTTTTTGTTGGTTTTTGGTTTTGTTTTTTTTTTGTTTGTTTGTTTTGTGGCCTTTTAGCACATGCTGTGAACATATGCCAAAATGCTCATTCTTAAAAGCTGCCTTCGTTCATCTTGAGCTGTTATTGAGAGCTTTGTCTGCTTCATAGATAAATTGCACAACGCTGAATCAATGTCCTCTTGTACTGGAAATGAGACAAACGATTCTGACAGAAAGTCTGTTGCATTCATACAGAGTGAGTGAAGAAATGGCTTACCTCATGCAGAATATGGGTATCAAAACACCTTCTGCTTCTCAACTGAGGTGATGATATAAACGTGGCTGCTGATCCTAAACCAAAAAAATTAGAAATGTTTGCTTGCTGCAAGTTACTTTGCATGCTTGATAGATATTCCAGTGTTATGGTTGATGATTTTTGGAGCATACGCTACTACATGTATTTCATTAAGGTGATTTTCAGAATGTGTATTATTTTGGCTCTACACTTGTTTTAAATTCTCTTTTATATAGTTTTAGCTGTAGCATAAATGTACTTAACACTGAATACTCTCCTTGACAGGAGACTTTAACTGAATAAACCAGATCTGTTATGTAATTAACCAGTTTCTTTGGAAATTGGCTTCATTTCAGTTTTAAATATGTTGTCTAATCTGTTCCAGACATAAAGTGAACTTGTTTTTCAGAACTTGCTCATGATTGCTGGTGGTCAGAGCTATAATAAATTGAATTCCTTTCTAATTAAAACACTTTGTAAATACGTAAGCGAAGCTGCAGTCTGCACCGGGCATTGACAATACAAAGTGATAGCACCTTTCCCAAGAAAAATTGTCTTTTAATCACATAGAAGAACAGCAACCTCTCCTCTCCATTGCTGATACCATTTGAGCAACAGGTTCTCCAGTAATTCTAGTGCAATACAGTTGAGGGAGAGAGGAGGAGGAAAAATACACAGACTCTGCTAGAGATTGTAAACCACATGTATACTCAGCAAGCAAATGAGATAACAAGCTTTGAAACAAACTGCTCTATAATTCACAGTCGATCTTTCAGGGTACCAAGCCGAAGCTCTAAAGTCTCTCTAGACATTGATAAAAATGTCTAACTGAATGAAATACTTTTATTCTGTCTCATGTAAAGCCCTGTAAGCTACTAAGAACTGAGTGAGCTGCTGACTCAGTCATTGTTCCTGGTTTTTACAACTCCTCCCATTCAGTTAATTAAAAAACCTGTTCCTGAACAGGAAACAAAAGCACTTTTTATACGGAATTGATCTATGTACATTTTCAAGATTTCTGCTCTGTGAATGCACTTTTTCTTTAGCTTTGTTTGTTGCCTGCCAGAGGCACTACTGTCGACATGAGTGTCCTTCTCGGGTGGAATATTTCACTACACACCGTCCTACACTCGTGCCAGGGCCCGTTGAGCATGGGATGGGGTCAGAACCTGAAAGGCACAAAAGGCCACTCAGCGAGCCAGAAAGCAATGAATGGCACTAAAGTCAGGCCGTAGCAATGGGGATACTCACGTGGGAGTAGCGGGAGGAAAAAGATCTGTCAGCAAAAGAGCAGAAAGCATAAAGGGTGGTGGGTTTACAATTGAAGAAAATGTCCTCGCACTGTGGCAGAAATACTAAGAGCTTGAGTCTTGGTGAGTGTGGACTTCTGCAAAATAAATAAATAAAAACTGTTACTCAGTAAGGCAAAGTTAACGATTAAGCTCAGCAGTTGCTGCTGTTATTTTAGCAAAAGCTTCAACTTGCCAAGAAGTAGAAGAATGTATATAAAGTTGTTTGGAAAAGCCACTTTCATTCTGTCAAATTTATTTTTTAAGAGATGACTACCAAATCCAAACAGTTGTGTCTGCTGTAAAACCCACAAGTCAGCCGTGGTTAGAATCTCTGCAATCCATGTTATGACCAAAAATACACTTCCGCACATCTTAAGTTACTCCCTATAATTGCAACTCCACTTTTTTAATCAACAAAGTGAAGTAATACGATTCAGAGCAGGCCTGGCCCAGGGGTTGGAAACCGGTAGCTTCTAAATTGCAAAAGTTTGCTTTCTTCAATGCAATCAAATTTTGGTCCCCTGAAATGATCAGCCCTCTTTCCAAACTCAGCTGTTCCTCTAAGAATGTAAGCCTGTTTCATCTGTCAGTGTAAGAATTCTATTGCCACTGGTGGACAGGGTTTCCTTTTGAATGCGGTCTGGTTTTTATCTTTACCTCAAATACCATCACTTACTTGCGTCCACAGGTAATGAGGAGATAGACTGAACTACTCTCTGTAAGTACAGTCTATGTTTTAAATACTTTTATCAGTGCAAAAATCCTTTTCACCTTTTTGAACAAGTTTAGACACTGGAGTTAAAAAAATCTGTTCAACTAGAGATGCACTGAACCCAGGTCCTGAAATACTGCTGCGTTTAGAAAATACTCCAGTTTCTTTCGTTGACACTTTAGTTGCACAAGAAACTGCAGTTTGCTATTCAGCAACCAAACTGGGGAGAGTGAAAGGGAAGAAAAGTTTCTTTCCATGTGGATTTCCTGTGAGGAGGCATCTGCTGAAACCAAGGAAGGATGGAGTTTGGTTTCTGTACTCATTCAGTACTTGGAGTCACGCAGATTATGAACTGCAAAAGCACATTGTTGGTGGGGGCATCAGCCCAATTGGAACAAATTTGTGTTACTGTGTTTTATTCAAAATAATGATCACAGATTTTGTTTTGATAAGAAAATGGGATTTTGCTCTTTCTGCATTGAAGAGAAAATCTTACACATTCATAATTTCTACTGAAATCAGTGTTGATGAGATGAGGGAATCCATGCTGTAAAAGCAGAATTTTTTGATGCAGCTGTGATATAAAATCCCTGCACGCTTGGATAACCTTTAACAGGTATTCTAAGACGGTCTGTTTGAGCCTGCTTGAAACTAGTAATATTAATTTCAAACGCTAACCAGGAATTTATCCTGTTACTCTCATCTCAACTTTCTTCTGTGCTTTAATTAAATGTTAATCTTCTGTAGACAACCCTTTTCTTTTAATGTATGTATGTCTTGGGACGAGTGTATACTGATGATCTGGGAGGAGATCACCTAGTTAAGAATAGATCCAAAAGCAGATTAAGTCTGTGTTGCTTCTTAATTTTAAATGTATGTGATATCTCTCACTGAAATAGGAAAATCTACTTGGGCAGAACAATGTAAGATGCTGTTAAGGACCTTGTCTGCCATCCAGTACCAGGTTTGATGTTCAGTTTGTACTGATGTATCTAAGGTGGATCTCCACTCCTTAGGACTGCTTTTTAGCCCTGAATCAGTGTTAATGTATAAATGAAAGCAATGTATCTGCTTATTAAGACAAGTGATCCAAAGTGCGGTAGGACCTGTAACCACGTAGTTTCTCACCTTTGGTTCCACCTCATTTTCTTTTCCAGCTGTTCATATAGAGAACAGCAGGTTTTGCCAGAGGCTTCTGTTAAGTGAGGGATAAGTTGGCTTTACCTCCTTATGAAATCTTCTCCTCTGGTGGCAGGCAGTTCCAGCAGACGATCTCATAAGGATCCTGGATGCCGTTGTAGTAGGTCAGAGCCATAAACTTTCATTGACTGACCATTTTCATGACTGAGGCGTAGGTGGTTATCCACTCTGGTACCAAGAGAGCAGTGTTGGTAATCACATAAGAAAACCTTTTGTCATTGGACAGCTGCTGTTAAGCATAGTCACTCAGCAGTGTTTCATGCAAGCTCTGGCGTGGTTTAGCTGGACTTTTTGTAACTTTTCTTAATCTTGATGCCTTTTTGAGCTGCAATCTGGATAAAATCTGATATTCGCCAGAAGAACATGTCAACTTCATATGCATGTCTTTATACTCTTACTGTTCAACAGGAAACTAGCAACAGTTTGTTAATAGTAATCGGTGCGGTAGTCAGAGTCCTCTGTGTGGTCACTTGAGCATGTGAAATAACACGCTGCCTATGGAATATTCTTGGTGTCATGCGATGTTGGCATCACATGGGAAAGGAATAGAATGACGTTAATTACAAGTTAGATCAATGATAACCCAGTGAGAAAGTTAAATCTAGTTAGTTTACAGTCCAGACACTCAAACATGTGACCCCGCAAAATGGAACATTTCATTGTGGTAATCTTGTATTTGTGATGATAATAACTTATGAAACAAAGGTTAGAGGTTAGGCTTGTTTTCCCTGTCTGTCTTTTTACATCATCTGTAACCTAGAATTCCCTCTCATGCAATATCTGTGAGTAAATCTGCTTCAAGCTATCATCAGTCACCATTTGAACTGATTTTTCTTTGTTATGCTGCCAACAGAACAGAATTTTTTTTTCTTGTTATGCTAAGAGTCATAAAAGTAAGATAAGAGAAGAGAGAGTGCGAGGCTGCACCATCCTCTTTGCTTTGCCAGCATAGGATTAGAGGTTTTGATTAGCAAGCATTGCGTTGCTGTGTGGGAAATTTGGTTGAATTCCCTTCCTTGATCTCTCGAACGGTGTCTGTGCATACGCACAGGTGATGTGTCAGCATGCTGATGCTCTGCTTCGACATGCCTCACCGGGTTGTGATGCCTGACTCATTCTGTCTTGGTTGAATGGGTGTTTGTACCGCAGACATAACATAGAGAGGAATAAAGGCGTTTAAGGCTTCAAAATCTTCATAATACTTCCGAGAAGTAAAACTATTCATTCTGAAGGGCTCCTTCCCCATGAAATGTTGCACAATCTCTACTGACTGAATGAGCCTTTGTCCTTGCCCTCTGCTTTGCAGTGCCATAAGTTTAGCTCCAGTACACTTGATGAATTCTACTTGTATTGTGTTTACTTAGATATGTCTCTAGTTCATGTTTCATCTCGGGTTTTTTTAATACATTCCCAAAATTTCCGGAAGATTGGGTACAGATGGGGACGCAGGAAGTCCTCTTCTTCACCATTCTCCCTCCCCTCAAGAAAAAGTACTGACAGCCAGCTCTTAAAAAAACAGAAGCAATATTTCAAAGCCTGTTTAATAGCTATTTCATGGAGATTATAATATAAGAATCAATCATAGCTTTTCTAGTTTGTGGCCCAGTTGTTATCCTTTGGAAGCTGTGTACCTAAGACTCTTGTCAGGCACTTTCCTGCTGTATTCTCCACCCTTTTATAGTTTCCTGTATGCTTTCGACAGGCTACAATATGAAAACAAACAAAGACATTCTTATGAATAGCTCTGGAAGAACTTCCCTCCCTGCCCCCCAAACCTTTTTTTGCATAGCTCTCAGAAGCTATCAGTGTGGCAGATAGGGATGAACCTGTACTGTTGGGTTGTCTTGCTCTTTCTTTGACTGAGGGGGTGAACTTACCGTAGCATTGCGTCCATGTCAGTTTGCTGCCAGGTCCCGACCTGAGGTCAAATCAGCAGCTCCTTCAGTGGGGAACCCACATGTGGTGGAGCAGGTGATTCGCACTCCTGTGCTCTCGGTGGGCAGCAAGAGCTGCCAGCCTGTCTGCACTGGTTGGTATGTGGGCTACTGTCTGCTCCCACTGTTGAAAACAGTGTTCTGTAATTCCATTTATACTTGCAGCTTCTCTCCGCGATGAGTCTTTTCCCCCCGCACTGTCCCCTCTGCAGTGGGGACCCGGCAGCTCGGCTGCCCCAGAGGACCTGAGTGTGCAGGCACACTGCTTTCCTGTGGAGAGCTGTGAACAAAAGCTAAGTTTCGACAAGCTGGAAGATGACAAAGATGAAGCAAGGCACTTATTTCCCATGCGTCTTAACTTCTGCATGTCTGCCTAACCTTTTCACATTTACTTAGTGATAGGTCCCCAAAAAAGCTCCAATATTAACTTTACACCTTGGTTCCAGTTAGTCATGTAATAGCTGTACCAAAGATGCAATGGATTCTCTTTTTCTCTTCCTTTTTACAGGTCTAGACAGCTACAGACACTGCCATGGCAACACTTCCTGCAAAAACAAAATGCCACATGTAGGTTCTATGCAAAACCATATTGGCAAATGTCAATTTAAATAAAAAACTGTGTTTTTTAAAAATTTGCATGTAGGCTGGAGTGTTAGGATTATGTCTTCAGCTATTATTTTAGTAATTGGTTTGCCATGCTTGCTCTTGACTGGCTGCCTTGTCTAAGGATTAGGGAGGGATGAAATAGCTCTGCCATATGATCTAATTGATGGGGTAACAAGTGGGACCATAAACTGAGATTTCCTTCCATTGTGCCCCACTGAGACAAATTTATTTCTGCATCAGACGTTGAAGGCAGTTGTGTACACTATCAGCTGAAGACTGTACAGGTCCCTCTAAGAGCCAGGAGTTCTGAAGTGTACTCTCCCATTCCTGCAACTGCTTTCTCCCTGAGATCTAGCAGGCCACCTCTCTGTGCCCTTCATTATTATGTCTTATTTCTGCTTTAGGTTTATGCTTTTCAACTCTGCCCAGTTATATCAAGGATCATCTTTTGGGGGAGGAAAACAAAGTTATTTCCTATCAGCTTGATGCACAGGAGTGCTGAAAAATGTAGACAAAAATTGTCTATTTTCAAAATGGTGGTATTCTGGCAGGTAGAGGGCCTTTTCTTTTTGAGTTAGTTCTGCTGTTCTTTGAAATACTGAAATGCAGTCATCAGTCAACAAATAATATGAAACATAAACCTCTGCAGTACTTTTGCTACCCTGCTGTGCTGTCTGCACATTCTTGAGAAGCACTGGGCTTTGCATACAGTCTCACATAGAGAGTTGTGAGACTTACTAAATAATCAAAGCTGCTGAAAGACAATACAACTCCTGCCTCCTTGGAGAAACATTTAACAGCTAACACAATTGAGCAGATGTTTCAGTGACCTTCCATGTTTCCTACTGATGACATGCAGCTACTTTTTTTTTTTTTCTACATAATTTCTTTTTTCAGATTTTCTTTTTGCTATATGAGCTGTGAGCACATACCTGCTCTCATCATTTTATATCGATGAAAACTTCACTGGTTGTTCTGTCTGGGAACCCTTGCCATAGATAAGGACTTCCTTGGTCTAGGCACAGTATAGACACAGTACAAAATGAATGTTTCTGTCTTAGAAACATTTCTGGACTGTTGGAAATGGTTGGACTATTTGATGGTGAGGGGTAAGTTGCTGTGAAAAGCAGGGGATCTTACATGACAGAAATAACCTGTATGAGGTGGGTTAGCTGTGAACGTACATAAGCCTGCAAGAACCTAAGCAGTGGAAGCAGCAGAAGCAACCTGAAGTCTGGGACAAAAAGGGCTGGTTAATGCCCCTGCTTGCAGATGTTGCAGGGCCAACTTCTGGCAAGAAGGAAGATGGACTGATCTTCCTGCTCCTACTGGGTTTTAATAAATGCCTCCATGAACTGGAGGATAAGCCCTGGTTTAGGTCTTCCCCTGCCTTTCTGTCTTTCTGGACTCTTTTCCAGCAGTAGTGGATTTACTGTCTTTGCTGTAAGTACCTTCACAGGGAAATAAGAATTCATAATCTGCAGAGATCATATATACTAGAATGAAACTGTTCCAATACTGTGCCTGCCAGAGGCCAGACTGAAAGATAACGAGATATAAAGCTTGCAGTAGTTGTTCATTACTCTCCTGCATTTGGCTGCAGAGGAGTAACCACACCTGCTCAGTGGACCGTGTAGGTATTAGAAATCTTTGATCTTTCTGAACCTGCACTGATTTACTAGAGAAACATTTCATTATTCTTTTTGTGCTAGTAAGAGAGATGGGTGAACTTCTATAAAAGTATAGTTTTAGCTTTAGATTTTCTTTAATTTATTATTAAATTCCTGATTAACACACAGTTAAATTGCCTTGTGATTCGTTTAAGCTTGCTGTCAGTTTTGTAAAGTCTCCTGATGAAATCGTGCCTCTTGTGAAGTGTAATAAAATTCCACTTTAGCTTGCAGTCAAGCCAGACTTCTGTCCATTTAACTAGTATTTCAGCCATGTTGTCTTTTTTTATAGCAGCTTGAATAGAGACCGGGGAGAAACATAGTGAGAAATTGTCTCCTTCCTCCCCATTAGTTACTCACATCTGGCTCAAATGTGTATTGCAGGCCCCTCTCCAGTCCTTCTTTCTCTCCTTCCAATAAAAAAGTCTGCCTATTTTAATGAGGAAATAAATTTTTTAAAACTGTCTATAGAAAATCTTGAGTTACAAACCATCTTTTCCAGAGGAGAGGCATTTTAACATCCAGCCCTGACCACTTCCATGCACAACATACTTCTTGATTTCGTAACAGAAGATTAATGCTGCCCTTCTATTATATGCTTTGGGATCTGTGTGTACTCCTCTGTAGTCAACCTCGTCATGAACTGCTGCTTATTAGTGGAGGCACAGACGGCTTTGTGTTTGCGCGGCTCAGCTGAAGGAAGGGGAGGATGGCACAGATAGCGACATAAACGGTTCTGAGCATCTCTTTGTACCGAAGCAAAGCGCCAGTTGATTATTTTTTTACAAGAATATGAGTAAATCTACAGTAGATACAAGACCCTGCCCCCTATTGCACACAGCCTAAAGCATTTGTTCTGTGCTGAGGAATTTGGGACTTTTTTGTAGAAGGTGGGACTGCAATCGGTAACCAGCCTTTTCTTGCCACCACACTATCTGTTGTTAAATACATGACAGTCATAGTAAAATAGTATTATGTGCAAAGTAACTAGAGAACCTAGAATTAAAGACCACTGTCTCATTCGAGGTGCTGGATGAGTATTGTTCTTATAATGTATTATTCAGTATGTTGTTTTCCTTCCTTGTTCATGTGAATTCATGCTTTGTTACTATGCCCAACTCAATTACCACTCTGGAGTGAGAGTTGTCACTTTCTTTCTCAGCTAGCAAAATTTTATCACTGCTGTATCTCACAGTTCAAAAAACTAGGTAGCTTCCATGCAATATTGTATTCAACTCTGTTCTGTACATAAGGGAGGAGTGTTACATCAGAAGTAACCCCACTGGATTTAGATCTATCTGAAGCGACTCAAACTTGCTGTGGTTTTGGCTTTTTTTTTTTTTTCATCAGAGCACTTAAAGTATGAAATGCCATTATAAATTGCAATCACAACTTGCTTTAAATAGTAATCACAGCTGGGAATCCTGCAAATGAGACCCCTGGATCCCAAACTGGGCAATCAATTAGGGTTGCATCCAGGTGGCTGTGTCGGTAGTTGAAGAGGACAGCAACTGAGAAGCAGGAGAGAGCAACAGCCTCAGGTCAGGCCATGGTGAACGAACACTGTGTGACAACTTCTGTAAAATTTAAGAACATCTTGCCCTTAGTGACTATCTGTGAAATATGATCATAGGCTCTATGTTCTAAAATAGTAGTTTTTCCTGTGCTGTCAAGTGCTCTCTGGTGCAACTCATAGTCCCTGCTGCTGCATGATGTCCCGGCATGTCCTGACTCCACAGAGAAGGAGGTCTGACTTCACTCATCCCCCCCCCAGGCCCCCAAAATACTCCTGAATTTCCTCTGCAAGAAAGCAGCATGCCCACAGGGGGAAGGACCTGTGATGCTGGAGAATACATCGTCCTCTTGGTTAGGCTGTGGCTGACAGGGAAACCCTGAAACCAGGACTTACATGGTCTGTATGGCAAAATGGGAATTAAAAAGCACAGTGTTCTCTTCATCTCCGTTTGCACCTCAGGCATCAGTCACAGCGTGCTTTCCAGCACCAGTTAACTGAGCACCTCCCTGCTAATTGTCCAGATTCCCTGAGCCCAGAGGTGCTGGCTGCCTGGGCCCTCTATTGCTTTGCACCAAAAGGGGCTCAGGTCAGGCATGCTGAGGAATTCAGCTTTAGGATGCTGGCGTGTTTCTACTGAGTATATGAAGCATTTTTCCAAATGCTTGTCCACTCTCAGGTTTCCTGTTGCTTCCCATAGTGTCTGCCAGGTGTAGCTTTGTCACTCCTAAAATTTCTACTCTTAATCCTGGTGGTACTGTAAAGTCTGTGGTAGAAGAGGTTGCCATAATTTTTAAAGATGGAAGGTGTGTGTACGCAGAAAGTTTTAGATAGCTTCAGCAAGCAATTAAACAAATTTACAGTGAAGAAAACGTCTGGAGCTACTAAGCCCAAAGATACCTCTTCCCTGATCCTGGGCATCCTTGAGCCACAAGCTCCTCCTAGACATGTGGAGGAGGCTCTGGGTGGTATTGCTAATTGTGCTTAAAGTCCTCCTTACACGGCTGTCGTTTACTTCTGTGTAAGGCAGAATGCTGCATGAGGCAGATCTTTTGTCTGACTGGGAGAAGCCATTCCTGTAGCCAACTGTAATATGCTTAATGTAATATGTAATGCAATATTGTAATATAATATTGCTGTGATAGACAACAAGAATGGCTTCAGCAGGTCAGACCAGAGGTCCTGCTGCTTCTACCCCAGGGTTGGTCTTCGAAGTACATGAATTGTCTTGGCTCAACTTCAAATAGTAGTGTGTCCTGAAGCAGGCACAACGTTAGTAAAACTCCAAAGCAACTGATTTTTGAAGTGTGGAGAAGGCCATTAAACATTTGAACAATACAGCCTTGCAGTGGGAAGTACCAGCATCTTTAGTTACCCTGCTGATAATACTTCAGAGTTACAGCGGTCACTTGAGAAAGACAAAACATATGGAAGGGAATAAAAGGAAGTCTTCAGTCTCGATATTTAGGCTTACAACCACGGTACTCAAGCACACTGATGAAAAGAGTGTGCCTCTGTCAGCGGGGTGCTGGGGTTGGATGGAGGAGCTGAGCCTCTTGTTCTCTTGCCTCTCGGTGTGCGTGTGTGTGGACATGTGTGTGCACACACCTGGCAGGGTGGTGGGACAGGTCTTTCTCGTGGGGTGTCAGGACCTGCTGAGCTTGTGTTCGTTTCCTCCTCTGCTGCTAGGTGGCCTGAAATAGTTTAGTGTGGGTGAATTCTCCGAACCTGTCACAAAAGTCTCAAGCCTGATGGGGATGTATAGGGGCAGCAGGGTGTTGTGCACAAAAATGCTGAAGGAGGGAGAAAATATTTCTGTAGGTGGCTGACATCCTGATGTACTGGATGTATTTTAATGAAGTTGAACGCTGTTTGGGGACAGTAATCCAGTGGCTGCATGCATTACTAATTTTAAAATATGATTTGCAGGAGATGCACTAACCATTGATTTTACTCAGCTTTTTTTCTTGTTTTCTGAAGTTGTTTCTGATGTCAAGTCTTGTGCTATTCTCTTGCTGAGACCAGCCTTTAACTTAGTAGTAGTTAATGTTTCTAAATTTAGGAAGATCACTCCACTGATTTTAAGTCATGGAAGTAGCAAATGTGTCCCTCTAAGCTTTTGTTATCGCTGAATTTATTAAAGAAAGCTTTTAAACTTTGTGTTTGTAGTGTATAGAGGTGATTGATGTGCCTGGCTGTCCTCAGCAGGTCTGCCCGGGGCGGCTGCCTCTGTGTTAGTTCTTGCCTCTTACAAGATTTAGAAATTGCCAAGGTTTTCATGCTGGAGGGAGGTAAAGTCAGCAAGAAACACTTCTTTCTAATGCTCTTCTGAAGGCAACCATCTTCAAAAGGGTTTTAAATGTGCATGGTTTCGTTTCTTATGTTAGCTAAAGTTCTTAAAGGGTTTAGTTTATGATTAAGGAAAGTTGGGTGATATTACACACTTAGGGAAGCCTAGGGGAAAAAAGGATTTTAGCCTAGCATTTTTTAATAGCTGTTTGATGATGATAAAAACAAAAACACAACCCCTGTGTTTACTGTCTTGGGGTTTTATAGTAATGGGTGTGTTTTCCTTCTGTAAAGCTTTTTACACTAGGGACCAAAAAATGCTATCTGTACAGATACTGTTACATCAAATTAAGTATACAAACACAACTGCCTCCATAGTTATTTACTATTTCTAGAGAGCATATGATAAAAGGATCTTTTTTAATTTAACTTTGGCTCCCACACATTCTTTTCATTCTGACCTGGTGAAACTGGGTGTCTGTCTCAGCAGGTTCAGGAGACCTTCTGCAACCTTTGGTCATCTTGTTTGGCTGCTAATAACCAGAAAAATTGACCGAGAAAAATGGTGAAGAAGTTGAGCCAGCAGTTGCCACAGTGACAGTTGTCCAATATAAATATCTTACAACTCTTCTGTTTATCATCTGTTTTCAGGGCAGTTTAAGCTGCTGGAACAAGACCGAGATATTAAGGAGCCAGTGCAGTATTTTAACAGTGTGGAGGAGGTGGCTAAAGCATTTCCTGAACGAGTTTACGTCATGGAGGAAATAACATTCAACGTTAAGGTAGTCCCTGAATAAATATTTATCCCTGTCTAAATGATTAACTGTTACAGCCTTTATATACATGGCAAGTGAGCAACAGTGCTGTGTGGGAAGTGTGATTTTTGAGACAAATGAGCCTATAGTGTTCTGCATTCGGTGATGGTGCTCTTCAGGATCATCTTTGCAGTCTTTAATCAACATGTCCTCTAAGGGCTCTCCTGTCCTGTGGCACTTTGGGGAGCAGTCCCGATGATCCATCCAAAAATTCATTTAATTAGGACGCTCCTGCCAGATTTTAAACAAATGTTGTTTGTTGCCCCCTTACTCCTTCCCCTCCAGCAGTCTGAATTTTATTCTCTGCTGAACAGCAGCTGCTCAAATCCCTGTCCAGAAGCCTTATTCTCAGAGAGCACCCAGGGTGAAATGATGGGATTGCTTGTCTCCAAATTACTGCAGCTAAATAGCATTGTGAATAAAACAAAAAGAACCAAAACAAAACAAAAAAAAGACACACTTGTTCTCTGTGTGCATGTGTGCTTGTTTGCATCTGCATGCCTCCTGGGCTTATGGGGAAGGGTCAGCAATCCCATGAGTGTAAGAGGGCTTGCTGTCCCCAGACACACTGCAGTGCAGTGGCATGAAACAATGAAGACAGAACTTGTTCTTCCTTGTCCTACCTACGTGTGTGACACTACACAAAGTAGGTCAGCTCTGCCAACAGAGCAGAGTGGTCTTCGGGCTTGTCTGGTTTGCCTCCATTGACATGGCACCTAAGACTGGCAGAAGAGCATCCTTGAGCTGGGATGCAGTGGCACAGATCCACCCGAGGTACCCTACAGGGGAAACCGGTTGATACTTCTGGTGCGGAACCAGTACAGAGTTGCCTCGTCCCATGTGTAGCGATGTGGGGGTTTTATAACAACCTTTTAATGGCTTTTTCTCTTTCTTGCACTGTAAAGTTGGGGAACACCAGCTAGTCCACAGTTGTTATAGGTGTGAAACAAGGTAGCTGGAGACTGCTGTAAGTGAGAGAGCTCATCAGTTAATTCGTTTAGCAACACAGACTCGTGCCTTTCAAGACAGTAGGTTGTTTTCATTCATGCTGTCCATTAACCTGAACCTATAAAACATGAATGAAGGCTACATGAGAAAGTTGGAACACTTTTGTGTGTTTAGGATGTAGTTGGGCAAATCAAGGCAACAAGAAAATTTCATTTCTACCCAGGAAAATCAGTCTTACCTTGGGACTGCTAGCCTTTTATCCAGTGCTGTGCCATTATTTCTCAGTTGATCAATAACCAAATCAAGAGTGGCGCAGTAAAATGTGCAGCTTTCGTTTTAAAAGGAGAAAGTATTTGTCTGCGGGTTTCTTTAAATGTAAAATGTTGTGTCTTGAATTTAATACGAGTGTTCTTAAAACTCTTTGTCATATTTAGCAAACTGAGAAATAAGCATAGCTTACTGTTAAATCCATTTTTTAAAAGGTATTATAGTGATACTCCTTAATGTAAATAATAGTAATAATAATCCAGGTTTAACCTAGTTACACAGTTATCTTGGCAGTATGTCTCTTGGCAGTTTTTCCACTTTCATAGAAGTCTATTCCAAGGTTATCATCTTCCAAAAAATAAATGAACTTAACAGGATTTATTAAAGTGTTTAATAGCCCTTTACATGCAAGAGATTTATGAATGCTAAAATTTTAATATAGGGTAGATCCTGTCAAGCTGATTAGAGCAAAGGGAGGAATACTAAGTACAGTTGACTTCTGTCCAATGCAGTGTACCCGTTTAAATTCAGAAGAGAGTATCAAGAGGTAGCTAATCTGATAGAAAAAAAAAAAAAAAAAAAAAATCTAAAATATCTGATGAACCATTTAAGATGAAGAGGAACTCTGAAGTCTGGGAACGCTTTCTTGTTCCAAACACTCAAGTTTTTAACGGATAATTTTTGAAGAAAAAGCCTGTAGAGTTACAGGGTGCCACCAGCCAGTTACTGCCTGGTTTTGTCTGTGCTCATCGAGGCCTGCCTGCATGTGCCAGTATGCCATGGTTACGGTTCGACCTGGTGCGAGCCTGACTCCGCCGTGTAAATCCCTTGCTGCTCTGGCAGGATTTTACAGCTACCGCTGACAGTCAGCGAGCAGCCTGCTTGCTGCGATGGGCCGGAGGATCTGCTCCAAGGGTGTTACTGTACTTTTACTTTGTGTATTAGTTGTTAAATGGAAAAATAAGCCACCTTATCCTAGGGAAGGCAGGGGAGATGGGTCTCCCTCCCTCTCTCTCCCCTCCCCTCCCCTTCCCTTCTCCTTTCCCCTCCCCTCCTCGTGGTTTTGCAGCTAGGCAGGCGTTCTGGGCAGTGTGCTGAGGCAGGGGCTTTGGGACCTACTGGATGTTTGAAGGAGGGCTGTAACACATGCCATCAAGCAGAGCCAGGAGTGGAAGATGGAATCACTTCACAGAATAGCAAACAAAAATTTTAGATTAAATCAAACTTTTGTAATGACTAAAGCTACCTCTGTTAATATCTATGGATGTAAATATGTATCACTACTGTGCTTATATACCCAGTTGGTTGCCTGAGGTACCCAGTGGTCAGCACCACCTACAGGCACAGCAATTTAGAGTATTCGGGGGATAAGTTAATTTTGCTCAGTCAGTAGGTATTTCATCTGTTCCTAATTTAAAATCAGAGGTATTATGTCTTCACTGACCAGATAGCCTTTTTTGTATTAATATTTAGTGAATAATTGCAGAGAGTTTTGTTTAGGTAACAGCATTACACTACAAAGATGAGGATTTTTTCATTCTTTATGCCAACAAGAAAATTACTAAGAAAGTTGAGCTACCCTAGGGCCCTATCTGTTGCTGAATAAACAGCCGTAAGTTTCTGCAGTCAGATGCTCTGGTCCCATACAATTGACAGTCCGTACAAATACCCAGGAAGCTATTTGCATTAAGACCTAAAAACCAGGAGCAAAAACCCCACATCATACCAAGGGCAATTCACAAAAAGTTCTCCTCAAAAACAACAGCATTGTCTGATAGATTGAACACTAGACAAGCCATGAATTCCTGCACTGTCATA
Organism: Tyto alba; assembly: GCF_018691265.1. NCBI lineage: Eukaryota > Metazoa > Chordata > Aves > Strigiformes > Tytonidae > Tyto > Tyto alba. The sequence goes on from NW_024881301.1 coordinate 4,019,064, forward strand.
AACAGCCCAATTAGTGTTGTAGGACACTGCAGATCTTCCAGAATATCATTTTTGTCCTGATGATACCGCTCTGTCTCCCATGAGAGGTTGTGAAGTTGTTTGCAGAGCCTTTCTGGGATGGAGAGATAAGTTAGGTAACTAGCCCTGTGATGATTCTTTTCTTTCCTATCAAAGATGTTGTTCGGCTGATGTGAACTTTTGATACCTGATTTGATTATCTTTTTAATGTAATTCTCTTTTCAGAGTGGTTTAACTGTATTGGCCCATACAGTGTGCGTTTTTTCAGAAACAAATCTATGTTGAAAACTGTGCTTGCTTTTTTTTTTTTTTGTTGTTTTGACAAATGTTAATGCAGCACACGGAATCTCCTGATTTGGTTGCAATTATGTTGGCTCTGTTAAACTCACCCTGAGTTTCCAAAAAGCACATATTTAGAATGCTAATATTTTTAAGTGCTGCAATAGCAACTTTCTTGAAATCGGTCTGTGTGCAGGTTTTGGCTCCATATTTACAGGCAATTCATAGTACTTCACCTTGAGAGAATTAGTGCTTCAGTCCCCTTGTTGCCTTGTGGCTTGATGCTGGCACTATGAGTGAGTGCCATTGCCTCGCAGTGGCTTCATGTGCTGGTCTTCCTGACATCCCATGTGATGAGATGCTTCATGTTAGAGCTCTGTGGTATAGCCTGTCACATTTAGGGTCATTTTTTGAACACTGATTTATTTGAGACATCCTTAAACAACACTAGAGCCAGTTTTTAATGTAGCAATCAGGGCAAAGTCCCTCTTAGCTGAGAGGGAAACACGCATATACCAACATGAAGAGTTGTACTTGCTGATTTTCTGTCTTGAGAGACAGATATTTATAAAATAAAAATGGTATGCTGTCTTTCTGAATTTAGCTGACTTCTTTGAAAAAGTTTCTTATCTTTTCTGCTAATAGCTCTTCTGAAGACTGTTTGTTTTATATTAAAATAATCTTTATTCATTTTTGGGGACCTGTAAAAAAAAAAAAATTCTTAAGAAGTGCTCATATTGGTCCCTTGGCTTTAATAGTAAAAGCTGAATGCAATAACTAGGAATCAGAGGCATCACGGTTAAAAAGAACTCTACCAGAAGAAATTCTAACTGTGAATTTTTACTGTGAATGCAATGCATGCATTACTTCAATAAGATCTAGCAGGTATAACAAGTGATGTGAAGCCACAAATCATTTTTAGGGGGAGTTCATATGTGTCCAAGTGACTAAAGACTTCTACTTCAAACTGTAAGAAATTACAACAGTTGGAGTCCCAGACAGGATATTGACTCAGGTGTTATCAAAACCTATTCTTCTGAGTTAACCTTTCCTTAAACAAAAGAAACAATATTCTTGAGATTTCCCAAAAGAACATGTTTCCTAAATAATCATTCATCCCTTCCCTGATGCCTGTCTTCTGCAGTAGATGTAGTTGGCCTCTAAATTGATAATGAATTGTAGAAGTATTAAAATTTAAAACATTATAGTGACTTTACCTATTGCTGTTTTGCCATGTGCTTGATAAGATGTCTGTAAGCCAGTATGCTTTCTTGTCAGCATCCTGCCATCAGTAGGGAATGGTTAGTATGGATCAACATCAGGCAGAAGGAGATAGAGGGTAAGCACCACATGGAGTACGTTCTGGTTCTGTGGGTCCTCTGCGTTAGGAGTTGTTCAATTTGAATATCTACTAGTGATTTCTGGATGGCTTTGGAATAGTGTGACAAGCACTGCCTCTTCCAGAGAGCTGGGAGCACTGATTATTCTCTCACCTATTAATAGAAATTGAAAGCTGGTTGGGAAGGGCAAAAGAGGGGCGAGAGGGAAGTAAAACTGCAGGGGTCATTGTTATAATCCATAGAGCGTTGTTATTATAATGTGTAAAACTGAGAGAGCAACAGTGAAGATAAACATGTTTGGGGAAGGAGGTATTTCAGAATGCTCCCAAGGCTAGAAGTTTAATAACTGGAAAAGACATTGTGTTTGTCAGATAGTGACAGCAACTGGAGGCACGATGGTTACTGCTGCACAATTTTGCACTGTAATTATGAAGAATTCCTGGTTTAAATAGAAGATGTGAGGAGGGGGCACACACAGAAAATTAGAACAGAGGGCCCAGTCCCAATATGGAGATGTTTGAGGAAAACGTATTGTCCCACCTTCCTTTCCTCTGTCCTTCAGCTGGTCTCAGCTTCCTACCAGGTGCAGGGTCTTCACACCTGAAGGTTCAAAACTGGAACTGGCAAAAGTGCCAAAGGAGGCAAGAGCATTGCTCGAGTGTGGGCGAAGCGGGAGGAGGGAAGTGAGACGAAAGTGTGGGGCAGAGTGGAGCCACACTGGGACCGGAGTCGGCCCTCCCGGGGCCGTTATGCAGCTGAGTGAAGGCTTCTCAGGTGCTTTCTGCCTTCTGTAGCATTACCTGCTTTTCAGAATTATGAGGCGATTCTAACAGTTTGCCATAAAAATGTATCGTTATGTCTGCACCAGTCAGACTGCCTTAACTCTGCCGCTCTGCGGTAGTGTGCCGCTGTCTTCTCTCCATCGTGTGCCAGTGACGTGCCGCGTCCCGTGCGCCGGCTGGGACATGCCACTGGCAGGTCCAAGCGTCTGAAATAGCGGAGGGCTCTGTTGCACCCCGCCAGTGATTTCGTAACGGGAATTGGAGGGTGCACGGGGCATGCTTTCACGGGGGGTCTGAAGGAGCTTGCAGGTGCAGATCCTGTTGGGTCAGTGCTGGAAGCTTAGAGGGTAGAGGGAGCCGAGTGTGGGGTGGTGTTACTCATTCTGCCTTTTAGGAATAATTGACGATGTGCACTTTCTCCCAGATCACGTTGTCTTTAAGTGTCGTCTGCTTTGAGGAGCTGCCGTGCTTGACCGGTTCCCGGGCTGACAGGAGCCCTGTGGAGTTCGCTGAAGGGCAGTGCAAAGCCCCACCACCTGGGATGCCGTCAGCCCTGCAACAATCTGATGGGCTAGAAAGTGGCTCTGTGGAAAAAGTCTGAGGGGTACCTGGTAGAAAGTAGTGATGGTGTGGCAAAGGTGGCCGACAGCATATTGGGCTGTATTAACAAGAGTGTAGCTGGTCGGTTGAGGTTGGTGATTGTTCCCCACCATCTGGCACTTGGGATGCTGGAAACTGCTTTTTTCCAGTTGCACACTAATACAAGGAAGACGTTGACATGTGGGAGCAAGTCTGGTATGCCAGGACAGTCAGGAGGCTATAGCAAACTACATACAGGGAGAGGCAGGGAGAACTGGGTTTGACCAGCCTTGAGAGGGTGGAGGGAACATAGTGGGAGGGTATAAAGAAGACTGACAGATTCATCTGAGGTGCCCACTGGGAGGACAAGAGTCAACAGGCACGAGTTAGAACATGGGAATTCTGCTCTAATGTAAGAAAAAAGTATTTTTTTGATGAGTGTGGTTGAACACAGAAGGAGGTTGCCTAGAGAAAATGTGGATTCTCCATCTTTGGAGAAACTAAAAATTTAACTGGACTAAATGACTCTGGGAGTCCTTCCCAACCTGGAAGATTCTACACACCTCACCTGATATCCTGTGCTAAAGTCCATGGCCCTATTTGTGATGTTTTTGTTAAGTTTTGTGGCCATTGATAAAGTGAAATGTTTGAATGAGCAAGAGAGCAAGTTTGATTTTTGTAGGTCATTGCTACGGAGACACAGTAAAGGTCATTTAGCTATATAATCTGAGAAACAAAAACTTAGAGATACCTGTGCATGAGTTTCTAGATTAGAGTGATTGCTATGTATGGTATGAATGAGAGCTGTATTTGTTGCTAATGTCCTGGAACACATATTTACCTACCACTTACGCTTTATAGATGTTAACTACCGTGTGGCAGTGAATTAATTAACCTAACACAAGAAGAGAGGAGTTACCTTTCTTGACTTTCAGAATTTAAATTTGAAAATATACATAGCCTGTTGAGGTGTACCGTCAGCTTTAATTTCACCATAGTAGGGCTTAATAGATAGGGATAAAGTTGTGCAGTCTTAGACTTTCAATTTCACTTTTTGATTTTTTTTATTACAGTTTTGGACAGCAGCTGATACCTTATATTTTTCTTCAGAAGTAAGAGTACAGAACAGTATTTTTCTCAGAGTGCCAAACTAGAACAGTGGCGTGATTTTTCTTTTGTTCTAGCACAGTAAAATTCAGCCTTATTTCGCCTACTATTATCCTGTGACTATATTAAAAAAAAAAAAAAAAAAAGAGTATTTTCCAAATTTTTGAGTTGAGAATCATTTTGTCTTTAAACATGCCTGTCGAATCTAAAAATCCATTTGCTGTTTGGCTGGTTGAAATGGATGCCATTAATAAGCAGCTGCTTTGTGAGACCTTCATTGTGAAGCTCGGCCAGTTAGTTACCTCTGTGGTTTCACATCTGACCCACCGTTTCCTTCTACAGTGGCTTGTTTGTTTGTGAATCACCAGGGAACTGCGAGTTGGCCAAGCAGCAGCTCCCGCAGCCGTAGGTTGTGACACCTCCCTCGCTCCGGCTGGTGTCCTGCAGGAAGCGAGAAAAAGCTGTAACCATACCATCTCAAGTTAAAATATCTGACAGCATAGCTCGCGTTGTCCAAAGAAGCCATTTGTGCGGACTTCTCAGTGCTAGAAACCAATACTCTTACAGAACGTGCCCTCTCGGAAAGAGGAGGAGGGGATTGAACAGTACGTGCACAGAGTCCTGTGTGTCCTCAGCCCTTCTCAGCTCCACCCAGGGCAGGGCTGCATGGGCACAGCTCGAAAGCAGTGCTCTGTGCTGGTTTTGAGGAGAAACCAGCAGTGAGCATCACACCAGTGTTAACAGGAAGAAAAACGAAAAAAAAAACAACAAACAAACAAACCAACAAAAAAAAAGAAAACGAATGCTTTCCTTTCGTGTCCTGGCGTTTCATAATATTGTCTTGGCCAGTGGTGTGAACTGTGAATGAGTATTACGTACCATAAATCCTGGTAGTTTCCTGGATTAGAGCAATTACTGTTTGTTTAGATAATTCAGGGTTTGAACGACTTCCTCTCCGGAAGCCCGGAGACTGAAGTGCTAAGGCTGCACACCTCGGCTGAGCTGCCTGTGCATTTGCTCTGAGAGGCTTGCAGAAGAGAATCACAGCTTTACAAATACAGGTGAATTGCAGATCATGTCTTACAAGAGGAAGCGTTATTCACAGCACTTCTCAGTTATTAACTGATTGGAATTGCAGCCTTGAATGGCTGTTCTGTGGTGATACCCAAATTTGAAGCCTGGAATTTGAACTTCACAGAGCTCCATGAAGTCTTCACACGTTACGGAGGTGAGGAAGGGATACACAATTTTAACATATGTTTTCTTTTGCAATTTTTTAAGTATGTTCAGTATTTCCAGATAAAATGGTCTATGATGAGACAGTAGTGTTTATCTGATGCACCTTCTTTCATCGGGAGGTATGTGCTGCTACTGAGGAAAAGCTGGGTGGGTTCTGTTAGGTCCCTTAAAAGGGCTTTTTCACATTAAACCACTCAAATATGAAGCAGAACAATGTTGTCTATAAAGAGTTATTCCAGTCTTAAGGAAATAACTTGAGGAACAAATGAGCCTTGGACATCTGTTTTGCTTGTTGTTTTTTTTTTTTTTTTTCTTTCCAGTACAATTTCCATACTAGAAAAGCACACACATGGCTGTGCATATGTTGTTTAATCTCTTAAATTGCAATTATGATCAAAAAAATGAGGAAGGAAGTCTATGACTAGGAGAGCAAAGCAGAGGGGGAGTTAGGCACATAGAATAGACTGATATTCTTGTTCTCCTTTGGGGAATAGATGTCATCTGTCATTCCTCCTAGCCTGGAAGAGATTATATCAAAGGGATATGCTTCATCCACAGTGATGAGATCACCTTCTCTGCTCCTCAGGGAGCTGAAGATGGTGAAAGAAAAAGTTGGAGTCCCTCAAGAGCCTGGCAAGTAAGGTCTAGCAAACAGAAAATACAAGGGGGCAGGGAAGAAGATAGCCAAAGGAATTCAGACATGCTCTGTCATAGCTCTGTGACACAAGTGACTGTTCGAACTGCTGGGATATGTGGATTTGTCCTTTCTTTAAAAACGGGTTATGTTTGTTGTAATGCCTTCTTTGGCAGTTTCAGGTAGCTATTTCCCCTCAAGCAAGATACAGGAATGTGCAGAACAATTAAAAAAGATTACTTGGCGAGCTTCAGGATAACACTTTGCACTTGACTACTCGACTGTGCAAATAAAGTTACTACCAATATATGGTCTTGTAAGTTCAGTCTCAATAGATTTTTATATGAAGTATTCAGTGAGGGAAAAACAAATTTTTTATTATTGTTTTGCAGGTGGCTTCAGGTGAATGCAATGAAGACACTGAGGTTTACAACATTACCCTTAGTACTGGGGATGAGCTCACTTTAATGGGGCAAGCAGAAATCCTTTATGCAAAATCTTCTAAGGAGAAGTCACGACTCAACACTATCTTCAAAAAAATCGGGAAACTTAATTCAATCAGTAAGCTAGGCAGAGGCAAAATGCCCTGCCTCATCTGCATGAACCACAGGACCAATGAAAGTATCAGTCTCCCTTTCCAGTGTAAGGGCAAGTTTAGCACCCGCAGCCCGCTGGAGGTGCAGATGCAAGAAGGTGAGCACACAATTCGCAATATAGTAGAAAAAACCAGGCTGCCCGTTAACGTGACGGTGCCGAGTCCTACGCCACGAAACCCTTATGACCTGCATTTTATCCGTGAAGGGCACAGGTACAAGTTCGTCAACATTCAAACCAAGACTGTGGTGGTTTGTTGCGTGCTTCGTGGCAACAAAATTATTCCCATGCATTTTCCCTTGCACTTGACGCTTCCAAAATTTACTCTACCTGACAGTCTGGTGAAGGGGGAGCTGTGGCACGATTCCCTCATTCAGCATTGGTTTAATATATGCCAGGAGCAGTTTGACATCGACGAGTATTCCCGTGCCGTGCGAGATGTGAAAGCCGACTGGAATGAGGACTGCAAGAGCCCGAAGAAGAGCCGGTGCACGGGGCACAGCCACGTGCCCAACTCCCTCAGCTACGCGCGGGACGAGCTGACCCAGTCCTTCCACCGGCTTTCGGTGTGTGTCTATGGCAACAACTTGCACGGGAACAGTGAGGTGAACCTCCACGGCTGCAGGGACTTGTGTAACGAGTGGGCCCTGTTCTCTCACGATGCTCTTCAGTACCAGGAGTCTGGTGACAGTAGCAGCGATTACCTTTTTCCTGAAGTTAGCGAAGAATCGATGTTCCTGCCTACAAAACCAGAACTTCCTTACGAAGAGCTGTGGTTGGACCAAGGGTCTGGAAAGGCCGGCGACCAGCCTCTCTCTCGCTCTCTAAGTGACAACTACAGAGGGTCTTTCCGATCAAAGTGTGGTACCACATCTCTTCCTGTGCCTGCGACTGTTGGAGCAACCACAAAGTCTTCAGATGTTTCCCTACCTCCACCTCCAGTGCCTCCCAAATCAGAAGCAGTAAGTCTGAGTTATTTATGTTGGTTTCTTTTTTTTTCAGCTGGTAAGGAGTTTGCTTGGGGATTTTTTTTAGAGAAGAGTTGGTGGGGGAGTCACATGGAGGGCAAGGAAACCGTGAGACTTTGTGAGATGCGCAACTTCAGCTAGTTTCCTACCCAAGTGTAAGTGATGTCCTAAAAATCACCAGAGTATATTCAGTATAACTGATCCTAGTAGCTTAATCCTGATACTTTCATGTGATATTTATTGGGGTTTTATTGCTCCCACAAACAAGGTCTAAGAATATCTAGGTCACTTCCTTCCCTGGATTTCCACATCACCTCCACGTGGCCTCCATATTTTCTCATATTTTCTGTGGCCAAAGTGTGTGGGGCATGACCCCACTTTGGAACTGCCTCGGATCACCTTAGTGTGCGCGTCTTCCATTAACAGGCCCTGATAATGAGGGCGGCTGGAATTTTTATGGATTTGAAATGTTTGTTCATGAGAGATTGTCTGTTCTGTTACAAGTCTGTGGCAGATTTTGAAGACTGTTAAGTGTTGTTGACCTCAAGGAAACTTTATTAAACTAGACCTGAACTAATCGCTCTGTACTGCTTATAGAAAGAGAACATGTTTAAATAGGAACTCTGCGGAGTTGATAAATGAGCCTTCTAGAGGACACAGTTTTAAACAGAGCATGTTTCCTGTCCTAGTGTTTCTAATGAAAACTCATGGGAGAAATCACTTCTCCAAACCTGAAATGTTGCGGAGACTTCAGAGGCAAAAAATAAAAATATGTTTTATCAGCAGGAGCTTATGTGGACTGGGTGTAAAATCCAACCATTACATGGTCTCTTGACATAGTCCTAAACATTTATTTAAAAAGAAAAAAAAAAAACTTCCCCAAGGAAAGACTGTCTAGGAATCTATAGCAAAATTTAAATGATATATACTTATGTCACATGAATCTTGACAGATATTATAATTTAACAAACTAGTTTTGCAGGGCTTTTGCTGGAATTTAAATAAAGAAATTATTGTTCCATTTGCAAGTCCAGTGGTATTTTCAAGAGCATGGCTGTACAGTAAGATGAGACTAATCTGAGACCAAACCATGGTGCTCCCATCCCTTCCCTGTTGCCATCTAACAGTCCGGCAGTGTTAGCCGTAGCCTTTCCATCATGAGCCAGGACACAATCTGGTTGAAATCTAAGTTATATTTATTTGTGCTGGGTTAGCCTGAAGTGAATTGCTGTGGGGATCCCCCTGGCCAGGCTATGCAGCTGCTGGGGAGGCGCAGCGAGGAGAGGGGGAGGAGAACGCCAGTGTAGGCATGAAATCATTGACCGTGCTGCCAAAACTTCCCCCAAAAACAGCCGCAGCAGCTCCAGCAAGGAGAGAAAAGTCAACACATTACGTCGTCCTAGCAAAGGGGTGTTTACGTGTAATGTCTAAGTGCAGGAACCCAAGAGCACTTCCTTGCCTCCGAGGTCAGGTATGCACGGGTGCTTTGTCCGGACTCTTCCGGACAAGTGCCCAGCAGCACCGTATCAGGATGAGGTTCCCTGGCAGCCCACGCTGATGTAAACTGGCGTGGGGCTGGTCCCACCCTCCTCCTCCTCCTTTCCCGGCCACATGGTCCTGGCTCCTCTTTTGTGCTGGCTCTGGCACTCCTGCGCCTGGGCAGGCAGCCAGGTCTGGATCTGGAAAATGATTAGTTTCCTGCTGATTTCTGTGAGCTGAACTGTTTCAGCGCAGGGTCAAAGGGAGCGCTGGAGCCAGGGCCGGGGGAGCAGGCGGGAGGGCGAGGGGCGGGGGGGGGGGGGAAGGCTGCTCCCACGGGGGGGTGAGGGCAGCCCTCCTGGCAGGGGGGCTGCCAGCCCCCCGGGTCATGGGATGCTGCCGGGCACCTGCACAGCATCGCTTTGGGGCGGCCTCGTGGCACGGCGAACTCTGTGCTGGGGGCAGCAGGGTGGCATTTGGGGTAGGTACCTAATGTTGCCTTTTAAGGTCATTTTGCAAAGCGTGCGCTTTTTGGCACAAGTGTCTTACATTGCTGAGGTAATGTGTGAGTGCTGTCAGCAATTTCGGTATTGCTTTCTAGCCTTGTAGGAGAAATAATTTCTGCTAAAGATATTAGCCTGCATTTAGAGGTGGGCAGGGGGTGCAACCCTTTAAAAAAATAAAACAAAATAAAAAACCTACATCTCCGTAGATGATAATAATTTATACTCTCTTTTTGTGGCTTCCTGGAACAGCTTTGGAATGAGTATCAATGACCTACTGAATTCATCAGTGGGCTGGGGCCGAGGAGATATTTGCATGGTTTCCATGTAGAGTATTTATAGAATAAGTAGATCTCAGGAGCCGCTGATGAACATGCGGTTTAGTCATCACTCCCTCTAGAATGATATTCCATAGCGTTTCTCTGTAAACGTTGGCTGGCAATTGTATTTTTGCATGCACTAAATTTAAAATATGTGTACAGGAGCTGTTTGCAGGAGGGAGAGAAGGACATTTGGGTATTTCAGAAGCTGTTCTGGTTTTCTTCTCTCCAGCAGGATAAGCATTATGATATATCATGTATATTTTCTAAATACCTTTCAGAAAATCGAAGGAGCATGAAGGCAGAAGTGGGGGGGCGGGCGGCAGGGGCAGTGGAGGCAAATGACCTCTGGCTTAAGGCCTGTAAATTAGAAATTACTTCAGTCCCCAAACACTAATTTGCCTAAAATCAGAGGCTGTTTTCCTGGTTGATTTAAAGCACGTCCCCAGTGGAGTGTGCTGGAAGTTCAGGCTCCCAATCAGCAAGGAGCATTGGACACCAGCAATGGGGTGGGATTTATCCAGGTGGTCTCAGAAGCAGTTGCTGCGACGGGCACCTGCGATGCCCAGATTCAGGAGAGACACCCCAGGACCCAGGGGGTGCTGGAGCAGCTTGGGCTGGCACCAGGGGAAAGGAGCAGAGGTCTTAAAACCCACCTCACGCTGTCAGAAAGGGGTCACGGTCCCCGGGTCCTGGGAAGGAGTGCTGGAGCATGGGAGGGCTCAGATGTTGACAAGTAAAAGTCCCGGGACGTGCAGTGCAAATGCACTTTATCTGCATCTGGCAGCCTCATGGCATCTGGTGCTTCTGGGCAAAAGAGTATTTCCTACTAACAGCAGCAGCCCAGCCATCAAAGTGATCGTCATGTCGCACCATGGCTGTTCCCCTCCTCTCCCGCATTTATTTCATTGCTGTTCGCTTGGGCCGAGTGAGGGTAGCTCTCCTCTGAAGTTTCCTCTTGCTCTTCTCAGTTTAATCTGCAAAATCTTTCCTTTTTATTCCTCTGCTGGCTCTCCCGAGGGCTGGGTCTGGCAGCTGTAATCGCAGTCTTGTGACAGGGACCAACTGGGACTGCAAACCGATATTATTTATGGCCTCATTCTGATCTGCAATCTAGGTCAGCAAGGGAGCTTGGCATAGTTTGTTATGCCAGCACCTTTGAATGCCAGCACTCTTCCCAGGAAAGAGTCCCCTTAACCCCTTGACCATCTGCTGTGCTCCAAGAGCTCCCCTGAATGGTCTCTCTAACCCCATGGGTATCTATTCAGTAGCATGCAGCATTAACTTTGAGTAGTCCGACTTGGGGGAAAAAAAAAAAAAAAAGTCCTTAGGCATCCTTGGGGCACAGCACTAAAATGGTTGAAGAGTTTTAGGCCTGAATTCAATAGTGAACATGAATAAAATTGATTCTTTTTTTTTTTTTTTTTTTTTTTTTCTTGAAAGAGCAAATAAGAACCCTGAGAGCAAGATTTATTTCAGTGTTTTATGCTGTCGGGCATTTCCTGTAATTTTGACTTGTTTTGAATTAGGGAGAAAAATGTGCTACAACATCCTAGTCCCCAGTTTTCCATTTCACAGAAGTACTAAATGGGTTGTTGCATTTTGAAAGCACTGAAGTGGATTGCAAAAGGTTCCACATTTATTTTGTTTTTAAATAAATTAAATCACTTTAATTGCTAATTGTGTGTTGCAGAACTGCTAAGATAACTTTTAGTTCTGCAGTGCTATTAAATTTTAAAATAAACAGTAACTTTCAAACACAAAGAGAATTTCCCTTTTCTGGTGCATCTAAGGCTTTCAGACAAGGAGAAAGAACCTAGAGGTGGTATCCTCCTGCCCAGGGCGAGGTGGTGAGTCCTTAAAAATCCTGCCCGGCAGGATAATTCTCAGTAGCCTTGCTCACCTCTAGCCCTCCTAAATAAAGTTGCTCTCCCAAATAAGTACTGATGAGATCAAGGTCTTAATTCCATCATTTTTGCTATGCGGTGGGTCCGGATATTTTGCTCCTACCTAGGCAGACCAAACTGAATTTCAGATAAGCAGTGCTACAGTCTTGTTTTCTAAGCTTCAAAGTTGGCTGGCTGCAAAAAGTAGACCTGCTGGCTGGGTGCACTATTTGAACAGGCTCTTCTGCCCACACCTTTCAACTTGTACGCTTTGTAGTTAACCTTACCCTGCACTGCTTTGGCAGCTACAGAAGGGCTGAAGCTCCAGGTTTGAATCCCAGCATCTGGTAAATGTGAGATATGTGTACTGTTCCTGGAGGAGGAAGGCTGGGAATTATCCTAGAGCCGGATGACTGAGTATCCCTGGTGAAGTAAGTCAGGAAACATCAAAGTCTGTTGAGATCTTTTCATTACGTAAGCTTGGTTTATTACATCTAAATAAACAACGCTAATGAAGTTTGAGCCTAATGAATTGCTCCTTACCAAATGTAAAATATCTGGAACAGTCTGTCTGATTTTGTGTGTTACTAGAAGGTTCTTTTACATTGTTTCATTGCTGCTACTTTCTAAATCAGTGGTTATCAAATGACTGAAAAGCACCCTAAGAAAGATTGCTAGTAACTGTACTGGGAGCAAGGCATTCTTTTGGACTTCTTTGACAGCCACATATTGTTGCAAATGTATACTTAGCATCATTTTTCTCTTCTCCTTTCTTTTTAATTATTTCCTTTCATGAAATAAGGCAGAACCAGATGTGTTTCATCTGGTTGAGAGTGCTGTTGTCCAGATTTTCTTGCCGCTTACTTGCGTGTTCTTTTGTACAGGTAAAAGAGGAATGCAGGCTCCTGAACGCTCCCCCAGTCCCACCACGGAGTTCAAAGCCGTCGTCTACCAGTCCTTCCATCCCTCCTCGTACAGTCAAACCTGCACGACAGCAGACCCGCTCTCCTAGCCCTACTCTGTCCTACTACTCTTCAGGACTGCACAACATGTATGTATTTGAGCTGTGAGGGCCCCATGCTTACACTTTCTGAGAAAGTTAAATTTAGCAGTATTCTTTTTGAAGACGCTAGTTTATGAAGGCATGGTACCGTGTCAGAGTTGCTTGCTTTTTGTGAAATGGGCTAACCTATCAAGTTATTTTTAAAGATTCAAGAGGAAACAAAGCTCCAGCAGAAACTACGTTTTACTAGATAGGACATAACAATTTGTGTTAAATGTGCACACATTTTGCTATAGGTGATCTCACTGTAAGGTGGTACCGGTTGTCTAAGTGGAAAATCCTATACAGTTCTGTATCATTCTTGAAAGGCTTGCATCTTCAAACCAGGACATCTCAAAACTGGTTTTCAGGTGGGATTTCAGTGCTACATGCATGCAGTGCAGCCAGCTCTGATAAGTGGGGACACAAAAGGGGCATGCTAATCCAGAAATGTGTTGTGCCAACTATATGGGAACCTACAGGGTGGGTGTGATGGAGAGCAGAGGCCAGCAGACACCACTTGAGTGCAAAGTGAGGTGTAGCGGAAGGTGGCCAGACAGCTTCCAGATCAAACCCACTTCAGCACAAACCTAACCCGCAAACTGGAAAATCCACTTGTGCTAGTCAATAGTTGACAGTAAATTTTGAATTATGTGGCTACGTAACTTTTCCTAGCAATGCAGTGTTCTTCCTTTGGCTATAGAAGGTGTATACATCTTTTGAAATCTCATCTCCTTTTTGCCTTGAATGTCTTGTTGCCCTTATTTTTAATATATTTTTAAGATACTACCTGTCTGGGTATTACAAACTGATCTGAAATGCTACTGAAATAATTTCAGCCTAGATGCAATTGGTATCGTAACTTATGCTGGAATTGCCTTTCTAAGCCATGCTGCGCATTTGCAGCTTCATGTTGTCTATCTGGCAATGATCACTCCAGATCAAGTCTGCTCATTTGTTTTTATAAAAGCCTGTTGGGTAGTTCAGTCAAGGTCTACTCCACAGGAGGCTGAGCACAAGACCTCCCAGCATTTGGGGCCCACCAAATGCTGCTTTCTCTCTTTGTAGCTAAGAGTACATCTGCCTCCCAAGAAACCAGGACGACAGTGAGAAATGAAGTTTCTCAGGGATACAGGTGGTATTATTTGCCTTGAACTTTACAATACTTACATGAAATTCATCACCAGCTCGGGTCCAGACCAGATATCTCCATTTTGGTAGAACTGGCCTAAAGCTGCAGAGGAGGCTGTTAGAAAATTGGCGATGTGTGGAGTAACGAGATTGATGGTGAAGTTGCTTTTCAAGTCTTGCCATTTTTATCAATGATCTTATCTTCTGGGTCTTGAAGGGTTGCAGCCAATATTTTAAACACAAAGCCAATATGTTTTGTCCTTATTTACCTATAAAAATGCCTGATGCCTGACTTCAGCTGTATTTGAGGTTTCTCTTACATCCTTCGGCACCGAGTACCAGTGAGTTAATTTTGGAGGAGGACAAATAAGGAAGCACTTGGAAAATGTTACTTTATCAGTTTTCATGAATTCCATTAATCTTTTACATCATTAAATGTTCCCATTTCTAATACTGAATTAGAGAACAGAAACGGGATTAATCAATTTAATTCCTCTGTATGGTTAGTTTTTTACAACGCCTTGCTGACGCGCTTATCCGAGTTGAGCACCCCAATGTCTTGGTTTGTGGAAAATGCTTTGCACTGTGTACTTTACACAAGTTGGCCTATAAGCAGCCAGAAATGACCAGTTGACAGTGTATCCTTGTTGAGGGGGGAAAAAAAAAGCATCTCTGCTATTGTAAACATCCAGCTGTTTTAACTGGCACTTGACATAAATAGGAGAAAAGGAAAGTTTTGAGGGCATGGAGACAGAGGGATGGCTAGATAGAGGGAAACTGCATCTGTCGGGGCTGAGTTTTATAACTGATTTTCCAGTGATACATATTAGAGCTCCTTTTATGTATCTGCACTTTGTGTTGGCGCTAGGCAAGTTCAGGTTGGCTTCCTCTCTGACTCACTGTAAGCACACAGTTAACTAATTTTGTGCCAATCCATTCAAAACTATGCTGTTTTTTTGAAAGCTGCTGCCCTCCTCGAGCAGTTTTTGCTGAGCTGTCACAGAATGACTACCAAGTTTTTCTCGAGTAGTTAGTTTCCAAGAGAGAGAGTTGAGTAATTAAAACAATTTTTTCAACTGTTTGTTTCTGTCTGTTCTGTCAAATAAGGATTTTATAAATCTGCTAATTGTTTTTTCCAGTGTTCTGGCTTAATTGGCCAGAATTCCAAAGATCAACCCAATCCTTCAGACTTTCTTTTAGAAAGTGGCATAAAAGTGGCTTTTGATAACAGATTACATGCTTTTCTGTTGGCATCTCTGTCTCTCGGGAACCCCTGGGTATAAACCACCAGTTCCCTCAGTCAGGCTGAGCTTAGTTTACCATCTGGAAGTAGGTCAGGCTAACTCCAGGTGCCTTTCGAAAAGCAAGTGTTTCTCATCATAGCTTTTTAAGGATATGGACACACAAACAGGTTACTATGGAGTAAGCTTAAAGCCTGTTACTTCAACCCATACGACTAGGTCTGCTTATCCTTCCAGGTAAGACTCTTCCTTTGGCAGTAAGCATTAACTTAGTCTGTGTTATTGTACTGTGCACTGGTACAGTTTTTGCGCTGGTGACCAGCGGGGAGGGATCCTGTGCCCTGTGTACACGCAAGCGCTGTAACAAATGAAGATGTTGGCTCCAAAAGGGCTTTTGGTCATCTCTTATGCCAGTCAAGCTTGGGTCTGGTGCAGTGGTGACCTGCCCCTCTTACAAGCATTTGCATACTATGATACATCTGTGGTATATAAATATAAAATACAGCATTAGAACATTTTCTAGTATATGTGAGGCTATTGCTTTTCCATGGTGGTGTCCCTCAGGAATTTGACAGTGGAAAAACTGAGTATTCAGGAGATGACACAGAACTGAATTGAGAAATCTACCTTTTTACGAGCTTGAAAACCAAGACATGAGGCTTTTGGGTATATGAGCGTCTTGTCAGGCTTGTGGGAGGAGTAAAAGAACTGTCAGTGCATTATTCAAACGTGTTGTTAATTCAAATCTTAAAAGTTCTGCTGGAGGAAAGAAGATTCTTTCCTTGTGACAGCCACCCTCTGACTCTCTCAGAGGATTTATGAATTTATTCAGATGCCACGGTTTTTTGTACTAATGACATCCTTTCTGCTTTGTTCCTTAAGCAACGTCACAGAGAGTGACAACACCAACCCAACCGAGAGCCCACCTGTTTCCTGCTACCCTTGTAACATGATGAAAACCGAATCCAAAGAGCCTGAGAGCACGATGCCTTTGGGAAGCGCCTCAACTGAAGCTCTGCCTTCAAGGTTATCTTGGCCAAACCATTTTTCAGGAACTGCTGAAGGCCTGAATAGGAGCGATTTCCTGCTCGATCCAAGCAGGAGCTACAGTTACCCCAGACAGAAGACTCCAGGTACGCCAAAGAGAAACTGTCCAGCACCTTTGACTTTCGACTTTGATGGGTGTGAGCTCCCGGTGGGGTACTCCCACCTGACCCCAGCAGAGCTCACCAACACCATCTCTAGCTGTCCAAAGTCGGCAAGTTACTCTCTAGACTGCACTGATGAGAAGACTCTGGGAGTCAGCAACGCAAAGCAGAGCCATTCCTGTCCTGCCTTACCTCCTCGGGCGCCGAAGTCAAGTGAGGAGAAAACAGTTACAGACATGTGTCCCTTGCCGCTGAAAATAGATGGTGCTGAAGAGGAGTCGAAAAGTGGTTCTCCAGACCTCTTGGAAGATCAGTATCTCATTAAAAAGGGCATGCAGGATACGTTCTCTGTGTCTTACCCCTTCTCATCTCCCCTCCACCTGCAGTTAGCACCACGATCTTGTGGGGATGGCTCTCCCTGGCAGCCTCCCACGGACCTTTCCGGACTCTCGATAGAGGAAGTGTCTAAATCGCTGAGGTTTATTGGCCTGTCAGAAGATGTCATATCATTTTTTGTTACAGAGAAAATTGATGGCAATTTACTGGTTCAGCTTACAGAAGAAATCCTGTCAGAAGACTTTAAGCTAAGCAAATTGCAGGTTAAGAAAATACTACAGTTCATTAATGGCTGGCGGCCCAAGATGTGATGCCGACTAGTTATTAGCGAAACTGTACGAGATGTGCTCAGTGCACTTCAGCTAATACATCACTTCCTGGTTCTTGCACTAAAAGCCCTTCCTGTAAATAGTAGTAGAAAAAAATCTTACTATGCAGATAAACGTTTTTGAGTGGTGAATGGAATGGGGGTTTTTTTTATGTCAATAATAAATGTAGAGAATCTGCAGAGGTGTGCCTTGTGCATCCCTGAACATTCAACAGCTGCTAAAAACTGGACACTAAAGGAACTTTTACTCTGTAGTCTCTTAAGACTTAGTCATATTTATTACTGAACAATTTGATGCTGAAAGACACACACCGATCCAGTTTACAGTTTTGTGTTAACTGCAAAAAAAAAATTTCTTTCTTATGGGATTATTTCTGTTCAAATAATATTTGGCAACATGCTGTGATTTTCTTCCATTTCTGTTAACAAAAAGCATGTTCAGATACACAAAAGCATCGTTTTGACACTACATCTGAAAATGTTGAGAGTTGCTGTGAAGTGCCACTAATATACTATTCTTGCAGCGTGTTTTTATTAATAATATCTTCCTGACTACCTGTAATGTGGATACATTTTCCATGTTACTTTGAGCAAAAAGAGTTAAATGTTTTTAAAACAAGAGTCTTGCTTAGCTCATTGCCCAGAGGGGAGGGAGAAGAGGGGGGTTTTCCTACTGAGCCACTCTGCCCTGGCCAATTAAAAGTTTATGACCTGTAGATTTCAAAAGTTGCTTTTGTAGTCAGATGGCTGGAGTAAGTGGCACGGCTTCTGGTCGTGCAGCTTTCTCATGGGAAAGGCAGTTCAGCACACAGACTCTTCGCTCGGCAGATCCTGCCCGCCGCAGTAGCCTGCTAGCACAGCCCTTGCTGTAGCCTTGCTCTGGCAAAAGGCAGCCCCTGATGTTCCCTCTGCTGCTGGTACGATCATCTGAAAATGCTCCCGATGTGCTATCCTATTCCTGTGGTCGGATCTGTGTGGGAAGTTGATAGCACTCCTGTAGAATGCCTTTGAAATAAAGCGTTAGTGAGGTGGGAAGGAACAGCAGCAGCGCATGGTCTGCTGGTAAGAAGGGGCCGAGTGAGGGCTTGGGCTATGCCTTGGGAAATACTTGTGATGTTTAAGCTCACCTGTCTTGTTTGTAGTGGGCTAGGAGGATGTGGGTGTCAAAAGTGGGAGAGATTGTAGCGCCGTAAGATGTGCTATTTCAGTGGCCCAGCTGCAAAAACTCGGTGCAATAGACGTCGTGCAGAAGTAGCAGTCAAAAGGGAGCACGGAGATGGGAAGGGGATGTTAGGCTGCCCCTGGAGACCCTTCCAGTTTAACCGCACGGAAGGCTAGAAACAGAAGTAACTTTTGCTGGTCTGTTGCCAATTTCCAGTGCTTGGCAGAACTCTGAAATGTGTCCAAATAACCCCGGCATCCCTTGCCTTTGTAGTACTGCACGCAAGGATTTGTGGAGGCCCTCAGAAAACAGTCTGTGGTGTCCATCCACAGCAAGTGTGTGTCTCCTTGCCCCTCAGGTGGCCAGAGCCAGGGATGCTGGAGCAGCTTCACCTTCACCTGCTGCTGAGCAGAGCCCTGGCCAGGGTGACACCATCCCCTGCTTTTCTTACCTTTTTGAAGTAGAAGGAATCGCTTTCTCCATTGCAGAGCATGAGTGGGAGCATCAAGACAAAACAGAGAGGAGGGACAAAAATGGGAGACTGATTTTGCCTGACTCATTAAAAATAATTTATTTGCAAATGGAGTTTTCTGTTGCCTGGACAAATTTCATGTCATGTCTCCATGCCAAAGCCAGGATGCATCATTTGTCTTGCAGTAATGCAAACCACCAGTTCCCAACCAGAGAGCAAAGCCCAATTGATGTGAGTACTAGAAAGCAGTGAGCCAAAAAATATCCCGATAGGAAAACCCCAAGAGCTCATAGTCCTACTCTTTTTCTTAATGTATTGACTTTTAGCAACAGATCAATAGCTTTTTAATTAGCATCCTAAAATATTTTAGCTGTGAGTAAGACTAAATCAAATTCGACTACTGTTCAGATGTGTATGCTTGTTGGTAGGCATGTGCAAGTTGATGTCGATCGGATTTTAACCCTCGCTATGTCAAATGAGCGTTCAAATTTGAAAAGGCAAAATTTTAAATCTTGGCTACCTCTCTTTGATTTGCTTGTCTTATTAATTCCAGGTAAAAAAAAAAGTAAAATATCTTTCTCTCTCAAAAAAGAGGAGATTGCTCTCTCAAAAAATATGAGATTGCAGTCTTGGTAATATTAACATTAAATATTTTGAATGCCCCCAGGATATTAACATCCCTGAGAAAATAGTGTTCTTTGACTATGGATGGATATCTATTCTGTTATCTCTGCTTACCTGCTTGGAATGTTTTTTCTTGCAAGCAGCCTGGTGGAATTTGCATTAACATCACGTATGCATAGACTGAAATACAACTGGCCTGTTAAAAGTCACAGAAACGTGCAGTGATTTCAGAATCAGATCCTGTGTGCAGAAGTACAGCTAAAACCTCTAATTGCAAACCCTGCTACTGATGTCATCCCAGTTGTCTTGTTCTCACTTGACACTCCTTACTTACATTTATGCATAAAGTGTTAGCATTTGACCTTTTCTTTTGCCCTTAGCTGCTCATCACATTAATTTTCCAAGCCTTTTTTTGGTGATTGAGATGTTCCTAACCTTTGTGTTGTGTGAATTAGATGACTGCAGTGTTGAGCCACCTGCTGTGATGCCCAAGCTGGACTGAAGTGTCTGCTCTGGTGAAATCGGCAGAGGGATGAGCGAACTGGGCAGCTGGAGTGTGGTGGCTTGGCCTCTCCACCGCTGGGTAGGTGGCCAGGCTGTGGCAGCACTGATGCCCATGGGATCTAGTTTATTTGTTTTCTTCTTGAGCTTAGCCGCTGTGGAGTTAGAGGGTCAGGACCATCCTTGGCACTGTAGAAGGCAATCTGAACCGGGCGGGCTGATGTGAACCTCCGTCTCATGGAAAGTCCCTGGCGATAAATAAAGGGGCAGTGGGACCTTTGAAATGGGGCAGGAGCAGAGGGGTCCTTCGGGCCTTAGCAGAGAACCACGCGGTCTCTTTAGAAGGATGAGGTGTAAAACCTGGAGATTTAAATCTGTAAAAGGTTACAGAATGCTGCACTGTTTATTGTACTTCAAGATGGAGGATTACTTTAATGATCCCACTGTGATTAGGAAGTAGCTGAAAGGTCTGAGGAATATCCCTGTGATACAAACTTCTTACCAGCTGGTGTGATTAGGAGGAGGCGGCACTCAGCATTTGATAGGACTTGTAAACCGTGCTAGCTAACCGAGCAGTGCCGGGGCATGGGCACACCCTCATGGGAGTCCCTTGCTGCTAAACTGTTGATGTGGGCTCTTGTCTGGTTTGGTGCAACCAAACCAGCCTGTGCAGTGGGTGATCCCAGACAGCTCCCGAGCACAGCTCGGAGGTGAGCAGTGGGTGAAGCCAGCCTGGTTTTGGAGGGTAATGGACTTCGAGCGTGTTGGCGCGAGCCGAGCTGTTGTCTGTCCTGGGGGCTTAAGATCAGGCTCTGACCCATTGTGTATTATAACAGAGATGTAGCCGCTGAGTTCAGACAACACATGTTGTGCCAGAGCGAGCCTAAAATCTCTTTACTTTTTGGAGGCAGTTTACTAAAATAGGCCAGTCCTAACCTTGGTTTTCTTTCCTCAGACTAAATAAATGTAAGACCTCTGGTGCTTATTTCATTATCTGTGTCTGAAGTTGTGTCTTATCCTCAGGCTTTTTGTTTGTCTGGGGGGGTTGGTAGCAAAAAATCTGGCATGTCATTTTGTATGAAGCTGTCTCTTCGTCCTGCACCAGGAAACACATCCTTTCTATGCAACAGTCGTGCGGCGGCGCAAGAACCGATGCTGCCTTCAGTGGTGAAAGCTGGATTCTGGCATGGGGGGTTTTCTAGAGGTGGACACAGAACAGGCCACAGGACAGACTGGAAGGAAATGTGAGAGGAAATGCTGGTTTCCTTTAAACACTTGTGCCTAGGATTAAGATCCTTTGTATTGCTGCCTGGCTGGCTAACCAAAGCTGTATTGAAATCAACTCAAAGCGCGTATTTGCATTCTTATTCTTGCCGTATTGTAAAAATGGCCTATGGCTAGAACCTTAGAAAACATTTAGTCCATCCAAAATGAGAAGGAAAATGTATTTTGAAGTGTTCTTTGCAGCTAGAAGCAAGGGTTTGAAGTAACTGTATTACACAGGGTTTTTTTCCAATACAGCAGTTTTACTTGCCACTTTAATGGACTTTATTCCACAACAACAGCTTCAAGAGAACCAGCGTAAATAGCAATGCTGTCTCAAAACCCACAGAGTTTCAAATCTGTCTATAAATACTTGAAGTGTTTTCTCCTATGTTTTCTTCTTGAATCAACTCCTTGATTGTCTCCCCACTAAATAAAGTGCTGGCACCAGCTACTTGCGTGATGCCCAGCGGGTGCCTGCCTGCAACGCAGGCCAGCAAAGTCCTGCCTGCAGGCCAGGCAGGGGGTACACCACGCCACTTAAAAGCCCAACACCACCTCTATGTGAAAGGACAAGGGCTTAGCCCAGCTCTCCTGGCTCTTCTTTTTGATGCTCTGAAGTTGCAGCGTTCCCATGGACAAGCTAGAATGAAATTTTAATCGAAGTGAGGGATCATCCTTTTTATTCACAATATTGGGGACAGCAGGGCAGTAGGGAAATGCAGGCCCCTTGTTGAGACCTAGCAATAAATGACTATTTGTTATATCTTAAACTCCTAACAGTCCAGGAGTTGTTCGAACTTCATCATTTCTGTGCATAACAACCAAATTTTCAGCGTGAAAATCTGCAGAGTGATTCTCTTGGCTTGGACAATCTTCTGAATTATATTAAAAATATCTGTTAGTTCTTAGCTATTTAGATTCACTTTGGGTAGGTCAAAAAAGTAACACTTGGGAAGAAAAAGAGAAAGCCCCAGAACTTTGGCTTAGTACATTTCCGTTATAAAACGAAGCATGGTTTTTGTGGAATTCTGTGCTGTTTTGGGCTTTTGTGTAAAAGGCTGAAGGCAGATTATTATTTAAACCAGGTGCAAATAAATATCCCTGTAATGTATATGAACAAACTTAAACAGTGTATTGTAAGTATATAAACTGTATATTAAAGACACTATTTTCATGATATTTCAAACGTGTACAGAATTTGTTGTACTAAATCAGTTGGGTTCCTCATATTATATAAAATGGTTGGTTTTGATTTAGTATTTTCACTGACTTATCCTCTTGCTCATCTCAGTATAATTCGGAAATAAGCACTTCTCAAATAGTGAATTCACAAAATAAGATTGGAATAATTGAGGGGAGCAATCAGGCTTTTGCATTTACCTATCAAGACATGTTACTTTTCCCTGACTTGTAATTTCACTTGATCCCTTTCAGCAAGAGTATCAGGCTTTGTGTTCCCCAAAGAATTTGTTGCCAGACAGCTTTCCTGTCTCTAGCAGACATTCACCTAAAACATTATTTTCCCAAGCCCTCATCCTATTATCTTTGCTTTAGAGAAATGTATTCTATTATAATTTGGATATGATTTTAAGCGCAAGACCATACACAAGTATTTCTACTTTGCAAAAAAGTCTCTGAAGCATTTATTGAGTGGGGAGAAAATTAGAGACAAACCAGTGTTGTACTCTAGGTTGCCTGTTCACATTTCTTCTGATATTGTCAATAGGGGAAATGTCAGCTCTATAACCATCCACATGTCATGCAGGTAATTTGCCATTGTGCCAAATTCCCCGTGCACTGAAGCTTCTTAAGCTGATACTGTGCCAAAAGGAAGTTTACTCCAGCACAACAGTAGTTGTGGAGGGATTTATGGAGGGAGTCCATATGTTTATGAGAAATAAAGCAGGGCAGAATTTGCCACAGTGGCTACTATTGGATTTGGGACAGATGGGGCTTACTTGCCTCCGACTCTCGCATCCAAGAGAGGGGAGAAGTACGTCCAGAGGCAGGATGTGCATCGTGGCGACAGGGAACAGGTTAAGAACAATCTCATTCACCATGAGCAGTGCTGTCTAGGGCGCATCTCTGCTCTGTGCTCCAAAGAGGGGAAAGGGCAATACTCCATTTTTTTTTTTTGAATGCTCCAGTTGGTTGCCTCCAGGCTGAGCAAAAGGATCTGCGCAAAAGTTTTTGATGCATGAAGGGGAAGGGAAGGGCTATAGCTCAAGTCAAAATGTGGCCATCTCCCTATCAGGCAAGTGCTGTTCTAAGGCAGGTGTTTTCTGTTTATGTGTATTATAGTATTCATTGTGCCTGACCTAAATCTCCTGTCTAACTCTAGTCACCATGGCTACCTGTAAATACGAGTAAGGAATACAGGAAGGGGAAGGACCTGAAAATGCAGCACTCTTCGGGAAGTGCAAGCTTAATGTGTGTAAGTGTGACACCCCTGTTGGTATGATACTTTTGCTGGTTAGAGCTCCCCTCGATCTGTTCGCTGTGTATTATCCAGTGCTCCCTCTCGCTGGGGCTCCTGTCCTTGAGTGGAGTTGCTATGGGATTCAGGATATGGAGAGCCTGACGTCCTGTCTCATGATGCAGGTGACTAATCGCTGGAGTCCTTCGTTGCAGTAGGCTGTGCCAGCTCAGGTCGTCACTAGCTTGGGGCACTCGACACCACGCTCTGTTGCCCAGGTATAAACATGCTTTATGTCACCAGATGCGCACGTCATACACAGCCACTTTTTCCTGTGCACAGGATGACCAAAAGCTGCAAACCTGGGTGGCGCTCTCTTGTTCCCTTGTTCCAGGCCGTGAGCAGATGATGGGATGTGCCATTGCAGAATGAACAGAAAATCTGGGCTGCTTGGGCAGTTGCCCAAGATGATTTTGCCCAGGCACTCACTGCTGCTGGACCATCTCCCTAGCAGCTTTGCTCCCATGGCAGCATGATTTTTAGGGGTTCTCTTAGCACCCCTTGGTAACCCTTGCCTCCACCCGTATGGGCAGCTGTTAGAATGGCAGCTCTGGTGGTTATGCAAAACCTCAAGATTACTTTTATTCTGTATATAGATTTCTTTTTTTTTTTTTTTTTCTTCTCTTGCCTGTGCTTGTCACACTCAGTGATGATCAATTTTTGTTAAAAGTTGACAGTATATTTTAATTCAGTTGCCTGGATTCAGCGGTTCTCCTTTCCCAGGATAAAACATTGCTATTCATTTTTACTCGGCACAGCAAATAGCTGACATGAAGAGTAGCTTTGAGAAGAGGGAGGGGTTCTTCTCCCCATTCTCTCAATCAAATTCCAAAGGTGGAAAGCTCCAGATGGCTAACCAGGCTGCCACAATGTGAACATAGAAATATGACCCAAATCTTTTATTTATTTCTCAACAAGACCTCAAAATGCCCTTGACTCCTGGGTGACACAAAAAGAATCAGGTGCCAGGCACACTTGAATTAAAGAAAACCATTCCCCACAGTCTGGAGTAGGAAGAAAATTAAAAGGAAAGGAAATAGGGAGGAAGGAGACAACATATTTAAGGTGCCAAGTCTAAGGAGATGGCAACAAAGCAAAGGGACATGTCCTCTTGCTATGCACAGTGGTGACTGCTGTAGTACTTGTACATGCCACACTCTGTCAGACGGACACACGACTGCTGTAGGAGTTGCAGAGGGTGATAGATGGGCTCAGGGATCTTTCTAGGACTCTCTGCCAATCCCATGAAAGCTCTGCCACAACAATGAGCTGTTTTAATTGTGCTGCTGTTATTCCGTTATACGCTATCAACCATTATTCTTAATGAATATAGGGGTCAGTGAGGCAGGTCTCCAGGGCTGGCTTTCCAGTGGATCAGTGTGAACAGAAAGCAGGAGGAAACTCTAATGGGTCAACTACGTAAGACCTGGCAGAAGGTCTGGCAGAGCCCTGAAGAACTGCATATATCTTGGTTAATCTTATTGATTTAGCTGCAGCTTTGCGAGTGGGAGAAAGGTATGACAGCTAGAAACTAGCTAAATTCTAGTCCTAGATAGCCTCTGCTCCTGATCAATGAAGCGTAGATAGTCCTGGTAACCAACCCTCCAGTTTTCTCCTGAAGAAAATGGGTATTTTTGTCCCTCAAGAAGACTAGAAAAAAAAATCACCCTGGATTACTATTTCGTAGAATGGTTTGGATTGGAAGGGACCTTTAAAGATCACCTAGTCCAACCCACCTGCCACGAGCGGGGAACATCTTTCACTGCTCCAAGCCTCATCCAACCTGACCTCAGACACTTCCAATGATAGGCCAGCCACCAGCCACAGTTTCCCTGGGAAACCTGTTCCAGTGTCGCACCACCCTCATCATAAAAAATTTCTTCCTTACGTCCAAACTTAATCTAGCCTCTTTCAGTTTAAAACTACTGCCCCTTGTTCTGTCTCTAGAGGCCTCGGTAAAACGTCTCTCCCCATCTTTCTTATAAGCCCCCTTTAAGTACTGAAAGGCTGCAACAAGGTCTCCCCGGAGCCTTCTCTTCTCCAGGCTGAACAACCCCAACTCTCTCAGCCATTCTTCACCGGAGAGGTGTTCCAGCCCTCTGACCATTTTTATGGCCCTGAAATTTCTCCTTTTACTAACAAATCAGTGAAAGTGCAGTAGAGATGGGAACAACCTTCTCTGTCTCCATCTGTCCCACGTATGTCTGTGCTTATTCCTGCCTTACTATTGATTTCTCAAATGTTTTTGTCTTCTGCTTACTGGAATGAAAGGCAATGATAGTTAAACAGTTTTCTCTTACCTACCTAGTAAGTTTTCCAATAATCCTTCCTTTCTGACTCAAAAAAAAAAAACAAACCAAAAACAAAAACAAAACCCAAAAACCTAATGGCACATATTGTTTCTTCTTTTGATTTTTCTCTGCTATGGCTGGTTTACTGAAAAAATAATGTGTCATTTCACAGGGCCTTCAGTGTTCATATTTTGCTTTATAAAATTCAATTAGAGCTTCTTATGCAATGCTAAAATCAAGGACTTGGAAACAGCCTCCAGTGGGAGAGCGGCAGGCCAAAAGCAAAAAAAGCAACAGTACAAATCCAGGTTTCCCAGCTTGACCTACAAACCCAAACCATCATATCCTTTAATTTTGTCACCCTCCTCTGCTACCCTTTGGCCTCCAGAGATTGACTGGGTGCCTCTTGCCATGGATGATGGGGTGGTTGGAGGTGGGTAACTGTCTCTGGTCGCACACAGAGCCCTGCTGCTATGCCCAGCCAAAGGAGCCCATCCTTTTCCTGCCCTGCTCCTGCTGTCTGCATCCCTCTCACTTTCAGAGCTTTAACCACTGAGCTTCTGTTGCAGGTAAACTTTGGTCTTGGCTTACCACCATGCCTGTAAACCCCGAAGGAATCAAGTAGGGTGGTATCCACATGCAAAAGCAGGTAACTAACATTTATAAAATACCCCACTGCTATTGAGCAGTGAGGACTGTTTTGAGGACCACAAAGCTTTCAGCTGATGGAGTTTCTTTCATTCTTCTTCCCCAATTCTTCACATGTAAAATGAGCCCATCCCCAAGCCCAGTGTATAGCATGATACTTGTGCTCCCACTGCCCTCAAAGACGTTTGGTTATTTCCCCACTCTGGGGATTACTGAGACACCTCCAGCTACTGCCTTGTTGTATAGAGTTCAGTTTCCTAAGCATGTAGTTTATCCAAATGGCTTGTGTTCATATTTCCTTGACCCAGTATTTTTACAAGAAAATTGAAATAGCTACCTAAAGTAAAACTATATAGACAATCCATGAAAACTGGTATTATTTTATTCCTGTTGATGGCTTTAAACAGAAAAAAAAACAGAGAAGGGCAAAGCACAAGTAAAAGGAGTTATATTTAGGCTGCAGGTTCTTACTCTTAAGCTTGAAATCTCAGGGCTGATCATGAACCTGCCTGGAGCTATGAATTTCCATATACAAGATGCAGCTTTGAAATCTCTTTTAAAGTCTTACGTTTGAACTGTGGAAAAACAGAGATTAGAAGGCAGTTTCTGAAGGAGAAAGGAGAGGCCCTTCTGTCTCACTGCACCTTTCATCTCCAAACACAAAGGACCAACATACAGAAAAAAAAGCCAGCGTAAGCCAAGTTGCAGCAGCTCAGCCCGAGTTTGTAGCCTGGTATCTCCTCCCTCACAGCAGCCTCAAGTGAAGATCATGCCAAAGGAATGGGAACAGGATGCAGCGGGATATTTCTTGGGACTGCTTTCCCCGTCTCCAATGATTTACATCTCATGTCTACTTTCAGGGACAGAAGTGGTATTTTGTATGTAAAAGTCACTGTCTTCACTAATGAGTTTCAAAGTTTCATGCTAAAATGCAAATTTTTACCTGCAACTTATGTTGGATTTTATTCAAAAGCACTAAGCAAAAATCAAGATTTTAGGAACAGATGCATTTGAAGACCCCAGTGCCACCACTAAAACAGTATCAGCATGTTGTGCTTGTAAACCATACTTCACTCTGCCTCTGATATTTTTGTTCTTGCATGCTCTTCTGAGGTGTTGCAACTTTCTGCTGGTATTCAGAGAGCTTGAGATTCTTGCAATAATCTGTGGAGCACCTTGAATTAGTGGATGCTTTTTTCTACCTGGGTAGAAATTAAACCCTCCCAATTCTCAAGGGATGCAGTGTGAAGCCACTCGTTCATGGGCCTCTAAAGGAAATGTGCCCAAATACCAAGGAACAAAGTAAATGTTGTCTTGGACTGAAAACCTCAGCATCTCTCAAGTTCTGTGTGAATCCAACCTTACTGCATGTGTTTCCGCCTTTATTTCTCAGACAAAATTCACCCTGAAATGAATAGGATTCTTATGAAGCCAGAGGGGATTCCAGCCAAGAAACTAAGACAATGTTCATCAGCAAAATTCGACCCAAGGCATTGTTGAGCCTCTTAGGCCTGTGTTATATATCAGAAAAATTCTTCCCAGAGAGCTATTCTCCATAACAGCCACTGCTTATTGCTCTCGATTTTGCCATAAGCCAAGCTCATAAATGTATTTTTAATTGATGTAATGGAAGACTTGGAATTTGGGGGAAAAAAAGGATTGTAATTCCTTCAATTATGCTGAAATATTTGTGAGATAATTTGAAATAGGTGTCTTCTATAAGGCTTTGATATTTCTTCATTTTTAATACTTACCATAAGGTATTTCAGGTGGGAACTCTTTAGAAGTCAGAGCATCAATAAAAGGTTGTTAAAAGCAGGCTAGCCTCTGGTTAGCTCAGGTTTTTGCTAAAGCTGTGTTATATTACTGAATACAGGTGTGCATATGCACCTGTGTGTCTGTGTATATATGCATGCAACTAACACAAAATGCATGAATAAAAAAATCATCTGCTACTTGTCTGCTGCTTACCGTACAGCTTAAGTGCTTCTCCAATACTGAAAACACAGGTTTTTCTAGCATGTGAGAACAAGCAAGTGAACTTGCCTGACAGACGGGAAGCAAAATCTGTTCATGAAGACAGACTGCTGGTTCAAATGCAGGGAAATGGGAAAAGGATAATCCAGGCTCCCTTTTAACTTTGCTTAATAATAAGGTTTCCTAATCTACTGAGAAAATCAAAGATTACATTCACACAGGTAAAGGGCTTTTTAATTTGATTGTTTTAACTGAGTTTCTTTATGCAATTTTCCACTTGATTTAATTCTATTTACTGTGATAAATGCTGCTTAATCTGAAAGTCTTTTTTTTTTTTATTTTTTTTATTTTCATGTATGAAAAACAGATGAAAGATTAGCTTCTAGTGACCTGCATCAAAATATAATTTGGCTGGAAATGAAATGAATTTGGATTTAGCTGTATCTCCTCGATAGTTTTGCTGCAACAACAAATCTTCATAAAGTTAAGCTGCCTCTGCTCAAGGAGTGGAAGAGGTGCATTCAGCTGAGCTGTGAGAAGCTCCCGCGGTCTCTGCCCTGCCTGTGTGTGTCTGACTGGAGTCAATGCCATCAGATCCTCAAAATGTAAAGGAATTTAGGATTTTAAAGTAAGATTACTGCAGCAGCTTTTCATGGTTTAATTATCTTATATTGGAGGCTGCTGAATGATGCATTTGGTGAGCTGATTGCTTTTCAGAAAGCATGAAAAGATTTAGTTGCTCCCTGTTTCAAACATTTGGAAATATTCGTGCTGGGATTGAAGGGAGCTGTGGAGCAAATCGTGTCTCTCCCTGGGTGCTGGCAGCTCGCTTCCTTGGTAGCTTGGGCTGTGTGGAAGGAATTGTGACAAAATGTAATTATTTTGGATTTAAGCTTTGTTGTAACTTGGTCTGTGTTTTGTCTCTCAGCTGTATAAAAGGCAGTATGCACTGGTTGTTGGCTTTTCTTAATCGGTAAGTATTAATGGCAAGTATTAATACAGTATTTTCCCACTTGTCTGATGGTGGTACTGGTCTCGCTGGGTGCCCCGTGCCTGGGCTGGTCCCAGCCGGTGCCCCTCAGTGCAGAGCAGGCATCCCTTTAGTGTCCTTATTTACCTCAGGGCCTTAGCCACAGCTCAGGGGAACACAGTAATATCAGTAATATAGACAACTTAGGTGCCATCGTGTCCTCTCTTTCTTTGCCGTACCGTTGTGTGACTGTAGCTGCTGGAATTGCCATCCATCCTCCTCCTCGGTGGGGAAATATCCACATATCACACATCCCAAAAGCAAATGGTTCTGCTTACAGTATTACAAATATCGCCTGAAGGGTATTTAGAGAAAAAATAATTTCTTTTGGATAGCGCACAGGAGGAATAAATGGTCATAAAAATCTCCTTCCATCAAGGTAGCGTTGATGACAGCCCCTCCCCAAGTCACTGCCGGCTGGCCTTGCAGCTGGGCATGGCAGCAAGGGCGCTTGGTTGCCGGTCAGGACTGGCTTGAGATGAACTTGTTATCAGATAGGAAGGACTGGGATTTACAGAACAGTTTAAAAATTCTTGACAGCATGGCTTCAAGTGCTATGAATTCTACTGTCATTTTCTTCTGTACTGATTATCAATTGAGCTCTCCCCTCCCCAAAACCTTTTCTCATGGCCCCTCTGAAGCGTCAGCTGTGTTGCCAGCGCTTCCCTACAAAGCCTGTAAACTTACAAAAGATGGTAAGTTGATAAAGTAGAAGTTAAGGTGGTGTTTCCCTGCTTTCTGCTTTAAAATTTAGGTTTCTGAGATGATCGCTTTTTCTCACCCTCTGGTGTTTGCAAGGCTTGTCTGATTGGTCTTTAGAAGTAGCCCAAGTGCCTGACAAGCCTTTTGAAAACAAAGTAAAAAATGAGTTGTCTTCTGTCTTTCCTTCAAAGGTATCCCTAATGCCAGAGCATGTTCTTTGAGAGGATGTCACACCATACTACTCCACACCATATAGCTATCCCCCCCATTCATATTGCAGGGTAAGGAGGAAATTAAATCCTTGGCACTATAAAGCTGTAAGACGTAGTTCTAGTTCTTTTGACTTCTGATGTGGGAACTTCACTGAATCCTCTTTTAGTGTGGATTTCACCTGCCAAGCCATAATTAAATGGATAAATCTAATAATTTCTCTGAATTTGATTCTTTTTGTGTTGTGAAAACAATGGTCCGGTATGTATTTAATAGTTTGTCTATTGAATAGTTAATCTCGTGACATTTCTCTGCATCTGGAGGAAAATACCCAGGACAATAATGCTGGCTAATAATATCAAACTGATGAGCAAAGAAATAGCACCCACATTCTCAGCTGATGATGTGGCAAAGATCAAGAAATTCTGCAAAGCTCAAACTAAAGTAAGTTATAAATTGCACTAATGCTGGTTAATGGATAATGAGATCCCATTCTAATGTTGGTAATGTGCAATGTAAGTGTTTGCTGTTTCTTAAATAGGATATCTTTGACCATTTAAGCAAGTCTTTAGTACCAAACATTCTTGGCCATAAGTATATTAAAAAAGCCATTTTGTGTATGCTACTGCGAGGTAATGAGAAAGTTCTCAACAATGGGACACACATTAAAGGAGACATCAATATCTTATTATTAGGTAAGAGCATGTAGAGTTAATAGTGCATTGATAAGTTATTTTATTATCCCCCCTCCTCATCATGCCAGTGTAGTTCTGTTATGCAATATTAGCAAGAAAATAAAAGCCAAGCCAGTACAAAGACTCATTTTGTCTTATACAAGGATGTTTGTTAGTGTCTTAGGATCAATTTATTTTATCCTTGGGCACATTTTTACAATTATTTCTGTTTTGTCCCACACTTCCCTATTTACTTGACATCTGTTCTATGTTTCTAACTGGTGCCGGCATGATGTGCAATTGAGTCTAATCCTGCACTGCTCACTCGGGCAAGACACCCACTGATTTCACGAATGGGCTTCAGTTTATCGCTCAAGTTGATGGAACTATTCCACTTCTGTCACTTGTAGGCACGGTGGCTGTTCAGTTGTGACTTCATTTCTGAATGCTTTGTTTTCAGTACCCATAATTAAGTTACATTAGCCTGACAACGCTAACCTGGTGCATAACAGCTCCTGGTAGAGGTGTCAGATTCCTTACATAGATCAAGCTCTTTATTTCTCTACAGAGCTTCAGTCAGATATTGGATAACTTGCTTTAAAAATGGATTAACCTAAAGCAATAATCCTTTTCAAAACTTTCTGTTTGAGTATGTCTTTTCTCTCCAGAAGAGGGGAACTTGCACACTTACTTATTGGCAGTACTGAAACAGTGCTTCATCCACACCACACAATTATGGCGTTTTAACCATGTCAGTACAGATGGGATCTGTTATCTAACAACCTCTTGTCAAAAGCACTTGCCCAGCACCCGAATTACCTTGCTGTGTATCCAAACACAGTACATGTGGAGCCACGAAAATTCAAAGCAGTTGTATAATGGCACTCAATGACATGCTAATGGATCTGCTGCGCTTTGCAATCCAAAGGACTGTCTATTAAAGCTTTTATAAAGCCAAAATTTAGTCCCTTAATAAAATGCAAATCTAGGCTGGACATGGGCATACGTCTTTGAAATCTGGAATGAGGTCATAAATCAAAAAAAAAAAAAAAATTTATTCTGGGAGAATTCTGAAGCAAGAACTCTAATAAAGAAAGTATAGTTTGAGCATTTCTACCGGATTTATTGAAACGGTAGGATTTCTGAGAATGTATTTAGTACCTATCTGTGTTGCAGTAATGTCTGGAGCGGTGTTAAGTATGTAATAATAGCATATTAATA
Organism: Tyto alba; assembly: GCF_018691265.1. NCBI lineage: Eukaryota > Metazoa > Chordata > Aves > Strigiformes > Tytonidae > Tyto > Tyto alba. The sequence goes on from NW_024881301.1 coordinate 4,051,272, forward strand.
TAAACTTTTCCTTAAGAGAATAGCTGTGGTTTCTTTATATATATATATATATAAATGTACACTCCTGACCTTAAGAAGGCCAGCTTCTCTTTCTTTTCTATCCAGTTTGAGACTGAAATGAACAATTGCGGTCCTTCTTATACACCAGTACTGTTGGTGTAACCTTACAAATAGCTAAAGCAATTTAGAAGCTAATCAGTGGTGCAAGATTTCCAAGGTTGCTAAGGCTTAGGAACATTGTGAAGGGGAAATGCTGGAAAAAAAAAACAAACTAAAATTCTGTAATGTGGAGGATTTCTTACCAGAGCCCTTCAACTTTGGGAACTTTAAGGCTCAAGCACATGTCTTTGTAAGCTTTGTCTTCTTTAAATTGCCTGAACCTGTGCTCTTAGAGGTGCTGGTGAAGCATGGCAGGCTCCTGTACCTGGAATAACAAAAGATATTGCTTTGATTTGCTCACAATTTTCTTCTGTTAAACTGAAGTTGAACATTACACCTCATGACATTTATATGGAAGTTATGATTTTTAAAAATGTATGAAATAAAATGCTGCAAGCTCAGGAAAAAAAAATGTACTAATAATGTTTCAAGGTACTTACAAGGTTTAAGTGAATGTTTTAAACTTTGGAAGTTTTGATCCTCGTTACTTGAAAAGAGGAAAAACTCTGACATTTCTCACTATCCATCTCATCATACTCACAACATACTTGCAACACTATCAGACACATCTTCCTTTTACAGGAAAGGCATTTAGAAAACACTGAATAAAAAATACTTATTACGAAGATCAAGTGGTAGCTTATAACATCTGGCTGTAACTGTCCTTCAGCTGCCTGGCAAACTGTGGGTTTTTTTGAGACCCCAGCCCCAGGCTCCCCTGGAGCTAGCAACACCAGGGTTAGCGTCCCCTGACCCATCATCAGGGACTCCTGGCTCGCCTGCTCCCACCACCTGCCTCCAGCTATTGAGGTCCGTCTGGCAACAGCGACGAAGCCGAGGGCTGTTGGGTTTTGGGAGCCAAGAGGGAAGAAGTGTCTTGGCAACAATTATGGTCGTGGCGGAACAGTGCTGCCAGAGGTCCTGGGCTTGTTCCCACCGAGTGCTATGTCCCTTCTTGTGACCACTGGACTAATCGGCACTTTTGGGACAGCAAAACATCGGACCAACAAACAGGTACTGGTGGGTTGTCTTTTCTCTATCTGGTTTGACAGCGATTTATTCTGTGCTCTTACTTACGCCTCATAATAGTCCTGATTTAACTGTCTTTCCAATAAATCAAGGAAACTGATTTCCCGTTTCCCAGGAGTATTTGGGCAATTAATTGTAAAAATACTTGGTAAGTGCATGAACATTTATCTCATTCAAATTCATTCCTACCAGAGCTTGAAAGTACCAAGATTCCAGTTTACTGGAGCAATTAACCTCTGACATCATCAGCAAATATTTAATGACTATCCCTAACGCCCAGCTCAGAGGTCTGGGCCTGCATCCTGCAGTCCCTGGATCTGAAGAGGGTGACCATGATTCTTCTCCTGCCCTCATTTCTTTTGCACATCCGTGGTGAGGAGTCAGGGCTCTGTCTGCTGGGGCACACAATATTTCCCCTTCCATAAAAGTTTCATGCTGCACACCAATGTATTTGCATGGGGTTGCTATGTTGTTAAACATAACTGAAGGTTGAGGTTTAATGACAAATAACCCCTGCTGCAGCTGGGAAAAGACCTCTGGCAAGGATAATCCTGTCAAAGTGTGGCTCCATCTGAGATGATCCAGACCCTTAGGAGTGCATGGCTACATCTTACACTGTGACTGTTGGAGGGATGTGCAAAAAGCATTCTGACTTCACCAGTAGCTAACTAAATTTCAAATATTTTCAGCACCCTTTGTGACAAAAGCCAAAAGTGGTGGGGAAGGAGAGAATGTTTACTGCACTGCAGTTTAATAAACTAAGGGAAGTTATGTACTCACAAATACTGTACAAAATATTCAGCACAAATTAATCATTCACATATACGCTGAATAAAATGGTAGTAAAGAAAAGCCAGGATTTCTTTACTGCTTATTAAGAGATTTAATTTTTACCAGTGCTCTAAAACCAGTGTGCAGAAGACTTTGGCCCTACAGCTGAAAGATGGCAAAGCACTCTGTTTTCCTCTTTAAGAGGTGATCACTGTATCACAAACTATTCCCTAAACCACTTCCACCATCAGCGGGGGGTTGCCAAGAAGGCAGTTGACAGCAGCTGCAACTGCTGATTAAGAAACTGATGCTCAGCCTTGCATTTCCAAAGATATCAAACTTTCCATCTTTTGAGCTCTAAAACCCTCCTGTCATGCAACGGGCCCCCCTCGCCCGGCTGCAGGCTGCGCGCCTGTGTGCACATCAGCAAGCACCCACGTACCTGAGCTCCTGCACCCCGGCCCGTGGCGTTTTTTTGGTAACAAAGCCTTGAAATGGTCTTGATGCCACCTAATAAGAAATGGGCAAGTGTTTTGTAGCTGAAGAATAGTTGTGGAATAGAAAAAAAAAAAAAAAAAAACAAAACAAAACATAAGCCATTTTTAGCCCACCCAGTCCTAGTCCACCAGATCATTGAGATGATGTGGGAAACAAGTGAGAAAGCAAATATGCAAGAAAACCCAACCACAACAAATCTAAGAGTTATTAAGACGTGCTGGCAAAGTGGTTTGTGCACTACAGGTATAAATCGAGGTAAGTGGAAGCCAAGATAACTTGCTCTTAGGTAAGCAAGTGGCACCACCTCATCTAGGCACTCAGGCATGGTTACAGCATAAATAAAAGCATCTCTACGACTTTGCCAGCACAAAGGGTGGAGTGGCTTGCTCATTTGAACCCCAGGGGGAAAAGGGAAAATAAACCTCTGGGGAAAAATGGGTAAATAAATTTCTATTCCTCCTTTCCCCATATTTCATTTCAGAAATACCTTTGAGGTTGCTGGGACTGCATTCAGAATGGATGCATCTGTGACTATTTGTATTTCTCAGAAATGCAAACTTGTTCCACAGCTCCAGATTCACTCCTGGGTGGAAGGCGGTTGCCAGCCAGTGCTCTGCAGGTCTTCTATGGACAGGGGTGTAGCCAGTGGGGACGTTTGACATCAACCAAATTGGTGTGGGGTCACTCCCACCGTGCAACCGCATCGGGACCCGGCCAGTAAAGGCAGCACGGGGCAGAGTGCCAGGACAGGGCAGCCCAGCTTTTCCTGGCAAGTGGGATTTGGTGCAGGTTAGGGACTTCCCTCCCAAGGCAGGAGGACAAATATCTATATGCAGCAGACATACAAATAGCAGACAGAAGAGCTGGCACCACGGGGTACCACACTGGCCTTGTCCCCGGCAGATGCCATGGAAGTGGTTATGCTTCCAAGTTCTTCTTCAGTCTTCCAGCTCCCAGTGACGAAGTATGTTTTGTGTGATGCTTGTGCCAGCACAGCATTCCTTCAGCACAGACCTCCCCGGACCTCCCCGAGGGAGAGAGCTGCCCAAAGAGGCTCTGCAGTGCTGCAGCTGGGGCAGCTGGAGGTCTCACGGTGCTTGTAAGTGAGAGATGTGCTCGTTGCTATAAGCTAATGGAATAAATGGGTTTAAAAAGGACAGAAGCAGTGGCCATTGATCTGGCTATGAGCTGGGAACCAATGAAAACCAGACCAAACAGGTGGGCTGCTGAGCAGGAGGAATTGTTCAGGCTTCATGTTGCAGCAGAGTATCTATCTTCTCAGGAGACATGGCCTGTAGAATATCACGCAGTGGCCCATCGTGGGTATTCACTATCATCTCAATTTAATTTTCTTTTCTTTTCCTTAGAGCTTTTTTTCCCTTAAGGAAATTTGTATTTTCCTATCCTAGCGGCTTTTCTTTTTCCATTTCTCCCAATCACACACTAAACCTTAAGCAGGATCATTATTCTTTTGGTCAAGACAAACCTCCAATTGTCCTCAGTGCCTGAAGAGGTTGCTTCTTAACCAGCTGAGATGATAGGTACTTTCATTTTCTGTTTCTCGACTTACCTTCAGCTTACTCTGACAAATCTTTTCTGGTGACGAAGGCATCACAGTAGCAGCCAGAATGAAACCTAACTCTTCTAAGGAGCCACAGAGACTCCTACCACAGTTAATAAACAAAGTTTATTAAAAATCTTAATAACTACTAAAGTTAATAAACTAATAGCTTATTTAACAAACCAAACTGAAGTCACAATGTTATTTTATGTAACTTATAACACTCTGTTCTGAACAAGCAAACATCATTTATGTGAGTGAAAGCTGTCGCCAAACCCAAGTGTTCACAACATGATGAAAAGTATGGGAAGAAAAAAAAAAAAAAAAAAAAAAAAGCAATCACAGATGAAGAGGGATATGTGCTGCTGAACAAGATTTGATCTGGCTTTTTGTAGCATAGACTGAGTGGATCCAGGTGGTATTAAGGGCAAACGCACGCACACAGAGCTCTAGCAGAACAAGACGGCTGGTTCTAGTTACATATTAGTAACCGCTAAGCAGAAACACTATCATTAAGAAGTTAATCAAAATGTTCCATCAAATTGTTTAGAGATAAGGTTCAAATCTGATAAAGAGCACACAATCTTTTTTTTTTTTTCCCATGCGTATTGCACTGGAAGAGCAATCATGTTTATGTATTGTAGGATTAAGTATTGCAACCTTGGGAAACAATGAGGTTTGATTTTTTTCTTTTAAGTTCCAGACATTCAAGTTAAGCTTCTTTGACGCTGTTTTGTTTTCACAGTAGGTGAAGTCAAAGGCAGAGATCAAGCATGGACTGTCTCATCTCAGGTGGAAGGCGTTTAGGAATTCATGAGCAAATGAAAATGAAAACTGGAATGAAACCTGACTGTAACCTTTATGGTACCAGTTATAGTGTACATGTTGAAAGTAATAAACTTTGATTTGGAGGGGGAAAGGAAAAAAAACATTCAATGAAGAAATAGAAAAAGGTGTCACTGGTGATGGTTTTGAAGAAGTTTCATTCAGAGGAGACTGATCCCTATGCACTCCAGAAAATTATTAATTTGGGAGTAGGAGGGGTTATCAGTCTGAATTTCTGTGGTCATTGTTTTTTTTTTTTAATTCTGTTGATGCCCAGAAATGGGAGAAAACAAGGATACCAGCCATGTGGAATCTATCTGCTGCAAAAAATTCATAATCTTCCTCTTGCACAATATGAATTATTAAAACTTTACTTTAGAGCTGTCTTTTGTAATAAACTAGAATATATGCTGTTGAAAGAAGTGGGAAACTGAGATCACCATATATGTAATTTCTTCATAATTTCATAACACTGAGCAAAATACAGGTAATTTGCCATTACTGCATCAAAAGTCTCTAAGTAACAAATTTAGATTTGAGAAATAATAATTGACTGTTCAGAAAAAGCCATTTATTTGGTGGTTATCTTCTCCTTTTGACACATGACTATCTGTACTACTGGCACTGAAGATAGCTTGAAAATGTGGTGCAAGTAGACAGAAGAATTAAGATCCTATTTATGAAAATCAAAGACACTTTAACTGACATGGGGCATCTTTGTCTTAGCAAAAGAGCCTGAGCTCTAATAACAGTGGAAAAGGAGAACTGTGGAAGGAAAAAAAAAAAAAAAAAAAAAGGGAGAAATACCACTTTTCTGTTCCAGTCTGCACCTAAAAAAATGACAACTCATGACTCCTGCCCTGCACCCTGGAACCGTGTCTGCCTGGCGTGGGTGGTACGAGACACCTGACATGCTTAGCTGAAACAAGAGAGCTAGTCTCTAGGCGCAGTCCCTTTTTTGCATTTAGACAATGCAGTGCCAGCCAGACTATTAGACATTATGATTCAGTTATTTGCTACTTCTGCAAAAGCTAGACTGAGCAAGCTGATCCATGTGATGCAAATAGCAAAGAAATTGGTCTAGTTTGCCTATATCAGGAATACGAGGCTGTGTATACTGTTTAGCATAGATATTAAGCGGCATGCCTAAAGGATTTTCTGCAATGATGAGATTCTTGAAGAAAGACCAATAAGTAGATAGATCAACAACTTAGCTCCAAACCTGAGCCACTGACTTAAGTGTTGGGGTTTTTTAATTTTATTCTTAAACCCATGCTGTGACTCCTGATAGACTCAGCAGTGGGGAATGAGTCATACACACAGCTCGAAATACAACGTGCACATACTCTGCTGGGTCCAGCTGCACAGCTAGTCCAGAGCTCAGGAGAGGAGGAGCAGAGAAGACAACGTTCACTTAAGCCCAGGTCTTTGCTAGGGGGGCAGCCACCAGGTACCAGCAGAGACCCACACTTGAATGAAGGATGGGAGCAGGGCAGTTGACCTGAGGAGCCAACATTCACAGCTCAACCCCTTGTTCTACATGTTGTGGGAAGCCAACAATAGGCTTTTTATACTAGTCCTGATCTGTAGCAAGTGGAGTGTGCCTGACCTGCACGGCTTCAAGGGTGCAGGCAGAGCAAATCCTTGTGGCAAGTGAATGACCACAAGGTGAGAAGCACGGGAAAGAGAAGTGGAACTTTGTGCAGATTTTACATGGATGGGTTTTTCTATCATAGTAGTACCTCAGTGATTTCTTACATATGAGCTTATATTAAAGATTTTCAGTAAAACTCTCTATGAATAAATCTGCTTTAGGGGAGTCTTCCACATGGTCTTTTTGTGAAGGGCCGCGACCTCATGTCTGGCTTTCCAACTGACCAATGCAGTATCTGATCTGTGATGAATATCTGTATTATCTGTAAATGTGTCAAATCTATGTCTCCAACATTAAGCTGTTTCATTAAAAATAATAAATACATTCCTAATAGCCATGTAGGGAAAGTCTGTGTAAAGCAGGGAAAATTCACCTGGGCTGGTGAATCTTCTTTGCTGTTTTCACAAGAGGTGACCATTGCTGAGACATTGCAACTTCAACCGGTTACATTGCAAATCCAAGTAAAGCATCTACTCATAAAGAAGAAAATTCCAGTTGAAATGCTCCATCTCCTAAACCGCATATGTATTTTTAAACTCCCTCTTTCTTCACAAAAGAAGACCATCACTATAAGACAGTTGAGGTACAGCTTTTGTAAGAAAAATGTATTTGTCCAGGAACTTGGGCTAGTAATATAAATTTTGTGATATACAATGAAATGAAATATTGAATCTGATCATGGACTTTCTGAGTAATTTTTATGCATTGAAAATTGAAAAAAAAAAAAAAAGTATTTTCCTCTAGAGTATTTGTAGATCAGTTAATGACATTAATAAAACCTGTCTTGCTTTTGGCTCTGTGGAACCTGCACACCACTGAAAAGTGAGTTGTTCTTACTCTCTGACTGGAAGATTCAGTTTTAAATTGTGGTCCTCACTGATTCCTGTTTGAAATGAATAAGCAGAAGCTTAAGGGTTTTTTTTCCCATAGGAGTTTACCATTTCAAGATGTACTCTATGGAATTTGTATCTTGCACAATGTATTATAATATATTGCAGTATGTATTAAGCTTTCTTCTAGTGAAAGCACAAAAGAGTTTACAATTCAGGTAGTATTTATGCCATTTCATGTAATCTGGATTTCAAAAAATATAAATGATCTCTGCAGTCACAAATCCAGTAGTTCACATTCGAAATTATGAAATGCTCACTGTTTATAATGTTAAGTATTTTAGCCAGGATTGAATTTATGAACAGTCTCATTTGCGTCTTCTTAACACCATGTAAATCTATGTGCATATCTTAATTGAAGGCGCATTTGGAGGATTATTTGCATGAAAACTGCTGATGAAGACATATCAAAATAGGAAAGTTATTTTAAGACAGCTATAGTAGGGTATCTTCCTATCCAAGATGTTTGTTAGTTCTGACAAATCTTTGTCAATTTTGTCCAACTGTTTTCATGAATCTTTGGGTTCCAACAAAAGCTAATAAAACCAGCAATGAATACTTAAAATATAACCACATTTCAGAGAATATTAATCAGAGGACTACATATGCGATGTCAGTACAGAACCATACACATTTGTTGCTTTGTGCCATGCAGTAGCATTCAGAGGAAGACTAGTTCCCTCATCAAATTTCCATACATTTGAACTGCTCTTGCCCAGAGTTAGGGTAAATTGTATGACAAATGTTATCATCATCAACATCCATTCCAGGGAATCAAAGTAGCTGCTGACCTTTAAATGTGAACATATTCGCATACCAGTCTACCAACCATCTGGTGTGACCTGACATTTCTATTACTGGCACTCCTGTGTCTTGCAACCCCCCTCCAAAACACTGCAAACGTGACGATATGTGCCCATGATGACTGCTATCTTCATCTGCAAAGTGTCCTCAGGGAAGTACATATTGCTTCTTCTGGCCCTTCTCCTATTTCCATGTCTTCTCTGTTCTCCAAATCCTATTAAATTGTAGCCTTGTAGAATATCAAACGTGTTAAGGAAGATGCCAAAACCAGCAGACCCGGAATCCCACTTCCCCAGCCAATGTGCCCAGCCGGGAATGGTCCCAGGTGATCTCTTCATCCCAGTCCCAGGGATGCAGCTGCTGCTGTTTCTGCTTGCAAGTCTGGCCTGTAGCAAGGTTGAGCGTGTGTCCAAGCATCACAAGCACACACACACACAAAGGTCTCTAATGCAGCTGGCTGCACAGACTGCTGCACACACACAGAGCAGTGCAGGTAGCAGCACCCACCTCACCCAAACTCACACAAATGCAGACAGACCCCTGCTCTTCCTCCCCCGCAGCTGATCAGAATGGACATTCTCTGGTGAAAACATGTGTGCCCTCATCCCCCACATCCATAATAACACCCACTTTCACAACCCTTTAGAATGTTAGCACAGCCTCTAAACATGCTTAATATCTATGCCTGGACCTGGGGCCCCTTAGCTGGTATGCAGGTCACCTCCTACTTACAAGATAAAGCAACGTGATGCTTGCTAGGAAAACAGATGCATACGCTCACACACCCATCACATAAGCATTTCCACAATCACAGATCTCTTGAATATTACCACAAGCTCTCAATCATCTGCCTAATAACCATGCCTGGACCCTGGGCTTCCTTACCCCAACCACTGGCTCAAAGTGAGTCCTCCAGATGTCGAAATGTTTCCTCCAACTTACTAGCTAGTCCAGCTTGAGGTTTGCTACTGAATTATACATACACACACAGAGGATTAAATTCACTGAAGAAATACACACACACACACAGCCCTGGTGCCCATGGCCTCTTCTTCAGTTTCTGGCACTTGAAATTTTCAACACACACCCCCCCAGTCCCTCCAGTCGCTGGTGTTTAGACTTACAATCCCTACGACCTAAGTTCTAGAGCTCACAGTCCCTCCAGTTACTGGCACACAGACTCTTACCTGTCAGTCCCTCCATGTGCTAGTACCCAGACCCACAAGCCCCAAGACCTGTGGTCTCCTGTGGTCATTGGCACACAGATCTCTCCTGTAGGTTGGTCTCTCCAGTTGCTGGCACAATTTTCCCACACTCATTCCTCTCTGTTCCATCATGATCCTTCCCCTTTTCTATGGATCCTTTGGCCCTTCCCCTAAACATCCCATAGTCATTTTTACATTAGTCCACAAGCTGCTTCTCATAGCCCGTCTCCCAAGCAGCTTCAATTTTCCCATAATATTCATGTTAATCATGTTTTCCCCTTCCTATCAGATAAAAATTGTTGTTCACATTGACATTCTTGAAGGCTCTGCCTGTATAGTCCCTTTAATGCTCCATCAATCAGTGGCTGAAACATTCTGGGTCTTCATTACTGTTTCTGTTGTGACTTCCTCATCAATGTTCGTGTGTTTGTGTGGTTAGTTCATCTTTCCACATTACTTCTTTTTTCTTTTATAGTAAATTCACAACCAAATAACTCAATGAACCGGATGCTCCCACACTCCACATACCCTCACATTACTGACTAACAGCTGTTGCAGAACTCTGAACTGCTGGGTATCCTGTGCTTACAGAGTCTAGCTCCCTTTTATTATAGCCATCTGTATCATGATAAAATAGCAGACTTAGACTCCATTGTGTTGACTGAAAATCAGGATGCAGTTTTACATGTTTTCTTCATGTTCAGGTAGACTTAAAGGACAGGGCAGGCATGTCACACAACGTATTTCCATATTTCTCCATTGCATGGATATACACAACATTGACAGACACTTTACTGACTTTAGCACAGTATTTTATCGAGAAGATTAGTTATTTTCCAGACTTTACAAACCTTTATTATGATGGTTGAGATAGAAGTAATAGAAAGAACAATGGTGTAGTTATGGTTTTCCAGTGACATTCCTTTTATGTCTTTTGCGCTTGTTTGTGTTGTCTTCAGAAGGATGTTTTATTCTAAATGGGAAAAACAAACAAACAAACCCACATCTCAAAAGCACATAGGGGAGGGACATATGTTTATAGTGTAAGAGTGTTAAATGCAAAGAAACCAAAATAATTTACTGGAAGGACATCAAGTAACAGTGTCAAGTATCTGGCATCACACAGAGGTACTTCATCTCAACAGGACATCACATAAAGAGTATTAAGACAAAATTCAAAATGGAAGTCTGCTCTCTGGAAGGCCATTCCCCTTCAGTTTGTTTACAAAATTTCTCCTGTGCTTTGTGAGTCCCTCTAAGCTATGTCACTCTTGCTGTTTCCAAGTCTAATTCTCTGTTTAAACTAGGAGTCCGTATGCCTGGGACTTTATGAAACTTCTTATCAAAACCTGCGCAAATTGATCTGCTATTGTCTATATGGCCATTCTGATCCAGTCATTCAGATAGTTGTAATCTGCTGTCTTTTTTTAATTCTCCTGAAGTCACGATTTTCATGGCTACTTTGCTTCTTGCGTAAAAAATGGCCATTGAATAGGGAAAGTGATTTTTAGATTTTCTTTTTGTTTTGACATTTTGGGTTGGGTTTTTTAGCACCATATCCAGGTGTTTTAAGGGGAGTTCTTTAGTAGAAAATGCAGTAATAGAGGAAATGCATGTTCACTAAGCAGAAATCATGGTTTAGTTGCAAACTGAAAATAAGCCCCTTTGTTCACACTCTCCCATTCAATGTAAGCTGCCATTAGGGGAGAAAGGGTGGTGGGGGCAGAAGAGCAGAACAGGCTTTGAATTAAGTGGCTTTTTAGTGTTTATTAAATATTAGCACTTAATGGAGCTCTTTAATTCCTAAGTTGGAGTCTTCAGAATTCAAAAATGTGACATCTTCCAATTTACTTCTTACTGAATTTGATTGTTTATTTTTTAGCAAATATATATATATATATATTTATATATGTGTGTATACTTATTTGTTGAAAGAGGCAAAATACTTACTTCTAGAGTCACGCTCTCCCCATGTGCCTTTCCATGTCTGTATTTCTTTTTAAGGCACACTGCGGTTGTGATAGTAATAATAAGCATTACAACAAATACAGTTATGGTTGAAGAAACAGCTATTATAGTATTTTCTTGAGTTGAACCTTTCCTTTCACACTTTTCTCCCATGTACCACCAGTTGTCACCTGCTGGACATCTAGAAAGTAAAAGAACAAATGTGCTATCACATAAAGATTAAAGGCATGAAAAGGACTACTTAAGAAAAATGCAATCTCTGATGCACTGTTTCTATATCCTAAAGCATAATGGAGTTATCTTAAAATAGACTTTTATTTTAAAGTTGTCTCGAGTGGCTCACTGTCCTTACACCTCTGGAAGTGTTTCTTTCATTTTTCTGCTGTTTTACAGGTTACCTCTTCAGAGATGGTCTTCGCCAGAAAACCTAAGCACCATCCTGATCCTTTTGACTGCTTAATGCTTGGCTACAGCTGATTTATAGAGCTGCTGCTACGGAATGGTCATCTTTTGCTACCAATAGAGATGTCCTCTGGATCACTCAGTTCACTTATCTGCTTCCTTTTCCTTGAAGTCTATATCACTTCTGTTGATAGGGAACTCAATTCCTGCTCAGTGAAACTGATACTTGCCACTAGGACCAATGTCTTGTAATATTTGCTTCCACTATTACTAATTAGCCTCATATCTTGATGCAGATCTGCCTTTTAACATATTCAGCTTTTACATAAAGCCCTTCTATCTTCTTCATTCAGTCAATTTTAAAAAGCCTTTATAGGAAGGAGTTGAATAAGCTCCTAGGGCAACTGGTCCAGAAGCTTCACACTGCTATCTTTATCCAACCAAGTCACATTTACCATCCCACAGAAAACTTCATCCTCTTGTTTCCTCACATGTTCTTTGGATTTATTTCTCAGCTCAACTTATGCAGCAATTTGAACCCCTGAGATAAATGAGGTGAAGACCACAGACTGGACTCTCAGGGCATCTCTGACCAGATAGCAGCTGAACCGAAATTTAGATACAGAATTCCTCAGTTTAATAACTGAGCTAGGTGAAGGTGTTTCCACTACATTTAATAACTGAGCTAGGTGAAGGTGTTTCCACTACATCTCCTTTCCCTGGTCAGTGCTTCTCCAGTAGTAGATGTGGTGCATTCTGATCAGACGTTCTCATTGGCAGAAGGGCTTTATTTCAAATTTAAAGAACTTGTATGAGCTGCCTTTGCCCTCCTTCAAGAAGCAGGTAAGAAAATAAATTAACATCCTAGCAGTCATCTAGTTTTAGGACTACAAGCAACCTCCAGGCCTTGATTCGTTCACCTTATCCAGCATGACAATCAGCTCTGAAACATTTTAAAGGGAGCGTATGAGGGTCCCAGTGATCTAACTGAAAAAATATACATGCCATACTGTTAAGTGCACACCTCTGCCTATCTTTCTAACCCTGGTTGTTCGTTTAGTATTGTTTTTCTAGTGTCTGTCTAAGCCATTTATTCAGAACTCTCCTCAACCCTGAAAATGAGTCTGTTTGCAGTGTGCAGCAAAGGTACTGACTGTTGGGGCACTTCATGTGGTCCGGGTTAAACAGAGTTCTGTATCACATTCCCTCTTGTTTCCCAGTAGAAAATCAGAGTAGAAACTGACTGCTGGCCACACACTTGTCTAGGATGGAAAGTAGGTCACATAGGCACTAGAGCTTCAAATAGTCCAGAAACATCAGAAAATAAATGTTCTCTTTCCATAATTTCAAAATCAGGCATAACATTCAGCATAAGCTGTTTTGGTTTTTTTTTTTTTTTTGTATTCTTGAAACAGCTTCTTGACATTTACTCATATTTATGACCTGCTTCTGATGGGTTGCACAATAATTGTTTTTTAAAAGGTTTCTAAATGGGGAGATATAACACTTGATGAGTCATCCTGACTCTTGTTGCTCTCGGCCTTTAGACATTTGCCTCACAGCACTACCCCAGTATACCTGCCCTGGCACAGCATCCCATAATGTTACTATCTTCAGCCTTCGACCTGGTTTGAGAGATGGAACCATGCTAATCAGCCAGGTGGGTTACATAAATGTATCCATAAATCATTGTATAAAAGTTGATATTAACTTTCTTGCAGGACAAACAATCTTTTTAGTCGTCTGCCTTCATTGCTGGTTTCAAAGGCAAGCAACTACATTTTGGCAATTCATGGTCATAATTTGCACTAGACAGTATTTCTGAATCAAATTCTGAAATGACGTCTATTTTGCTTCCTGCCTGAGAAGTATTAAACATCTTTTGTACTGATATAAACGCTCTTTTGTTTCAACTGCATTTATATTTAACTCTTCTAAATTTTGCTATAGGGAATTCTAAGGAGATGCACAGTCCATTTTATAACATTGGATTAATACATTAGTGAAAACAATAAACACATTTAAAATATAATTTACAGGGAAGCCAAGCAGAATACTTCAAAATGGTCAAAAGGTTAGGAGCTTTGTTGCCCAAACTGGTCATAAGTTTAGTCTCGCAGTAGCAGCTGGAAATACTTGCTTTAATCAGCTATAGTATGTCTTTCCTTTCATTAGGAACAAAGATTTATTCTACTAGAAACGTTAATTACTCTTCCTAACATTGCATTTGAGAGTGATTAAAGGCAGTTACCTGCACACTGCTGCTCTATCTACAATAACGCAGACACCATCATTTTCACAAGGGTTGTCTGGACAGAAATGCGGAACCTCTAACTCTGGCTCTTCGGTCTGGGTGACAGAGGCTGTTGTGATGGGTGTGGTGGTGGTAGACCTAGTGGTAGGCTTGGTGGTGGTACCTGGCTGAGTTGATAGTAGATGTGATATATCTGCACGATAAAAACACAAGAAATAAGGTCTTGACTTCATGTTGGTTTTCCTCTTACTCTAATTGTAAGTTCTAAGAGCAAAGAGCAAAGAGCCTGTCCATAGACATAATGGATAAATAGTCTTTTTTACCTTTCAGGAGATTTATGTATTTTGGAAATATCCTCTAGATTTTTTCAGAAACAGACAATTTTATTCAAAGTACCCTATTCAAAATAATTTGCATGGCATTAGCATCGTTTTATACACCTTCACATGAGATAAAGGAATGTATCTGTCCAGAAATTTATTTAAGCATATGATTTGACTTCAGATACATGCATAGTTCCAAAACTGCTCATGTTCAAAGTACATCATGTGTATTTATATCTACAGAGATAGAGACTTAGTAAGTATGTGACACTCTATGTTTACTGTACTGTAAAGAATATCAGCTATGTCTACATACCTTCCATTGTTAAAAGAATATAAACACTGTCTTCTTTAATAAAGTTGCGGCTTCTAAGTCTCTGATGAGTTAAAAAGGCACTTGTTCCACTTCCTGGGCCTCTCATGAATGTAGTTCCATTGGGAAAAGATGCTATGGATCCCACTTTATCTGGCCTATCCCATAAATAAGATGATGAGGAATCTGGAAAAGAAAATTGACTGAATGTGGATGTGGCACCATTCTGGATTTCTTTCTCAATAAGGTCCCTTCTTTCTCAGATAATCTCTGCTGCAAAGTAGTACCGAGACCTCCCTCAACAACCAAGACAGACTGCGTCCTACTTTGCCTGCTTCTGTGTAGCTGCTCATGGATATAATGAAAATGGAAGAAACAATATATTACCTGAAACTCAAGGAGTAGGAGCAATGCTGAACCTGCCTACAATATTTGCAGATTTTTTGCCTAAGATTCTACACTGGTGAGATGTACAAGATAATGGAGATCTTCAATGGCTTGGTTTAGCTTGATGTATTGAGAAAAGAACCTGCTGGAGATTAGGTTATTGGAGAGCTAGCTGAAGACCTGTTGTGATTTGGTTTTAGTTCTTCTAAAGTGCAGTGAGAAAGAAGATGAGCAGCACGTGAATCATCTGTAAAACAAATTCATTCAGTGATTCTCAAAGAAGAACATCTCTTGATGTGGATGTAGGGCAAAGAGTACTTGGACAACCTGAACGGTCACAGGCCACTGATGTCTCCTCCATCAAACCCTGTTCTAAATCTCAAAGCTGATCCTGATTGTCTATGAAAGTATCTGACAGAGGGAGAAGGAACTGCCTGCTCCAACACCTCTACTGGTTAGAGAAAGGGTAGGAGTTACAAGTCTTCTCTTGGGAATCTGGCACTATTAGCAATACATGAATAAATAAGGGAGAAGGAGCAGAGTGCAAACAGACTGCATGTCCACAGGGGCAGGGAAGAAAAAGAGCTAAGCACTGTGGCCATAACAGCAGAATGCACAGGGAAGATGTCAGCCACTTGTGGAGGGCCTGGTGTGGTGTGTCTTTCATTTACAGGGAGGATATTCATTTTTTCTAGATTACTCCCTTTGTTTTCACATAGAGACAGTGTCATAGAGAAATCAATGTAAGTCCTAAAATTTTTAGAATAATACCGTGAATTAGACATTTTTGCACCTTCCTTCCTTCACTAGTGTTATGGTCTGAAAGCCCAGGAAACCAATTCAATGGAGGAGGTGGTTTCTTTTGGCAAAACTATATCTATGCAGAAAGTAATTTTGGCTTAAATCCAATCTTTATCCAATGATGAATATGGGGGTTTTCTTTAATATGTCTCTTTATAGAGATTCCTACCATTTCTCAGTTACATCTTTACCCCACCTGCTTCCTTTCCAAGTTATTGTGGACAATTGCTCCTTATCTTCTCACACCTTGAACAAGTACAGGTTATGCAATATGAATCGGTACTTTGTCCATCTGGGATTTGCGCTGACACCACTGTTCCTTTTACAAGGAGGGTGAGGATTTGTTTAATAGCTGCACTTTTACCTAGTATGAAATGTGTGTGTTGTTAATTCAGCATTTTTCTTTTCAAGCCTTCTGGAAAACTTCTATTCTCGTTAAAGCAGATATAAATGCATCTTCACAGAGCATATGAAAGAAATTTTACAAGTGGATTATTCACCTGTTTTTTATGCAAATCAACTTTGAAATTCAGGGTCCCAGCTTAACCTACTTGTATGTTCATTTTTTTCTTGTCCGTGGATCAATTATATTGTTGCTGTGAGCAAATGAAACATTCCAGAAGCTGAAAAAACTGCATTACTTGACATAAAGAGAAAATTTGGCTCCCTATCTTTTGGCTGTATTTTAAATGTACTGGATAGCATGTCTGATTTTAACTAACCTGATAATTTCAAGGGGTCGGTTGTTATACTTCTTTGGTTTGACATCCGTTGACGAATATCAGGATGCTGGTCAAGCAGAATCATGGTACCTTGTTGCCATGCACAGGGCCATTGCAAATGATCATCATTGGCTCCAGAAATCAAATGCAAGTACATTCCTAAATTAAACGGGTTACTGGTGCTACCATTTACTTTCAAGCAGACCTGAAAAGCATATCCTTTACTAGAGTAAAAAGGTGGACTGTATATCTTTCCGGCTGTCCCTGCTGGACTCGTATTGAGGAGATGTGTGAAATTTCTGATATGCCAGACGTGATGAGGACACTGAGTTTCTGACAAATTGATGTCATCAATAGAGAGGCCTCCGTTTGATAAGCCACTTCCTCTCATGCCTTGAAACACAACCCGGAATTTACTTGTCATATTCAAAGAAACATGATGGAGCTGCCAGTAAGGTGCAGGTGAACCTGAAAAACAAGAGTAGGGGTTTCTGAGTAAGCAGTACAAACACTGCACAGGTCTACAGACCCTATAGCAATGTTGTGTGAGAATTTCTCAGTTCCACTTCCACTCACGTGATGGAATATTTATCCTGTAGATGTTATGTTTTCAGTGCAAGATCATATTTTCTCAATTCAGTTTTTCAACAGATTTAATATGCATAGCAGCTCTTTAATTTGAGAGAAAACAGTGTTAATGGTTTTTAAGACTCTTTTTCTTTTAAATTCTTAAAGAACATTGCGTTAAATTACTATAAGTGTTGTGACAGCTAAATGCACAAAGATAGCTGTCACCTGTATTATTAAAAGGAAAAAAAAATCAGAGCAAAGTATATTCAAATAATTGAATAACAACATGTCTCAATAAAAAGTACTACAGAAGATTCGGGAAGCCTAGAACTACAAGATTTGTTCATTCAATTGTTTCTCTATATTTAAATGGCTTGTTAGAAGTTTGCCTATGCAGAAGCACTGTTCACCCATCAAATTATTAATAATACTAAGTTCAAATTAAAGACAGTCATTTTCAAAACTTAATTCATGTGATAAAACCTCACTGTGAGTCTGATGTTTCATCCAAAAGTGCCTGCACTAGCAAATTCCACTTGACTCCAAGAGCAGTGTATGCAAAAGCAAAGACCTCTGCACAGGGGCCTTGTAAAGCAGGTGAAAGTAGAACATCCTTTGTTAATAGTATGTGCAGCAAAATAGTCTCTTTTGCTCTCTGGTTTATCTTTAGCTGCATGGAAGACCAGACTTGCAGCTGCATTTATGGAATAAGTGGTGCCAATCTCAAGTACAGAACTTGCTTCGCTGTCCTAACAATTCTAAACACAACACAGTGGATCTGATATGAGTCTTAATTTCTTGCCATTTTTCATTATCATTAGGAGGAAAAAAAATAAACCCAGAAACAAAAACAAAAGCACTCCACTGTTTTCCCTTAAATTGCTTTCTGCATAAACTAAAACTTCTTTGAACTGCACAGATTACATGCAAGACCAACGTTTTTAATTCATGTTCAGCAAGCAGATCAGCTGCTGTGCTGTGAAATGTCCCACCCCACAGCTGCCCCTGCTCCCAGCTGAAGGCAGCCACAGCTGCCACAGACCAGCAGAAAGGGTTCAGGGCTTGTCCCTCAGCCTCTCAAGAGTGGTGCCTCAGTGCAAACCCATGAGCAGCTCAGCCAGAATGCCAGGTCATGGCTGGAAAGGGCTGTAGAGTCACTGTTTCTTCCAGTCTGTTGACTCTGTTGGGGAGGCTAACTGCTCACATGAGAGAAGTTAAAAATTGCTTGGGGGAAAAAGTTATCTTAAACAATTCCTGAAAGTTTTACCAGAGATTGTTAAAGGAGGATGCCCATTTGAGATCAGAGACTTAAAAGGAAATTATGGACTCGAGAAAGCAGGAATAGGAGATGGGACCTAATATACATGCAGGAGTATTTGTGAAGAAGGCTGAAGAGTGGAGAAAATAACCTTGGCTTCAAAGTAAGGTTTGAAAGAGTTTGGAGAGCTCAGACTGATCTGAAATCTACATCTGCCTCAGCAGCCCTGACATTTATACTAAGGATTCCCGATGGCACACAGGAATGATGAAAGCATCAGGGTGAAGAAAAGAGTGGAAAAAAAGAAAAGAAAAACAGTCATGAGCCATAGCTGAGCCTAAAGGGACAAAAAGATGAAGAACAGTGGATTTGATACCTATTTAGTAAAAGAACATGTGCAGACCCTTATGCAACCAGAAGACTGATCTACTTGTAGCTGTAATGGAGACCAAATAATAGTTAAATGTTTGAGAAAATAATTTAATCATAAGATGACTTTGGCAATTCTAGATTAAAGAGCTCTTGTCTGTTAACTGACCTCAGTTGCTCATTCTGTAGGCCATAGGCTCTTAAAACCACAAAAACTCAATTTTCTTCAAACTACAACTCAAACCATCATCTGCTACCTGCATATTTCAGTCAAGCCATTTCAAACTTTGTTTAAAAAGTAAGTTACATTTTATTTATCTTTTTTTAAACTGATGTGCTAGGTATTCCAGGACTCTTATATTTTCCATTTCTTTATTATTACTTTCTTACGCATTGCAATTTACTCCCATGACCCACTTCATCTGTTGCTGTTGATACCATCAATTCTAAAACAGTTTAAATGACTGCTCATGGAATTTTAGCTATTTTGGTGAGAAAACTATCTTGATAACACAAGATTTTGTAATTTGTGATAACTTATTATATTATAGGAAAATGGCTGACTGAGGATCCATCAAGTATAATTTCACCAGCAGAGAATCAAAGACTAACACTAGGAGATGAGTCACTTTGCTACAGTATTTTCCCCCAGTACTTAGAAAAGGACATTGAGTGTAGTTTAAAACAAAATGCAATTTTATTCCATACCTTTTATCTCTTCAATAAGTCTCAAAGTACCATTTGGATGGGCTGAAGTATACTCCCTGACCCCGACATACAGCCGGTCGCTTTCGTGACCACTGTTATAGAAATAAAACTGTAAGCACTGAAAGCCCCGTTTAGGATACAGAATTCGGCTCTCCAGGGTAGCTGTGCTTCCCTCTGCTCCAGCGCTGGTGTTGAAATGCATGAAGTAGCCAGAATCTGTCAAAAGTTAATTAGAAAGGAACAGTAGAAGAGAGAGAAAACAAAATTTGCCTGGCATAGTGGTAGTGTTAACACTGTATTGTAATAACTCTAGAAGACATGGTCAGGTCAGGACAAGGTAGATCATGTACAAATCCTCACACTGAGGACTGTTACCCGTTTACATTCTCCAGTGACAGAACTGTTCTGCTTGCAACTTTTTCTCTCATTTGACTGTCTCTAGCAATTTGTACTCAAAAGCATGGGCTTTTACTCCTTCCCCACTGCCAGCAATTCACAGTCGACTCTCTCTGGAGGACTGTTTTAAGCTCCTGAACACATGAAGTTTCTTCTGACAGGTTCAGAAATAACTGTCTATATTCTCAATTAATCGTTCACCTGAGCCCTGATAATATACATAATTTCTAAATTCCAATCCTTTCTGAAGACTTACTGAGCAGTTATTCAGAAAAGCAGCAGTCCTTCTGGTGTGCCTGTCCCATAGTTTAGAACATTTTATATAGTTTTCGTGTCAGGATGTGACAGTAAGACTAGAAAACTGATCAAAATAGATAAGGACATTCAATCTTCTCAAATAAGCAAAATATCAAACGTATCACATGATGTCCCTAAGTATATAGATTTATGTTGCTTAGTTAAAAAGTAAACTGTAATTTGTCAACAAATAAACAGAAATCAAGGCCAAGATCAAAGTCAACTCACATGCCTCTGCAGAAAATACTTCCCAGAGAGATAAGAACAGTTTTGTTTCCTACCTTCGCATGTTCCCATATTAGTGTGATCAGTATTTGGCCCAACTGGAACCTGAGACAAACGTTGCCAATCACTGTTATCATCTGAACTTTGAATCATGCCACATATATTTTCAAGTTCAAAACTGCATGTGTCCATGAAACTTAGGGAGGAGGCTATAACATTAAAAAAAAAAGGATGAGAAAAGTTGTGAATCTCTATTACATGACATTTTAATTCTGAATGTCCAAAGCCAAGAGCAGAGAAGGACTAAATGCAAATACCAAATAATCAGCAGCTTCAAATACTATCAACATTCATAGGTATAATGTCCGGAACTCAAAGCATTTAGCAATTAACAGTGACATTAATAAGATGTTGTCAAGACTACTCTGGCCACTCAGCAAGAACAGGAGGGTGCCAGCTAATTATCATATCACATCTTTTTTTTTATCACATTTATAAAGGGAACACTAATACCAGCCCCAACCCACCAGCTTTCACGCCGTCAAAAGGTCCTGAGCCTTCCCATTCATTTCTCTGCTTTCTTTGGGCCAGTGCACACATGGCCACAGATTTTCACAAAAGTTCACTAATGTATCTGCTGGAGTGTTTATTTTGAAATATAGTAGATCAGAAGTTATTTCACTACAGTAATCAAACCTTGATTTTCAAAATGCTGAATTAAAAAGAAAGCAAAACCAAAAACATTTGTCAGAGGTACATTTGGGACCAGTGGATATCTCATACAAATTTTTCAGATGTCTTGCATATAACAAGTGAAAAATTAAGTGAGGAAAAACTGTGCAGTTGAATAGGAAAGCACTGTATGAATTATTTTCTCTGTCTAAAGCAAGCCCTGGATGGGTGAGGGAAGGCACTGTCCAGATTTATCCCTGTTCTTACTTTTGTTTCCCATTGTACCATGTCTGAGCTCTGTGTAACAGCAGCCATGATTTGAAAACAACAAAGATAATAAAATGCTTTTCAAACTATGTATAAAATACTGTGGCAGGTTTAAAGGTTTCATTGCACCACAAAAAGGACCTTGTGTATCACAAAAATCAACCTCAATGGCATGCCAAATGATTCACTGAGGCTGTAGCTCAAGGAAGCACTTAAGGATGAATTTCTGCTAAATCAATTGTACTGCTGAGATACTTTGTACTTTCCTCACAGAAAGCTCACCATCCTCTAGAGGTTGCAAGGCTATCAGAAGTGTTGTATGACTGACACCTTTTAAAATACAGTATTGGTATGATGCTGTAAAAACCAAGAACAGATTTTCACTCTAAATGTTATATAGTCTGTTGAAGAAAGAAAAAAAAATAAAATGCTAGGGTGTCAGGAAGAAGGTAAGCAAAAAGAGAATTATTAGATAAAAGCACTTGAAATCAGAATACAAAACAAAATATGAAATCGATTTGCCCAAACAGGAAAGTAGCCTAACGTCCTTACCTAAAAAGTGCCAGCTGGCATGGACTAGTGACCTGAACGACAGGAAGAGACAAAAGCAAGACCTAATAGTTTACAAAATATTTCTTAGGTTAATTCCTGAAATAGGGGAAGGGAGCACTGCTTGAGGCAGATTTTGAACTCCATCTGCATCAAAAGCCAGATACTTTCTTGGTACGTAGTGAAAGGCTGGACTCAGAAGACAGTACTTCGGGGACAAGGGCTCAGTCCTAACTTCCAGTGGCTGAGGGAAACCTCATGGCCAGTTCTGTTAAGTTAATATGCTAGAAGGGGAAAGCAGACTAAAATCTACTGTTATCATATGGTGTGAAAGACAGTCCTGAACAAGAGACGTGAGCAACATGAAAGTTTCAGTCAGGATTTCTTATGCTGTGGGTTGTTTTTTTTTTTCCATGTAAGAACCAACTTTCCCATTTTTAATGCAATTTCCTAACCTTTGACAGAAATCCAGAAATTTAGCAGGCCTTTAGCAGAAATTCACCTTAACTTTTCCTTAAGTCATGTTCAGCAACAGAAGCAATCTTTTGACTCCTCTGGTAAGATATCTGCCACCCAAACAATTTTTGGTGTTCTCAGTCTTCCCTCTAACCTGAAAGGATCAGCCTAGCATCTGGGTGGGCGAGGGCTGGGACCTGTGAAGCCCCCTCCTCCCTGGCACAGGGGTCCCTCAGGCAAATGGGGGGTGAGGTGAAGACCACTTAGGGCCCTGCGAATATCATGCACACTATAAGAAGCCAAGGGACAGACTGGGGACCAGGGCAGAACCCAATCGCTCTGAAGGCAGTGACAGTTTTGTCACTAATTTCAACATGACTAGGGCTTATTTCAGGGGAGGAATGTACCTATGGGATAAGAATAAAGTTAAAATATCATGAAATATTCATGTAATGTATGAGAATGATGGAAAGTATATAAGATTAATGGAGAGGAAGAAGGACCCCATCCATTGTTAGACATGATTAGCTGTAAGCACTTCTCTACCACCTAATTGACTGTGCATCAAGTGCTAGAAGTTAAGGCTGCATGTGTGTCTTCAGTTCAGACCCACATGAACAGAAATATTTTAAACAGAATTGTATGCTCAAAAAAATGCACTATTTTAATAAAGCAGCTTGATAATGATTTTTCTGTAGAATGAGGCTTAAAATATAATTGTAAACCAGTACTAACTACTTGGGATACTGAGGCAATGAAGTAGAACTTTTCATCTGAGTGCCAGGGCACATCTGATGAAGTCGCAGTTACAGAATTGTATTCCAGTTTGGTGATAGAATTATCTCTATTTCTCTGTCTCTTACTTCCAATCAACTTTCTAAAATAGATCCCACATGAGCAAAATAACTCTTTTGACCACTTTTGTAAGAGGCTGGGTTTGAAACTAAAAATAAAAATTTTTAAATCTCATGTTTTCTTCATAACAGCAACTGTACCCTACTTGCATGAATGCACGCACTGTCTCATAGATTACATGAGAGCCAGGTAGGTATGATAGCCACAGCAAAGATACTAATTTCTGTACAGTGGCTGAGCAACAGCTGTGGAATAACAGGGGGAAAAAACAAACAGCTTTGTCCAGAAGCACACGCTTAAACAGCCACCCAAGGGATGAACAAAAATCAGCTGCTGAGTGAAGCTGGTTTTTAACTAAAGGTCAGATAAAATTGCACAGAAAACTCCGCTACTCAGCAGTGTTTCTGCAGGAGGGCTATGCTATTTCTAGCTGTACAATTATTTCTGGTGTTTTTAACACAATTCACTTCTCCAAATACATTAGCATCATTTTCACTTGTGCCTGGATGAGTCTAGCATATATGTATCATCCTCATTTTATTTCAAGAGCCAGAAGCAAAAAATGTAAAAGAAATGGAGAAACTTACAGCAATTGTACAGTCGGTTCAGTTTCTGGAGATCATAGTCACTGAAATCCATTCGCTGTCCTATTACATCCATGAAGTCTGATATGTTAGTGATGATGGTGGGTTCAGTTCCGATCCTGAACGCATTTTGGCTATAGTGCATCACAGAAGTATAGTCATAGGGAACATTCAGGGAGTCTGATGTTGTATCATCATATTTTTTAAAATTATGAACTTTACCTTATTGGGAAAAATAAAAGGATTGTTTGTTGCCCAAGAGGAACAATTTTTGATGTACAGGCTAAAAGTGACAAAGAAGCTGTCAGATCCCCAAGTATTTTTTTGTAGTCTTTTACTTGCACTTACTCTATAAAGCTATTTTATTTATAGTCTAGAGTTATTTACTTTCCTCTTCCAGCCACTGGAACATAACATGATGACATCTGCTGGATGAGGGAAAGCTTCTTGATACCAGAAATGTTTTCCCCATGAAACTAGCCGTAAACTTTGATGGGCTTGTGATACCCAAATGCAGAGATACTGTTTCAGTACTCAAATTAATGCAATTTGCAAGTGTAATGCCTCCTTGTTTCTAATCTGTATTCTCTGATGTTCAATTGCTGGTCATTTTAGCTTGCAATAAACAAGTTACAATTGTCAGCAGATAAGCTTCCAGAATTATTTCTACAGATATTTTCTGGATTATGAGCAAAAAACATTACTAACTACCCAATGGAAAGTAAATTTTTAAATGTTTTAAATTAGTCAAAATGTAGTAACTATTTTCTGGTCAGTGTAAAAAAGCTGCAGCAGTTTCAAATGGTCAACAATAGTGCAACTTGTCCTTAAAGAGTCAGCAAAATATAATGGAAATCAAATAACAGAATCTAAGTAATTTTCTGCAATATATACTTGCATATGCACCCGACTATTGATCATGACTAAATAAGAATGCATTAGATTTAATCATTATCTATTTTTCAGTCTCCTGTGTGTACCTGTGTTAGGAAAGCATCAAGTCTGCATATATGACTTTGAACTGTCTGAAAGTCGCAGAGGACGACGGCAAGCTGAAGAGGCAAAGACCGAGCAGAGTCCTGAGGAGCCCTGTGCCAGCCCTCAGGCTTGTGCCAAATACACCGACACTTCCATTCACGAGCCGCATCGCTAAAGCAGCCACCCGTGTGACACGGACCCTGAAAGGGGTCTCTGCTGTCTGCACACCCTCTCTGCACACTCCACTGCCTCAGCTCTGCCGCCTGCACCCAGTGTAGAGGCCAAGGAGAAAGAGGATGACCAGTTTTCACTGGAGGTTTTCTACTGGTTTTCATCGCACTGGGTTTTGCAGAGTGGTATTTTTTTTCAGTTCCGTTTGTTTTGTTAAGGGGTCCCAGAGTAGCAGGGCTTCTAGAGTGTTCATTTGAACAAACTAAATTATTCTCTCCTGCTGCTCGGCTGTACAACATGTAGCATAACAGGACTCAGATCTCTATTGAGGGCTCTGTGATGTGCCATGGCACAAGGAATAACCACAGTAACAACAAACAAGGCTTTCTGTCCCAAACAGGTGTCACTTGATATTTGATTTATTGATATACTGGCATTGAAAAGTAAGTCCAGGTAAGAGAACAGCGTGACCACCAAAGGATGGCTGGAAGGGCTGTTCCATAGCTAAACCCACTAACACCAGAGCCTGAAAGAAAAGCAGGGCAGTGACTGACCAGGCTGAATATTGTCCCAGACAATGGACACGTAGTCGTCTCGGTCGGAACGTGACTGCTCATGCCAGAATCCCAGGGCGTGCAGGAACTCGTGCTGGATTGTCCCGATCTTGTCACAGTTGGCTCCGATGGAGAGCTGCTGCAACCCCTCGTGCTGGTTTCCCACTGAGGACCAGCAGCTAGCATTGAAATAAAATGCGAGATGGCTCTGTGAGATACGTACCGTTCACATGACACGCAAACTCCGGATTCAGTCTGTTCAATAGCTATGTTCTTAACTTGAATGGCAAGGTTACATTTTGCTACAGAGAGCGCTTTTTCATTGATCTGTTCCTTATCGGATCCCTTCCTCTCACATTTAGCTCTGTTTCAATGAACAGGCAGTCTCCCTGCTCTGGCACTACTGTTTTTAATGGGTTTTCTTTAGCAGAAAAATGTTGAGCTATTTGTGACAAAAAAAAAAACAAACCAAACTGAGAGGATTTCTGGTAAACATCAAAGACTATGGACACATGATTTAGAGCGATTAAGTTACTGCAAATTAACAATTTTAGCCGGACCACAGTATGTGACTGTGAGAGCACTTTAAGCCTGTCCCTATCATAAGGGGAACCAGGTTCATGCGTGTTCTCGCCTCTGCCATTGAAGCTGCTTCTCTCTTGATTGTTTTGGCTTTTTGCCTTGTAAGGGGCTGTGGCTGCCAGGCAAGGTACACTTCTGCACAGCTGTGTTTACCTTCCAAAAGGTTGGTGGATTTGACAGTGCTTTTCATAAGCTCTTTC
Source organism: Tyto alba (assembly GCF_018691265.1). NCBI lineage: Eukaryota > Metazoa > Chordata > Aves > Strigiformes > Tytonidae > Tyto > Tyto alba. The sequence continues at coordinate 4,077,529 of NW_024881301.1, forward strand.
CTTTCTAGCTATTTGTGAGCTGCTGCTCTAGAGCACTTGCTGCTGACAAACGCTCACAAAGAAGAGCAAAACTGCAGCTGCACTGGAAGTTTTTATTAAAGGATAAACAAGTTCAGTGAGCTATCTGCACAAGCCAATAAAATGGCACCCCATGTCCACAAACTAGCAAGCACAGACTGCTACATTTAAATTGATATTTTATGCAGCAAATATATCAACACTTACCCAATGAAGTCCATAAAATTAATCGGGCACAAAATATGCCATAGGATTTGCAGTCTTATCGCCCCAGAAATTTAAAAACATAAGCACACCATACGCTTTTGAACACTGTAACTTACTAGTGCAAGATATTCTCCAGTATTTCTCTTTCTGCAAAGCAGCAAAGGCCTTGGTTATTGATTACTCATTAAAATCACAACATGAGACCCAGGAAGGAATACACGTGGCACCCGTAATTTCACAAGCTTCCCTTGAACAAGGCCTCATATCGATTATGCAGCTTTTTCTTGTGTTATGCAGAAGTCTAAGAAGTCCATCACAGTTCTGGGTCCACCTCGTACCAAAGCAGCTGCCTCTGGTATCACAGCTGCTGCCTAGTGCACAGCGGGCTACAGGCACATCCAGGACACTTGGCAAAATTAGCATCTAAACGCTGGGGGGTGCAGCTTTCCCTTGACTTCAGAATGCCTACACCACCATCATTCTGTAGCCGCAGTGTGAGTAAATACATGGTCTGTGTCACCCAGCACTGAGATAAAACTAGGTGAGTGGGACAGGGCACCCCAGAGCAATGGGCACCTGGAACCCCGTGTTAACAGTGTCTTCAGGAGGGGAGAAAATGGGGGGGGCAGAATTCCCAGCTTCTCCAAGTGTGAGAGATCTGTAATCTTCTCTGATTATGTGCTTTCTGCATTGCTAGTTGCTCTATCAGAGGCTAGAGGAACAGGGGAGTACCTGCTCTGACTAATCCCACCAGCCTTCTCTTTGGAAGATGGGCTGTACGTAAATACATGCCATCAGTAGCAAGGATGCCACTTACTTCAGGCACATTTTTATACTACTGGCATGCTAGTAAATAACTTCCCATAGTATCACAGATCACCAGTATCAGCACACAGACACTTTGACTTACCAGCACCAGGCTGGTTAGCCAGGGATCTGTACCAGTCCACTTCTGTAAGGGTTCCCTCTGCTGTGTGCCACAGTGGCAAAGAGCTGAAGTGACCTCCCAGGAGAGCTCCATGAAAACCTAATTTTCCATGTGGAAATACTGGAGACTGGATTGATCCTCCCTGGTCTGTTAACCATTTGACTCTACCACACCATGCTAGCTTTCCTGCTGAATGAGTCCTGCTCTTCATGAGAAGAGTAGGAAGAAATGCAGGTTCCCAGGCTGTTCTGTGAGCTTTGCAGGCCCTTGCCACATCTGATGCTTCTGCATTTCTGTAATTCACAAACATCCTTCATGTATTTTGCTCAGCACACAGGCTGAGGTCAAGCAAAATAGATCCACAGTCTAAACTCCACTGCAGATACACAGAGTTGAACGGAAGTTGAAGTGAAAGGCTGTGTGCTAGAAAACCTTACGTGTACCTCTGCTCATTTAACATTATAAATATATACCTGTTAACATAATACAGGAAGTAGCCAAGGCTTGGCAAATGATAGATGAAGGATGTGGATGGGAGAGGGCTCTTTGCACATGGGTTGATGACACTGTGTACGTACATCAGAGACTACAAACGTATTTTTACACAGGGCAGGCAACACAACAAAATGGCAGCTGGCTCCTTTTGTGGCTGACTTCATTTGAATTCAGAAGGATAATCCAGAAAAGGAATTTGCAGCCTACTACAAATCTTTTTGACACAGATTTCCCCCACCTTCCTCTGTCTGTTTTATAGATGCAAGCCAAGATTGGAAAGACAAAGATGCTTTATAAACTTTTTCTTGGTGCAATAAAATTTTATGAATATGGCTGGTGTTGCCAGGAACTTTATACTCCTGTCTGCACTGTACCCTCTGGACTGAGGTCTTTAGTCTGCAGTTAGAACAGTCCTAGCTGGTTAAAAAAAAAATAACAATTAGGAATGCCAGAGGGCAAATGGATTGGTTTACCCACATTTCACTTTGTCTTGTTCTATCAGAAGAGAGGAATAGAGTGAAATGAAAGGTAGTTAATGCAGGGTCAGTCCTGATGATTTCTTTGTACAGCCCTGAAGCTAGCTCACTGAAACTGGACAAGCTGATTTTAGAAGACTGCAGTTTATCTCCAATCTTTTAAAAAGTGCTGCTGAGCATTAATTGTTTTACAGATGTGTTAGCTGAGATGACAACAACGTTTCAGGGCAAGCAGCACATCAGGCAGTGAGGGCAAGATATGTTATCCAGCTGGTGACTTGTTCTCTTCATCACCATGACTTACCTATTTTTAACAGACATATAAATGAAACACTATGCAGAGGCCTCTTAGTTGCCATAGGATAAATATTGTGGTTCTTTTTCAGGTACAATTATTAGCAAATTCTATACATACTTTGTGTGATGAAGGACTAAAAATTTAGCTACATGAGTTTTCCATTTGGCTCAAAAAGCCAAAGAGTCATTAGCACAGGAAAACGCATTTCTTCCTAAAGCTCCACTTATACATCTTTTAGGGTTGAGTTTCAATGTCATGTGGACAGCATGAAGAGTAGAAAATATAAAGAGACAGAGACTGAAGAAATCTTGAAACAATTATCTGCTACAAATATTTCAGAACAAGCCAAAGGGAAAGAAAAACATTTTTATTATCAGAAAATCTTTTCCCATTATGAACGCATTCTCATATCAGGAAATGATTTTCTGAAAGTAAATTTCCTCACCAGGCTATCAAGCTTTTCCTGATCTCTTTTTCTAAAAGATAAATGGTTCAACATAGAATGGAGAATATATTTGTTCTTGTTGCACTATTTTAACAAAGACTGTCTAGAAAGGGAAGCAGTTGGACCAATTTTGACTTCTTTACTGGAGTCTTATTTTGAAAAATGTAAGGTGAAATAGCATAAGGTGAATAGCATAACTGTTCTTCAAAAGAGGTAAATAAATGGAAAGCTCTGTAAAATACCTCAGTGCTATGTAGCATTTAAAAATACCACTGTTGCATCTGAATGCTGGTGTGACATTGTTGAAATGCAATTCCATTTGTTATAGTCAAACAAATTTATTGTCCCACAGTTAGAACAATCATATTTCTGCTGGGATTTTGTTTTTGCCTTAAAACTAAGGTATACTAAGAATTACCACTTAAAAGTGCTACTCCATCTATCCAAAGATACGTCAGGAAAATAATTGCCTCGTTTCTGATATCTTTTACCATGCCCAGAAAATTACCTCTTAAAGGACTTGATTTCCTCTTATATTTAAAAATACATATCAGCAAGAAATTTTTCATTACTACCAAGGTAATACCTATTTTAGACACTACTACAATTTCCATCTTAAAAAAAAGAAAAATGGAAAAATGGAAATAACAAAAATACAAAATTATAATCAGATATATGATTTTAGAGTGAATATTGGCCATGAAAATAGCCTGAAGCCAAAGAAGATGAAAGTTATTTTACAATACTCTTCTTACCCACTTCCTTTGAACACAAATATGTAATTCTTCTCCCCTTCCCAAGGTTTGAAGTCAATACAAGTTTTCAGTCTATACTGTTCAAAAGCCTTGAGAATGAGTCCCTTAGCATTCATTTCTGCAAAACAAACAGTGTTCTTGTCAATACTGAGCAGAGAGGTTTGTACTATTATCTGTATGGAGCAAGTCCTAAGGGTGGGTCTTGCTCCAGTAATTTTTGATCAAAATAATCAGGCTTTTTGCTGGATTAAGACCTGAGTAGGGACCTAAAACCCATAAATCAGGCTGTTGTGACTTTACATCTTCGTTTTGTTTCCATGTAAATTTTCTTTGGTACTTATGTGTAAAATATGACATGATGAGTACATAAAATATGATAGTGTGTGGTTCTTAATTTTGTAAATTCTGTCATTTACTTTGCTGAGAAAGTGTTAAATAAATAGGGAACGAAGACATTGGATCTTACCTAATGCAGACTGCAGGCTACAGATTTCTCACAGAATCTCTCCAGGACTTACTAACATTATACCCGGGATATCTCCTCTAAGCAACTTGCATGGTTTCAACCCAGTTTAGATCCAAATCTAAACTGGGGGCAGGTGATTATTATTCTGCAGTCATGTACCAGAAAGATGACCTGACACTGTGCAGTGAGGACACCATCTCCCCACGGGGTATGCAGTAAGAACTCAAGTTCCCTGTCTCACCACTCGCCTCTGTTGTGCAGACCCACAACTGGGTGGATTCAAAGGGATGGGGACAAACTATGCTGTGTCCCTGGTCCACATTAGGGGACTCAGCAACGTGCCATTGGAAACTGCTTTGTCTGCTAGAATGTCAAATTGCCATCAGTGCTGTAGATGATATAAATGGCCCAGTAAGCTTCCTGGCTTTAAAAAGGTCTTCAGTGCCCTGTTTTTTCTTCTGCTTGCTAGAGTTTCATGTCTCAGACATCTGCTTTTAAAACCAAATGAATCTGCTGGGCCATAGCAATGGCAGGGTAAGAACTATCCAAAAAAGGAGGTGAGAGCCAGCACCAACACGATATACCCTGCTTGTGCATAGCCAGGCCCAATCCTGCTGTGGAAGACAGCCTGCTCTAAACTTACAGAGGAAAGGATGCTGCCGTATCTTTATCAACCTGAATTTAACATTTCAATCAACATGACATACAGACACTGTCAAGAGCAAATACTGTACCCAGGCTATCATCAAGGACGTAGGGGATAACATGGGGCCACAGATAATTGTCACCAATGATGGCGTTCCGTTCCTGCATCACAGAGAGAAAATAAGTATGCAGTCCTCAGTAAAAAGTGATTTAGGATCAGGGACTACAACAGTGCTAAAGCAAAGCATGTTTCCTACAAGTCCATGTAAGGTATAGGAAAACAAAGAGCTCAAAAAGTTTGGAAGATCACTCAGCGGTCTAAGTCTTGGGTTTGAAATCCCCTTACTCCCTTCTACCAGCATCTCCAACTTCTGCAGCGTTTTCCCCATAGAAATTACCTGAGATTTTTATACATGTGTGAGAAGAGCTTCAGATCCTGTGGGAAGCATTAAGATCTAAAGTCCTGAAAACTATTCAGAGATTAATAATTTTGTAATCTTTCATGATGCAAGTGTTTGTTCCTGCACCCTTAGCAAGTGCTGTCCTTGCTTCCACTGATACGTTCAGGCCAAAGCAGCTCACCAGGGGGGAGAATAAACCGCTATTGACTTCCAGGAGTACAAGACACTTTGGGGGTTTCTACTAGGGATTTTTGAGATGTAACTCATTATGTAATTATTTACTTACATGATGAAGGTTTTGCAGCACTGGTCTGTAAATTTAATTGGTTCATAATAAATATTGTACAGTTAAATGAAGAATCGTTTATATAGACCTGTCCAGAAGAAGATCAGTGCTGCTGAATCTCTTAAAAGTTCAAATATATAAAAAACAGTAAAGGAAACAATAAGTTAATAATATTGATCTAATGGCTAAACTGAAATTATTTTGGATAATGTTTCTTCAGATGTACCCAACTCCTTCATTGCCTGTGAAGTTTTGTGGAAAACCATCTCCAAACTTTTTCAGTTTATTGTTACATAAACAGCATATATTGTTGGTAGGAGCAGGATGCATCAATCATTTCCATGCCAGCGATACTTTGCATGAGACAGTGACACATTTCTTGTTTTATATTTTATATTTGAACTCACCCTGTCAAGTTTGATGTCTCCTTCAAAAAGGTCTAGTCCTAAAGCTAAGGGGAAGAGGAGATTAACATTCAGTTGTTGTATTGATCTGTGGCTACTTCAGTGAAAATCACAACAAAAAATTTAAAAAGAAACTGAATTTTAAAAAACCTTCATTGATGTCAAAGATGTCTTGATCAATTCCTCCATCTACATCTATTTCTGAAAAATAAAAAGACAAGTGAGGTCGGACATTAGCCCTTGCTGTTATCTTTATGAAGTGTGAAAATTAATGCAATAACAGTAATTATAAATCTGTGTCTGTCCTAGAGATGTTTATGAGCAGCTGGTTTTGTTGACTGCCTCCCGTGCATACAAATAGATCTCTAAACAGAACTCACCAGTTGTCTCTGGAGCAGGCTGGGGAGGAGGAAGAAAAAAAGATATTATTAGAAAGGCACATAATGAAATGCAGCTCACATTACCCTCTCAACAGTATTAGAGATGCGATTTAAGCTCACTAACAGCACTTAGCACATGGCTTTGTATTGGATTGACTGGACCCACTGCCTCCTCATTTGAGTGGAAATGTTTATTTGCTTATGTGTCATCTTTGTGTCCTCCCCACTTCAGGCTGCCCAACAAGTCAGTCGCCCAGTACTGTGAAGTTTTCACAACCATTTTTCTCTCACAACTCAGGCAGTGCAGAATGGTCCTTCACAAACAGGAAAAAAGAGCCTATTATTTCTGTGAAATCAAGTATTGCTACTAGTCAGGAGCTGTACAGAAGCTATGAAAGTTACGCTTAACTTTCCATCATCAAGCTGAAGATGGGAGAAGAGAACGAATGGTCTGGCGCCATGCAGCAAGTCTTTGAAGGACTGGGCGCAGAGTCCAGGTCACCCCAACCCCAGCTCAGTGCCTTAGCCGGGCTCCATCTACCTAAGCAATACCAACTCAAAGACTCTTTCTGAGACATGTAAAATCCACAGTCCATAATGAGATACGAAGAGATATAATTAGCCCACTCCCTTGACATAGCATGTCTATAGAATATAACCTATATTCCTTTATTGGACTAGACACTTGATTTTGGATGGCTTGGACATACTTGACATAACATTACACAACTATTTCTCACATAGTGAGTAAAATTGTGAACAGCCCTCCTAAGTAATTGTTGGGTTTTCCTGTTTCTCACCAGAAGTCTTGTATTCGTGTGTTTGAAAAGAAGTTCACAAACTGAAGGTAAAAAACACCCTTAAATTCTAAGCTCTGACGACATAGGTTACAGATAGAGAAAATGGTAATATGAAACAGCAATTCTGCAAATCAGGGTGGAATTTTTACTTTTATTTTTACTACAGTTCTCTGCCCCACTCAACTGTTTTTCTTTCTCCATATAAATAATTTGCTATCTTCCATACGTGCAGTTTTGCATGTGGGGTTTATTTGTCTAGTGTGATAGGTATCTGCAACCCCCAGTAGAAGCAATAAACAGTACAAGATCAGAATGCTGAAAAACAGCAAAAATCTAGTACATACAGTCCAGTAGAATATTAGTTTTTGGCAATTTTTACCATCTGCATGATGGATGAGAATACAGTGTGGCCAGAATATTCAAGAGAGATTCAAATGCACATGTTCTTCTAGACCTGACTTTTGGCACATAATAATGGGAACAATTTTGAAGACAAACATAGCTGTGGGCCCTAAAACTGATGTCATTCATATAAAAACTTTAACCAAATGCAGGAAAACAAAAACAAAACAAAACAAAAAAAAAAAAAAAACCAAAACTTAATTGAAATTTCTTAATTTGGAAAAGATTCAGAAAGAAAGATTTTAAATTGTCAGAATGCCTTATTTTAGCTTTTTAATGAAAGATTAATTCTCAATCTGAAATTACTGTCTTGTGAAAACTTCAGCAAATGGCAGAAAAAAAAATATTGTAAATACAAAAATCTCATTTTACTGTTTTGATTCACTTGAATTAAAATTTATTCAAACCGTTGCTTCACAGTTTTTGTCAGATTTTTATCATTTATTTTGATTGCCTAAGAGGGAAAAAATATTTTTTGTGTAACCAAGTAGAAGCTATAATTTATAGGTTTAAGAGTGATAACGACTAATTGGGTATGAGCTGGAATAATCAAGTGCTTAATATCTAAATGTTATATAAACAAGCAAAGTTTTTAACTAAGTTTGCCTCCTGCTTCTTAATTTTCTTAATGAGAACCGCCACCCACATACGTCCTTGCCCAGTCTAAAGGCAGGATTTTTTCCTTGAAGTGTCAGTTACAAAAAGCATTGTGTAGAAATTGTTTCCTGATCTGATTTCCCCTGAAACAGCCCTGTTTCTGTACTTCACAGTTCTAGGTTGTTTCAAAATTTGGTAGATTTTAAGACACCCGACTCTTAAAAACCCAGTGGCATTGTGGAAAAGTGACCAAGGCCATTGAAAAACTGTTTCCAGACTGGGACAGATGCAAATACTGAAGGATTGATTTTGATCTCACATTTCACTGAGTTAACTGGTATTATAACTGGTATTATTCAGGTTTGCATTGATACATGAGAAATGAGGATGGGGACTTCAGAAAAAAAGAATAAGCATACAACTGTATACAATACAGTTTAATAAACCAAAATATCCTTTCCACACAAATCATCCATAAATCTGCAATGTCAATAGACTCCTCTTACATTCTGAAGTTTTATTGCACATATATCCTCTCATTGCGTTTCATTATCACTGGATATGCATAGGACAGTATCCAGACCATGTATTCAAGTTTCGAAATGAAAGTGCAGCTTGTAAAGCAAGCTGAAAGTACATGGGCAAAGTATGTAACACACATTTTGAAGACTTAATTGGTTTTAAACTCCTGCTCTCACACAGATTTCTAGCTAACGTGAAAGAAAAAATGAGAAGGGAAGTTTGCAACATTCAAAAATTAAATTCACGTTATCATCTTTTCTGTTAAAGATTGTTGATGGAGGAGAAGAAACATACCTACATATGTTGAATCCTCTTACAACCATTAATGGAGAGTAAAATGTTTCTGCAGTTTCAGTCATTATAAAGTACTATATACTCATATCAACTAACCAGAAAGTATAACTGTGCCAAAGCTAAAAACTGGCTAGCTCATGGAAAAGCTCCCCTATCAGCAGCAAAAGCTCACAAACTGAAATCAATGTAGCTAAATCCAGCAGCACTTTTGGTACATAAACCAAAACACAAGTCCATGACTAAAGAATACCAAATTCAGCAGTTGTCTGAAATCCAGGCTGGTCCTCAGTGTCTGAAAACTGCCGCTGAATATTTTACACTGGAGGAATCCCTTTCATCACTCCTTTCCTTCCTTCTCAACAAAACTAGGCCTTTAGTCCTGTGAATGTCAACAGCAAAATACTCAGTTTCAAAAGGAGTATCTCTGTGTACAAGTATTACTCATTTGAGTAGCGACAGCTTCCATCTCAATACCAGCCTGACAACTGAAACCTATATGATGCATTTCTAGTCTCTGATAATTTGTAAATAAACAAGATTCACAGTTCACAGTCACATACAGAGCAAGGTTATGTTACCGGCAGTGTAACAAAGAGGAATCGTGTTTAGTCTAATCAATGATACTTTTAAATCTGCACGCAAAAAAAATTCTGAACAATTATGTTAGTCCCTAACTTTGGCAAACGTGGTTTATGTGAATTAAGTAATATTAAAGGTTCGTCAAACCGCAGCTTGTGAGCACATTTAACTGGCAAATAATTCAAGTGCATCTTGAATAGATGGGAAACATCTCACCTATTTTAGCCACATAAAAACTAGGTAAGTAAACTCACTCAGTAATCAGTGGAGAAACGAATGAGTAATTGCATATATAATTCATGTGGCCATAAAATAGCTATGGCACCACCATGATGCCTTAGCATCTCCAGAAGATGATCCACCTCACCTAGCTTGGACAGCTATTCAAGGACGTGATAAACCACCTGATGGAAATTTCCCTGTCTCACCATGGACTTCAGATGGAGTACAGCCAGCCAGTTTAGATGAGACACCCTAACTTATCAGTGCTTTCTCTAGACTATATAACTTCTAGTACTGGCATACAGAAATACAAAAGAATCTCTTCCTGGCCATAAGGCACATGGAAATTAAATAATTAGGTTTGGTGATTGGAAGTCCCTCTCTCACACAAGAGCTGGTTATTATGAGTCGGTTTGATGTGTGATAACTAGTAGATGTTAGCAGCAGTCTGCATCATTACCAAAGCCTGTAGAGGAATCTAAACAAGGCTGAAATGTGAATTTCCAGAAGGTTGGGGATAGAGGAACTGGTAGTCATAATAGGCAGCAGAAATACAAGGGAAGTGTGGGGTTGGGGTAGTGGGGGATACAGGAGGACTGTGGGAAAGTTGGGGACATGAGATTGAGCTCTTGACTTTGGAAGATGTACGAGTTAGTGGAGAGGAAGAGGATATGGTTACCACAGTGATATATTGGAGCTGGATTCATAGAATCAGACAGTTATGTTACATAACATAAAATAGATAACGTTATTCCAATTAAATAATATAACAGTAAGTAATCCCTTACTCTATAGATTACCCTGAAGCTATGGACAGCTGAAATGAACTTTCAACAACCTACTGTTTTTTGTTCTCCAAAATGGCTATATAGTATATCACCAAAATTCCTGATCTCTACAATAAATTATTACAAGATGAGCAAAATGTTCCATTTCTCTACAAAAGACAGGAAATACAAAATCTCAGCGGTTACTTTTTTGGCATTAAGTAGTTCAGCTGGATTGGAGGAACAGAGAACAGTCATTTACAATTATATCTAGTGGCTAAAAAGGCATCAATTTCAATATCAACTATATTGTGTTATAGCAAAAAAAAAAAAAAAATCTTATTTCCTTTCAAATATGGAGTAGTAAAATAGTAATACTTATCTTGGTTCTAACCCCAGATTTGTCATTCTGGTAACATTACTTTGAGTACTAGTGGACATGTTGCTTAGATGGGGAGTGTAAGATAAGACCTTCCAAAGTCTAGCCAGGCCTATTGCAAATAGCAGCACTAAGACCCTGAGGAAAGAGAAATCATTCCCTCTCTTCCATGCAGACGACAAGAGAATTCTTATTTTACAAAAGCAACATACTTAAGTATTTTCCTCTCAAGCTCACCTTAAGCTGCATTGTTTACTCAGTCATATAAAGGACACACATTCTTTGCTTTCTTACCTGACTCCAGACCATCTGAAGAAGAAGCCAGGTTAGGAGAGCAGCCACAGAAAACCAGCCCATGTTGTCATCCAGTCAGCAGTTTCATGGACAGAATTTCAGACCAAGTTGGTACTTAAGACAGTAAATGTCATAAAACAAAACCTTTGTCCTTTCATCAACAATTAACTTACCTACCTTTTTATTGTCTAGTAACCAAAGTCCACCATTACTGTATTACAATAACTAAAATATACACTAATTTTTAAGCATTGTTGTGAGAAAAAGTATTGGACACAAATTGACACACAGGATGAAATAGACACAAGAAAAGGGAAATACAGAGGAAACTGACATGCTGAAATACAGGAAATTCTGTTTAAAAATAAGAGAACCTTTTTTATTCTGAGAAAAATAAGAGAACTTTTTTTTATTCTGAGGGTTTTTAAGTGCCAGAAGTTTCCCAGAGAAGTTGTCTCCACCCTTGGAGACAATGAAAGCCCAACCAGCCAAAGCCCTGAGCAACCTGTTGCAGGTGAAAGGGGGTTGGACTAGGTGGTCTCCAGAGATGCTCTCCCACCCCAACCATCCTGTGTGATTCAGTGAATAAAGCTGACACTAAATCCTTTTGAACAGTTGAAAGCTAAAAAGACTCTGGGCAGATAAGACATAAATAAATTAATAAATGTGGGGGTTTTGACAGAAAGTGAAAATTGGAAATGTGTGCACCTAAAATAAATCTCTCAGCAACATAATTTCAGTACTTCGCTTTTAGAAAAGGCAGTGTCATTTCTATTGTTGATGAATGTGAAACACTGTATTTGTCAGTAAATCACATCATGGTATTCTGGACTATTTAAAATTCTGTACAAAATAATTTCTTTTAATGTTAGTGCCACTGTACTATCACCACTGTCCATGACTCTTTGGAGTTTTAGTTTCTTCCAGCTTCAGTCATCTCTTCTGCTTACTAGCTGCTAGAGAGGGCTGGAATTGCCACAGTTTCTTCCTGCACTTAAACTGAAGGTACTCGCATGATCAGACTTGGCTAACTTTTCACTTTCCCAGACCAACTACCTGGTTAGAATGTCATAAAAACTAAAAATGGCATTTATATTTTGTATTGTAAATACAGAGTCCCAAATTATTGTATTAAAAGTAATAATGTTTCTCCTACTATTTCAAGTATCAGAGCTGGTAAGAAAGAATGGGTAATGAGGACACCTGAGCAATTTCTAGGCACTCAGATCCACACTTATTTAATTGCTGATCCATTGAGAGGTAGCAGCTGTGGAATTGTTGCTCTTATGTTATTTTTTTCTACAAAAGTAACAATAACTATTGTAATCCTCAACCCATCATAACATTGGTGTCACCTGTTCTCAAATCAGTGACATTTGGAAGGTTGGAAAGCTCTTTTATCAAGATTTCTTCTGCAAGATCAGCAGTCATTGAATTTTGCACACTGTCATCTTCATCTCCTGGGAGATGATGGCAGTTCTCCTTTTGGAGGCTCTCTAGGTCAGACTGGCTGTGTCTGCAGTAACAAGTACTTTGAACAAGCTGGAACAGATCCATACATTGAAACATGCAGTGCCACGGACCTGGCATCTATGCTGTACATGTCTCAAAGGGTTTTACTTCCGACTGGCTCCGATTTGATCCCAAGGACTGGACATCAGTGGTGGCCACTGGACTGCATTAGGCAGGGATCTGAAGAACGTATTCTGACTAAGCTTCAAACCACAGGAATACAATTCGGACACTCCAAAGCTGCTCTATAATGTGAACTAAAGCACGGTAAGTGAAAATTATGACGGTGACACTTGCTTAAAAAGTACACCCCTGATCAAAACTAAAAGACTGATATAGCTGTATCCATTATTCCTTGATTACAGTACCTTACAGGTGTTTTCTTGAGATGGTGAAATATGAGGAACTCAAAGGAAACAGCACATTTTTTAGTCTTACCACTTGCTGTTGGAAGAAAGCCTAAAGGCTTGGCTTTCTACTTCTTTGGTCCCTTTTACGTGCAAATAAACAAGAGAATCTGCTCTTTGTTCCCACATGCTCACTTCTAAGATACATCAACCAGCACTGAGACCTCACACCAACCTCTTCACAATAGGAGATAAGAGGATGATTTTCCTGTCACAAAGAAGGGCTGTATGAACCTCTGTGTCATGACCATTGCTGCTCTCAGGACTGGCTAAAAAAGTGAGTTACCCAGAGAAAACACTAAAAGGTGTAACACCAAACAGAGAAGGCATCAAAGTTATATGCTAACCCTTCTTTGTAAAATACAGTCCCTATACACATTTTTTCTCCAATTCACACTGCTTTTTAATTAATTAAACTCAGAGTTTTGACACCTCAAGCAGTCATCTGGTATAATAAAACAAGACACAATAGAAAAGTAAACAATACGTGAACAATGGAATTTCAGGACTTCTGAGGCAGAATTTCTTGGCATAAAATTCAGTGTCATCCATGAAGTAGGTAAATGTTTTCTTCGTACTTGTTGAGGAGAAAGTAATAAAGAGATGACTGACGGAGAGGAACCAGCACCCGGGGGTTGAGACATGCCGTTTGTCTGGTAAGACTGTTTGTTAAAACGCATCCTTTGTTTGTTAGGACATGCCAATTATTTGTTGAGACATGCCGTTTATCTGATAACATGGGAGTTGCTAGGGGAGGGTTGGTTCTGTGGGTTGGATGGGCACTGAGAGCCGAGGCTGTAGCTGGGGAAATCCTGCGCCGATATGTTAATGATTTCTCAGAACTAATTGTAATATTCCCTCCCTATTCCCAGAATTGCAATGAATATGTAACGTTCTATGTAATAAAAAGGAGCCACTTTTTGCTCCAAGGGTGCACACTTGTAGAGGAGTGATCCCCCGTGCACCCAGCACTGAATAAACATACCTTCTTTATAACCTTACTGGTTGTAAAGTCATTATTCCGCATGTCAGCCACAGTCTTAGGGAATTTTTTTTGGAAGATCTTTTCTACAGAGCTTATCTACTATTGTGACCACACTCTCTACAATGACAAACATCTTGCTTTACCACTGACTTACTATCTATGTTCAGGCAATATACCTACCTCCTATTCTCCTTAAGGGTTTTGTTATAAAACTCCTTGCATTTTTCTTTGAACATTAAAAGCACTATAGCCATATCATACTTCTAAGGCCAAGTCCCACAGCAAGGAATAACTAAGCGTTACTGGAGATTAATTAATAAAGGATAGTGCAACTTATTTGAATAGACAGTGTTCACTTTCAGATGTAGAAAAAGAACAGCAGTCTTCAATCTTGTCTTTATTCTACATTTACTTGGCATATAACAGCCAAATGTCCTTTCTTGATACAGTCAGGGACCTGTGGAATTTGAGGATGTCATTTCCATTACCATTTTGATCTGCAAGTAGAGTCCATCAGTGTCCTGACTACAAACTCTGTATTTGAGGAAAAGTGAAAACATTAAACACAAAGCAGAAGGAGCAGGTCTTTAGCTGGTTGATCGTTTTTTTCCTTTCTTGCAATTCTTTGCCTTGAACACGTTTCACAACTTTTATGGGTTCTAAGCTATCTAATGAGCCCTGAGCAATTGTAAGAGACACCTACAAAATCTGACCTTTTGCCAGTCAATTACATTTCTTTCCCCATAGACCCACATGCTTCCATGCTGCTAGTAGAAGCAACAGAGACATCAGAACTTGACGTGGAGCTAGCTGCAGATCTATTGCAGTGACCACTTGGATCTCCTGCCGAGTTCACTTCGCTAGCACCGGGCAGACGGGGAGCCCCACGGAGCAGACGGCGGGTTCCCTTCGACGGGCACCGTCTCTTTCTGTCTGCTCGGTAGCACTGTTGCCCATGGGTGCTTCTGCAGCACAGGTAATAATAATACTGCAGTGCTCATCCACTGCCTTGCTGCCGAAGAAGGAATGTTCCTCGGGCATTGTCCAACATGGATGGGAAACATCACCTGCTTTAGTCTTCTTCGTAAAGCTACGTCCGCGGATAATAATCTGGGAAAAGACAGTAATGGAGGCAGAGAGATTGGAAAAAAATGAGTGAAGTACAGGAGAGTGAGCATGCTCTTTTTAAAAGCCAAAGAAACTTCATTTCAAAACGCAATGTCAGCTAACTACAGAGAACCGTAAAAACAGTTAAAAATAACTCTACGTGGATAGTGATTTTCTAGCATTTTTGGTAGGTAGTTTCACGTTTTAATAGTTTTGTTGATCTTCTGTATTTCAGCACTGATGCTTTGATAACTCTGCTATCAGCATACTGCTCAGCAAACAATGGTGATTCATGGTTGCTTGCTGACATTTGGGTGGAACCTGACTGATCATAGTTTCAGTGTCAACTTCAAGTGATATGAAATCATTAAATAACCTTGAAAAGCGATGGCTTGTAGAGTTTTATGTACCCCATTTAGCAGTGCTTATAGACCAAATGTTAGAGTAAAAGGATATTCAGATGGCCCATTATTCTCAGCTAGTGGATTGCTCCTTCCCCCGCCTCAAGCTTCCTGCATTATCTTGCACAAATTAGTTTTACTTTTTCAGTTAATCTCCCAAACAGGGATAGCACTGCAACTCATTGGCTGATGAGGCAAAAGCACCGATGAAGATAAGGCCTGTCAGATAAACCTGCAAGATAAGAGACCCTCAGTCAAATCCAAAATGTTTCAAGTTGAATCCCTAAGTATTTCAAGTTAGGAAACACCAATGTTTACAAACCCAGCAGGTGTCACATGGAAAATAACGTAAGAAAGTGAAAATTACAACAGATATGAAATACAAGCATTCCATCTTCTTGCAGAGGAGCAAACCAGACATGTTTGCTTTGATTAAGTTATCAAGAAAACGAAGCAGACCTTCAGGTTTTTTTGCACTGCTTAGCTACAGGTAAATTAAAAAGCAAGATTAAAAAGCAAACAGCAGAAGCTTGGGTGTATAATGTTACATCTCACCCTGCCCACTGCCACTTCAGACAGGTACTTGAACCTCTACCTTTTCTTTCATGTGAGAAAAGAATCTTTCACAAATTAAATAATTACTCATACAGGATTACACCTCTCCTACTTTCACGGGAATCTGAATCATGTCTGACATGTTTTTACACAAACAGATTTTACGGTAACTATGAATCAGATTACACCGTGAAACAAACTGCGACTGATACGCGGCTACAAAGGCGGCTGTAGCTGGCCAGGATCGCGCCACTCCAGAAGGATATTCCAGGGCTGCTTGGTTCTCTCTCAGGTGATGGGGCACGAGCCTTAGCTGGAAGATTTTCTCTCTTCGTTCCAGAGGCCTTGTAGCAACCCCAAGTTATTGTGTCCAGCCAGAGAACAACTGGAAGGACCTAAGCGGTAGGAAGGGATATTGAGGCGTTCCTGTCCTTGGCACCAGGCAGACCCCCTCACCGCAGCGGCTGGGAAACGCGATTAGCGGGGCCGCTGACACGCGTGGAGTTTCGGAAAGGCAGCGGTGACACGCCAGCCAAGCCCCACGGCGGGTTGCCGCGGGATGCGACAGTCCTCAGGTGCCCCCGTGTGACCCCCGGGAGCACTGCAGCGCCCTGGCTGCGAGGGGGGGCCCCGAGGAGCCCCTTCGGGGAAGGAAAGGTCTGGCCAGCAAATGGGAGTTTCCACGAAGACGTTACGATTCAGGTTCACTCGCGAGACGGGGAGCGCTCAGCGGGGTCCTGGGCGAACACGGCTTGCTTGCCCCGGGTGGGGAAGCACACGAGTAACACCTCAAACTTACAGCAAGTTAGAAATATTCTTGCTGTGGACTGGAATGACCCCCACCAGTCTCCTAACCCCTAAAACATATAAAAGACTTGGTACATTTTATGAAACATCTGGGTGGAAATCCCATAATCTAAAAGCGTTTTGCAGTACAACTACTTAGTGAATTAGCATCCTTAAACACCATACTTATTTAGACACGACCCAAAAATATTCAGTGCCCTCTTGTGGTTTGAATGATGAAAAATTTGTAAGAAAAACTACTTAAGTTCTAACAGTCTCACAACTGAGGTGGCACATAAATCACACCCTCTGCGACACTAGTGCCACGGCTGTTACCCTGGGGTAAAAAAAAAAAAAAAAAAGCCACCAACTTCCTACCGTCTTCTGTCCATACTTGCAAAAACAGAGAATCTAATGCAAGGCTTTCTGAAAAACAAGTGCCTATTACCATTAAGGAACTGATCTGAATGAGAAGGTTTTGATTTCAAACATCTTAATCTCTCCAATCCAAAAAAGTTCCTCCCCCTAAAGAAAACAACAAAGTAAATGCTTTAAAAAGCATTTAAAAACAATAAAATCTGACTAGTAAGACTTTCAGATTCTTTCAAACTGTAAACACATTCTGAGAAATATAAACTCCTCCAGCCATAGAAGTAAACATGGCAGGCGAACTCTGGATTATTGATGCTAAATTTCTTAGTTACTGTATTTACCCCTGAGGCCCACATCAGCCCCAAGATATTGAGGACACAGCCAGAAAAGCTTATGAAACACAGAATATGAAACGATACTTAGTAGCTAAGTAATGTAATCTTAGCTATTCAATTGCTGATTGCTTTAAAAGACAGAAGGTGGAGTGGGAGGGAACCAGCATAAATTTATGAGAATTGCTGTAGGGCAATAAATACAGAGGAATATGGGGGGTGAGGCCCAGAGCAGCTGTGGCTGCCCCCTCCCTGGAAGGGTTCAAGGCCAGGTTGGACGGGGCTGGGAGCCCCCTGGGCTGGGGGAAGACGGCCCTGCCCCGGGCAGTGGGGCTGGAACTAGATGGTCTTTAAGGTCCTTTCCAACCCAAACCTTTATGAAAAAAAGAGACAGAAACACTAGAGCAGAGAAAGAATGTAAAGCAATAGTGAGGAACACTTTTCTCAGTGACTAAGCACCCTCATAAGCTTAAGCAAGCTCATAAAAACAGTATTCTGTCGCTAAGCCCTGGGAAATGTCCTACAGCTTCATGGAGCTGAAGAATGCATCCTAAATGTATGCAGAGCATTTAAGGCAAAGATGTAAAATGGAATAAAATGCTTTCTACAGAATGCATTTGGCAGTGATGACTTCCCTCCCTCCCACGAATTTCCTAACAGCTTGGGGAAAGGTAGGGGAATAAACATAAAATTTAATTTTGTAGCTCTTTCCTGATCATGTCCACCGAGATACAAGGGGGGGGGGGCAGCAGATAGAAAAGAGAAAGTTACAGGTAGGATAAGGCTGGTTAGGGCTGGAAAATGAAGAGGTGAAAACCGGTCCTTCCCAAAGCAGACCTACAGAGTTTGAGGAGGGTAAGAAACAGTACAGACCTACTTTAATCGGGGGGGGGGGGGGGGGGGGGGGGAGCCCACTTTGACCCTAGTAGGAGTCCAGTAATTCACTAGTAAGTGGCAATTTTAACATTATTGAAAAACCTTCTCATACTAAAGGCCCTGAATTTTATCTCCTACATGTTTTCAAACATACCCACAACAGGACACAAAAGAAACACGGTATCTAGATCAAGTATATTTATGTATGTTCACTGTATGGAGAACCGACTATGTCGCGTTTGTGCCCTTTCACTGCTGGTTTCTTCAATTCTAAAATAAACCTGAAAATGCTTTTGTCAGATATTCTTGTAGCTCTGCGTGCCTGCCATAAGACAACATCGGCTGCCAGGTTCTGCAGTCATTTCACAAATGGCACAGTGTTTACAAGACATAGTAAAATACACATCCCTTAAGAGCATCCATGGATTAGTGTGTCTGTTTCTGCATAAAACAAAGGATATAAAAACTATACTAGCCCTACTCTCTTATAGCAGAGTCCTCACAGACACTTGTGTTCAAATCTCTCCAGACTCAAAAGCCACATCTAAAAAGAGGGAGCCAGGAATGCTTCCAAAATCCAGAAAACCTTCTGGCCCTGACTACCTGTCAGGGGACCTGAGTGCACCAAAGTCTCCCTCTCCCGCTGGGAATGAAGCCCTGGCTTCGGACTGGAGCAGGACAAAGGGGAGTTCTACAGAACTCATGCATCCTATAACCAACACATTGTCAATGAGAATTAAACACATTCAATACATTCTGTCTAATGAAATATGCATTGCTGTAATAAAAGAAAATACAATGGAATCTCTAACAAAGGGCTTATAACCAGTTTTGGGAAATACAGTGATTTATTTGGAGCTCAGAAAACTAGATCCTAAGGGGAAAGAACAATAAACTAATAAAAAGTAAAATTACTTAATTTTGCTATCTTTCGATCATTCAAAATAAGACATGAAGTCAAGTTCATAACCATATTATCATCTGTATGTCCTTAGAAAGTAAAAGCACAAGAAATAACCACGGGGGTTTTCAGCACAGAAATACAGGGTAGAAGGATAAATCATCTAGATGCCACTTTGCTGGTATAATAATGCAACCAGCCCAAAGTTATTGCCAATTCTTTCATCAGAAAGCCATTAACTCTTCTCAGTAAATCTACCTTTAAATAACAAGGTTTGCTATTGGCCCTGAGTGTTACATACCTCTTTCCCTCTCCTTTTAGGATGTTATTTCTCCAGTAACAATATATGGGACAGAAACATACAAACGTGGAAGGGAGAAAAGAAGCACAAAGTAAGTTTTGGCCAACCTATCATCTTTTCTGCCTCATGGAAAGATATTAAGATGTGATATAAGGTAAGTTGTCAGCTCATGAATGGATCATAAGCCACAAGTCATTGGTTCAAGCACTGTACGCACCATTCAAACAACTTGAAGTGTGAAAGCATGCAACCGACCGAGTACTTCAGTTTAGAAAGCATCTGAAAAGGAAGAAGTAGCAGCACAGGGACTGATCACCTTTATTATGCAACAAAAAGACAAACAGAAAATAAAATACTTTAATAGGAGAAAAAATAGAAAGTACAATTCAAACATAATATACCATATTGAAACCATACACAATGCAACATGAACATGAAAACACTGTTAAACAGCAATCTTCTAGTAAAGATTGCATGTTTTGAGTACAAGCATCACCCATCACAAATACACAGCTTTTTGTGCATGTCTGAGTTTCAGTGAGAAAGATCATGACCAGCAACAGCATACTTAAATAGATTGTTGAATTTTCATTAAACGCTTACCTAGTGAATGTATTGGATGCAATTTCTTCATATTAAAAGTATAAAATCTTAAGCAAGGCAGCACCTGCCAATACAGATTTTAACGTATACAAATAAAGAGGATAAACGTTTTGCAAGGTTTTTTTAATATTGCATGTATACACATTCGTTGCTTTAAAATGTGTATTCAAGTCACTCAACATTTAAACATGACTAAAATGCTCAGCAACTATGCATCAAGTGACAACTAATTATTGCTATAGAAAAATTTGTTCCCCAGAGTTTTAAAATAGATGTAGTTTCATTTGAAATGCTCAAGGTATGTTCAAGTAATAGAAATAACTAGTTCCAGTGTCCATGAGGCATTCTGAATCTGTATTGGCTGTAGGCATTTATTGCCAGATCATATAAATATTTTATTGAATCTAAAAAAGTTAACTAAACTTATATGTAACTACTAAATTCCTTCGGAAAAGTATGCAGTAATATAATCACCATGGTATGCGTTTTTATTTTAAAAAGCTAAAACTTTAGCATCAGGCTACTTTTAAATTACTTTCTGTCTAAGGGCACTATTTCATAGTTGGTGTTATAGAGCAAAAGGGAAAGTAAAAATCCGAACAACCTTTTCAGTTGGACCAGTGAACCACTCCAAATCAGTATATGATCACAAAAGCACTAGAGCTGACAGGTGAGTGAAAATACACAAGCATGAGTACAGGGGGCAAACAGGGAAGTTGGAGTACAAGATCAAAGCATGGCCTGCTGTCAAAATGTTGTATTAAGCCAGTAACAAAATGCAAGACATGTTAAATTGTTATAAAAAGGATATAACCTTTAGATGTTTCTGAAATAGCCAACTTTCTCTGTCTTGTAGCCAGCTATTCCTTCAGTAATGCTTTACACTCTTAAAAAATAGAAGATAGAAACACCGAGTTACAGCGCATAGTGTTTTAGTTCAACAGTCAACATATTAGAACTAAGATTCAGAACTGAAACCCATTACGTTGCAGAACGAGGCATTTCAACCTTACCAGTTTTGGAATAAGAAATAGCAAGTATTTAAAGAATGATCAAAACCTGTATTTGGAGAGCAAGTGGGAGCCAGGGCACAAGAAACAGATTGTACACCAGCTGCACAACTCTTATTATTACACATAAATCACCAACTAGGAAAACTACTGTGGATGTCTTCCACCACATAGACATTACCCATTAAGAACAATAGTATAACAATGGGCAATGGCAACACAGGATGAAGAGTCAGTCCTAAAAAGCATACATTCTGAACAGTCTCTATTTAAACCTCCAAAATATAAGCGGTGCAGCTTTTTTTTCCCTTCTCCCCATCAGTATTATATAAAAGACTTTAAAGTTCTTTTATAAATGGATTTTCCATTTAAAATCAAAATTGCATTATTGCTTTGTTTTCTCTGATTTTAATGACAGTCTTGCTAGGAATGTGGAAATCTGCAATAGGAACTCTTAAAATATGTTGGCAACTATTCTAGAGCAAGTTTTTCTTCTCAACTGTTTTTTCAAGCCTTTGGATGCAGGAGATGTCCAAGTTTTAAACAGTCTTACCAAAATAAACAAATTAATTTCTGACTGTTGGTAAGTCTGAAGCCAAGTAGTTCTCTAGTTACACAGCCTTTCATGAAAGGCAGGACAGACCAAAACTTGAAGTCCAAATGCAACAACAGAAGTTCTAAAAAATCTCCAACAAAATGAAAAAATAGCTGGTCACGGTCACAGTCACATACTGAAAAAGAATACCTTTTGCATGTCATCTTGGATTGTTCAGAAAGTATGTCATCTTCTTTAGCAGTTGGGAGTACAGGGAAAACTCCTCACTCATCACTTTAGTAAGCAAGTGTCCTATTTCAGTTATGCTCCAAAAGGGGAAAAAATAGATGTAATTATTCCTAGGCAATGGCATCATTCTTTCTCAATGAAAGGTAAAAAGAAAACCTGCTCTGCATTGTTAATCTACAGAAAACAAATATTTTTATTTCTTAAGTTGTTATTTTCATTCACATAGTAATGGTAAAAAACAAATCACAACATCAAATAAAACTTTGTCCTTGGGCAGGAGGAGAGACAAAAATTATCATCTCAGCGGTATCTTAGCAGATGACAGCTGAACTTAAAGAATCTCAACAGTGCAACACAGCATCTTTGCATGTCTTTCTAAAGATACTTTCAAAGTTGGTTTTGGTGAAATAAAATAGCTGACATTAATAAAAGAAATGCTGTAATTAACAGAGTAGTAAAAGTTAGAGAAAAATCAAGACAGCAGTGAGAAGTTTCAAAAAGGCCCCTACTTCCATAGGGACAAGATCTCAGTAAAGATGTCAAGTTTGAGTTTCAGCAAAATCGTTTATGAAAAGTCCTTATGAGCATGGAAAAAAGTTAAGCCTGAAAAGTGGTTACTGAATACCATTTTTACCAATATACACTTCAGATCGCCAACAGAATTAATGTAATTTTTCTCTCAGATAATGAGTAAGATGAAGGGGGATATACTTTAAAAGTTCACATGACAGGATTCTTGAACTGCATTTTGGTACTGGGCTTCTTCATCGAGCTGAAGATTCTAAACAAAATGAAAACATCATCAAAATGGACAAATACCCAAGATGTATTACAGTCCTTAGTTTAATCATTCATTTTCCACATGGCACCTAGATGAAGACTCTCCATTTTCATGTGTACTAGATGATTGTTTATGTTGCACAGTATCTTTTATTTAACCAAGTATCAAGAGATACATGAGACAGAAGAAGAATCAGATGAGTGGGACAAGGCTCATTAAGCAGAAAGGTCCATCTTCTCTCCCTGGCTCAATTACATTACAGAATAGCCAGCTCAGGAAAATTGTGTGTCACACAATTCTTGTAACAGGGATTCCAATCAGCCATAACAACCTCCATTAATAAAACCAAAATGTGATCCCCAAACAATAGTAATCATAGATTGCTGAGAATATACTGCTTAAATGAGAAAGCAAACATGTTTCACAGAAGATGGGTGGTTAACCCTGCTACTTTTGAAAAACTATCTTCCAAGTTGTTAGTATGCCAGACTAATACACTTTTTTAGTGCAATTCTGGCAGCTGCTCCAAATCAGAATTCCAATCACCGGTTTTACATCCTCCGATATGCAAGATGCTCTCCTGCTGAAGAGCCCAATCCCCTATATCAATCTCCTAGCTCTTTGTGTCGAGTGATCTGTCACAAAGGCACAAAGAACAATCTGCACCATCTTTGCCATCTTTAACCATCGAGGCTGCCTAGGCCCCGAGCACTAGGCTCGTCCCACACAAAGCCCAAGCAGTTTACCCCAAAGCCTGTCAAACTCTGTAGAAACTACAACACGAACTCTCCAGCTCTCTGATTCCACAGGCAGAACTCAACTGGTTGGCTTGACCTACGATCCACCCAGTGACTACATCTGTGTGTGCAGTTCTGCATCTACTCCGAGGTCATTTACTCAAAGTGAGCCTGAAAGAAGGCAACCAGAACAATGATTCAATGACACATCTCTCTCACACTGCGGCCTCCCTCAGAACATACAGGAAGGGAGGCTGCAGCAGCAATGCCAGCTTGTTAAGCTGCACTTCTGAGAATTATGATTTAGACATTTCTGCCATAAAAGGTCAAAAGTGTCAATAAAACAGAGTAGCATCTATTTTGTTTCCCTCAGAAGCAGCAGTAATAAACTAAGATAAATACTTAAGTCATCAGTTTGGAGCAGAGCTTAACCGTTGACAACACCTATTCCTGGTAATGCTTCATGGTGATAACGTAAAGTTTAAGAACAGACTGGCCTACTTCTGAATTCTGTACAGAGCAGGAACATAGCATGTCCAGAGCACAAACAAGTTTGGTGCAAATTTTTTATTTGGCATTTTTATTCATAGAAAAATGTTACCATTTATTCCCCTACACATCAAAGAAGAAAAAGCTTACCACAAATTCTCCGTAGTCAAACTGGTGTCTTAGATTTAGATGGCTAACAAGACTTCTAGTAACCGGGTTAGTATCTGCCCAAGGAAGAGATACACAAATAGGACAGATCTGAATTTGGAGGGGAAGGGGAAAGAGAGAGAATTAAAAAAAGTTATTGGTAATACAGAATGCATTAAAAAACACGTTCAACAGGAATAACTCATCTATTACACATCCACTACTAACATAAAGACGTTCACATAAAATCATAGTTCTAAGTGTTCTTTTCCTCAATTGTGTAACATTCAAAAATTACATTCCAACTTGCCAAATTTCTTAAGTGTTTCTCTTAGGAGTGGAGGATTATCATGTCTGTCTGGCACTCCTTTTGTCAATTTCTGTTGTTTTAAAATTTAGAAAAGAAAGCAATTACTGCATCCTACTTATTGTTTGGGAGAATTTTCATACAATTGAGATGATCAAGTAAGCTGAAAGAAAAAATAACACACCCTATACAGATGAAAAGAATAGAAAACCAAACAGATTTTTATCCTTCAATCCCTTTGATTACTTTTCAAGTAACTGTAGGTTTCACATTAAACAACAGTTATGTTACCAATGGGATTTATAGAAACAGATCTGAATTACTGCATGAAGAAAAGTGTCAGGCTCAAAAAACAAGTTTGTTTCACATCAAGATAAATGCGACAGCTAAGTCAGAAATGCCTTAGAACCAACGAGAAGCTGGACCAGAAACAGTCTCAGATGAAAGTCACTCAAGTTAAATAGACAATATACTTAATGCGGTGTTTCTCAGACCGCAGTAATCTTCACAGATATAGAGTAGCTACTGCACATTTAAAATTGCTCACATCATTATAATGAAAGTATCTTAAGAAGCACACACAAGCAACACTACTTACTACAGGAACTATCTGATAAAGATGTCTATTATTACAGTGATCCAGCAAGCGTTGTCTGGTAAAATTCGCTTCCTGACACAAGGGGCATTTGAAGGTTGGGTGTCCACTGTAAACAGAAACACACAATTTTAAACTTAATAAATCTGTTATCTTGTTATTATTTTCCCTTGTTTTAATAACAACAAAAAAATCCCACCCTCACTGACACAGTAGCGGATCTAAGGAAGTTCCAGTGCTACTTCCATATTGCAATTTTAAAGCACATTTATTATTTGTAAGCCTAAATTCATCCTTCTGACACTTGGACTTTAGAAAATTCTTCAGTTCCAATTTCAGCTGCACCCTGTTCTTCCTTACTGGTAACATCTTTTAGTGCAAATCCTTCAGGAAAGTACTGAAAAAAACAAATTCTAACATAGATGCAAACGTAGAAGAAACTACAGTGGGTTTTTTTAATACAATTTGTTGTAGATGTTTGTGTGGGGCTTTTTTAATGTCAGTAGAAGCTTACACTGCGGCAGTCTGGACCTATTTTAATAACAACTATAGAAAAATAAGCAGCCTACCTTGTTTCTCCTTGAAGTATTTGATTATTAGCCATCTCGCCATTATCAGCTATTGCATCACTCCTGCTACTTTAAATGAAAACAAAAAAATAAATAAAAAAAAAAACCACAATGAAAATTGAGATTATTTTACTTCACTATCAAAATTTCTAAAAGTTTAACAGTAACAGGAGGGAATCCATTAGATCCCATGAATTTCAAGGCAAAACATACAGTTGCACATATTTTAACTCTCACAACTTTCCCTTTGGATCAAGGTATGTCTCAGTAGGTAGTTACCATGGTGACCCTTGGAGGAATACTGCAAAACTTTCCTATAAAGTGGTATATAATGCAACAAACATTTAGTCAACAAGAATGGTAATGCAGATTATAGCTAAGTAGTTCAAAAGGCATTATAAACTACATGAATGTAAGACAGGTAACACTAAGTTTTTTGATTTAAGATTCTGTAAATAGGCATTTATCTGCCATGTGTTTACACAAATAATTTACAACTTTAAACTACAGCAAGATACATTTTCTTATGCTGAGCACAAAATAAACTATTTCCTAAAGTAAGAGTGACAGACAGGCATATTTTACAAATTAATTTTGACCATATATGCACTTCAGAAGAAACTGCTCAGACATGCTGATCATCCTAAAAACATGAATATTTACGGTCACAAATCTCGTCACAGTACATTTTCTTATACTTCCATAATATTATAAGCACAGGTATTCTACTGTGGCATAGTCAACAAATAGTGATATAACAATATTCACTTTGGTGAAACATTGCTGCAGCTAGTTCTGGTAACAGCTTAAACTTCCGCTTTCAATATACTGATGGGTTGAAAACCAAACACAGAGAAGTTCAGACTGCTAGAAATAGAAAATAGTTGTCAAAAGAAAGTAAACGGAAGACAGGCTATATATAAGAAAGTCCTATGAAACTAATGTGTAAAAAAAAAAAAGTCTTCAAAACTAAACAAAATCCCCAACCAAACCAAATATATCCGTGAGAAGGTATGAAAAAGAAAGTTTTTATCTGTACTGCCTGAAAACAAATGGTGTCATTTGTATTTTATGGTGTGTAACTTATTAGAGTTCCTCATATATTTCGTAAGAGATCAGTTCAAAATAAATTAAATCAGAAAGCAAAAGCTTGCACAGTAATGTTTTGAAACAGGATACCCACTTAAACAGACCTAGGAAAGGGGAAGGGGAATAAAAAGAGAAGGGAACTTCCCTGGGACTAAATATTATGAAATATGTTACAAAGTAAGCTGCTCAAGTGCTGCCAAGGCAAGGAAAGCAAGCTACAAATACTATACACATTTCAGGACAGTCCCTAGAAGACATTCCAAAGCATCATGCAGAAAGGTCGTCTTCTGTATGCTAAGGGTAAAGAAAAAGACCTGGAAAAACTGTCATTTTTTGAAGCACAAAAATATGGACAATAATTATTGCAAAAAGAAGGCATGCCCTGGAAAAAACAAAACAAAACAAAACAAAACAACTTTCCTGAGGTGGGGTAGGGGGAGAAGAAGAAGCACTGTTATACATAAAACACCCTGATTACCTGTTCCCTGTTGAATCTTGGGAAATCTGTAAGTTTGGAATAATAGAAGAAACACCATATTCATCCTGATACTTCTTACACGTTTTATAATGCTGTCTCATCCACGAAAATCTAACCTGAAAATGAAATGCCAAATTATTGAAGTTATACTAAACAATCCAGGGATAGAAAGAAGAGATAATTCTGCCAACAGAAAGCAATGCATGCAGGAATTATATAAACATCTTATGCAGCAGAAACCAGAACTTGTGCCTCCCCTCTCAGCATGAACACTTTCTTCCCCAACAGGGGAGCTTCGATTCCTTTTTCCATAGAGCCTCAGTCACTCTGTGAGACTGGAGAACATTCCCACTCTCCAAACCCTCAACAGCCAGGCATCTGAGAGCTCTCTCAGGGGTGAAAGATGCAAGTAAACTCCATTTTACTGAAACGAAGTCACAGGAACTACGCCTCCCACATCCAGGTTCAATAACTGATGAGCTATGACAGAGAGGGGCCACGAGGATGGGATAAGCACCACTGCTTCTTCAGTCTTCTCTGGCCTGCTGTTACCTTCTGCAGAGCAAAATGTTTTTACATTAGGTGTGTTCTGAGAATACAATACTTCTCTCTTGCGGGGTGGGGAAGAAAAGGTGAACGAACACCAACTTAAGGCTGCCTATCCACCTTAAATGAGAGGTAAAACAGTGACTTGCTTAGATTTGTCAAAAGACAGCTGTGCCGGACATGCCCTGTACTAGAATTTCAGGTCCCACAGCACAGTCAGAAAGTGCTCACACGTTTAGAGGCTGAACAAGATCACATCTCACATGCCTGTGCCTAAATTCCATCAGAGTTCTTCTGGGGATCCATCTGATTCTTCTTTTCAGTTTATCAACTTGTTATTGTTGCTTTCTCCCAGCTTTTCATCCTAATGAATCATGTGGAACAAAGCAAACAGCTCAGCTTTCCACCAGTGCTAATCTTCACATTGGCAGAACTAAGTCCCAAATGAAATGAAACAAACATGGAGAGTACCTGGATTTGATGTAAACAAAATGTGTGACTGAAATCCTGCATCCATTTATATCAGAAGAGAGACTACTCTTGATTTCGGGGGGGGGGAGGGGGTGTGTGTGTCAAGATTTCACCCAACATTCTGAAAATAATGACCCCTTTACAAAGGGAATAAAGGGAATGTAAACAGACTGATGGGGAGGGAGAAATCACATATAATTGTATGTACACTAAGAGAAACCAACCTGCATTTTTTGGTTTTAAATTAAATTTGACAGTAGCTCCAAGCACTTCTATTTCCATAGCGAAAGTTTCTGAGGTTTTTCCATATATCTGCAACTTCCAGTTGTCTAACTTGTCTTTTGTTAGTCTTATAGCAATATCCAGTTTTCACATTGTTTTGGGGGAAAAACTGGCACTCTATTTAAAAAGTCCTTATAGACAAGACAATACAAGATCCTCTTTCAGCTTATACCTGTTAGGCATACCTATCAGGCACTGCGTGCCTAGTATATGCACAAGCCATACAAAGCTAAGTTCAAACTGCTACAGGTCCTTCAGATCCAAGACAAGAACGACACACAAGTAAAAGTGTGTCTGGTCAAAAATAAGAAAAATTTATCCAACTTTTTGTAAAGTTTTACCCTACCTGCTTCTCACAGCATCTACAGCCCCCAGAAGCTTTCTTCATACTGTTTTCAACATCTAGAGCCCTTTTGGGATATGTTCTTTCTTTTTTAGTCACGCTCCCTCGGCAGAGAGGACAATGTGTTCCACTTTCTCTGATAGCTGTCAAGAAGCACTTCCTGCAAAACCTAAATTAAAAAGTTACCACAAACACAGGTTAGCAAAGTGAAGAGAGTTAGATACTTCATCCTTAAAGAGAGCTAGGTGATTATTAGGGGAAAAGAAAAAAAGATATATTATCTGAGTAATAGTCTACTGAATACAAATCTTTATAAATAGAAGCAAAATTAAATAATGGTGCTTACAAAGTAGTATATGGAAATTAGGGGAACTTAGCAATGCACTTTAGGTAAAGACCTTACCATTTACAGACTAGTACCCCTAAGCTGTACACTGGATTGATCATTAATGAGCCATTAAATGGTGCAGCAGGCACGTGATATTGGAAAATCTTATCAGAGTAATTCCTGTTCATTGTCCTTAAGTGGAGTCAAAAATACCGCACAGCTCCATTTAGCACACACTTCCAAAGATCATCAAAGTTCATCAGCCTTTGTGGTTCTCCTCGTGTATCAACTGCCAAAGCTACTCCGCTTTTCCACAAAGTAGTACTTTGTAATTAAGTGTTCCTCTGAAAAATGCAGAATAGACGAACTGAAAGGAGAGAACAGCTACGCTATGGTCCTTGCTCGAAAAAGAACAGGAAACTACGAAGTCAAAACCGCGAGTTCGGTAGGTTAGAGGGGTAAGATGTTTTCACCGGCTGTGACACAGCCCCCACCGGCCGGGGATCGTTGCAGGAGGTGGCTTTCCTAACTGACCGCTCTTCAGCCGCTACGGAAGAAAGAGGCGAGGGAAGGCCGGGGCAGCCCTCGGCACGCCAGCCAGCCTGCCTGCCTGCCTGCCTGCCTGCCAGCCCGCGGCGGCGGTGGCTCGGCGCCTCCCGGGCCGGCGGGCAACGAGCTCCGCGGGTCCGGCGCGGCCGGGGCTCCGGGCACGGAGAACCGGAGGAAGGGAGGTAAAGGCTGGTGGAAGGGGCGGCGGGGGGGGGAAGGGTGAGGGGGGAGGCAGGGAGGAATACCCACACGTGCTGGCAGTTCGCAGTCCTCACGGGCGTTTTGAAGACCTCCTGGCAGACGGGACAGTAAAAATCATCCTCGCTGAAGCACGCCGCCGCGGGTCCCTCGGCCATGGCAACACGTCAGGGCCTCTCCGTGAGGATCGGGGAGGAGAAACAAGCCCCGCCCTGGCGAGCTGGGCTGAGCTGAGCTGAGCTGAGCTGAGCTGAGCTCGGCTCCCGCGGGGCGCCGCCGGGCAGCCCCGGGCCGCCGGGGGCGGAGGGAGCCGGGGGAAGATGGCGGGCGGGCACCTGGCGCCAGGTGGGAGGCTGGGCCGCGGCGGAGGAGCGGGGCCCGGCCTGCGCGCCGCACAGCCCGGCACGGCACAGCCCGGCACACGACACGACACGGCACGGCACGGCACGGCACGGCACGGCACGGCACGGCACGGCACGGCACGGCACGGCCCGCCCCCTCCCTCTCTCCCTCCCCGGCCCGGGAAGCGCCCCCGCCCCGCGTTCTACCTGGCGGTGCCCGGGGCGGGCGCCGCCTCCCGGCCGCAGCTCCGGGCGGGTTCCCGGCGGCGGCGGCACCCCCGCCCCGCCGCCGCTCTCCCGGGGTGTGTGTGGGGGGGAAGCAGGGGCGGGACCGGGGCCCGGGTTTCCATGGCGATCGCCTCCCGCCCCGGAGGGGCTGCTACGACACGGTGGGGCGGCCTTAGCTCCGTCCTGCCCTGCCCGGGAGGTGTCCCCGCTCCGCCCTCACCGCCCGGGCTGGCGGCAGGCGGGCCCAGCCGGGACAGGGACCCGGACCGGGACCCGGACCGGGACCCGGCATCAGAGGGTGCGTTCGGGGCCACCTTCCGCACAAATAAGGCAATACTGAAACCGTTTCTGCGCTCTCTTTCGTTTGTTTGTAGATCGACCGATACTAGCGGTGATTTTATGCCGTGGTTTCAGTAATATTTGTGCCAGGATTTCTGCCTCCTGAATGATACTGACAATCTTAATTCAGCAGTACGACTGTGCACTTTTCTTCCAGAATAAGGAATTATAAGGATATCGTTATAGCAAAATAGTAATGCCAACAAATTTCTCTGGGTAGAGAAGACTTTGGACCTGTTAAGCATATCTGGCCTTCACTTCCTCTGAACACAACTCTTGGCAGGTAAACAACAAACAAAATGCTGGCAATACTTCAAAATGAACGAATTTGTAGAGATTATATTTTTTTTCCCAGAATATATTAATTTATGAAGATCATATTAGTTCATAATAAAACTAAGATTCAGGGTAGGCCTGGTCTTTCACCCCATATCAACGATGTGGGAGAAGGGTTGAGGAGAAATGGGTCCTTCACCTTCATTTTCCCTGTCTCTTTGGGACTGCAGCTGTCAATGCCTTAGCCGGGTGTTCAGAGGAGATCACTAGGTGGGGAGGTCTGAGACTCTTGGCTCACCACTGCCTTCAGCCTCTGGCATTTCAAAACCAGTTAGGTTTCATACGTTCGTCAGAGCTGCTTCTTCTATCTGTCAGCGACCGGCAGCAAAAGGCAGTGGCCACGCCACCATCTGGGCTCGTGGTTTGGAGAGGAGAGAGGGAACTGCAGGAAACAAAGCTGAAGCTCAGGTCTCTCTTCAGGTCAGGATGAGGGGTGAACCATCCTGTGATTCTACGAAGGATGCTGGCTCTGTTTTCTTATTCCGGGTCTATCGCAATTACTATTAGCTAAAATACTAATATCTTTCTAAGCAAAAGCCAGTGACTGCCCTAACTACCTTCTTTTTAGACCACGTGGAGGCAAAATTTTAATGTCTCTAAGTACCAGGAGATCTGGAACACTTAAGGGAAGCACATCCAAAGCGATGGGCTCAATGTAAGCCTTAGGTTGCCTGGGCTGGGATATTTACTGCCCATAGTTCAGGTTGGGAGAAAATCCAGTGGAAACGGCAGAACTCCCTGGGCAGAGATCTCCCGAGAGGACAGGCCTGGGATTTGAGGCGTTATGGTAAGTTGTCCTCTTGTAACGGTGGCGGTGCTAGCTCAGGAGGTTACTGCTCCCGTGTCCATCACCACTCTAAGTAGCTGCTAAGGATTATCTGTGCTGTTCATGGGCTAGCAAAAAAGCCCTCCTATTTAAAGCGATTAACTGCTTATCTTCTTCCCTGAAATGAAGTAGGAAGCCAGGCAGGTAGATCTGAGTAGTCACAATGGGTAAACAAGTGGCAGTTGGTGGCAGTAACCTCTTCAACAGTGCAAGTACAGCCAAAAGATGACACAGAACTATGCTTTAAGTGGTAAACAGCCTGCAGAATGCTTCTTGTGTGCTTTTGTGTCAGTTAGGACTATACCACAACTGTATATCGAGCTTCAGGTGTGCCCTATTCATGCTGTGACAGCACATTAAAAGGAACAATT
The DNA here is from genome assembly GCF_018691265.1 of Tyto alba. Lineage (NCBI taxonomy): Eukaryota > Metazoa > Chordata > Aves > Strigiformes > Tytonidae > Tyto > Tyto alba. The sequence continues at coordinate 4,109,871 of NW_024881301.1, forward strand.
ACAGAAGTCTCACTTCAGATGCTATGCAACCACCTTGCATCACTCGTTGGAAGAGAGACAGCATGGCCTTCAGCCTTAGCACATGAGAGGCTGGCAGAGGTGAGCTTCCAAGTCTTTTCAGTCTTCCTGTATGACTTCAGCAAAGCACGTCCTTATGCCTCAATTTCTCAATCTGTAAAAGGAGAGCAGTTTTTAATCACCAAATAAGGCTGCTGTGAAGTTAAATTAATTACTGTGGGTAAAGAAGGTTACGTCCTTTGAAGGCAGGTGTTAAACAAAAGCAAAGATTTATTACTAAAGGAACATGATAGGTCCATTTGAACTTTGTTCAGGAGACCGCAGTATTTATCGATTAGTAGCTTTTGGCAGGGGGAGAAATCGCGCAGATGACCTCAGGGAAGTAAACTACAGGAAGGTATGTGTGAAGGCATTCATGCTCTTGCTAACGTTATTGTAAATCTTGATCCTTTAATAAAGCTGTGACCTTGGAGTTGACAACTAGAATGCCACGGAGCAATATATAGCATGGCACCAGCCTTGTAAATCTTGTGTAGTTTTTGCCATTGACATAGACAACATGTAAAGAGAAATCAGGCAGCTGAAGTTTATGAAAGAGATTTATTTGAAGGAAAGCATTTTAAAACAGACTTTTTCGATTAAATGAAACCAGTGGCCCTGCCAACTTTTATTCCTCATGATAAAAAATGTTTGTGAAATGAAATCCCAACAGCGAAAAGTTGTAGAAGTGCACATAAAATTTTGCCGTTTGCAGGGGGCAACTGCCACTGAAGAGGTACATTTTAGATCACTTTTGCACAGCTGTTGTACAACTTTTGACAACTACTTTTTGTACAACTATTATTTTGGTTGCTTTCTTGACAATGCTGCTAGAAGAACAGTACCCCTCCTTACCAATTTGAAAAGGGCAAGGATTTGTACTCTGGAAGCAAAGGTGGATGTGAGCAGAAGGGGAAAGAGAGAAGGCTGTGTAACTGCAAGGGGATCAGAAGGTGCCACGTGCAAGGAGAAGAGATGCTTTTGCCAGGTGTATCTGTATCACTAATCACTACTGACAAAGAACACTTGCAGCCACAGATAAAACTAAGGACAATGCTCCTACAGTGGTAGCTTATTTCATACATATAACAAGTTCTGTATGCACTTTGTAGATGTGCAGGAAGCCATATATCAAATAACTTTTTCCCAATATTTTTGACTACTTTGCTCTGGCAGACCAGATGTGGTTTTTTTTAGTTGCTCAAATATTCCCACAAATCCCACTCTTTGGAGCAGCACTATCCATCTTTCTGACTGAGGAGTCTTCATTCCCAAGGACAGTTCTCAAAGAGAAAGGAAAGCAACTTTCCCAGGTACATGAAACATTGAATCTTTCTCTTCCCAAAAAGCCACTTTCTGATTCCAAGAAAAGCTAGTAAAGACCTGAAGTCTGTTTGCAGTTTCCTTGATAATATGTTACCATGTGATTAAAGCAGCTTTAATCGCTGTACATGCTTCTATGCATGAACATTAATTTTCATTTCTTAACAGATCAACTGCATCTTTGAGAGATACTATGCTAATACTATATGTAAAAAAACTGTACATACTTCTTTTAGCTCAAGTAAGAATACAGGTTAGTTAAAAGACTGTCAATTTCTTCAACAGGTTTCTATTTTGCTATTATAAATGTAATATGTACTACTTGCTATTTTTTCAAGATGGCTTTCACTTGCCAACTTTGTTAATTTTGAGTCTCATCTTGCACTGTAAATGGAAACTTATATGCAGTCTTACGGGGTCAATAATACTGTCATTGACAGTAGGTAGTATGTTTGATACTGATTTGAGGGGGTCTTTATTCAAATTTCTTTGGCCCTGTAGCATCTGGAAAGCTGTTGTTTGTCATCTACGTCCAGCACTGCATTGTCATCACCAATGTACAAAAGACTGGCCTGCTCCTGGAATGGAGCTACTAACAAATAGGTGAGGCTGCTGTCAAAGCCAGTGTATCTGTATTCTGGACTAGCAGAGAGTTCAGGACCATTGTATATCAGATAGAGAAACTGACAACATTTTTTTTTATCCTTACAAAAAACAATCAACCAATAGACATTTTTTAAATGAAACTGAAATTTAATTAAAAAAAAAAAAAAACCAAAACTCAAAACCAAAACAATGCTTAAGAAAGAAAAGCACACCATTTTTAGGTCCACACAGGTTACTAACACTGTGTTAATTGCAAAAGGCTAAATTTTAATGACCGTGTTTATCTACAGAACATGTTCTTCCACTCTTAGCCCTTACGCGCTGTTTGGATGACTCACATGCACGTGGTCCAAGCATGACCCATCCAGAACTCTTTTAACAAGAATTTCTCCAACAGTGTCTATGTCCTGAAAGAAAAAAAAGGATATTTTATTGACTATCAAGATAGTAATGCTTGTGTTAATGGACTTAATTTTGACTGCTGGGTTACCAGTTAACAAAATACTGGTTTCAGTGGATTTACATCCATGTTTAAAGTTTAGTGCCCAACTGTCTACTCCTTAGTGGTAAACACTGCAACATAAAGCAAGAGAAATCATTATGAAACTTTAAATAAATGAGAATGTCAAATGCAGAAGCAGATGAATTCAGTGATTATGCAAAACCCAGCAATGCTATTGCTATTTATTACACAGTCCAGTTTGGTGATGCATGTTATATTACTGGGTATAGAAATAAATACTCAAGTCTTAGCTATACTTTTTGAAGCTATATCTGTGTGAGCTATCATTAAAATGCTATCATATATAGGTCTGTTTCTGCCATGTGCATGAATTACAGATTTATATTATTAAGATGGTTCTTTACCCCTTTCTCCCTCCATTTGGATATCATTTTGTTTAGTGCTTTTGCCCCATTAAAAAAAAAAAAAAAGTTTTATATCTTTGGACTTTTGTCTGGATGAATATTAAACATAAGCATAGGAAAGCATTAACTGATAATCTTGAGTAATTCAAACAGCATACTAATGCTTATGCTACGTTTTCTATTTTACAGCCCACTCAGACAGGAAACAGCTGCAGCACCTTTCAGAAGTACAACTGTCATCTTAGGTTCTTATAGAACAAAAATGGGTTGTTGAAACAACTTTCATTTAAAGTACGCAGGTTTTCAAGGATCTCCAAGACATTTATAAACAGAAGTCAGATGCCTAATACCTGCTAAGAAATGAGGTAATGGAGTACCTTTCCCTTGTCTCACCATTAGTCAGCAACAGAACTGAGGACAGAATCTGTAAATTGGTACCTCTCAGCACCAGACTGTGCTGCTTCTGTACACATCTGCCACGCTTTGTGACTTCACGGTGCAGTTATCTGCTCAGTTCTTTTCATGACTTCTTGATTGTAAAAGTTGTGGAAGAAGATACACATAAAGAAATCAAGTCCAGTAGTTTGCAAATACCATTACTCACTATGTAGTCTTCATAACTGAGTGTATGTCTGAGTTGAAGATGCCTTATAAAATGTCTGCTGAAATAGCTTGGATCTCTCCCAGGTGTTAAACAATTGTACAACAATTTAAATAAATGGAAGGAAGTATTCAGTTTTCACATTGGAGGTCTTGCAGAAGAAATGTTATCAGTGTTTAAAAAAAACAGAATTGTGAAATAAGTGAATCTGTTATGGCCAAATGGCATTCTTTGAGCAAGACGAAGACTGCTAGTCACAGTGCACTTCCAGATCAGCTGTCAATTATGCTAATCCCTGCTGTGTAATTCATGTCTGCAGACATCCCAAGGACTGTCAACCCACATAAAGCTGATGGTTAATATATTCCCTTGTACTAGCTGCAAGAGAACAGTCAGGCAAAAGCATTTGTTTTATTGAATACAACATTTGTTTATCATCCAAAACAATTTGTGTATCCATACAAACAGGGTCACAGTAAGACCTCACAGCCTCCGTGGACCTTCAGAATGAAGCCATTTATGTGAAGTTAACTTAAAAAATAAAAATTAAAATCCCCACTATGACAGACTCCTATGTAAAGCCAAATATGCAGTTCTCAAATTATAACCTCAAAACCCAAATGAGAATACAAAGCAAATGCTGCACATAAATTTGAGTTAAGGCAGTAGAAATAGCACATGCAGGACTTAAAAGCAGGCAAGTGACTGAACCTAATGATAATCACTGTCTTGGCTGTAAGTAATGGTTTGTTGTATCCATCATAAGACTTCCTACTCCATTTTTCAGTGCTCCCACCAGCACTCACAATTGTGGGAGTGCTAGTATTTTAAATATTATGTGCATACATGCTTGTCTGTGAGAAATGGGGAGAGGGAATTAATATAGGTACATTTTTCCTCCACTGTCAAAACCAATTAAACAATATATCTTCTCTTTGTCTATTATCTCCTATCAGTAATGATTGGTAGAATTATTCAACCTAACATGTGAATTCAGTAAAATAAATACTTATGTACATTACCAGTGCTCTCCAATCAGTGGTAAGTGAGAGGGTGGTCCGTTAGCTCATCCTCATCTACTTCACCCTGGCAATAAAGACAGGAATATCTGGGGATAAGGGATAGTATATTGTTAGTGAATGCAGATTTATCTGATTTTTAGTAGTACAAGCAATAAAAGAAGTATTTAGATTTCTTTGGCCAGATATCATTAGGAGCTTATTTTGCCATAGCTAAAATGTGGCACGGGTGTATGACATGTCTGTGGGTGTGATGTGTGCTATGCTGGCAAACGGTCAGCTTTGCCAATGGATGCTGCGAGCCGTGTGATCCAGACAAGCACCCTTAACACAGCCATGACCTCAGAGAAGGACAGATTAAAATATTGAACACTACAACCATAGACATTTCATAAAAGCACCATTTAATTGCTGTGATACACTTGGAGCATGTGCAACGAAACTACCAATTCTGAGAAGCCCTCACTGAGTATCGATACTCTCTCACAGAGGATTCCTACTGAACTTGCAGTAGAGAATATGGTCTTGTTGCACGGTGGAGACACTGCTTTCAGGTTAGTGCAGTTTTCAAATGTGTGTGGATAAATGTTGACGTTTTTCTGAGCATCAGCAGAACAATAACCGATAAGGAGATAGGTCTGAGCGAGCAACCTGAATAATGTGTCATTTAGGAATTGAAATAGCAAAAAATATAAGGGACTTTAAATTACATGAATAAAAAAGCATTTTAATAATGATAACAAAATTGCTCCTAATTATTAATGAACAAAACTAAAGGCCATTGAACTTCAAGACCTCAGCCATTCTAGAATTGCTACACACCTAATCAATTGTTTTAACAGGTCCTGCCCTGAAAGAGAATGAAAAGGAAAAAGAATTTAAACTTTTGACATACAACACACATCTATTCTGTAAATATATATATTATATATATATATAGTAAGTATATAAATAAGAAAAGCTGTCAGTCTTCTTAATTCAAAACTATTTCTGAAGAACAAATTATTAGAAGAGAGACAATTACATTTAAATTATTATTAGTCTTACTCATTCTGGATAACCAACATTTTAAAAGACTTTTATTTGAAAGTAAACATTGTTCTTCCCCAAGAATAACAGGAAAAACTGCTGACTCGTCAAAGCATGGTTGCTTCTACAAAGCAGGTCACATGCAGCTAAATTCTACCAAAATCATACTGAGTGCAAGTAAAATGTTTTACCTTGTATTCATACACAAAAAAATTAATTAGCATTCATTTTAAGTATTATTTGAGTGTTATGCTTTAAAATTATTAGTAAAGGATTCATGTTAATTTCTATGAAACGGAAACAAGTTTCAATTAAAAAAAAAAAAAAGATAATTCTTCTACTGGTTTGACTTTACTTTTTAAATCATAACTGTGTGAAATACTTTTATCGGGTCACTTGTTCTCTGCCACTGAACAGTGAAAAGCAGTACTTAAACTCTACTAAGCATTGAGAAGACTAGCAAGCCATATATAGCTCAGTACTACTTAACATACCTGTTAAACTGGGTCCCTTCTGCAAAACCTAATTTAAAAATATTGAAATTAAATTCAATATTTAGCTACCGTTAATATCAAGGTATTGCAGTTCATGCATTGCATTGTTAGTTTTAAGCAGATCTTTCTGACATAGAAAATCCATGGCAAAAAGGTAAAGAACCAATAGTGTTCTCAACAAATAAACTTTTTTACTGCTTTTCTTATGTTCTCTGTAATCCCCCGCAGCCCTGCAAAGAGCAGTCTTTCTGAAGTTCACACATTTACTTGCTGGTTTACATTTTATGGTATTTTCACACTGCTGCTGCTAGACAAGAAAGATTTAAGGCTACTGTTTTGCAGTTATCAAGACAGAAGAAAGTATAAAAGCCAGATGTGAATCCATTCAGAGAAAAAAATAAGAGGGAGTCAGGTCTAAGCTGTACAATCTCCTCCCACAAAATAACAGGCATAAAAATATGAGATGCTGGTGGAGTTTCTCTGTTCAGACATGCCCTTAAAAAGGGATCTTAATAGCGTTAGTTCTCATGCATGGATACATCTCTGAAATTAGTCAGTAGTTAGTCTTCAAGGTTGCAAGCGTGTGTTTTGCATTCTGTGTGCTCTCCATCTTCTTGGCAATATCAGTGGCTGGAATTCATTCAGAAAGAACATTAAGCACCACACGTTATTCTTTAAACTTGTAGGGAAACGACATAGCAGCCTTCCAGTACTTAAAGGGGGCCTACAGGAAAGGTGGGGAGGGACTCTTTATCAGGGGGTGTAGTGATAGGATGAGGGGTAACAGAATTAAACTGAAAGAGGGTAGATTTAGATTAGATACAAGGAAGAAATTCTTCCCTGTGAGGGTGGTGAGGCGCTGGCCCAGGGTGCCCAGAGCAGCTGTGGCTGCCCCCTCCCTCGAAGGGTTAAGGCCAAGTTGGACGGGGCTGGGAGCCCCCTGGTCTAGTGGAAGGTGTCCCTGCCCATGGCAGGGGCGGTGGAACTAGATGGTCTTTAAGGTCCCTTCCAACCCAAACTTTTCTATGAAATACAGGAATGGCAGAATCTATACACAGAAAGAAACAAAACCAACTATGATAATCCCCCTAAAACACGATTCAGATAAGGCGGCATATATAAAAAAGATTAAAATTTTGCACATGTGACATCCCAGGTGTAAATTTGTTCTTCTTAGGATATATTGCTAAGAAGATTGTGGGTATTGTTCCTGCAGCCCTACTTGTGTTAAGCAGACCACTGAAAACAGACAAGATGATCTTCCTGGTAGCATCGAAACGCCTGTGACTGTGAGGACTCATTCCAGAGCAGAAGGGAGGAACCCATCCCCTGTGGGCCAGGCAAGGCCTACAGCCCACGATTTCAAAACCTGCTATCACAGCAAAGATCATTTCAATTTTGTAGTGTTGCTGCTGGACAATGTCACAAATATGCATACTGACTGCTTACTATAAGTCTTCCTGAGCCCATAAAGAGAAAAATACTCCATGTCACTCCTATGAGGCACAACCATCTGGGTTGTTAAGATGAGGGAATTTTTCCATACGTGATGAAGTCAGGAGTTGGGGAGGTTTTAGGCAGCATTTGCAGGGAAAGTGTTAGGCTGTTGTGTGATGAGTAGTTCTTTGATCTAGCCATCTCAGGGTTTGGATTGGGTAAAGGCATATCTACCTCTGGGAGTGTCTTAGCCACTTCACTTCTCTGGTTTTAGTAATAAAAGTGGATAGGATTAGTGGTCACTGCAGCTGCTTTTGAGAGCTTTTTGTCTGTTACGGATAAATTACTGCCCTTCACTATCTGAGCACCATTGCAAAGTCCCAGTGCTCATGGGACAGGAGACAGCCTTTCTTTGCATTAGATTATGGCTCCCCATCATGTAGAGATAGGGATCTGAAGGGTAGAGTGACAGCCTGGGGCTGCAAAATAAGACAGAAGAAAGGATGCACACTGCCTGCCTGCCCGCCAGCCCCTCTGGCTTTGGACGAGATAGAAGCTGTTGTGCCAGACTGCAACTCACAGTGAGCACATTGCTCAGCCTGGGTGAGTGTGCAGACAGCTGACACATAAAGGTGAGGAGGGGGCAAAAGTCCTTGCATCTTTATCATAAATTTGCACTTATGCGCCTCTGCTAACTCTCACATCCCTGCAGCAGAAGAGTCAGAAGGAAACTTGCATCTGCAACTCCAGCTGCGTGAATGCAAAATTTCACTTGACTAAACTTCTGACTTTGCACTGAAACAGGTAAGGAGCAGGAACATCTTCTGTTTTGCTGGTTCTACATGGAGATTTAAATGTGGTAGCTTCCAGAAGAGAGGCATTTGAAACCATAAATCACTGTGGTCAAACCAGCTAGTACTGGTGGTCATGTTGTGTCAATTTAGGATGCGCTGCCCCTCTGCTGAAGGTCACCCACCTTTCCTTTTGTCTCCTCTCTCAACACTCCTGCCCAGCAGAAGGCATCACGTCCTTATCTCTCAGATACTTCGACTCAGTTTGGCATTTTAATACCAATCTACCTGCTTTCCCAGTTGCTAAAATGCTAACCTTTGCACCAGAGTCCACGCTTTCCCCACCAGCTCTGCTATGTAGACAGCCACTCCAGCAGAGCAGAGTGTAAAGCTGAAGCAAAACCTTCTTCAGCCACTGTAAATCGACTTGCCAAGCTTGCCAGTGCACTCTGCAACAGCATTTCTAACATATTTAACAGTCTGTGATCGATCTATAGGAGGATTTCAGATGTAATCTCTCCTTTGGAAGCCTTCATATATAGCTCACAGGAGCCATGTAAAATACAATCAAAGCCTAAGTCAGACAGAAGAAGGTACATTGCAGTTACTTCACAGAGGTATAAATGATTACACAAAGTGCAAAGATAGTACAGCCAAGAGCCAACACGCTCCCTGTCCAAGGATAAACTCTGAATCGTTACACAAGGTGGTTTGCCCTCAGGCAGGTTTTAACTTCGATTGTTCCTCTACTTTAGACAGGGTTGAAAAGGTTTCTTTGTTTCCCTGAAGAACAGATGAGTCTTCTATAAATAACCCTGTGCAAGGTTCATACATGCTGTCTGAGAGCTTTCCTCTTTTATTGTCACATAATAGAAAATCAGATTACGATTACCCTTTGCCGGTTTGTTCACCCTCCCTCTAAAACTGTCACTAGCAGGAAAAAAAAGATAATATAAACGATACAAAGATTGGTCAAGAACAACTACACTCATGCACTATACACAAATAGTCTTTTAGTATTAGTCAATGATTTGTTCCATTGACTATAAAATCAATTTGCAAGAATTTCAGGTTCAACAACAAAAACCCCTCCACCCTTCACCCAGTTTATCACTCTGCTTTATTTGCTCAGTCTGTACCTAAATAGGTAAAACAAGGAAACAAAACTTAAAACAGTGAAGGTAGATGAAATAAAACCTAAGCATCTCTGGATATTGACCTTGAACATTGCTAAAGCCCTACTTTTTTTCTCCTGTTTAGCCTCCAAACTGCCTCAAGTCTCTAGTTCCAGGCTGTGTAACATTTGTCACACCCAACAAAAGCTAATACATTAGTTCCTGAAGACACTTAGGGTGCTGTAAACAGTTGCATTTTTAGACATACATACATGTGTATGTCTAAACTCAGGAGCACATAATTTTCCATGATCTGTGACCTGGAATAAATAATAAAAACAAGCCTCACCAGGTGAATAGCAGAAAAGGTGCAGCTGCTTAGCTGGATCTCTGTTGGGAAGGAACACTGCAAAGTTGCCTACGGTTTCTGAGGTCAACAAGTAGTCCTGGAAACATGCTAGGAAGCCTTTTATCCTTTTTTTATCCCCCTCCTGCCCCCCCCCCCCCCCAAAAAAAACATTCCTGAACACTTGCTTAAACCATACTTCTGACTGCTGTCATCATTAGAAGGATGCCAGTGCCAGGTGCCATGTTTCTAAAGGGAGTCACTAGCAGGTGGTTCACATTTGTTCTTGCATTTTACACCTGTATATATTGCTCTGTGCCATTTCTAGATGGGATCTTTATGCTATGCTTGCAGCTGGACAAGATTCGGATTAGGGGCAATACTTCAGTTATGTCTCACATTAAATTTGTGATGAAGACAACTACTAGAAATACTTGGAATTTGGACCAGGAGCACACACTCACCCTAGAACTGCTGGTTTTACACACTGATTTTTCAAGTGGTCCAGAATAACCAGCCTTATCCTGAAGTAGCTATCCCAAAACTGTTTTTCTGGCATGTGCTACCCGTAAGCAGATTTAGCTGGGATGAATCTAGATGTATTTATAGATATTTAACAGAATAAAAAAATAAACTGAGCGCAGTTGTCACAACCTCTCTTTGCAGTCAGCAGAGAAACAGACACAACTTATTTAAGGTAATTCAGCCTTAAGCAGGCTGACTCCGGAGCTGCTTCACCTGTACCCACTGCCTACGGAGGTATGCGTACACAGTCCTACTGCTTTACCCTTACCTATATGTAAATCACTGATGAAACATGGTTACTCTATTTTTAGTCAGTTCAAAGCAGACTTTCCCCCTTTCTTTCACTTTTTATTTCCCCACCTGGGCAAACCCCGGGTGTTCGCGTCCCAAATTTCTCCCATTGCCAGACCCCCACACCCCGACCTCCCGCCTGCCTCCGTCTGCTGGAGACATCCCGGGGCTGGGCTGGGGGAGGCCGGGCTGGCGGCAGGGCTCTGGCAGTTCCCCCGGCGGGGCTCCGGCCGCCGACCCCGGGGGAACCTACACACGTCAGCAGCACCTCCAGGCCCACGGCGCACTCCCAAGGAGGGGCCGAGGCCTGGTCCGGGGCCTGCTGCCCCCGGTGCCGCCCAAAGCCCACCCCATGGCGCTGAGCGACACCCGCCCGGCTCACCTCACCTCACCTCACCTCACCTCACCTCACCTCACCTCACCTCACCTCACCGCCGGGGCTGAGGTATCTCGGGTGGTGGTGGTCGCTCTCCCCCACCCTGGGACAGCGGCAAAGGGAACCCCCTTTCCTCAAGAGGATTGCACTTCCCTGAGGGCAGGGGTGCTGTGGGTGGGGAGAAGATTCAGGTCTTCAAGTATCCAGGAGGTAGGCGTGACCTTGAATTTTTAAAGCCTAAAAAAGCGTCAAAATCTAGTAATATCAGTGTATTTGTTGTGACTCCCTGTAAGGCATACTTAAAAACCACTAATATTCTTAAGAGAAGTTAGAAAGCTATTAGTGATGCTGTTTTAACTACCAAGGCATGTAACTGTTGAGCACAGAGGTAACTGAAAATGCACTTAAAATAGTGGTAGACAAAGCTAGGTTATCTCGAAGCTGATAATTCAGTCAATGATTACTTTGTAAAATAAATTTCCATTAGCACTGGAGATGGCATTTTCTCAGATGTGGACAGTGATGGCTCACATTCACTGTGCCAGCATGGTGGACCATCACCTACCACTGTCAAAGAAAATAGGAAAAGACGTAATGGCTAAAAATTGTAAACAGTGACAGTAGATATTGGAGAGAAATTTCTTTTGCTTTCTCTATTTGTAAAGGACCTCTGTTTTACCTGTTTTCAGCCTCTTTCTTCTTCACCCAGTAGTCTGACGGTAGTTGTGATGGGGATGTCTGTGGCAAATATCAACACAGGGCAATACAAGACATGAGGTGTATCCTTGTGCTGGCAACGAACACAAATGCAGATTAATTTTAGTGGAAGTTAAAATGCCCAAGGACTGCTGAGCTGAAGAAACAAAGCTGTGATTTTTTCTTGACATGTTTTCTCATGTCATGCATCCCTGTTCATGGAGCTTCTCTGCCCACAGTAGAAATGACTGCCGAAGCCAAGTGAGAATCCTGGAAGGAGCTCAACATGTACAGACATCACACAGTGGCCTTAATGCAGCTGTCAACGCAACCTGCCAAAGCAACTGTTAGGTTATTTTTGCTTGTGATGAATAAAGATAAAAGCAGATTCCTCTAGGTGTCCCCAGGTATGTGAACACCTGAAGAACTAAGGTAGTATTCCCACCTATTTCTACAAGTACTAGAAACTTTATGATATATTTAGTAATGCACATAACTGAATTGGGATCTGTCTAGATTTTCCTCATTTGGCTAAAAGTTGTATCTGCTATATTAGGTACAGTTGGAATAGGTTTCAATATCTTTTAGGCAGTGTATTTTTTATTATGACAGATTATTACTTTTTTTTTTTTCTTTAATATTGAGGAAATTTGAATAGAGAATCAGAAAAACTAATATCTGGGCATGTCTCAAGATATGTATATATTTTCCAGAATCCAGTGTATTTTTTGTAAGTTAATATTTTTACATAAGCAGAGGCAAGTATGACCCACTTTTGAGTAAGACATAAAAAGCGAAATGCAGTAGATTTGGCAACTCCAAGATGAAAGCATCATCAAGTTCTGTATCTTTCAGTTTGCATCTGGCCTGCAGTAAAACTAGTAATCTGTCAGAGACTTTCTTGGAAATTTCCATCACAGATTTGGTTTTGGAGGAAGATATCACCCTTTTCTGGGCCCAAACTCTGCAGTGATGATTATCTCATATGAACAGCTTTTACAGTCATGTTTTTAACTTGCCAAATCAAATATGAAATGACAACAGAAGGACAGGAATATTTCCTGTGCTTACTATTTACTCATATGCTACCCCACTGATGAATAATAAAAGTAGCTCTAAGACTAATTATCTCTCATCTTAGGTAAAAAACATAAAAATCAGGACAGCAGTATGCATTGTTATAGAAACGGCAACAAAGTATGTTCCAGCATATGTGAAATCTTGTCAGGCAGAGTCAAGTCATTACATTTCCTCTGTCAGTTGCTGGTTTTCTTTAGTATCAAATAAATCATGAGGAAAATAATACCATGCCACTGGCCAAACTCTAATTTTGTCTATTGCTGCATTACATCTGGTGTCACTTGGTTAAGATTTAGATCTCAGTTATACCCAAATGTAATTTCTTTGCATATCATTGAATTAATAATATAATGTGATAAAATGTCATTAGCCACTGTGAGATAATGAAGTGCAAACGTTATTAAAAAAAAAAAAAAAAAATCAATCGGGGACTAAAACTGTGGTTTTTTTCTGGTAAATCACACACTCATTTAAAATCTGACTTAATGTAAGTATGAATAATGTATGGAAAACATTAAACCATGAAGGATAAAAGTAAAACACTTTTTAAAAAAGCACAAAAACCCCAAAATAAGCCCTTAAGTGCCTGGCAATAATACATGAAAATGGCATTGTCATCATTGACGTATAGAGAATGGAAGTCTCATGAAGACAGCAGTAAAACTACATTAGAGATTTTAGGAATTACCAACAATAATTTTCCAGTACCGAGTATGTGGCACACACAGACCTGACCGTGATGAGAAGGGCTGGAATGGTCACAAGGCTGGAAGCTTGTGGTGGCGTGAAGATCAGTGCTCACAGACAATTACATCAAATAAGGGCAGGCAGAGTACAGGCTCAACCAAGATCTGTTACTTGTGCACGTGTTTATGGCTGAGTAAGCATTTACAGATGTGTATGTATTTACTCAGATGCACACATACAGATAAATTGTCTACATCTGCCTGATTACTTTCTTAGGAAAAAAAAAAAAAAAACAAAACACAACAAAGAAATAAGAAAATCTGAGAATGTATTAGAGGGGAAACTTAACAATATTAATGAAAATCATGGTGTGTATCAGAAGACTTCATTACATAGTAAGTGTTCCACACTATTTTAAATATTAAAAGGAGCAATTTTATTAAAACCCCTTTCTGGAAAAGGAAGGAAAGACAATAGTTGGAATAGATAGCAATCACAAATATGTGAATAAACATGAAAAAGAAAGCCTAGTAAAACCAGGGACAATAGAAGGAAGTCTAAAGTATAAACAAAAGAAGGTAAAACAGCACAAGCTAAAACAGCAGCTAAGACTTGGTACTAGATTGATAGGAGAGTGCTAATGGTAGGAAGAAGTCTTCAACAGTTAGCTACAGAGCAGAAGGTTGTATTTATATCTGATCAGGGCATTGGATGTTTTGCCAACCCGTAACGACAATGTAAGTATTAAACCACATTAATTAGGAATAAATATTCTAAAAGGTAAGGCTGAGAGAACTTTCAGCCAATAATCCTAGAATAGTTGGCTGAGGAGTTTTCCATCTTGCTGTTAATGATTGTTAATAATTCTGAGCATACAATGGAAGTCCTCCAATGCTGTATTCAAATGACATGGTTGACCTCATCAGTTATAAAACAGAAAAGATAAAGTTCAGTCAGTAAAATTATATTGATGCTCACTAACACATTTTTGGGGACAGGACTTGACAAGCTGAACTTGAGTTGTACTATGATGAATTTACAAATACAAGTGGGTTTGTACTGATGTAATACAATTCTGTAGGGTATTTAACTTAGTCTTCCATGGCCTTCAAACTAAAGTAAATTAACATTGTATAATTTGAATAAGATACACAGGAAATAAGAAATGCTGTATGTCTGGCTTTTTGGCTTCTGGCTTTTTGGGTGAGCGACTGCGTGGTGTTTAGCTGCCGACCAGGCTCAAACCACCACACTGTATGACACATCTTATAAAGTAACATCAAAAACATACATACCTGACTGTAGGTAATATTTTTATGAATCATCTGGAAACAAATATAAGACCACCAAGTGAGTGCATTTGCAGATTCCAAAAGCACAGATGAAGTGATAAATCACGATGGCAACAGACATTGCATGGTGCAGCCTGGATTCCACGATAAATTGGACCCATTCAAAGAAAGTGATTCCTAAACAGCTGAGAGCAATCTCATATGTCTAGGGGAAAAAAAACGTGTACTGCACTTCTGGAAGAGTAACTAGTGGCTGACCACAACCTAGCAGCAGGGTGGAGAAGCAGCATACATTTCCCTGGTAGCACTGCTATCAGCGAAGGCAGATGACTTCTGATGGGAATAATGACAGTGAAAGTTGCAAGTGAGGATATTTGTTGCATTAGATTCACTGCTCTAAGTGCAGAACAAGTGAAGGAACTTCTGCTTAGTGTGAGTCACCTCAAAAAGTTTTTCTTAATCAAGAGATAGAATTAAATCCTTCAGCTTAGTTGTCATTTCTCTGAGTGCTATGCACTTTTTACTGAGTTTTGAGAGAAATAGCTGCAGTACACCACTGCTCAAGTAGGGCAAAATTGGACATTTATTGATTCCTATCAGGCAGCTTTTGGTACTCAGACATAAAATGTCAGTATTTGTCAGTTCTTTATTTTCTATTTTTGAGGGCTTTGAGAATTGTTAAACTAAGTGTTCTGGAGAGTCAGAAAACTTTAAGGGGCTTGTTAGCTCTGGAATGACAGCAATGCTCATTCACGATTTTAGACTGATTCCCCAAAGAGGTTAAACAGTATCATCGTCTTCTCTGCATATCTATAAATCTGTCTGGCAGCACCTGCCCTTGCTAGAGCCTTCACCCAACGACAGAGCTGCTCTGTCGAGACTTGAGCCTTCTGCTTCTCACCCCAGAATGGTCTCAGCCTTGCCTGTGAGCAGTGAGCTGCTGTAGCTGCTTCAAACACCAGTGCAGAGCTCCCCCAGCACCCTCTGCCGAGGCACCCCCAGGGGCTCAGGGACCAGGCGTCCTCACCCAGTACTCCCCACAGGGAGGGTGTCTTCAGGCTGGTTGTTGGGGCAGGCCCAAGGAAAGAGAGAGAAATATTATATGAAAAGGCTATAGCAGGCAGTAGCTTGAAGAGGCTGAGCTCAGCCTGCTAGCTGGTTGTATTATCTCTGCTGACAACAGCAAGGGCTACCAAAGCGGTGAAATTTGCAGAACTCAGTCTCCATTAGAGGGATAAAAGCCGAACTTTAAGAGAGAAGAGTTTGGAACATCTTAACATGATAAAACACGGAACAGTTTTCTCTCTTGGGCCCTTAATGTGGCTTCACCGTCCCTTCAATGAAGGCATAGCATACTTCAGATAACCCGTGCCCACAGATAATCTGAGCAAAACTGCATTAAGGAGATGAGGATAATCGAAGGGGTTGAGACACAGTGCGACGGTTTCTGAGCAGAGGCTCTGGCATACATTTCCCCTGGTGTAACCTGAGTGTGCATATGAACACTGCTGCTGAACCACAGAGCATTTTCCCACCCGTGCATAAGCCATGGTTTTACAATTGAAAATACATGTTGAAGCACAACAATGGATGTTTGTTGACTGGCCTAAAAAGAGCACACTGATTTGCCTTTCTTCCTTGTTCTCTGGTCCTAATTAAAAATGCTAAGATGGTAGAGGATTTCCTCATATCAGTTTCCTGTCATTTATGCAAGTCAAAAAGAGGCAAGTATTTTCCACTCTCAAAAGGGAGACATTAGAGCATGCACGTATGTCAGGCAGCAGTGCTGTTGCCTTGAAATATGAATTTCAATTTCAGTGAGCTTCCTTACATGATGACCCTTCATCTAGTTACCTGATTTTAATGAAACCATTATATGAGAAAGTAATCTCTGATGATTATATTATTTGTTATAGCTTTCTAAAACTTGAAGGTCTTAACCTTTGTTAGAGTGAGTCATAAAATAAAGTAACTGGGTAAGATCAATTGAAGTAGATGCATGCTGCCTGGCAACAACATGTGTTGCCATGAAGCTGGTTTTATAAAATCATATATAATCATGGTATAATATCTAACTTCTGCTTGTACTTTGAGAAACTATAGAGTTCCCCCAGGGAAAACCCTTGTGAATTCAGCTAAAAAGATAAGCCATATAAGCACAGATATCTTTAAGACAAAGTTTTTTATACAAATTAACAAAATCTTTTTGTTAATTTATGAAATTACTTAGCTGTAAACTTTTTTAATCAAAAAGCAGCAATGAGAAAAACCAGTGCTTGCAATTTATTTTTTTGTTATCAACATATAGGAAATAATCTATTTAAAGCCAAGTAACTTTCAGAACTCCCTTTGGTATTTTGATTTCCCTGTTCCTCATATCGGCCTCCAGCTCTGACCCCATCTGTAGCTGTGGCTTCCACACAGATTCACCAACCATCCTACTGCAGCCCCAAGGGCCTTCCCTCCTGACTGTCCTTTAATTACCCTCAGATTATTGCTCTGTCCTCTTCATCTAACTGCAATCCAATGCTTTTTCCTTGCAGTATTTCCCTTCCAAGTCCAGCTTTGTACACTGGTATGATTTTTCCCGCAGTGTTTCTTTGCAAGCTAGTAAGCCATTTCTGCTGGCTGAGCTTCCTAGTTTTTTCTATTTCTTTGTTATGTAGTATTGCCTGACCAGTAGCACTGCTTTCCTGATCAATTTGAAGTAGAAATTATTTGTAACCAATAAATCGGGTTTCTCTTTTCCCTTTTTTTTTTTTTTTTTTTTCCCCCGTGCAAGAATTCACACTGTTGTGAACATTCAATTTTCTATGTACCTACACTGCATTTTCCCCTAAAGAAACTTCCCCCGGAGAGGGACCGGCAGGCCTGAGTCGGTGGCTAGCAGAGAGATCCAGACAGCTCACTCCACCAGGCTGGGCTTTGGGAAAATGAACCAGAACGAAAAGAGGCCGCAGGGGTAGCATGAACAGGAGGGAAAGGGGAAGCAAGCTGTCACAAAGTCTTTAAATTTTATCAAAAGGGTGTAGCCACACAGACCACAGTCAAATTAGAGGCATTACACCTCCTTGCTAGTCTCAGCTGAAGAGTATGATGACTTTGATGAATTACAGTAGGTATATATCTCACAGGTAATTTCTGTTCCTCAAGAAATGACCTAAATAATTTTTTTCACTGTAAACTGAAACGAAAGTTGAAATTTTTAAATCTCCTACCAACGGGCAATTTGGGAGGAGAAAAAAACTTTGTCTGAAGTCAGTTGGAATGTTTAATTTTAAAGAAGCTTCAGCATCATGCTTTTGGTGTGTATTTTATGCTGTAATGTGAAATACCTTTCTGAATTAAGTGGAATTACTAAATGTAAACATTTAAGCAGGCTGTTTGGAAGTGGCTGGAAAGTTTGGACTTTACCTTGCCATGGCTGGTACAGGACACAAAATGTCAAAGAAAAAGAGATTATATCCTGTGGTGATGGCTTTCCAGTTTGGGAACCAGCACTGTCAGACTCAAGCTAGCATAATCCTTCTTCTTACATTTCCCTTCTTTCCCAAACAGCAAAAATATAATTGTCCATCTGATTCTAGTTCCTAGCATGGAGGATGGTTCTCTCTCATGTTGGCATTGTGCTGTCTGCTGGAGCAGAGTGCTCTGACTCTGCTTCCCCTCTGCCCCCCATTTCCTCCCAAGCTGAGGACTATATCCCTACAAATACTAGAGGAACAATCATGTCTTGCTCACTAAATTCAGTGACTGCTGGTATACTTTGGATCAGAATGAATTCCTTTATGATTCAAATAATGCAACAATTGAGAAGTTGAATAAAACTCATAGATTTACATACTATTTGGACTGCTTCATCTTTCCCTAAACTCTCCAGACACACCGAATGAAAGGAACATGCAACTTGAAGAAACCTTTTCCAAGATCATGCCATTAGTAAAAAAATATCTCAAGCAGCATTTCTCTTTTTGCTTTTCTCCTGCTCTTCAATTTTTTTGCCAACTATGATATTTTACAGAGACAGTCTAAACAGGGTACTTTCTAGGCATACTGCAAATTATATTCATTACAACCGAAATAACAAAATATTAGTTTGGAGATATTACTTCTCACACCTTTCTGCATACAATAAAAGGCAGTTAAAAAATTTATTTCAGTCTGTGGTGTGATAGATGAATTGCATCTTCTTGACTATTGCAACTGTTAAATTCTAGCAAGCTTGAGACAGTCTTTCTAAGGCTACTTTGTTGTTTCTAATGCATTGAAATGCCTTTTGCAGTGAAAATCTGCACTGTTGATTCAGAGACTGAATTTCTTTAAATGACAAAGTTTATTTAGGCGTTTTGCTTTGTTTGGTCTCTTAAATGTGGCAAAAGAAATCTGTTTGTGGAAAGACAGAGAGGCGATTCTAATCATACAAAGGACAGGAAATCTCAAATTGATTTTATCCCCTGGAGTAATATCTGGTGAACAATGGAAAACTCTGATATTATCATCCCAAGGCATTTTATTATTATTGTATGACTTTGTACTACGTAGCACTTTATTTATGTAACTAAAAACCTGAGAAAAATACTCTTTGTGAGCCAGGAAAATATTGGTTGCTAAGTGAGAATCTACTGTTTGTCTCATTTTCATCTTCTCCTTCTGTCTCCAAGAGTAATTACTTAAATATGTTGAAAAGCAGAAGAGAAAATCCAGTTGAATACAACAATAATGTGCCACAATTCCCTTTTAAGAAAGAAGATGAGAAAAATTTAGTATTAGGATGTCTTTGCAAGTTCCTCTGCATTAAGCACATTGCTGTTTAACTCAATATATTAAAATGCAACTGAATAGCAAAAACTAGTAAATTCAGTACCTGTGATCTTTTAACAACACAGCTTGTACTGTTAATGTGAAAATTTGTGGATTCTCTGTGGACATGAGTAACAAAAAATACAAGGTAAAGCTTTTGTTTGATTTAGAGGCTTTTCATGCGAATTCATCTCAGGTGAACAAATGTAGTATGTTCATGATTACATCATGAAAAGTTCTAAAATCACAAATCCACTTGACAATGCATTTCAACATCCCCAGCTGTCTCCACATTTAAGTTCTCTAATTATTGTCCTAGTGATTTTTCTTTTCTTTTTCTTTAGATTGCTTAAATTTAACATCACTCTGACAGCTAAGCTCAGTGAAATCAGAATGGAATCTAAGGAACTGGTTTTAATTAACTGGTTTTAATTCATATGGCAGACTGCAGGGACCACAGCCTCAGACACTTCAGCCTCGCTCTGGTAGCAATTCATCTTCCATACCAGTGACGCTGGTGCAGAACAGCCAACACAGAGGACCCTTATTGTCCAGGAGGCTTATGAGGGCCACAAACAAATGCAAAAATTGAGAAATCAGGGACCCAGATTAACCCTGAGGAGTTACCGCACGACAGCTAACTGGCTGCAAATCTACACTGCTGCCTCACTTGCAAGGACTTGTTTGTCTATCAGCGTGGTTTATTAAAAAACCCCTCAAACAACCAACTCCCCCCCACACCAATATGGAACTCCTTGCCTGATTTTAGCTAAATCTTAAAATCTCACTTCAAGTTACGCCGGAGTGAATTGCTGTGCAAAACATCACTTCTGTAACTCCACAGAAGCTTGAACTGAGCAAAAACTCAAATGTGCCCTTGAAGTTTGAAGGGAGCTGTAAGTCCATGATGTAAACTTTCAAAGATGTAATTTTAACCTGTAACTAACTCCCATGGAAACAGACATGTTCCATATTTGAATAACTGCAAAAGAAAGCATCAGATTCAACTTCAGATCGCAGAATTTGCAGTTCTGTATTCTTTTTGCCCTGTCTTAAACCTACACAATAATATTTTATCAACAGGTGAAAAAACCCATTCAAATAAACTTCCTCAGCAGCAGCTCAGTTCAGCAGAAAGCTCGCGCTCTCTGGCTTGGTGATCTGCATAAAGGAATCACAGAATTAGTAAATTCGGGAAGTTTCTAGCCCAAGGGAGTGAAAAAGCACTCCTGGCAGCAGCAAAGAAGCAGCAGAGGGGTAGGAGGCCAAGCACTTTCAAGTCTAAATTTTACAGTCATGTTCTGTTTTTTCACAAATGAAACAGTGGACAGTCTCACAGTCTCAGTGATGTTTTCGTTCTGGTCTATTTAAGACACTTTCTTACTATTTGTTCTCTTTTTCTACTCCGTCTGGCTAGGCCTCCCCTGTTCCACCCCCATACTACACAGTCTCACTTTTGTTCACCTGCTGTTTTCCTCTGATCCATCTCTTCCTCTGTAAAAAGCAGCATTTTCAGTTAAATAATTCAGATGGTTAAAGCACGTATTCATGACTTTGTATGATCCCTTTGTACTTCTGCCCACTATCTGTCCTATTTGTACACTGACTGACTTTGAAAGCAAAATTTTGTGCACACATTGCCAAGCTTGGGAATGATACAAGTAATTAGCGATATTCTATTCCTTCTAATGTGCCTTCTGCCTCATAAATAAAGATATTATTTGAATCTTCTTAGAGTACACTGTTTTTAGCAACAGATGTGGAATACAACACCCCGAGCTACTGTATTCATTGAAGATGGGGTTGTTTGTCCCTCCTTAGTAAGGCAGGCACTTCAGAAGCTGCATCAAAGAGTCGTGGGACAGCACCACCTTGTCTTGGGACAGCACAGCCCACCAGGGCAGAGCTACAGGAAACCAGCGTGACAGAATGGGTCCTTTGGACAGTGTCATACTGGGAGAGACCATCACGAGAGAAATTCTAAAGACCAAATTCCTAATACCGGGTAAAAAGAAGATTGGTATAACATGTTTTCATACTCAGAGAATAAATTTTGAGCACACAAATGTAGGTTTAGAATGCAGAGCGACTCTAATTTTAAAAACCCCAACGCATTTACAATAAAAATGAATGATTTCTCGCTTTCTAATGGCTACTGAAGGTTGTTAGTAGCCACATGAAATTTGAATTTCAGCCAGAAATTTGAATAGAAAATTGAATCTCTGCCAGAAAGACATAAAGGGAGTCAGAAATTTGAAATAATTTTCAATGTCAAGTCATGTGTGACCAGGATTGGGACTTCTTCTGATCCACTTCAATCTACCAGGTGCCATTCGTGTACTGTTCTGAAGCAACGGATTAAGAGGAATGGGGGAGAAGAACTGTTCTTCCAAATCACCCATGTGGAGGTCATACTTTAAAGTATCTGTGAAAACATTATTTTGGAGTAGCTTTGGGGAATTTCCAAATGTGGCTAAGCATAGACATTTTCAGAATGTTTGTCTTCACCTTGTTATAAAAATCTATCAAAGCCAAAATATTTTTTTTCTGCAATATTCAGTAGCTTTTGGATAACATTCTCAGGACTCAATCCTGAAAAATAGAGTTGTATAGCCTGTTAACTTTTTTTCTTACTGCCTACATCAAATAAATAACTAATTTTGTATTCACAGAGGAAGCTGCTGGCCCAAGTGATGTAGATGAACAATTTCCAAATTACTGAACTTGTTAGCGAAGACAATTAGATGCATTTTTCCGAGTTTTCTTTGTTTTTTTAATTTGGATGCATTAATTCCGTAATATCAACTATAAAAATAACCTCATTTTCCTTTTGCTTTTTTTTTTAAAAAAAAAAGGTTCTTATATATGAAGATTTACCATGGAGATTAGTTGCACATAAAGAGTACTTCTGGCAGCGGCAGAAATAATGAGGCTTGGCTTCTTATACCTTTGTAAATCATGCATCTGAAAAATAATGTGTGATCTCCCATTCAATCTAAGTGACAATAACATCACTGCCTCTGACATTTGCATTTAGGAAGGAGTGATCTCATGTTTTAAGTCTTCCTTCTAAATAAGCTCTCTCCTGTACTTACCTGCATGTTTCACTAACTCGTAATAACTTCCTGCTTCTGACAGGCCTGTCAAATACTCAGAAACTGGCTAAGGATTTCCAAACCTTACTGTTGAAATCGTGCTCTATTAGTCTCATTAAGCCTTGATTTCCGAAGACAGAGACTGCTGGAAAACTTGGTGTTAGATCTCTGAAATAACTACACAGAGTGCCACGGCTGATCACTGAGCTATGAAGTCTGCCCACCCTTAGCCTTGTCACTGAAGTTCTGCTGTCACTGTCTGAAAACCTGTCCCATTTTTGTGATGTGTAGAAGCCTTCTCTAAGGGCTTCCCCTGACAGCATGTTAAAACCCAACCCTACTATAGTACTTGTATTTGTAAATAACATTTTCAAAACTACTCATTCTTAATTGTCACTGATCATTACTGTTGTCTTCCATGTTGCTTCCTTACTTAGGCTGCACACGCAAAAGCAGGACTGTGTATAATATTGCGCTTAAATAGGCAAATCTCAAAAATGAAGCCATTTTGCATAATTTTAATTTCATTCATACAACTGAGCAGCGACAGGTCCGCCAGAGCAACCCCTGAAGACTCTTTTTAACCACTCTGATTTTTACTTATTTTTTAAATAAAAACTCCAGAACTGTTTTTCTGAGACGGTTAATAATTCTGCATTAAACCCCTCCCGAAAACTCACCGCCTGGCAAAGCGGACAGGGGGAGGCCGAGCGCCCGGCCCCTGCCCTCAGCGCCCCGACAGGCCGTTGGCGGCAGCTGGCGGCGGCTCCCCGCGCCCCACCCCCTCGGAACGCACCAACAGCCCGTGGCGAGAGGGGGGGAAGGGAGGGAAACACACGCTCCCACCCCCGCCCGGCCACCGTCGCCTCCCCCTCTCGGCCGCTTCCGCCCTTGCGCGCCCCGCCCCGGCCCCGCCCCTTTCGGCCAATCACATGAGCGAGCGCGGGGGACGCCGGGAGCGGGCGCTCTCGGAGGGGCTTCGGTTGGGGCGCAACATGGCGGCGCTGGCCGGGCGCTGAGCCGTCGGTGGCTGTGGCGCTGGGGTTCGGCGGCCGGAGCGCTGAGCCGCGGGGAGCCAGCGGCGGGGGGAGGCCGGGCGGAGAAGAGCGGAGGAAGGTGGCGGGGCCGGCTCGGGCCCCCGGGCGGCGGCGGCGATGGCCCAGTGCGTGCAGTCGGTGCAGGAGTTCATCCAGGACTCGTTCGTGCCCTTGGTGGCCGCGCTGTGCAGCGAGGAGGCGGAGCGGCTCACCCGCAAAAACAGCCTGAGCTTCGCCGAGCTGGTGAAGCCCTTCTGCCGCCTCACCTCGGAAGGTCGGTGCCGGGAGCGGAGCGGGGAGCGCGGCTTGTTTACACGCGGGGCGGGGAAGGCGGCGCCGCCCCCGCCGCTCCCCCCTTTCGCCCGGGGGCTGGGGGGGGTCCCGCCGGGGCCCGAGCGGAGGCGGGAGCCGAGACCCCTCGGCCGGTACCGCGGCGGCGGCCGCTCGGTCGGGTGTTGCCCGGAGCGGCGACGGGCTTCGCGGAGGCACCGCCTTCGCCGGGGCTGCCCCGGGTGGCTCTTCGGTCTGTTTGGTTTTATGCGATCTCTGGGGAGCCTTGGGAGTTAGGCTTTGCCTGGAGACCTCGGAGAGCACGCGGCTGAAAAGAAAGGCGCCTGTAAATGTAGCTCTTCCAAAGCGTTTATTTTTCTTTCTTTACAACGACTTTACTGTATCTGGTCAATACTTGTAGCCGACTCTTGCTGTAGATCTTGGCTTTCACGCTCGTGGGAAGGCTGTTAGTAAAGTACTTAGTCGTTGAAAGTGCTGTCGGTCTTTCGGAGACATTAATTGTTGTTTCAGTTGTGAGACTTTACTTTCTCTCACATGTAGTTTTATTATGTATATATACTTTTTTGTTGGTGTTTCTGCGAGTAAGACCTGTGCCAAGAGAAGGTGGGAATTAAGTTGGTTTTATGGCATAGGTGAAATGACAGTGTAAAGTAGCAGCAAAACTGGAAATTGACCACTTAAGGGAAACAGTAGGATTCCTTTACTGTAATGCTTTGATTTACTATCTGGATTATTTTTTTTTTTTTTAACAAAACTATGCTTTTTCAAGCCACTGCTCATTAGAACAGTATGCAGGACAGCAATTGGAATAGAACTGCTCATCAGAATAGACATGCAATGACATTTGTCAGATGTGGTTTTTGACAGATGCGTAGCTCAGACTTCAGTCTCCTCATGTCATGTGTTGAAGAAACTGCAAGAAAAGGAAGCTAGTACTGTCACTTGAGCTCAATTTTTGCATTGCACCAATTTAGAAGCTAGTATGTGTTAAAAATATGCCTTAATTCTGTGGTAAGTCTTAATAATTTATTAACCATAAGTCGTTTATAAACGTTTTCCCTTCGTTTAGCAACACTCGTGATCTATGTGAGAATGCAGCTGAGAGAAATGCTAAATGCAGAAGCTCACATCCTTGGAGTTCTGAAGTTGCTTAAATACCTCTTTGGGTTCTCTGGTGAAAGAATTTCAAAATGCACCTAGCAAGGAAAACCAGGCTGGTTATTCAGAATGAAGCATTCACTCTGAAGAACTCTTAATTCTGTTGTTGCTATGTTGTAACTATTTTTTGTTCTGACTATTGTAACAGTTAAGGAACTTGCAAACCTGAATCATCCTCAGTGTTCCATGTGTAAATGCAGATCTCTACTATGTTGATGCTTATAAACTAAACTAGTTTTCACCCTCCTTTAATAAAGGAGTTATGGCTAAAGATTAGACTTTCTTCCTTGACATAATATAAGACTTTGAGCTTAATACTTGAGAGACTGATACTGACTTGATTTCTGCATTCTTTTAAAAACTTGTGAAAGAAGGCACCATTGTTTGATTTTCATAGTTTTGTAGTAATTCTTGATGTTTCTGTAACTGGACTTCTGCAAGCTCTGTCATGTAATAGTATAAATAAATGTGATACAGTTTTCACTTCCCAATTTTGCAGCAGCAGCTATTGTGATGAATCTCTGAGAAGGGGCATCGTTGCTGTTCTGTGTAGGCTGCGTTTACGTCGGCAGCCTGAACCATCCTGTTCAGAACCTGACCTGAGGGTCAGAGAACCAAGAAGCTGAAGCTTGGTACAGTGGGTTTTGTTGCTGCGCTACTCTCTGTGTATTCTGATTCAGCAGGCCGCAAGCCTGACTGCAGTTCTTCACTCTGAGTGTGACTTCCTTTTCCTAGCTTCATGGAAAAAATGTTACTGCATGCTAAATGTAACTTCTTGTGAAAGCCTGTATGCGTGAGTCTAGAGAAAGCAGTCCTAGGCATTTTCTTCAGGCAGGAGAGTTGTTAAGTGCAATAAAATTTCTCATTAGTTTGTATAACGGTAAAGAATTTCTCTAGCTCTGGAATTTGTGGAGCTCTGACAGGGAAACATGCTTGTTGGAGTCTGCACAAGCATTGTTGTATAGTGATGCTGTTAACTGCATCCTGTGCACAAGACCTGGAAATATAGGATAAGTTCTTAAATTGCTCTACCTTAATAGGTTTGACCAGACTTAGCAGTAAAATTTCTCCATGGTTCTTTTCATGACTAATTAAGAGGAAGAGAGGCATGATTAGTGATCTGATCCGGGTACAGCAGAATGTGGGTACATGCACATGCCTTCACAACTGTGTTTCACAGATTAGGATTGTTTTGACATCTTCACTTTTAAGCACAGCTTTTCTTAAGGAAGCATGAAATGCTGTCCTTTTTTATTAATACTCCTGTCTTTACTTAGTGGCTATTTATTTTGTAATGTAAAATTGGGTTGTCT
This sequence comes from Tyto alba, assembly GCF_018691265.1. Taxonomy (NCBI): domain Eukaryota; kingdom Metazoa; phylum Chordata; class Aves; order Strigiformes; family Tytonidae; genus Tyto; species Tyto alba. Next base: position 4,136,197 of record NW_024881301.1, read on the forward strand.
AGAATTTCATCTCTTTAGAAATAAGCTGTCCCTTGTGCAAAACTTAAAAGTACATGCATTACTGAATTTTATAATTTGAAGAGCTCAGGCTTTGGTTTGCTACTGCATTTTTTTAGAGTCCTGTTACAATATAGATTTTTGTCTGAAGTTTAGGATTTACGTAGTTTACGAACCTGCTGAAGGCCGCGTGTTCATTAGTGTTTTCACTTAGAGAAGCAATGCAGTTATGAAATGAATCTCCTGATTTATGTGCAAAACAGTTTTAATAAACAGAAACTAAGCTGAGCTTTCTACTGTGCATGTTCCAGTTGTCCTTCAGGCATTAACAGAGATGTGAAGGCCCAGACCCCTGCTTGATTCTTAAAGTAGTCTTATGCCATATACTTCTTGTGGTTGCTTAGTCCAAGCGGACCAGATTAGATATAATTTCAAGTAGAACCCCAGAAACATACATAATGTAGATGGGTGGGGGGGCTCTGCACTAATGAGTATTAAAGTTCTCATCAACTTCCGCTTTAAATATGTGCTGGAAGTAAGGAGGTATAATGGGAACATTGCATTTATTTGATAAGATGTTCTATTTTGATGTTAAGAATTCCTTGTTCATGAGTATTTTAGTCAACATCTGAATGTTTTCAGCTTCTGATGAGGAAGATCTTGTTCTAATATGTGTTGTTACTACCACTTTTGACAAAATACTTTCTGAAATGATCTTATGTACACTTAAAGGAAATGTATAATGCTGACTTTTTTTATTAGGGATTAAGGCAAGAGCTTTGTGGGGTCTGAAGTATGTCCTTTATGTCAGTCCTTAGTATTGCACATATGCCAGAAATGTCATCTATGTCCTGTATGGAAATGTGTTTGCACTTCATTATTAAGGCTGTTATATTTTACAAGAGATGGCAAGGATGAATTTTAGTGTTATAGCTGCACTGGTAAAGGCAGCTAGTTGCTTGTTGCTTCCACTTGCTTTATATATCATCTTTTCAGTAATCATGTGGCAGTAGAGTTGATAATTTACCTACAAGATAAGATGGAAAGAAAAAATTTCTGCCTCTTCAATTTTCCAAAAGAAATGCTGAACTGTATGAATTTAGTTTAGCCATCACAGTTGCCTCTCTCTGTGTTGATACAGCCTAATGATGAACCTGTTCAATCTGAAACTTATAGCTGAAAAAACCCACAGATTTTTAGGTTATTTTGGGCAGGATCAATTCTCTAGACTGCTTCACTGTGTTTTCTCATGAGCTTCAGTGCTAGCTAAAGGTTGGGAGTGAAATGTGTGGCTTAGGAGGGCAGAACTATGCCACTCCAGGCTTGGAGTTCAATAGAAATCTTCTTTATCAGCTAAGATGGACTGTAAATGTGCATCTGGTGTGATCTAGATCAGGCTGTGTAAATTGTTTCTTCTGAAAAGGCTTGTGAAAGAGGTGCGGTGTGCTGTGCAGGAGGGTTTCAGACCTTCATGGTGTGAATTTTGTGGTTGGTTGCAAGACAAGGAGAACATCAAGAATTTTTCTTTGTGCTAGCCTTTATATGCTATACAATTGTTTGTGAAAATGATTTGCAAAGCTGATGGCTGCACATGTTAGCACCAGGTGTCTAAGGTAGTGTTACTCAGTGTGCCCTGCCTGCACTTTGGCTGGCTGGCTTGTTTGGGTTGGGGTTTGAAATAGGGAAAATGACATGAAAATTAGAGCAGACCCAGAATTGTAATGTCTGTTGAAAATGTCACGAATATTTTTTTAAAAACAGATGGCTTGAGGGAGCAAGTTGCACAAAGATGCTACAAAGGCAGCTCTGGATTTATGAGTTGGGTGAAACTCAAATTATTGCTCATGGTAAAATGTAACTTTGTAAGATACAAAAGAGATGGCAGCCCAATCAAACTGTAGTGAAAAGATCACAAAGCTAGACTTTAAGTAGAAATGTGGGCCAGTACACATAAGTGTAAAAAAAACCCCTTAGTTTTCTTCTGATTAATATTTTTTTGCTTTTCAGGAGACTGAGACTTTTCTTGTAAAACAATAAAAAAACTAAAGCAAAGCAAACCCAGGAATTTAGGAAATAAAAACAATCATATGTCATGAAAGGAAAAAGTGAAAGTTGCATGTGATGCTATTTTTTAAAACCTATAGAGAATAAAGACACCCGACTTTACAGCTGTCACAGATATATGGAATTTCAACTTGAACTTTAAGTTAAATACCATTGTTCATTAATCATCTTGCTGGACTTTGCTGCTGCCTTGTTCTTTAGGTTTGGTGTTGATGCTTCTGCATGGGCTTGGGACACTCTTTGATGGCTTTCTTAAAGAAGTTGGATTTAATGGGAGGAAAATATTTTCTGGAAAAGTAACACAGAGCCAAACCAGCATAAGTTACTGTGTGTTAATAACATAAGGCTGCTATCACCCTTTTAAAAGTTCATTTTAATAATGAATCTGTTTCTTTTTTGTAATATTATTTTCATTGGTAACAGTTCACTTTTTCTAATTGAGCAGCTTCTCCACACCAATAACGTACATGCTTGCCATCTGTTTGTAGTTTTGTCATAAATACTAGATCTGTGGATGCTTTTACTGCACTGTTGGGATTTTTTTTTTTCAGGCTGTATGCCATAAAGAACTATTGCATAACTTTCATGCATAATCCTGAGATCAGTATTTATTAGTCATAAGACTCTAGTTTTTAAACCAACGTTTAAAAGTGAATCAGGAATTCTGGTGATACTGACATTGACTATTTTTAATTGATCGATTTTCACCAAAATTTTGTCACTCAATAAATTAACTTCATTTCTTTTAAGATGAGTTCTGTGATGCCATTTGGAGAACAGGGGAGTTGTAAAACTATTTATTTTTTAAAAAAACAAAGCAAACTTAAGATAATCACACTGTAGTATTAAAAATTAAAGGATATGTTTGTTTTGGATGAACTAATACTATGCTATCCCTGTCCAGTTTCTTGAATTCTGTTATGTATTGGGATTTTCTTGGAAACTGGTAACTCCTTGGAACATGAGGTGTTATGTGAAATCTGTATGTGGTTACCATAGGCTTTCTGTGCAAGTTGTGTACGTTCCACAAGGGAGGAGGTGCTGTAGTGGAGGGCATGGGTTTTGAGTACTTGGTTACTCTGAGTAACAAAGTTTATAAGCTCATAAGCTAAGATCCTATGCCATGTCTTCATCACTCTGCCTAGATGAGCCTAATGTTGACCATGTGGTAATTTTTCTTTCTTACTTTCCCCCCACTCCATTTTTGAAACTCAAGTATTATGGACTGTGATCTAAAATTTATAATGGAGAGGTTTAGTGAAGAAAGTAATCATTAAAGAAAAAGAAAAATCTGTTGGAGAAAGGCTAATTTATGGTAACTATTTTAACTGTTATATTCCTCAACAAAGCCTGTTTTTTCTTTTTTTAGTTCACATGAGAGATCCTAATAATCAGCTTCACATAATTAAAAATTTGAAGATTGCTGTCAACAACATTATTACTCACCCACCTCAGCCTGGTGCCATTCGAAAACTTTTGAATGATGTTGTGTCTGTCAGTCAGCCTGCTGAAGGACTAGTAGCTAATGTGATCACAGCTGGAGATTATGATCTCAACATTAGTGGTATGTAATGATACTGTACTTTTTGTAAATTAAATTGGAATTTACTGTAAGGTTTCTAACCATAATTTCAAGTTCATGACATGTATTAAAATTACTCGGAGTTGATCAGTTTTAAGTAATTGTTTTTACTGAAACTTCAGATTTATCAAATAGTTTTGGTTTTATCCGATGCTGAAAAAGTGGTTGAACATAATTAATAATTCTTAATTTAATGTTTCCTAATCTTGTAATTCTTCTGACCTTGTGTTAAGTCATATTTTAATGTAGAAAATACTCATGCTTTGGTTGTGTTAATAGCTCATCAGATGAGAGGTTTTCTTGTAACAAAACTGATATACTGACTTGTTACACTTGGTTGAATAAATATGAGAACTTGTTTATAATGTAAGTACTAATGTACAGCTTTTGTTGAAGTAAGTCCTACTGGCTTCTTTTGTTTTTCTTTTTACTTATAGTTTAATGCATAGAGTTCATAAAGCTGTCAAAAACTTTGAGGAAAAAAGGTTTTGAGGAAAAGTGTGATTCCTTGTCTTGTTTTTTTTTTTTGTTTTTTTTTTTTTCCATGAAACTCAGTGCTTCATATTTCACTGTCAAAATGGCTAGAATATTCAAAAAATGCTTTTTCAGATCTCCAAGGGATAAGGTATTGTGAATAATACTAAATGAGACCTGATCTTGAGAGCTGAGATTAGACTCCTCCCAATTAAGACCCTAATCCATTAAAGCCTTTGATACATACTTAATTCAAAGCATGTATGCATTGCCCTATTTAGACATGAGTAGTTTATTGTACTTAAAGTTCAGCATGCAGTGAGGAATTTGGCTTTGCTATAGCAGAAGACTGAAGAAACTTCAGGAGGATTAGTAACTGATGCTGTTGTAGTACATTTTTATGTTGATGATGAAAAATTATGTAATTCTACATATTTGATACCTAATTTACAAGCCACATCCTCAACTTGATATGAAATATTGATAACAAATGAAAAGACTTGAGCCTGGAAGTTGTAATTTTTGAGAGCTATTGGAAGCTGCACCCTTCTTCAGTTTCTATGCCCTCGTTTATCTGTGAAATTGGTGAATTGCCATGTTTTTGTGAATTTTTTTTTTGAGGGAAAGTCTGCTTCAATTCTAGAGATTGGAAGACTCTAAGAAAGCAGAATGGTTTTATTGAAGAGACTTTTCAATAACATTTCCAATGATCTCAGTTTAGAAGTGAGGTATTGGAAGAAGGGAATAAAAATAGTGGCTATGTCAAGTCATGCTTCTTAGTTGTAGAAGCAAATAACTCTCCTTTAGTTTTCCTTATTTGCTGCTCAAGCCTCAGATATGTAAATTATCATACTTTATCTTCTGTCTCTCAGTGATTAGGTTCTTACTTTCATTCAGACTGGCTATATGCTTATTTGACAGAAGGAGAGATGTATAAGCTCTTTAAGATCATACAGAAGGACAAAATAATGTAAGAACTTTAGTTTTGTGGTACCCCGTTTTAGGGCTTTAGCACAAAACAATGACATAATGTTCTTGATGATGAAACTTGGATCCCATTACATTGTAGGAAGATGTGAGGAAGTCCCTAGCTTTTCAGGTAGAGTTTCTGTTCTACTTAGAAAACTATGAATATTTACTAAGAAACTTATTTTTTTTTTCAACTTTGTTAGAGCATTTTATTGAAAACCAATGGAAGCATTAATTCCTGGCAACAAAATCTTTTGGCACAGAAATGTGAAATACTCTAATCTGGGTTTTAATTTCCTCTTTTGGTGAATTAGTTTTCTAGGATAGCAATATTAAAACATACTTCCTTAATCTTTAATGGTGATCAAGTGCAGTCTATTTTGAAGGAAGAGACATTGTTTAAGAAGCTCATATATCAGTGTTTCCGGCACTGGGATCATGATCGTGGTCTTTTTTTGGAGAAGTTTTGGAACCACTGTGGTGAATTGGTTTAATTTTGTGTAATCCTTCTTTGTTACACTTGTTTAATATTTGCATAGTTCCCTAATCTTCTTGTGCTGATAGGCCTGGTTGATTGCGGAAATGGTGCTTAGTTCAGCCATGCCGCCTTCACCCATGTCCTGGTGCATGTGGAGAGTGAGGAAAAGTGATCCCACCAAAGACTTTTTTTTTTTTTCCTCTCTTAAATAAGTTTTCATCTGGATCACTTCCCTGGCTGTGTTTGTTCAGGGCTGCATGTTGCTAATGCTGGCATGCAGCAATGCAGAAATATGATGGAGATGAGGGAGAATGTTGGGGCAACCACTTTCAGCAGCTAACATCTTCAGTTACTTGAACTGTAGTACTACAGGCTGAGAACTTAGCAATTAGTATCTTATGTATACAGTATCTTCTAACTAGAAAAATAGAAATAATATCCAAGTATAACTTAATTCTTTACTACTTTATAGATTTCCATTTTTATTCAAGCCCTGAATTTGGGCTGCACTAGAAATTAATGTTGAATTCTATTAAAGTACACTGTCAAATATTGAGGAGCCTGAAATGTTCGTGATTAAGGTTAGCTGAAATCAGATGTCTTCAGTCCCTGATGGGCCTGCATGGTATAGATTTTATACTTCATGCTACCAGCTCATAAAAGCCAATAGTGTGTTTGCACCTGACCCTTTTTAGTATAATAATATCATGTTTTTTCTATCAGATCGCTCAGTTAAAGCTAGTGTTCCTTGGTACAGTAATTGGAAAGAGACACTGATGGAACTGAACACATCCACGTTTTATTCAGGTATTTTTTTGTGGTTGGTGCCAATTTGCCAAATTGCCCTTTATTCCTTTTCCATGTGCCCCATCCACCTTTCCTTACCATCTGCTACAACTGTTTAGCACTTCTCTTGGCGTAGATGTGTGTTCCTCCATTTTTTCGCCCTAAATGAAAAATCGTTGGTGATGGTTGTTTAATTTTTCTTTTAGTCACATTTCTCCTCCTGTTAATCTAAGTCATTTGGTCTTTCCATACAGTCAATAAATGCAGAGTGGTGGTGGGAAATGACCTGATTCTATGAAAGTACTGTCTTGTTTGATCCTATGGAACTGTATATTGTCACTGTTCTGTATTTCAAATGTAAATACTTTCTGCTCATCTATAGAGCTTCCTTCTCTGGGGGTAGTAGTGCTTTTCAAATTGTAACTAAAGTGCTGACTGTACTTAGAGCACATGTGCCTCTGCTATATTGACATGCTTTCTAGAGTATTACTCTCTTCAAAAAAAAACCAAAACAAAAAACAACCCAACCCCCAAAAAACAACAACCCAACTTCCCAAACACATTGGTTATTGCCCTCAACTTACACTGAACCTCTGTGTTGTGGTCTAGAAGTGGCAACTTTTGATGTCTTTCAGTTTTAGATATTAACGTTTATGCCTTTGGTTAGTAAGAGCTATCCTTTCAATAGTGTCTGTTCAGATGCTGCTAAATGCCTTCATTTCTGAATGTGCTAGAGTACTGGTATCTGTGAAACTCATCTTAGCTAGATAGCTAAAAAGTACAAAACTTCATGAAATACATGTCTCATAGTTAGGTTTTTATGTATGAATATTACCAGCTTTTTTCTTAATGATTTCTGAATGCATTAACAAGTTTGTCTAAACTTCAGTTCTATTTGTTTAGTATACTGGGAAGATATTGCTGGAAAAATGCAAAACATACAGGTCTGTCTACTTAAATGACAGTGTTGCTATGCGCTGTTATGTATTATAAGATATTACATCTGTGAAAATATTTACAAATACTGTTTTTGTTTTGAATATGGTGCAGGTTTATTTTAAGTATCTATGATAAATGATTACATCCCTGTAAATGCTCTTGAGTGAATACTGTTAATGTATATTGTGGTTGTGTAGAGGGAATCCAGTTGCCTTTGTAACCACTTCCAAGGTTCTTCATAGGCTGAATGAGAAGCAGGAGGGGATGGAACCACCACTCAAAACATGGTAGTACTTTCCTGTTTGTAGCTGTGTCAGATTTTAAAGAACTTTTTTTTTTTTTGCCATGGTTCAGCTGTAAAACAGAAATGGAAAACTGAAAACAGAGCTTGAAACTAAAATGTGGTTGAAATTTCTGTCTTTAGTTGAGCTTTGTTTGGCTTGAACTACAAGACTGTTATACTTGTGAAAAATATCCATGAGAGTCACTTTCTCATGCTTTGTTTTTAATAACAACCTATGTTTTCCGTAGTTTAAATAGTTGGCATGTTTACATGTAGGACTTAGTAAAGCCAAGAGCTTTTTATACCCTACCAGAGTGCTCAGAGCAGTTGCTAGAAAGGCTGTAATCAAAAGCTAAAAGTTTGCCTCCTGTTGATTTTTTTTTTTTTTTTTTTTTTTTTTTTTTTTTTTTTTTTTGTGAGATGGCCTGGTTGATAGACTAAGTTCAGTTATGAAGTGTGGCTATATCTGACTTCTCTGTGGATGAAGCGGATGTAAGATGGCCTGACAATGTAGGATTAAACAAAATGCATTAACTTAATGCACTAGAAGATAATTCCAACATAAAAACAAAACAGTTTCCTAAAGACAGCTAAGAAATCGCAGTGGTGGTCTTTTTTTGGGTGGGGAGTGGGGGAGGTTTATAAAGCATTAGAAATTTTGATGCAAGTTAAATCAAAGAATGTGTTTTCTTGGCCATATAACGAAAAAGAAATCCTGAAGGTATTTATATTAATGCATTTTTTTTTTTTTCTATATTAGTTATTATTCAGTCTTCAGGTGACTTTACACTGGATTCTGGCTAACTTCAGTGTGAAATCAGGTTATTGGAAGCAGACTGATTTTGCTCTGAGGTCTTTTTTTCCACTCAAGGGAAGGAGCTGCAGAATTGAGATGGTTTGAAAGAAGAAATAATACTTCATTGCTCATCTGATAGTTAGGGTGGAAAGAAACAGATAAGATTTTTAAGTTCACATGTTCTTTGGATGACCCAGACATACTTGGTTTCTCTTGATTTGTTGTTCTTGGAAAAATGAAATCCTTGTTGTAAAAGGGCATTTGAGCATGGCAGGTTAACATTATAAGGCACATTAATGTGCCACATCAGTGGCACAACTTGGATCTGAGCTTCCAGCTTTTTGGATCTCTGCCAGCTGACAGCTGAGCTGTTTGTTTTAGCAGGGCAGAGAAAGGAGACAACTGTCAAGCCAAGTCATAACACTTGCAAGAAGCTTTAAACAAACTGGCATTATAGGGTTTTGGTAATCCTTGGTTCTTCTACATGCTCAAATTAGTTTTGCTTCTCAGTCAATTCTTACATCCCTAGCTGAGATAAATTCAGTAACTGTTAGATTTTTTTGTTTTTTTCTTCTTTTCCAAGTGTATGTGTGTGTGTTTAAAGGGGTGGTAAAGAGTAGTTACTCTAACAAGGACTGGATACATGTGAGCCTACAATATTGAAGAAGCTGGTGCTCAAGATACTCTTCAGTCTCACTGGATTTGATTGAATGTTTCTGTTTCTGCCTCTTATGTGTATTTTAGATGCTTTCTCCTTAGACTGTTCCCCCTTCTTCCCCCTGCCATGCAAACCCTGTTAGAGTTTGCAAGTTTCACTTTTAGGTGTAGTCTTTCATATTTCCTTTACATAAATGAATAAACAGAAGTTTTGCTGAATATTCTAATTCATCCTGTCTTATTGTATATTCCAGCTACTACTCCTTGGTTTGAGTCTTACAGAGAGTGCTTTCTTCAGTCCATGCCTGCATCAGATCATGAATTCTTAAACCACTATGTTGCATGTATCCTTTGAGTGTTAGAGACCCCTCTACTGAAGGCTGTTACAGCTGGCTACAGAAATGTAATGTAGGAGACTTTGAAATTTTGCAGTAACTTTCTGCCATTATGATTTGAAAGATATCTTTTTTTCAATATGTCTAACTATACAGTCTGATTTCGTAAGGGATGTCAGGGTTTTCTTTGGGGTTAGTGTTTTTTATTTTTTTTAAATCACACTTTTTATGTATCAGACTGAACTCTGAGCTAATACCTACCTGTACACTAAACTTCCTCATCCTAAAACATTTTCTGCTGTAGTTCTATAGGTATCTGTTGACTGTCTCTTATGTACAACAGAGGCTTGTGTGTTTGGATGCACCTGCTGCTTTTTATAGCTTTTTCTAGCAGATGGAAGGAGGAGGTTGGGGAGGGTGTTTTGGAAAATTGGTGAACTTTGAGCTATTTTGGACAAAAAGAAGACTGGGAAGATGCCTAAATGCTTTCAGATTTTTTTTTTTTTTTAAATCTAAACTTAGGTCCGATTTGCTTCTCTACAGAGAAAAATAAAAATATGCATTGTTTCATGATGTAGCTGGTGTTTAGTTTTACAATAATTATGATGTTGCAGGTTTTATAACACCTGCTCTGTTCCTGATTCTTTACTGTACTTTATCGTTTCAGTATGGTAGAACAGGTATGTTAGTAGCCATTAGAGAACACCATTTGTGCAGAATTAACTTGTCAAAATATTGATTCTGGCCTTTGACTTCTGAATTTTAGTAACATTTAAAGTACAACTTGTTTTCTGGCTTCTCTGAATGAATGTCTTTGTATAGATGTAGCAGAGCAGGATGTTCCTTATTAATGATTGTGTAGTTGCATTAAGGTAAAAATCAGAACATTTCTGCTTTTTACTCAGAAGATGTTACTAGGTTTATGAATACTGTCCATTATTGTTGCTCATGTGATACTTTAAAGTCCCAACTCTCATTGGAATTTGAAAACAAAAGTACACTGGGGGTCAATTTCAGTTATGTTTCATATGTGACCAGTTAGGCTGTACCTAAAATCTTAAATGAGCTATCAGCTATTATGTATTGGCTTAAACTTGGGTTCAGTGTCAGAATTGGAGCAAACTCCTGTTTCATCTCATGTTACACATGTTAGTTAACTGACTGTTCAAATAGTGTGGTTTTCTTTGGATACTAAAGCCAAATTCTAATTGCACATACCTGTGTGATAGTGCGTTTTACAGGCTTAAACATTGTACTTACCTATCTTATTTTATATGCTTCCTATTTTATTATATGATCAGTGGCTCTTCCTGGGTTCTTTTGGGAAATGTCCTTAACATGAATTTAGGTATGCTTGTAGTTTCTTCTAGTGAACCAGAGCCTGTGGAGCAATTTCTGAAGCTGTCTCAAGAACAACATCGAATTCAGCATAGTAGTGAATACTTGTATCCCAAGTGGTTTATACCAAACACGCTCAAATACTATGTGTTACTGCATGATGTAAGCACAGGAGAAGAACAAAGGTGGGTCTTCTGCCTTCAGTGAATTTACAGATGAACTCTTTGACTGAAATGTTTGCATTTATAAATTCTGTTGAGATTAGACATAAAACAGGATCCATTAACTAATACGCTATTATTAAGGCAGATTTCATTAAGTATTATTTTTAGATCTACTTCTTGTTCATATAAAACGAAAAAAAAAATCAGTCTTAGCTTCTTGAGGTAGATGCTTGCTTTGCTAGCTGGCTGAACTAATTTTCAAGGATTCTCAGTTTCTCTCTTCCATAAATGACTGCTTTAAAAATAGGAGAGTTTTCCTTTTAATCCCTATGGGTAATAGTCTAAAATAGCTTGTTGCAGTACACACTTAGAATAGAACTGATACCAACAATTTGATGTCAAGACAGGGTAAATGTTGTTTTACTTTTTCAGAGCTGACTCCATTTATGAAGAAATGAAGCAGAGGTATGGAACTCAGGGTTGCTATTTGCTGAAAATAAATTCTCGGGTGTCTAATAGAGGAACAGATGAACAGATACCAGATCCTTGGAGTCAGTATCTTCAGAAAAACACTATCCAGAACCAGGTATTATAGTGTTCTAAAACCGATATGAGGTGTATATGAAGGCCTAGTTTAGTTGTGTTAAATTCTGCCTTAATACTATGTGTTTGACAGAATGGGTTAATAGGCAGTCAAGATATTTCTAACATAGCTATGACTTTTTGTGGGGACGTAAGTCTCCTCTCAAAGAACTGTGCTCTGTGCTACTTAAATGGACAGTAAGGAGCACTGAAATAATAGGCTTGTGATTTATGCACTGACAAAAGGTATCTGTGGTTTTTCTGGTAACTTCTTGCAGTCCAGTCTAGTCTGTCATCTGCTAAGAGGGCAAATTATAGTGTGTGTTAGCTTGAGTTCAATTTGCCATAAATGTCTGTATTTTTGGCTTAAGGACCGAAAAAATTCCTTCTTGGGTTTGCTTGTGACTGACCTGCAGTTCTAATTGCATCTGATTAAACAGTTTGTTTGTGAAATCATAGTTCTTTCCCAAATCTAGCTGGCACTTGGAAAGTCAAAACATCTTATATTCTGTAAGCTAAGAGGACCAGTAAGTAATGTTGTACCATAAACTAATTAGATCTTTTCCTTTTTCTACCCCACGTCAACTGTCCAACAGGGATGATATTTTTTTTTTGTACATGCTTGTTTGGGAATTGCTTTAGGGAGCATATTTTCACTGCTGTAGCCATTGCAGTGTAAGAGTTGGAGTTGCTTGCTTTAGTTGACAGTGAAGGTACTTGAGCAAGTCAGAAGATACTTGCTTCATTTGGTGAATATGACTTTCATCTCTGCAATAGGACAAGTTCTTAAAGCCTTGCAAACTACTTCAGAAATGAATATATGAACAAACATGCTTTCTTAATAATTGTTAACTGTTATTAAAGTTAACTACTGTTGACTGACTTTGTGTGCTGTAGTATTCTTAAAATTCTCACTATTTTTTTTTCTTCTGGCAGGATTGCTATGAAGATTGTCCTTATACTGTCATTTCAAACAAGAATACTGATCACTTGATATCAGATGGCTTAGACAGTGAAATGAAAGGTATTTCTATAACTTCTAGCAAAACATTGATGTGATAGTGTTTATACAGCTGTATCATGTCTTGGAAAGTAATCACTTGAGTGATTGGTTAGGGAATTCAAAGTAATAATTTTCTAAACGCTCAAAAGTATTGTAACCTGCTGTCCACAAAGAAAAATGCTGATCTACTGGATTGGTGGTAATTGGTAGATGTATCTTTAATGAAATGGCTGTTGATGTATTGGGCTCATCTTTTGTAAGATTAAACGTACTGTCTGCAGACTGTGACAACTGATGAAAAGTAACATAGGATTAAATGTTTAATTTTCATCATAATAAAAATTCTGGTTTGTGTGCTTTGTAGCTTAGAAGCTGAGGGTTTTTTTCTTCCTTGTTTTTAGTTTTAAATCTGGAAAAGACAGAGTAATGACTTACAGAGTCTGTTGTCTGGAGGAACTTGCCTTGCAGTTGAGCTTGTACACGGCAGAGGACAGTAAATGAAACTGAGTGCAAATTAATGCATGGCATTTTAAATTCTTTCTTTTTTTTAAGGCAGCTGTGTAGGATTCAGATGAGAAGCATCATCACATGAGGAAGAAGTGGAGGTAACTCCACACTGGCTGGCCTGACTCAGCCCAGATCCTTCCTACCTGACTTGAAAGGCACAGGGAGACCTAGTGTTTGTAGGAGAGCCTGCAGTTGCCTAACAGAGCATCTTTCTAGGGCCTTACAGCCCAGATGTATCCTGCAGGCTGCTGTTTGAACTTCACATCCCCAGCTTTACATTTCCTGAGTAAAGTCCATCAAGGATTTGCTTTCACATCTCAGTGGTAGCTAGGGCCAGATAAAGCATGCTAATTCTCTTATTTCCTTTCTATATAAGAGAACTATTTAAGTCTTTCAGTAAAATGGTGTCTTGGTTGGGGATAGCTAGGTGCAGTAGTGGTCAGCAGCCCTTCTTGCTGAACTAAGAGGACTCCAGAGGAGGTGGTTTTATGTCATGATTGCTTGGAAGGTCATGGAAAATTAATTTGGTTTTTTTAACCTTAAAACAAACAGAAGAGTGAATGGATCCAATAAAGCCATTGTAGTAATTGCCACATTTTCAACTTTTATTGAATATTTGATTTTTGAATTTTGAGTGAATATTTGATTTTAATGTTTTCATAATTTTCCTTAACTGCTGTTGATACTAGTCAGCATACTTGGGGATTCTTTGCACTGTAACTGAGAAACAAAAACATACATATTTAGCCACACTGTAGTTCCTGAGATTCTCTGAGTCTTCTGAAGAATTTCAGAAGTGCTGTAATACTCAGACAGTGCTCTGCTGCTGTTTGCTCGGCATTGATCTGTAGTGCAAAATAATTGGTGAATAGCTTTGCTTAACAGAGTTCTAAGTAAAGGGAACTTTTAAAATAGGTTAATAAAAACGATGTCTAAAACCCAAAATTTTATACTTACTGGGGTTTTTGTTTCAATCTTTCAATAGATGGCCTGTCAAATAACTTTAAGACTCACCCCCTTCAACTGGATCATCCCAGCGGCAGTTTGGATAGCACTGATTACGTGAAGGCTACTGCATCATTGCAAGACTCAAAGAAATCAAATTCTGGAACACCTCATGGTGCTTGTTTAACACTCACAGATCACGATCGAATTAGACAGTTCATACAGGAATTCACATTTAGGGGACTTTTGCCACATATAGAGAAGACAATTCGGCAACTTAATGATCAGGTCAGTTTACTCTTAAATGTGCCGTAATAAGAAAAAACAGTTGGGGTATAAATCCAGTTAACCAAAAATCTGTTTTGAAATTATTACTTCCTTTTGCATCTAATGATTCAATGATCTTATTAAAACCTATAAATTTAAAAGAAATAACTGAAGTTACCATACTCGATTTGTCTTAAAAAAACCAATTTGTATCAACAGCGCTTCAGTGCAAGGTGGCTTCATGGTGAAAGCCTGTCTGAACTGTTATCAGGGATATCTGTCCTTGCTCCTAAAATCTTAACATTTTATACTTCTGGATGGTTGTGGCATGGGGAACAAAATATCCTTTTTGTGTTTCAACATTAGAACATATAACTAAAGTTAAGAAATGTATTTTCATCAATAATTGTCTGCAGAAAAGCTGCATACTTAAATTGCTGCTTCTTGACATGGGGAAAAATGCATGGATAACCTAAATCATGCAATTCTGGTTTAGCCTCAGCAGTTTTTGCAACTGAATAGTCTTCTCCCAAACTAGGATTTTTTTTTGGCCCATGTTAAGCCAAGGACATGCATTAAAGTTCTTTCCATCATAGTAAGGACCTTTCTTTTAGTGTTTCACATGGTCTTAAACAGCTGGAGATGGATTGACTTACAGCAGTACAATACAATTACTGTATTTAGCATTAGACTTGGACCTGAATATCAGTCTGTTATCTGAACTCTGTATTTTGACTGAATTGTCTGTTCAGGCTATAGTTTTAAGTATTGAGGGGGTTTGATATTAAATATCGTATGTTGTAAGGAACCCTCCCTGAATTGACTTTGGGAGTTTGCATATGCCAACTGTGATTACATTTGGAAAATTTTATGAAGAAACATGAAAAAAGTGCATACTTAGTAGCAAACAGCCTTACCATTAGAAATGTAGTAATACATTCCTAGTCATGGTAAGAAAAGCATGATGCTACAATTTTAAAAATTATCTTTAAAAAGAGATGTAGTTTCCCTTAGATCTTGGGAATGGTAGTTCCCTCTGGAAGTTGCCTTGTTAGTGGAAATTATCTAAAAGAATAAAGTTGTGTAGCCTTGCTTGCAGGTATGACTAGTACCCTTGACGCTTGAAATGAGTGTTCACAATGTGGTAAAGTTTTATGTGGGTAGTGGTGGGGAGAATGTTCTCTCTTGAAGTGTGTACTTACTCTAGATTTTAGGCTGGACTAATAACAGAAATGAGATATTGTGTTAGATTTCAGATATATCAAATGTTTCAGGTTTTAGGATTGAGAAGTCTGCAGTTTATAGCAACAGTAATGAACCTCTGAAATAGAATAAATATATGGATTACAACTTCTGTTTCAGTTAGTGATTCATTCTCAAGGAATGTTCTCTTGGTTATTTTATTGTATATTTTTGTTTTAAGGAAAAAACAGAATTTAGGAAGCCTTAATGAAGCTTGTGTTTTTATATTAGTTTAACTTATATTAGTACATCTCTTGCAATGAATGTAGTCCTCTAATTCAGTGTCTTTTTGCAGTTAATATCCAGGAAAGGCTTGAGTCGGTCGCTGTTTTCTGCTACTAAAAAATGGTTTAGTGGCAGCAAGGTTCCAGAGAAGAGTATAAATGAATTGAAGAATACTTCTGGTTTGCTGTAAGTAATTTCAATCCTTACCTTTAGATCTAAACTGAAATTGTACTTCTCTTCTGGGGAGGGGAAGTCTGTGTTTATTTGGTAGTCTGCAAAATTAACTAAATCAGCAATATTGTACGAGTTTAATTGGAAAAATAATAAAAAGTACTATGCCTAAACATGTACAATGAAGGAGTAGGAGAGCTTAAAGAATAGGGTGATAAAAGAAACTGTTTACAGAGCCATCTTCCTGTTACATTTACAGTGAAGATTTTGAAGTTAAAAAAAATGTACATTTTTAAGAGTAATAGTAACAAAAAGGAGCTACGGTCTGCGGCGAGGGATTTTTTAGATTAGTGCAAGCTCTTTTCTTGTTTAAGCCAAACACCATGTATAGGTTGTTTTGTTTACATAACTATGTAGTTTACTGCAGTTGAGTATTAAGGATACTGCTTTTGCAAGTATGCTTGAGAAGTAAATTAGGGGGAATTTCATACTTTTTGCACATGTATTTTACACTAAAACCAGTTTTTTAATTTTATCAGAATATTGATTCTGTATGCTTTGTAATCTCTCTCTATGAATGAGGATGTATAATCATGAAAAGTGTTCTCTTCAACTGTCTTACCTTAGCCATATAAATAGTTCTTGGACGTTACCTATCCAAAGTTAATGTCCCTGATACTTACAGCTTTAAATTAGTATGTTGTATGTCTTTGGATTCGTAATCAAAACATTGTTGATTTCAGCTTCCTGTATGGAACTTTTAAGCATCATTTGCTTCTTACAAAGTTTGACTAACAAGTGGTTGTGAAAATGTATTTGATCTTCACTGAGATGATTTGTGTATATTTGACTAACCAAAAGTTAGACTGATGCTTGCAGAGGACGGTTACTTGCCTAGCATTTTCACATAAGGCATAGTTTTTAGAGGATTTTTTTTTTTTCAAGAGAAATGGTGAGAAATAACTACACCTAGGTGAACAGTTCAAAGTCTTATTTTATTACCTTCTTATATAGCTCTATTTAGCTCTAACAATCTTATTAAGCAGTTTCAGTGATAGCCTCATATTTTTTTTAGTATTTCTTGGCTATGAGGAATGCTTGCTTTGAATGTTAGTGGAACAGTGAGTCTTGTTAATTGGAAAGTAGGGTGTGAAACCAAGTTTCATGTGGCAGAAAGAAAGCAGCTTCACTTTTACCTGTGTTTTTGGGTAAGGCTGAAGCAATGCAGTTTTTATTCCTACTTTATGAATAGAAATTAAGATGAGAGGGGACGACTTTATAGAGCATGTCTTGCTCTATTTATTGAAATCATGACTTTGAATTTAAATATTTGTATTTATAGGTATCCACCAGAAGCACCAGAGCTTCAAATCCGGAAAATGGCAGACTTGTGCTTTTTGGTGCAGCACTATGAACTTGCATATAGCTGTTACCATACAGCAAAGAAAGACTTCTTAAATGATCAGGCAATGCTTTATGCAGCTGGAGCACTGGTTGGTACTTCACATAACATAGACATTCTGTGAACTTTTCCTAATAATCTCTAATATTTGTCTGAAGGTAACAAAATGCAATCTCTTCTTTCCACCTCCAGATTTATAAGGGGCTTGCCAAATTTAGTGAATACCTTTATCAAATCCTAAAGTGTTCTAAAATCTAATGGCTGCTGTTTTATGAAGGGAATAAAGGTGTGAATAAAAATTGAGGAGTTAATTCTTAAAATGTAAAATATGGAAAGGGAATGCCTAGATACCTAGAACGCAACCTCCAGCAAAATGGATCTTTAAACTTGTAGTCTGATAACTCAAAACCAAGTGTGAAACAACTTTATAGTATCTCTTTTAGACTTTGGCAAAATACTTATTTGCCAGCAAGTCAAGACTACGTCACTACAAATACAGTATTGTACCATTTTTTTTGTCAAGACTCTTGAGGTATACAATTTGAGTATATCAATGCTGAACTTCAATGTAAACACATACTCATTCATTAATTTCTCTTGAGACTGAAGGTATGTGTGACTAAATTTTCAACAAGATAAATGGAATCACTGAGGAAAAATAAGCTTGTTTTAACAATTTTTAGAAACTATTTTGTAAACTTTGGTTAATTTGATAAAATTTGAAACTGAACTTTGTAGAACTATGGAAGCATTCTTGTACACTGTGTCATCTTGATGCAAAACCTTTACATAAATGTGTATTTTTGCAGTATAGACAGTTGCTCTGCATTTGGTTAATCTAAAAAGTTATCTTAGCTTCTTGATGAACAGTTTGTAGAGGTCTTAATTATGATTTTTTTTGCAACCTAGAAGTCTTAGTTTTTACTTACTGCAGAAAAACTGTGCTATCCTACCTTCACCCCATAAGGAAAGAAATAAAATTTCAGAGTGCATGTTTACTAGAATTTCCTTGGAAGCTGAGAAGGTAACTTCATTTAAACAAAACAGAAAACGGTCCATCTTAAAATAGATGGTAGTGCAGCTTTATCAGAAGGATTGTTTCTGCAGTAGGAAACTATCTCTTGGACTCAAAGAAGTACTGAATCAATGCTTCTGCATGATGTTAAGGGTACCATCAACTGAAAACACTTCTGTGAGTGTGTATAACTCTCTACTGTCTGATTAATTACAAGTAGAGCCATAAATAGGCTATTGTATTAAATCTTTTATCAGTTACAGTGTCTTGGGTACACTTTTATATGCTAGTAACTGATTGGACAAAGATCTTGATCTAGAAGCTGTTGAAATGTGTTCCTTAGCATTTTGAGGTTTACAATTTGTTGAAAGAACTACAGTGACAGTACAGAATTTCTCTTGTAGGAAATGGCAGCAGTATCAGCTTTTCTTCAGCCTGGAGCTCCTAGGCCATATCCTGCTCATTATATGGAAACAGCAATTCAGACCTATCGAGATATCTGCAAGTATGTTGCCTACTTTTATACTGACCCACTGAAAGTTGGAAGACCTGGTGGTTTAACTTTCTTCCTCTGCACAGTGATAGTGCCAGATGCAAAAATTATCATAATTCTGTGATATTTTAGTCAAGAGTAAGATATGTTAGTTTATCTAGGATAACATGGAAGGGGGTCTATGCTGTTCTTAACAGAGTGCTTATTAAACTTTTGTATTGGATTTACCTGCTAAGATTTTGGTAGTGTGGTAGCTACAGAGATGGCTTCTGTGAGAAGACAGCAGGAGCTGCCCCCTCCATGTTGGACAGAGCCACTTTTCACCCAGCTCTAAAATGGTCCTGCTGTTGCTCAAAGCTGAGCCTGTCAGCAATGCTGGTGGTGCTTCTGTGATAACATACTTCAGGGTAAAATTTGCTGTGCAGCAGCTGTGAGAGAGGAGTGAGAAAATGAGAGAATCAGCCTTGTAAGACACCAAGGTTGGTGAGGAAGGGTGGGGAGAAGGTGCTTCCCTGCAGCCTGTGGAGAAGACTGGTGAAAAAGCTTGTCCCCCTGCAGTCCATGGAGGACTGCAATGGAGCAGAGGATGCACGCTGCAGCCCATGGAGGACCCAGTGCCAGAGAAGGTGGATGTGCTCTGAAGGAAACAGCTGCCTGTGAAAAGCCTTTGCCCGGATAAGGTTTCTGGCAGCAGCTGTGACCCATGGAGAACCCACACTGGAACAGTCTGTTCTTGAAGGACTGTACCCCATGGAAAGGACCAATGCTGTTATCTGTGGGTGGGACCCCATGCCAGAGTAGGGGAAGAGAATGAGGAGGAAGGAGTAGTGGAGATGAAATATTATGAACTGACCACAATTGCTTTTCCCTGTCTCCCTGCCCCACTTGGGGTGAGGAGGAGGTAGAAGTGTTGGGAATGATGTTGAACCTGGGAAGGAGGAGTCAGGGGAAGGTGTTTTAGTGTTTTTTTTTTTTTTTCATTTATCACTATCCTATTCTGTTATTAATTGGCAATAAATTAATTTAATCTTCCCCAAACCACATCTGTTTTGCCTGTGACTGTAATGGGTGAGTGATGTCCCTGTCCTTAGCACATGAGCTTTTTAGTCTGATTTTTCTCCCCATCTTGCTGAGGGAGTGTGATAGAACAGTTTGGTGGGCACCTGATACCCACTAAAGTCAACCCAGTGCAATTTGTTTCTGGTGGCTGAACTTCTCATTTATCAGGTAATTTAGGAGGTTGGGTCATTTGTAGCTGGCATTTTTATAAATACAGTACTGTCCTCAGAAATGCTCTGTGGCTTTGACTTCTAAAAAGCTGCAGTTATAGTAGGATAGGACACTTAATGTGTCAATCTACATGTGGTGGTTTTGCAAGGAATGAACTTTAATATCTTTTAACAATAAAGAACAATGTAAGACTGATGCAATATGGTGAAAATTTGTGAAATCTGAGGTGAAAAGTTTTCCATGGTTTAGTTCAATAAATATATATTAATACGCTTATGTTTTTGCTTTAGGAACATGGTTCTGGCTGAACGCTGTGTGCTGCTTAGTGCTGAAATCTTAAAAAGTCAAAGCAAATATTCAGAGGCAGCTGCTCTTCTGATTCGTCTAACCAGTGAGGTAAAACACTTAGTAGTTTTTTCCACTCTTGCCTTCCCCCTGTTTGTTTCTTTAACCAAACACTTCTGGGTTACGTTCTGATTCTCGTCTTATGATATTTTCTAGCCAAATGTAGTAAATGAGCTGGTATAAAGCATGAAATGAACTAAAATATTTACACTGCAAGTAAAGAAACTAGTACTGTTTTTCTTTTTAGTCAAGTGACTTGCTTGACTTCTTTAAACATGCTAAATGTGCCATTATTATCTTTGGCTTTATAACTAATTTTCTTTGACATCTGCTTAGCTCTTGTATGACATACTTGCAGTTTGACCTCATGGGTTAAAAGTATTGGCATGGCTTGTCAGAGCTATAATGGATACTATCCCACATATAATCAGAAGTTCTCTGTAGTTTAAACAACGAAGGTATTACTGTAGCTCAGCTGTTACGAATCATTAGAATCTCACTGTGGAAGTGAAAGCTAGCCTGAACACTTCTGTAATATTAATTGGTGGAAATTAAGCATGGAATTAGCTTCTAACACCCCAGAAAGTGTCTTGCTTGAAAAATACTGAAACGAATGTAATACCAGTAATAGTATAGCATCTTCTGTGTAACTTGGAGGACAGTTGAACTGGCAGTTAGTTCTGGCTTTGTGGCCAGCTGCACCAAATGTGATGCTTCTGAGACTTTTCCTGGGACAGATTAAGCATTGAAAAAATTTGCTTAGTTCTGGAAGCTTCTCCCTCAAGTGACATTGTAGCTTCATTCTTGCCCTTTCAACTTAAACTTGCTACCAAAATTTATGTAAGCAGAAGTTAATTAAGCAAGAAATTTAAATACTATGGGCTACGCACAATCATTCTACAACTTAAAAATTATATGTAGTATGCTTGTGGTTCCTTTGGGCAGTTGCAAGAAAAATCTTCACAGGATAATATATAGGTGTCTCAGGAGTATATTTATAGTCCAGACACATAATTAGACATCACTGATAGCATGGAGTTCGGTTGTGGTAAAATCAAGTAGAGTCTGTTGTGATTGGTTAAAGTAATACAGCTGTGTCTTGGCATGAGAAGTGGGTAATAGCAAGAAATTCTGCATTATTAAGAAATCCTGGTTCTTGTAATACAAATTCACTAAGTTCCATTGTTCCCTCTAGTTTTCCTTCATCCTGTTAAAAGCTCTTAGTTTTTGTTTCTAGACCTAATATCTGCAGGGAGAGGGAGGGGAAAAGATAGCAGGGTCCTTCACAGATAATAAGTGTTAGAAACTAGCCTGAGTACCAGAAAAAGCAGAAAATACTACTCTTTTTCACTCATACTGGAACAGGTTGATATAGAAATCTCTCCACTGGAGAAAAAAAGAAAAAAACCAGCATGTTTCATATTGAACATCATACACGTAACAAAGTGAAAAATGCTTTTAGTCTTATTTTCTTGTATATGCACACTTATACATATAATATTTGTATATAAAAGAATCATCAACTTCACAGCACTGTTAGAACTGACTGTTCCTGTTAGCATTAAAGCAAGGCCACTGTTATCGTTATGTTTTTTATTAAACTCTGAGGCTAATTCTCCTTTTTGCTTTTAAATAGGATTCAGATCTTCGCAGTGCACTTCTGTTGGAGCAGGCAGCCCATTGCTTTATAAACATGAAAAGTCCCATGGTTAGAAAGTTTGCATTTCATATGATATTGGCTGGCCATAGGTTTAGTAAAGCAGGCCAGGTAAGTATTATCTTTCTGCCTGGAAAACATGCCTGGTATTTGATACTTTGAAAAACATGTTAAGTATGTTGTTAGTCTGGAAAAAGATGCTTGGCTTCTGACACTTTTTTTTGTCAGAAATACTCAGCTCGTGTTCTGAAAATGACTTCTACACTGCTCAGCTTGGTCTTCTGGATAATGCTGAAGGTCACTGATCTGATACGTGTTTTCATTTCTGGGTCTTAATTTTATACACAGTAAAATACAAGGGGTTTTTAGGTAAAGGAGTATTTTTTTGCTGTTGAGATGAATGAGTTACAGGAGTTAGGGATTTGTTACACTCTTAATTTATTAGAATAATAGCAAAATTTAGATACCTGTTTTTCCTGGTGCCTTAACCACATGCTTTTTAGTGGAGGTGCAGGTGTGTGAACAGTTACTACAAGACAACTAAAGCATTTCTTTATGGCTGTTTAGACTTAAGTAGCAAGTTAACCGATATAAATCAGACTGGTTTTACTTCCATTCGCATCCCTGTGTAGGTAGTTCTGTGTTAAATAGTTTGTTGGACATAACTTCTATGCTTTATTTCTGCCCCAGTTGTGGGATAGACTCTCTATAGATAGCTTGTGCTTGATTCCTGCAGAGGTTAGTCACCAGAATTCAGTTTTGGGGCTGTTCTTGAATACAGGCAACTTCAGCTTATTGATAAGTTACAAACCTGTGATAGAAGTAAATTTGTATTGCAAACCAGTAATACAGGAGAACCCTCCCCCCCCGAAGACCACAGGACTTTGTTTCAGACAGAATTCTGATGGTTGGGGAGTGAGGGGTGTGGTTCTCCCACCTCACCCAATCTTGGTTTTATGATGCTGGTAAGGACCAAAGGAAGTATTGTTGTATTCTTGGCTTCTGTATTTAAAATCACAGATGTGAAGAACAGTAGGAGTATTCCCCCCACCCTTTGTTTTCTTCATGCACTAGTTTCCCTGTCTATTGTATAGTACAATACAGTACTGACAGGGAGCTATCGATCAAAGGGTTTTTTCATTTGTTCTTTTATATCTCACTCCTTTGCCTGGAAAAGTACATGCATTTTGTAAAGCTTTGACTTTGTCTTCATGTAACAGCTCTTGTCGTTTACGTCTAATTCTTGTAGGGATTCTGATTTTCAAGGAATGCTTTTTCAGTGTTAGAGGAAATGTAGGTTATCTTTTTTCCTTAGAGGCACCAAAATATTAAATGCTAATGAAGACAAGTTAGCCAGGCTGCTCAACTGCATACTGTAATACCATATTTTACTGTCAGGAATAATCTGCTGATGTTAAGGATTTATGCTTGTACTCTCCTGCCATCACCATACCAATTTGAACACATCTTAAATTTTTTCTCATTACTGCTGTAAATGAGGGAATGCTGTTCCCTTTTTTAGAAGCTGAGACTTGCCTGTACAGTGAATGCCTATGCAGATGTTCAATACCTGGACTTGGGATTGAATGCCCAGGTCCTGATGTCTGTACAGGAAAGGAACTGAAGCTGATTGGGAGCAGAGCATCTATCTCCCAATGGCTGATGCGATTTGGTATTTTTTGTCTTGTATATACTGTAGGGCTATATTCTGTCAGTTAGCTTGGCATGGATTTTTTTTGTCCCAAGTATGTCTACTGAACAACAGTTGACTGGAAGTGTCACACTGAAAGTTCAGTTACAGAAGTGAAAAGTAATGTGTTAAATCTAGTTTATGTCCTGAGGCTTGGCAGTAGTGCTCTGTAGACTTTAGCAGTCAGTCTTAAAGCAACATAGAACACTTTTTTAAAAGTAGTCTTTTCTTGTTATTTGCTTTTTTAACTTACTGCCCGTTACACTAGTCTTTGAAAACATGAATTTAATCTGCAGGCTAGACGCTGTACTGTAGCAACCAGCACTTCTGTGCTTAGATTAATGTTGACCAGATGCTATGAGGTATAGTTCTGCAAACATTACACTTAGCATAGTTGAGGGTGGTGGTAAAAACTTCAGTAACTTTTCTGACTCACTGTTCAGTCTTCCTTATATTAGTGAGTGGTTAATGGGATTATTTGAGATATTAACTTGTTTGTTGTTTTGTGGTGGTTTTTTTTTTTTTCTTTCAGAAGAAACATGCCTTACGTTGCTACTGTCAAGCCATGCAGGTTTACAAAGGGAAAGGCTGGTCTCTTGCAGAAGACCATATTAACTTCACTATTGGTCGCCAGTCCTTCACGCTTCGTCAGCTTGACAATGCTGTGTCTGCCTTCAGGCATATTTTGATCAATGATAGTAAACAACCTCCAGCTCAGCAAGGAGCTTTTTTAAGAGAATATCTTTATGTTTATAAGGTAAATGACTTCTCATTGTCTTTATTCTTTGAGTAATCAGTAATTTTCTATTAAGTCATTAAATGATTTTTCTGTCGTACCTGCTTCTTCCAGGTTTTTTTTTAATCTAATTGATGTGTTTATTTTTTACTTTAGGCTTTAAAAAAACCAAATATGCTGCATCTCCTGTGTGTATTAAGTGTAATTACACTGATGGGTATCAGTGTGACACTGTTTTTATTACAGTGAAATGAACGCTTCCTTTTGAGGGTTATAGCTGAATTGCATCTTGTGATAGTTCAGTTTCTTTTAGAGGAAGCGGATCTGTTTTGTTTTGATGAATTTATAATGATTTTTCAGGCTTTTGATAATAAATGTTTAATAAAGACTAGGTAGCTCTGTTACGTTTTCTGGTATTATAAAGTACTCCCTATCTATGTTGTAGTGCATTCTTTAATATGGGTTTTTATAGATCAAGTGATTCATGTTGGCTGTAAATCCATGAGTGATTCTGGGTTGTAGCATACCATGTACATTATGGGGTGGTTTTGCAGCTGTGTAGTTAGTTAATGTGTTTTAAAGCTTGCAAACAGAATTTCTGTGGTGTTTACGAGTTACGGTAAACCTTACTCAAGACTAGTGTTTGAGTCCACAGCTCAGCTGTGGTGAGGGTCTTGTGTAATGGTGGTGGTGTAGTGAACATAGTTTATCAAATTCTGAGTTACAGTCAAGCTTTGCATCAAATTAAGCTTGTAACAGCCACGCAGTCACAATAGTGATTAGAGTGCTGGATTAAAATAATTATTCTCCTTTTTCCATAATGTTTTCATGAACTTTTAAACTTACTGAAGAATAGTACTTCAAGACTGTCAAAGGAGAGGAAATTATCAAAACAATTGAAATTATTCATTCCATCTTAAAAATACTACCTGTTCAAACACTGAGTCCTTGTAACTTGGTATTATTCAATCATTGGTAAGGTACAGCATGGACATCATGTATTTGCATAATAGCATGCCACTGTTTTCTTCCTTTGCTCCAGAACGTAACCCAGCTATCACCTGATGGTCCCTTACCACAGCTTCCTTTACCATATATTAACAGCTCAGCAACCCGTGTTTTCTTTGGGCATGATAGAAGACCGGCAGAAGGTTAGAAAAATTTATGTAAACAGATTGAAATCCCTTATTGCACCAAAATATATGCAAGAGTTGGTGTAACTTTAAAAAAAATCATCTATCATTATGTAAAGCTAATGTGACAAGGTAGCTTCTTGAATAAGATTTCAAAAGCAGAGCTTAAGCTTAGTATACACTCGCTAGATGTTTTCAGATTTTCTGTGTAAATATGAAGTCCTCATATGCAGATGTGCTGACTTCCACTATTTTTCATAGCTGGAAACCTTCAGTGCAAGTCTAATGAACTTCATGAAAGGGATTATTAATGCTTTAGCAAATGCTAGACGCTAGTGCCAATGCTAGAAACTAGATTTATAGTTAACTTTCTCTTGAATTAAATGTTTGAAACGCTGTGATTCCTGAATGTAAAGTAAGCTGAGTGGAAGTTCTTATGTAAACCAAAGCTGTAGTGTTGGACTGCAGTCTGTCATAAAAGTAAAAATAATCTGTAAACTGTGTTTATTACATGCTAAAATCTTGGAATTCCACAATTTGCAAATAGAAGTATACTCAAATTATTCTCAGTATTGTTTTCCATGTGTGTCTTTCAAAGTATCTTGTAATTCACTGATGTAAATCAGTTGTAACGTAAAAATGACAGTGACTGAGAACTTAAAATATTTTAGCAATAGTTACCAAATTGCCAGTGCAGCCCTCTTGCAACTGTTGCATGCCACTGTTCTCACCTGCTAAGATTGCCTTACTTGTACTAGGTGAAAAGCAGGCAGCTACACATGTAAGTCTGGATCAGGAGTATGACTCGGAATCATCACAACAGTGGAAGGAACTTGAGGAGCAGGTTGTTTCTGTGATAAATAAAGGAATAATACCTTCGAACTTTCAAGCAACACAATTCTGTTTAAATCGCTACACAGATAACTCCAGATTTCCACTTGCTGTGATAGAAGGTAAAGTTAAGATTTATACACTCCAGAATAAAGTGAGTTAGATAAATTTGTACAATATTTCCTCTGTTATTGTAGATTTAAACCAGTGTTCTTGTGCAAGTTGTTTGCGCAAGAGTGCTTTGATTTAGGAGAACCTTCAGATTGTGGTGGGGATAAACTGTTGCCATTATTTTCTTGCATTTTTTTAATAGAACCAATAACTGTAGAAGTGTCCTTCCGAAACCCTCTAAAAGTTCCACTTCTTTTGACTGACCTTTCATTGCTGTGGAAGTTTCAGCCTAAAGACTTCAATACAAAGCATGATGGAGAAACGAAAGAGCTGGTAAGGAAAGCTTCACCCTTTTTCAGCCAAAACCAAACAGCTACAGTTATGGAGTATACATTAAGTCTTCAAAATTCTGTAGTATGAAAACAGCTGGTTTAAGTGTAAGTTGGGAAAAAAAAAGTAGTTACTGAATTTCTTTATGCATCATTTAGGTTTTCCTAGATCCATAGGTTATGAAGAGCCAAGTTAACAAATGTTACAGTAATGAATATTATAAAGTTTAATGTGAAACAAAATACTTCCAACACTTCATTGTATGTGTAGTACATTTATTTTGAGTCACACTATTCTTGACCAGCAGAAATTACTTGTAATGTCAATAGGTATATTATCAAATACCACCTTCTGACTGGAGCTACTGAATGTAGTGAAATGTGTGTTCTGAAAAACTGTGCTGGTATGACATAGGAACATCTTGGTATCTCAATCAAAAGAAAAATGAAGATTTATTTTATTAAAAAAAATAATGTTTTGAATACTTCAGATACTTTAGATGAACTACTTACTACTGTTTAATTAAACACTTCAACTAATACTGCCAAAACTTTCCTCTGAAGGACTGTTCTTACATTCATAATTTTAAGGTTTTAATTTACTATCATATTCAGTATTAGAACATACTTCTTAGTAATTTAGTTTCCTGGCAAAAGGCATTTGGAACATAGTGATCTTTAAAGGTGCTGTAAGTTTTTGCCACAGTTATAAACATGGTTTCACGTAACTAAGTCTCAAGGATTGCCATATGCTTTCCCTTCTGTTCTGAACTGCTACTTTAATGATATGATAAATACTTTCGTGAGTATCAGTGAAATTGATTGGAAATGGTTCCAATTTATAGTGGTAAATCTTAAATTTCTCTCAAGTAAATGGTTGCTGAGCTCTCTAGCGGCTTCTTTAAACCAGAAAGCCTGAGAAACTGGGCATATGGCACCTACTGGTCCTAACTGCAGTTTGAAAGTGTTTGAGGAAAAAAGCCTATGAATTTAGGAAAGATGTGGAAAGTAATATTTATGGCACTTTTTCTGCCAAGGAATAATAATATCTGAAAAGTTATTTCTTCTTTTCAGGGAATATGTGATGATGGTATGATAGGAACTGAAGCAATAGCAGAATTTCTAATTAATAGTGAGGAGACAAAAGTGGTAAGTACTATACTTTGTTTTAAAAATAGTATTTTCAGTGTTGAACCTCTAGGGTGGAGTTCAGACTTGTTATGATCTGAACTTCCCGCTAAACTTGCAGAAGACATTACTGACATAGGAAGTACTGGAACTTCTGAATCTCATCAGTGTATATAAATATCTGAAGGGAGGATGTGACAGGACAAGAGTCAGTGGACACAAACTGAAACACAGGAGGCTCCATCTGAACATCAGGAAATGCCTTTTGTTTTTTGCTGTGGTGGTGACTGGGCAGCTTGTGCCCAGTGCTCAGAGAGACTGTGGAGTCTCCATCAGTGGAGATATTAAAAGCCATTTGGACATGGTCCTGGGCAGCTGGCTCTAGGTGGCCCTATTTGAGCAGGCAAGTTGGACAAGATGTTCTCCAGGGGTCCTTTCCAGCTTCAACCATTCTGCAATTCTGCCTCTGTTAAAGTTCATTTTGGTTACAATTTAGGTTTCTTTTCTAATGGAATGAGCATCTCTCAGCTGTGGACTGGTTTGGTAAGTTCTGTGTATATGAACTTAACAGTAAACGACCTGTAGTTATTGTATGCAGTTACATCTGGCACAACTATAAAGTAAACATAGCTGTGAATGTCTTTTAGCAGTTGGACACTTAAATGTAATAATACTTTTTTCTAGTAGCAACAACAACAAAAATTTAACATATCTCCACAGGCAAGACTAAAGCTCTTTCCCCATCAAACAGGGGAGCTACATATTCTGGGAGTCGTTTATAATCTTGGCACTGTTCAGGGTGCTGTGACATTAGATGGGATAGATCCTTCTATTGGATTACAGACAGGTGAGTGCATTATTCCCTTAAGTTGTGTGTCCTGGGAAGGGAGGGACGTGGCTTCTGCGGAATAGAACTAAATTCTAGTGTTTAATTTTTGACTATCATAATGCAAAGCATTCCTTCAGATAAGGATGTAGAAAAAAGGGAAACTGGAACAGGAGAAGAATTAATTGGCACCTGTAAGAATCCCGTGAGCAAGGAAGTAACCTCTGCCAAACTGATACTTACTGTTGGTTTTAAATCTGGAAATTCTGAAACCATTAAAAAAAAATCTATATTTAAATATTCCATCTGTGCTATGTTATATCTCTATCAACTTTCATTGATTCTTTTGCCATTGTTTTTTCTTCTGGGTCTTCTTGCTTCATTAGCTTTCAACTTTTGTCTAAATGTTGCACTGAACTTCTTCACTTAAATTCCCAAATATAAATTTGGCTGATAGAATTTTTTTTTATCATTGTGACTTTATTTTGATTCTTTCCTTTATGTTAACATATAAATGGCTTGTTAATTGCATGTCACTTGATCTGGTTTGAGTCATTTATCTGAAACTGATGCTCATAGGGAAAATTTAGTTGTTGGATGAAATGAGGATTGAAGCACATGTTTGAAAGTGTCAAAAAGAATGAATAAATAACGAAGCTTGTTTAGCTATCTATGAACTGGAAACCTTTGGGATAAAAATCTTGTGGAGAGTCCTGGCCTGTCTTTGAAGGAAATAAAAACCTTTTGGGTGACTTTTCCAGCTTGGCAGAAATTGAGAAAGGAAATAAATACATCACCTTTATGCTCCATGTATGCGCCTTTCCCCCTACCCTCACCATCTGTCAAACTATTAAAGGGTAGAGTAAGTCCACAACAGTGGGTAACTGTCTGTCTGAACTTGTAATAGCAATGTGGTATGTGTGACAGTAAGCTTTGAATAGTTCTTTGTCAGTGATGCTGCTTAATCAGTGAACACTGCATGTGCCCAGTGATTTTTGAGATTGGATAGGGAGCTTTGGATCACTTCTCAGAAAAAAGTTAGGAACTACTTTGGAAGTTTTTTGTTTTGGTTTGGTTTTTTTTAATAATTTTTTTCAGGAAAGTTTGTCTCCAATGGGTTATCTGTAAGAGGACGACAAGATTTAGAAATCCAAGGGCCTCGACTTAATAACACAAAAGAAGAAAAAACGTCTATTAAATATGGACCTGATCGACGTTTAGATCCCATTATTACAGACGAAATGCCTTTGTTGGAGGTACGTAGCTACTTTCTATTGACAGTTTTGAGCAAATAGCTGAATCCAGAGCTTATATATATATATATATATAAATGTAATTCTGACAATGAAGTCTTAGATTGTCTTAATGCCTAAATTTCTCCAGTTAATTTTTAATCTGTCAGTTGCAAATCTGTGTTTTGCAACTTGTGTTTAGACAGTTGTCAATAGCTTTTTGTAGCCAAATTTCAAGGTGAGGGAAAACAGGCAAAACTTTTTTTTTTATGCTTGCTTGCCATTGATCTAGAATAGTTCTTTAAGTTGGCTAATTAAAACACAATGGTTTTCCTTGTTAAGGCAATTAAAATGGTATGACTAGCTGGTTAATGACAACACTGTATAGAATAGACTATTTCAGTTGGAAAGGATTTACAGTGGTCTTGTAATCCAGCTGCCTGACCAATTCAGGGCTGACCAAAAGTTAAAGCATGTTAAGTTCCCTGTCCAAATGCCTCTTAAACACTGACAGGCTTGGGACATTGACCACCTCTCTAGGAAGCCTGTTCCAGTGTTTGACCACCCTCTCAGTAAAGAAATGCTTCCTAATGTCCAATCTAAATGTCCCCTGGAGCAACTTTTAGGCCTTCCCAGTGTTCTATCACTGGATACCAGGGAGAAGAGATCATCACCTCCCTCTCCACTTTGCTCAGGAAAGCTGTAGAGAGCAATACAGTTGGTGGCTGTTTTCATGTGCATTTGTTACTGGGCTCAATGTTCAGGTTTTTCTTTTCTCCTGTTCTCTCGCATACAGGTGTTCTTCATAAATTTTCCTACAGGGCTTCTCTGTGGAGAAATCCGAAAAGCATATGTAGAATTTGTGAACGTAAGCAAGTGTCCTCTTACCACACTGAAGGTCGTGTCCAAACATCCAGAATTTTTTACTTTTGGTGGAAATACTGCTGTTCTAACGCCACTAAGTCCTTCAGCTTCTGAAAACTGTAGTGCTTACAAGACTGTTGTGACAGATCCTACCTCTGTGCGTACAGCACTGCTATCTTCAGCTTCTTCTGTAGACTTTGGGGTTGGCACAGGAGGTCAGCCTGAAGTAATCCATGTCCCACTTCCTGATGCTGTTCTTCTTCCTGGGGCTTCAGTGCAGCTGCCAATGTGGTTACGGGGACCAGATGAAGAAGGTGTTCATGAAATTAACTTTCTGTTTTACTATGAAAGTATTAAAAGACACTCAAAAATGTGGTAAGTTTTTTATCTACTGTTTTGTGTCAAACTTAGTAGACACACACTTATGCTTACAATGTTTATAATGTATCTTCATGAGTTCCAGTTGTTGTGATAATGTAAAAGTGGCCTGTTATCTGCTATTCTAAGTGATGACTTTTTTTTTCTACTATATGATCTAATTTCCGTATGAAATTATATAGCGTACACTGCTTCCATCAAAATGACAATTATTAAAATAATAGAAGGAGGGTTAATGGAATGCTGTTAATACAAACTCTGTTCATATTTAGTTTCTCTGGAAACGCATCTTTCTGAGGCCTAGGGGAAAAAATCATGACTTAATTTATTTCTTCTTTTCTACTTTGAGCAAAAGATTTTGTTCGTAGTTAAAATGTGGTTAGTAATTTTATTATGATGAAAGTTATTCTCTTCGGAGGGGTTAAATACCAAGTTTGACTTGCATGCTGTTGTATAGTTACTTTTTGGACCACCCTGAGTCAGTGGACAGTCAAGTTTGATACTAGTAGCTAACAAATAGTGGTTTCTTTGAAATTAAAACGTAGCAAGTTGACTTTTTGTGTTACTTATTCCCAAGTCCCACCCATGTCCAACGCTAAGAAGGCTCAGGAGGACTTTTTGGAGAAACACATTATTCAGTGATTCTGGGGTGAACAGGCCTTTCTTCAGAAAACGAAGAGATCAGCCTTCAGGAAGCCTTAGTGTAGAAATCTATCAAACAGCCGAATTCAGAAATTAAGACTGTATTTTTTTTGTATGCCTTTCTTTCATTATTCTGTAAATACTGTTCTTCCGTTGCTACCTTATAGCTGTTAGAGCTTGAGTTCTAATGTCTTCAAGATTCTCAGTTCAGGGGAATTTGTTGAATGCAATGGTATTCTGTCTAAATGCTTTTAAATAAATGTTTATACAGATGTGACTAAGTAGTAGGCCTTTTATGGTTTATTTACTCAAACTTATTTTCCAAAGCATGTGGTGGTATTAAATAGCTTAATGATATCCCTGTGCTAATACATGCCTGTTCAGTTCCACTGTGCTGGTTGTCTTACATCTGAAATACTTCAGATGTATTTTTTGTTATGGTAGCATATGAACCTTTTTTCCCAGTATTTCAAACTGGCTAAGAGACTGTATGTTTGAAGAGCACTTACTCATGTAGCATGATTGTTAAAAATAATACAGTTTTGATAAGAAGCTAAAAAGAAAAGTGTCTCTTTAGTGGTTGAAAGGAATAAATACTCTAATGGCCTTAATATTGATGACAAACATAAAAGCAAACCTACTTCATGACAGGTTCTGGACAGCAGTCCTGGTGGTTCAGGATGTCTTTTTTTTTTTTTTCTTTGTCTTCCCCTTCCTTCTTTAGTCACAGAGTATTAAGGCACACTGCAGTTATTTGTACTAGCCGGTCTCTGCATATTCGAGCTACTGTCTGCAGAAGTAATGCGCTTGAAGATGAAGAAGGCAGAGGGGACAATATGTTGGTGTTTGTGGATGTAGAAAATATCAATACTGTAAGTTCTTACTCTTAATAATAATACTGTTCTAAAGCTCAGCAGATGTCACCAGTAGAACAAAGACATAAGTAAAAGGCTTTTTTTACAACTATTTTGCAAACACTAAGTAAACCTTGCATATTTAATCATTCCAGTTACTGTTGGAAAGAGTACTGATATTAAGTTTTATCTCAACTCTCTGAAAGTCTGCTACAACTATCTCTAACCTAAACAAATTCTGGTACTGTAGTTTGGAGTCTTTTTTCTTTTATGAAGATTTATTCCAAATTCATGTGTGTTCTTGATGATCACAATTTAAGATAGTTCTGAATGAGACAACCTGGGCCCCACCCCCCTACCGCCACAGTCTTTCAGTGAAAACACTGGTAGAATTATTGGTTATGTGAAGTCAAAATTTAAGCCTCAAATTGAAGGAAGCTTCTCTGTTTACCAAACTCTAAAAGACATTTTTGCAAATATAATCCAAATACAGATATATATGTTGTGATCTTTTGCCTTAGCAAAGCGGATGAAAATATTTCAGTTTTTCATAACATGCTAATTTAAATTTACTCGTTTTTCTCGGTAAAGCTGGTCCCATTTTTTCATCCACAAAGCAAGGTAATTGAATCCTCTGTTTATAGAATTCCTAGACACTTAGCTGGTAGTGGAATCACTGAGCTGTTTTGTCATTTTGTTTTAAAGGTGTGTACACTCTTTCTTCAGCTACTAAGTAAATATTGTCTACTCCTTTGAGAAGGAATGTTTTATAAAGTACTAAGCAAGTTAACAGATGACATTGTGTGAGATTTAATTTTCTACTACCACCTTATTCTTTCCAAGAAAGGAAACCAACCTCAAAAGCTACTTTACATACGTAAAAAAAAGTTCTTTAATTCCTGGAGTTTATGATCTAGCGATGTTCTTAAAGTAATCTTAGAAACTAAGTGGCTTTGTGGACAGTGTTCTGCATTGGAGCTAGAAGCCTAGGTTTTATTATAGTTGTCTTGATCTAAAATACTAGCTTGCAGGTATTTTTCTCGGGGATCTTTGTTTCTTCTTTGTGTGGCTTTGTTTACTGGAATTGGAAGTTGCTGTGCGCTGAGAGTGTTGTTTTAGGTTACATGGGTCTTAAATACCTTCTTGTCTTCATACAGTATTATGGATGCTGTGAATAATGAGTTAAACTAAGATTCTAACAGTGGTACCTTGCCATGAACACTTACTGTATGATATAGAACATCACAGTTCTGAATGGTCTTACTTGACCAAGTTTTTGTTTCTTCCTTAGAGTGAGACTGGTGTTAAAGAATTTCATATAGTACAAGTTTCAAGTAATAGCAAGCACTGGAAGCTTCAAAAATCTGTTAACGTCTCTGAAGACAAAGGTGTGTATCTTTATCACCAAAAGGATTGCAAGTCTAGCTTCTGCCTGACAAGAACAATTAAAGAATCTTCCAAGGAGTTGAATTTGGCTTTCAGAATAATTTCTAAAAACTTTCTTGTCCCTTTCAAGCATACTACAATGCTTCTTTTGTTTGTTTCAAGAAAAGTATATTGTCAGATAACTTTCAGACTTCATTCATTTTAAAAATGGGCTTAACTTACAGGTAAATTATTTCTGTGATGTAGAGAAATCCATTTGGCTTGGCTGATGATAACTTGTCTCAGAAGAAATGTGTTTCAGTGTTCTTTTAGTTATTTATGGCATTGTTAAATTTAACTGATCAATGGAATATTTGACAAGTGGTCTATTTAGTTAGTAGAAATAGATCAGAAGTGCTGGTGCTGTATCCTGCGTTAGCTAATACAAGCTAATTTTTGAAAAGGCCAACTGTCCCAGGCAAAAAAAGTTGCTGTTATTGTATACAGCAATTATTATCTTTAATTGTATGATGACATCTTAGGTACTTAAAAATCAGTCTGGACAGATGTTCCTCTTATATTGAGGATGAGCCAGTCAGATTAACTGAACCTTTTGTCTTCTGTTCTACCCTTCTTTCTCTGTATCTCCTTTATGCATTATGGCTCACTTCCTGCTCTTGGAGTGTATGAAAGGGATCAGCAGAAGATGCATTTTCTTTACCGCTCTGCAGTTACTCTGCTTGATTAGTTACTCTTCTTGAGTATCATCTATGTGTTTCTTACTTGTGAAGTTGAAAGGCTGACTTTTGTCTAATGAGGAGGGGCTCTGATTATGTTGAGGAGGGAAAAAATTCTTGCAACCTTTTTCTTTCAGATACTAAACTTGCTAGCAGAGAGAGAGCGAAGTTATGCTTTAAAGCAGTAAGATGCAAAAACTCAGAAGGTAGGTTCTCTCCTGAATGGGGTCACTTTTTGAAGAAAATGTTATTTGGATGCTGTATGCCGAAGGTTGTGACTTCTCATGATACTGAAACAATGCCTTCTCTTTTTATCCTTTAGAAAATTACACATTTGCAGACATTGTCTTTGGAAATGAACAGGTAGGTGAACTAGTGCTGCTGCGTGTTTTCTCTTGTGCCAGGTATGCCTGGCATGTGCAAGTATCCCAGTGAAAGCCTTTTTTAAAATTGGGAACAGTGCTTTCATACTTGGGAAGTTGTTTTGCACATCAAAAACTATTGGTCTTCTAGGTTAGCTCTCTTTTTACAAAGGGAAGGTAAGGTAACATAGGCTACCAGATATTCAAGGATTTGAAGTTCCCAACCCCACAGCTGAACTACTTTAAGAGCACGTTGTGATATGAACTTCTTTGCTAACATTTCTCCTTCCTTACCAACTCCTCAGAGCAGTTCTGAATATTTCTCAGCCTTCTAGTTTTCTAGTAGAGATCTGTGGATGTCAGATTCTTGTTCTATTGTTTTTTCTTAATTATATTTTTACAAAGGTAAGCTACAAATTTTAATTACAGTTTATTCTAAAGACAATCTGGAAACCTCTAAAGGATGTACATACCAGAATTTCAGAACTACTAATATAGGTTGTAATCAGTTCAAGGAGTCTGTCTTTGATTTTTCTTAAAGTTTAAGAATCTAGACTATCATGCTCTTTTTATTTTTTTAGTTTTTTTTTTTTTTAAGCATACAGGTATTGTCTGAAGAAGAATCTTTTAGCAGATGATCTTGGTACAGCAAATGCGCTTGCAAAACCTGAGGAAAGCAGGCCACTTGCATCAGATTAGAGATCTAGATTAGCATAGTAGATTTAGTTAGCTGGATGTCAGACTGCTTATTTTATGATGTGTACATTTGTCATAAAAGCCAAAGAAAACCTACTATGCTATTTCATTTTATAGGCATATAAATTGAAGTTAGGACTAAAGTCTGAGGTAGATGATCCCTCTTTGCATTTTTAAAGTTGAATGAGCTGCATGAATTTCAGCTTTCTTGTAACATTGTTCTCTAATGGAGAGGTGGGGAGGGGACCCTCCCTTCTAGACAGCTACTCCAAAATCAGGTTGTGGTCTTTTGTATGAGTATTCTGCTAGTGCAACAATTAGCAGCTCTGCGACAGCATATTCTAGAAAGGCTGGCATTTTTGAAAGGGAGGGGTTAGGAAACTAAACTTTCTTACTTACCCTGCTGTCTTCAAGTGTCTCCAAGTATCATTGCTGTCAGTCTTAAAACCACTGCTTCCTCATCAAGCTTTTGGTGTTGGAAGAGCTCAGCAAAAATGACAAACTTGACAAACAGCACAGTACTTATGGCTGTGCCACTTATGGGGAATATGCTGTGCAATCTATCTTTGCTATTGCTAGCAAAATGTCTGTTCCTAACTTTGATAAATAGCTCTAGCTAACCTGACTTGCATGCCAGTTAGTGGGACACTTCAGCTCTCTCCACTACACTTAATATATCACAGTAGGCTGTCTGGTGGTAATAATCAAAGGCCTTATTTCGAAGTTTGGTATTTGTGGTTTTAGGCCAATAATCTATAGCTCTGTTTCCCTTAGTTACCTTAGACAGCTCATTATGTAGGACTGATCTGTAACCGGGCAAGCATGGAAACAAAGATGTGTGGCATCCTGTAGGTTTGCAAAGGGAAGCAAAGCAAGATGATGGAACTGAAATCCTACAATGACGAGCTCTGTTAGAGTAACTTGTCAGCCTGCATCCTGTTCTGAGAGCACTTTCTGGCTTTTTTTTCTTGCAGATAATAAGTTCAGCCAGTCCTTGTGCAGACTTTTTTTTCCAAAGTTTATCCTCTGAATTTAAAAGAACACATGTGCAATCTCATACTCATGCATCTCAAAGGGCTGTGAAACAATCATTTGATGAGGCGGTCAGATTGATACAAAGATGCAGTGAAGTGGATTTGAACATTGTCGTACTGTGGAAGGTATGTATGGTTGTGGCCTTTGGTGATTTGGCCATGAAAGTTGACTGTTAGAAAATAAATTAATATGGGCTTCTGAACTTTCAAGCATACTCATACAAAATCTATGGATAAAATTTTTTTGTGAAAACAAGCAAATGAACTAAAATGGTGTCAAGAAGCAAAGATGGTTTTAATAACTGTTACTTGTAATAAGCATGTTTAAATGGTTTTACATTACTCTGGATGCACCCAGTTCTTATAAGTTCTCTTCTTAAAAGAGAAAATTGTGCAATCTTAAACTAAGAGATTTACCAATGCTTGCTTTTATCACAGAACTGTAAGAATGACCCAGTCTGTTTAGAAGAGAAAAATCTCGTTTACCAGAATGCAGATATTAAGTGATGGAAACTGGCAGTCCTAAGCAGTTGTACATGAATGCAAAATTAAAAGCATACACATATGTTTTGCTAGCTTTTAGGAACAGTACGTACTTCGCTTAAATTAGGGGGAAGTCAGTAATTCTGTATTATGAAGCTTATGATAGTTTCTGGCCTGCTAATATCTTTGTATTATTCTGTAGGCATATGTTGTGGAAGACAACAAGCAGCTTATTTTGGAGGGCCAGCATCATGTTGCCCTTAACACAGTTGGGAAAGAGGCTTTTTCATTTCCTCAGAAGCAGGTAATCTAGTGTGAAGTTTTAATTTACAATTGTTTTTCCCAAAATAGACTTGATATGTTTTCTTGTAAATAAGCTTGATGCTTTTGTAGAATCTTAACATCAGAGAGGTGTTATTACTAAATAATACAGACTGTCTGACTTCAGCTTTGATTAATCATCTGTGTTGAAACAGCTAGGCTCAGTTTAAAGATGAGAAAAGCAAAATACAACTAACTATAGTGCTACGCAGTTGTTGGAGTAACCTGTTCTGTGGTATTTGAGTGTAGAACTAGCGGCTTATTAATGGTATTAAGTCAAAGTTAATGATTACTTCATAACAGTGACATGGTGGAATTTTTTTCTGAGTGTTACAAAATCAATTTTATAAATTCTGCTACTATGCATAACTTAAGTCAAGACCTTCAGCGTGAAATGTTAGAACAGCAGAAACACTGGAACAGTTAAAAAAAAACATTGAAAGCTCCATTGGAATTGATCAATTAATAGCAAATTTTTTCACTTTGAAGTTTTATAGCCTGTTTGATTATTCAAAGGAAATAGCATCTGTAAGAAACTAGTGAGTGTCTCCTGTTACATGAATCAGTAACTATGGAAGCTATGGATATGATTCTGTAAAAATATCTATGCTAGTCGCAGTTTATATATGTGAAGACGACTAATGTGGAAAATAAAAAAGAAACAAGTCTTGTACTTGTTTAGTCTTCTGCTGAGCAGTATGTTGCTGTTCCTTCTTGCTTTGGTGCCATTCTCCTACTGTGTGTCCTTTTTTTTTTTCCCAATGTTACCAATATCAGATATAGCTTTTAGTGAGCTCTTACTCAAAATTGCAGAAAATAGTACTATGCATTAATTTTGTTAAGAAAACAATATAGGACAAATGTCTTTGTATAAATATCATGCTATAACGTAAGTAGTGAATTATTCTGAAGCTGTGCACTTGGCTTTGGTTCATAAGCCTTTAAGTATTTTTACATCATTAAGATGTTTTTTCCATTTAGTTCTTTGTGCTATGTAATAGATGGGAATAGGTCAAAAGGGGCGTGCAGTTTAAGCTAAACTGGCTGTTGTTCATTGATATTGAAAAATAGGAAAATTTTAAGTTCCAATGTCTGAAGACTTTACTTTGTTCATTGCACATTTAAGAATTAAAAAACACCCAAAAGAAGATTAAAAGAGACTAGTAGAGAAAATAACATACCTAATCTATTAAGAATTGTGTATTGTCTTTGAATTATCTTGCTCTTACATTAACTTTACACAAGCAGTGAAAAACTGGGGGGGAGAAAACACAAACATTACTTCTAACTTCACATTTTCAGTATATAATTTTGAAACTTACATTGTAACATTCGAATCGTTTGTCCTGAAAATCTGTATTTATTCTCTAAGTCATAATTGGGGTTGGTAACTCTTAAAACCGCTCCTGAATGTCTTGTGCTGACAGTATGGAAGTCAGTTGTTGTCTGTGGTCTAGACAGCAGAGGGAGATGGAGATGCATGCTTTTTACCAAGACATGTTGGCTGTCAGTCCTTAAGTGATAAAGGACTGCTCTTACCTGGAAAACATAATTTTATTTGCAGATCCTGAACAGTGTGTCACCCAGAATGCAAGAGTCTGCTCCCTGCATTTCTTGTGCTCTATTTGTTGCTCTTCAGCAACTTTCTTCTTGACTTGAACTGCTTCTGCCTTACACTGTTGCAGCCAGCGAAGGCATTTTTGTGTCTCTGGCAATACAAGCAACCTCAACCAAGAACAGTCTCACAATAGACATGGAGAGAACATGAACAAGACTTCTCTTTGCTCCCCCTCCTTTATTTTTGATTTTAAGCCTTCTGAGAAATTACTCAATCCTTAGTGGAATTCAAATAACTACATTAAATGAATCAGGATAGCTTGCTTTATATTTTGGCTAAATTCTATGTACTGGTTGGCTTCTACTGGTTTGTCAGTTACGGTATATCTCAGACTAATTTTTTGCCAGCTTTTAAGGATTTAGTTTGGATTTATAGAAGATTCTAGAATTGTTCAGGAGAAACATGGCTGCAGTAAAACACTGCAGTAGAAGAGCAGTAGTCTGTATTCATTGTCACTTAACGTTTCTCAAGTTCTTCCAGCAGTTACTGGTTGATTGGTCGTTGGGTGCACTGGTATGAAGTCATCTTTATTGTGTATCTGAGCTAAGGTGTTAGACTGTGGACTGAGATGCGAGGACAGGTGGTTGCTTTGGCTTGGTTCACTGTGGAGCATGCAATGCGTACAACAGGGATGTGGAACAGACAGCAGGATGTGATTATTCCTGTCTTGTGCTAGCATAACTTGACATAGTATTTGATAAAATCAAGATAAAACCTCTAGTTTCTATAAAACACAAGATAGTGGGCCTTGGGGGAGGCTTAAAATCTTTTTCTGGGTAAAATTTCTGCGTGTACCCATGTAAAAAGAAAGAAAATAACAGTAAAATTCTATACAAATTTAACTTGGATGGTGAAATGCGTGTGCTTCCTTTCCTTTTCTTCCCATGTTTGTTCAAAACTACAATTTCTAAACTTAGGTCATTCTAACCAAGACAATAATAACTATGACTTTGAAGCTTACTGGTTTTCTGTCATTGAATACAGATTATTTTTTGTTGTTTACACTACGCATTTTTTATTTGTTTAACTGAATAGCACTGCTCTTGAGCATAGGTTACTGGACACAGTAGACTGAGGTGATGTGATGAACTACTCTAGATCTTGGTTCTAGAAGTTTGGAATCATAACACCTAGTATGCTGAAGGAGCACTGAAGGAATATTGGCTTTGTTAAAGCATTTATGTGTTTCATATAGAAAGATGTGTGAATAATGTGGGTAACACTTACCTTCCTATCACTTCTCTCACTTGTATTTTTGAAAAAATGGCCTTTTCCTGAAAAATGCTAAATACAGTTTATTTCCTGGAATCAGAAACACGGAAAGTGCCACAAAGTGGTATGTTATAGGCACTAGCAACTAGGTGTTAGTAAAGTGAATAGGTCTGAACAGATGTGTTAGCAGTAGCTGTTTGAGTCCAAGTAGTAAAAAACTCACTAATATAAAATAACTGGGTATTTGTAACTAACGGCTGTTCTTTTTTGACAACGATACTGTTATGGATTCTGTTTCTTTTCTGAAACTTGCTTTCAGGATTCAGGTTGTTTTAACTGAAGGTCAATTTATGATTACATCTGAAGCAAAGCTGTTCTGTCTCTTGTTCTTGACCTTTCTGCCTGAGCTTAGTAAAAGGACGAGTACCTTAAACATCCAGTCAGAGTCAGGGCTGTTAATAAATATTACTACTTACTGTTGTCTCCCATAGTTTTCCAATTTAGTGAATTTGATCCAAAAGATTCCAAAGGAAGAGCACAGTTCAATATGGTGGAAGTAGTAGCATGGGGCTGGGGCATTTACCACCCTTCTAATTGGCACAGACTTTCCACTGACGGAAGGTGAGCAGTGATCTGGTAGAGGCTTGTCACTTGGGCATGGCGGCACGTGGGGAATAGCGCATCCATGCTTTTGAAACACATTAGCATGTGAGTGTAAACTTAGTTTTGGCTGAAGTCTAGGTGAGAGAAACTGTCTGAGCGTGTGTTAGATCAGGCATGTTTTTTTAAAAGGTACTGTCCCCATGTACAGCCCTCTATTTCTGTTGTGAAGTGGTTTTGTAACACAGAAAGCGGGTATCTTCCAAGCAGAGTTAATTCATGTGCTCCAGGACTGCACATGATAAGCTTCTGTGCTGCTCATTCAGTCCTGGGCTAGACCAGTGGATTAGACCAGTGCTTGCCCAAAGTAAAATCCATAAAATGCATATAATACGAATGCAGGCTTTTTTGCAGTGTTGTATTTCAGAGATGATAATTTTTGGTAATGCTGCTTGATGTAGATACAACTTAAGCAGCAATAGTTGGGTGGAAGTCGGAATTTTTGAAAGGTGGGAGAGGCTAAGGTTTAACTAACTTTAAATAACTTCATTTTTCCTAACAGTGAATTACTGACATCTGTGTTAGTTCAGAATTTCTTTTTTTACAGAATACGTGGGAGGGTATACTTGAATCAAACAGATTTGTTGTTGGAAGGGATTTAAGACTTTCTTTAAACAAGCTTGGTGGGGGGAAAGCAAAATTCTTAAGGGTAAACATCAGGAACCAAAGGGTACATTTTTCACTCTGATGTATGAATTAATGTAGCAGTTACTGTACCAGTTTGGGAGGACTGGCTTACGCTGTTGTCATGAATGAAATATTCCAAATAGCTGAAAAATTGTATCTGCTGCCTTACCCATTGGTGGACTGCAGAGCTGATAACATTTGTGCTTTCAAATGTGTTATTACTGATGTATTAGTAAAATATGGTTCCTGGAGTCATCATTTCTATAATTAGGAGCTTGAATGAATATGCGTGAGTTGCATGGTGAAGGAAACCAACTTAAAGTTGAGGTTTTAAAATGGGAGTTCTCTGATCTAAAACAGGAGGAGAAAGACCCATCACTTGAGATACCTTTCTTACTCTTATTCTGTTGCTTTCATGTTCTGCTTTTACTTATGCTTAGTGTTGTTTGAGAGTTTCCTATTTAGGTTTTCTACTCTGTTTATATTGGTGCTTCATACTTGACTGGATGTGCTAATAATCCTTTTGACTATGTGTAACTTGTGATTTATGGGGCAAATGTGCTGAATTTCTATACAACTTGTAAATCAAATTGTGGTGTTTAATTTTTCTTCTGGTATATTTGAGAGCACATTGTGCCACTCATTGAAGATTGGTTTTGAAATTGAAAACTAAATTGCCTAATACTACATAGGGAAAGTCTTTAGAATGACTGCATGTGACGATACCATCAGTTCTACCCATCTGATAGAAGGGAAGAACTTTTCAATTTGGAAGGTCAAAGATATTAAAGAATGCATTATAGGCACACCTGTCTTACATCTATCAGCTAATTCAAAAGATGCTTTGAATGGTGTGGATTTTGACTTTTCCAACTTTTGGCTTAGTGCTGTTGCAGGAGATACCTAAATCCAGTGTGAATGACTCTGCAATTAAGTACGGATAATATATGACTTTGTTTCAAAGTAACAAAACATCAGACTCCAAAGGTCCAGGGCTTTTTGTAACTGATGAATAAGTGAAGATGTTGAGATTATTCTGTTTGGAACAGTAAGCTTGTGTTTAGCTTTTAGGTATACTTGTTTGAAGCTGGCCTTTGTAGAGGGCTCCAGGCAGCAAAAAGCTTTCTAAAAATAGAAACAACTATCCTAGCACCAATTGCACAATTGGTAGCACTTGGAAAGTAACTGTGAATCCCAAATAGTGTGTCAGTGCTTCATTTGGACTTTCA
Source organism: Tyto alba (assembly GCF_018691265.1). Taxonomy (NCBI): domain Eukaryota; kingdom Metazoa; phylum Chordata; class Aves; order Strigiformes; family Tytonidae; genus Tyto; species Tyto alba. The sequence goes on from NW_024881301.1 coordinate 4,179,241, forward strand.
GCTGGGGTCGAAAGTAACTCATATCCGCAATAACTTGCTATACAATTTTTAAGCTAGTCTGCATTATTAAATTCTGTCATTGTTGGCGTGTTCCTGTAAACTTCTGTTTGCTTTACTTTGCATCTGTTTTGGGAAACCTGGCTTTCCTGTAGTGAACTTCCCAGGGCTGGTGATGGATATTTTTTTTTTTTTTGAAGGTACAGCTACTTAGGGAACTGTAAATGCTGTTCCTTTTTCTTAGAAACAAAGCAAAATCAAACGCTAAAAAAACACTGCAACAATAGCACACTTCTGTGAAACTTGCACAGATTGTGATTTCACAAGCCACTGTGAAATCTCTGTCTCAAAAGATGGTAACAGATAAATCATACCAGTTCTTCTATAATGGTTAAATATAAAACACATTGGAAAAAACTGTGAGCTTCATGATGCTGTAGACTTACTTCTCTGGAGTTATAATTCATAATGGAAAACTATAGCTTCTGTGATGGGATTTCTTGTGTTGCACAGTACCTTATGTCAATATTTTAAATATCATTCTGAATTTGTGTTTCAGGAATTACCAGAAATGGGTCTCTTAAAGTTTCTTCGACCAGAAAACACACCAGTACCTGCGAGACCCACACCAGAGCAGCTTTCTAATCTTATCAAGACAAGTCTTCATTATCCAGAGTCTTTCAATCATTCTTTTCATCAAAAAAGGTTCGTGCAATATTTTTCTAGAAACTTTTGAAATATTGTTAATTTGACATAAATCTGGTATGCAAGGGTGAAATCTTGCTCAAGTCTTAAACCCACTGGTTCAGAATTGTATAAGTAAAAATGAAAGTTTCATATAGAGAAAAAACAGGCTGTTATTCAACAGTTCACAGTTTTAATGTTAACTAGTAAAGTTATCAGATTTACTGAAAGAAAAATGCTCTGCTGCCTTTGTGTTTATCTTTGGTGTCAGAGTAAACAGTGTAACTACTTTGAGGAGCTAGACAGAACGAAAGGGGTACTTTAAGTCAAAAGAGCTGCTGTGTCTGCAGCATCTGACTTGCCAAGATTAACTGCACATGGTTCTGATTTATTTCAAAAGGAAAGATGGTAACAGTTTAGCTCACTGGGACATGTCTCCTGGAAGAATATCAGAACTAACCTCTGTCAAAAAGCAGACTGCTAGAGTGAATTAGTTGGAGCCTCTAAAATCCATGAGTCTGTTCAGATCACTTTCATTTTGAAAAAGCCCTCTGGATTCCTTTCTCGGTATAAAATTAATTATACTTGAAACATAAAGATACCTATTTAGGCTTGAATTGTTTTATCCTAGAACTCTACGGTGTTATACTTTTTTCTAAAATTTCAGTTAATAAAAGTTGCTGAAGGAAAGGGATTTCTTTCTTTATAAAATCTAACATTTAAACGTTTTATAAGGTCGCATATTTTAATGACAGTTACAAAGCATGCGTTATTCCAGTAACAAGTTCATATCTTATTCGTTATAGTTGCTAATTGTTCTTTTCTTGTTAGGCAAGTTTAGGATATTTAAACTGTTAAGCCATGGCAAGGAATTCCAGTGACACAAATTACTTGTTGCATACATAGAGCTGGTTCAGCTGCAGTAGTTTGTGTACCTGCCTGTGAATATCTAGGTCTGCCTTGTTGCAGACTATTTATAAAAACAATCATAGTAATTATGAACAAGCAGAATATCAACTAACTGTATCAGTATTCAGGGTAAAGGCTTAAATTAACACCTAATGTGTATGTGCTGTCTGTTCCATTTGGGCACTGTTCTGTTTAAAGTTCAGGCCAGATAACAGCAATTCCTCTACAGCAGAAAGTGCAGAAGAAAAGGATCTAGAAAATAGATGCTAAACAGCAGTTCAGAGAGTAGCATACTAGACCTTGTTATCTCATTCTGAAATATGTCTTGTCATAACAGTAGATTTCCTGTAAACTAAGTTATTTATGATTTTGCTAGTCTTCCTCAGCTGGGTGAAGGAAGGTGGTAACTTCATTTGTCTCAATTGAACCAATGCTGTTTTGCCTCAATTGCTTTTATTATAAGAAACTCTAGTCAATGTAAGTGATTGCTATGTATACTGTTTTACTGTTGTATAATAATTACATGTTAACTTTATATTACTTGAAATTTATTTTAACTTTTAGAGAGTATAATTAAGACTATCCAGAGTAAGACTTTTTTCCATTACTGTGGAACTATTTCTCTTCACAGCCTCTGTCTGGTACCTGTCACTCTCCTACTTTCCAATTGTTCCCAGGCTGTTGTAGATGTAATGATTGATTTGCGGCATAAAACAACAAGGTAATGTGTAAATGTTAATAAAACAATAATTTCTGAGTGCTTCCTGGTTTTTGTGAGTCTTGTAATGTTTTGACTGTATTGAATATCCGGAATAAGATTTTTTTTTTCAACAGTGGCTTCTTTGAACGAATGAAAGGTGACAAAGGCTTCATACAGTCAAACAAGAGTCTTCAATCAGTGCTCGATTTTACTTTGCTTTTGACTATTGCTCAGGCAGGACCTTGAATTGTGACTGTTGAATAGTTAAACTGCAGATCTTTCCTGGAAAAGTGGAAATGCTTTTGAACTAGCAAAGTATGAGCTTCAGCAACCTTACTTTATTAAAGATACGTTGTTGGGGTTTCATTTTTAAAATGTCAAGTAATTTGTAGAAAACGACTTTTGAAGCTTAAACAAGTACTTCCTCCTGCAATTTGGTTTAGTATAAAGTGTCATAGAACCTTAGGTATTCTTAAGACTTCCCTAGGTTTATCAGCTGATTCTTATGGTTGGCTTTTTGCTCAGAACTGTAGTATTATGTAATAAAATATTAGCACTGAGGAAACATTTTGTGAATTGTTTCTAAAAGTTTTACTAAGAATTCTGTGGAAGAAAGAATTCAGTACCATGACATACCATTGTTAATTATTCCACTTCTGTTAAAACAGGGCAATTTAACTCATAACTTGGGTAATACCACCCCCTCCTGCCCCCCCACCCTCCCAGTAGTCATGGTGCTACTTGATCTGCTTACCACAAGATAGACTTTGTGGGATCCCTGGCTGAATATCCTTGGCAGGGGTTAAGGCAGATTGTGAAGACATTGAGGTAGGCTTAGTCATGGGGAACCTTTGCTGCTTGCCAACAGTCTGTGTAGGCAAGTAAGAAACTAAAAACCCAGGGCCTAATACACAGGTTTAGAAATAGAGGATAGAAAATTTAAGTCTGTTTTATTTATCAGTTAAGATTATGAAGCAATTCACTGATCTGGTGCGTTTTCACAAGACGATCATGTTTTATAACAGTCTTGTAACACATGTCTCTGAAAGGACAGTGCAGTCATGTGCCTTGAAACTTCCTAAAAACAAACATCAAACCAAACGCACCTCCCGCCCCCAAACCAACATATTAATGAAATGTCTCTAAAGCAGTGTATACTCATGTTGACTATTTCTGTGACATGCACTCTGATTTAACTCTAGTTCTTGGGTCAGGCCCAAGAATACCTTATGTAAGGATTCCAAAAACTGTGACAATTTGCATCTTGGTACTATGTGTATTGTTAGTGTTACGTGTTGGTTATACAAAAATCTTGGAATACTCTGGAATTCATCATTATACATATATGTATAATTAATGTTCTGTAGTGTACAGTATATTAGGGATCAAAGAAAAGTTTTAAAGCTTGATGCTAGTCCATCGAAGCCAAGGGGGAGGGCCACTGTAAAGGAGTGTGTTTAAGTGTGAGCCAAAACACTAAAAAGTGTTTGTCAGGAATTAAGGACCTGGAGTTAAATTGAGCTGATGGGTGGGCATCGGGATCCATAAAGATACCCAAGGGGACCTTAGGTACTGTGTTTTGGTGTGTGAGGGATGGTGGGATGTGTGTGTTTGTGAACATAGATGTAGTAGGAAAAAGGATTTACAGACATGACCTTTTTTTGAAGCTGCATTTAGCATCTTGGTCAAATGTTAAGCGCAGTTCTGTCTATACCTGTGATTGCAAATGTTGTCCTTCCAAAGTCTAGTTTTGTCTTACCTTAATCTCTTAAAGATAAGGGTGGTGGTGTGCGAAACAAAGCGAGCATGATGCATTTGGGGAAGGCAGCGACTTAAAGGAAATTAATGCAGGCAGGCAGTAAAAAAGACTCAGCAACTTCCAAATCATCAAAGATGACTGACAGTGGGCAGTATCTCATCCAAAGACTGCCAGAATTGTAACTTAAGTTTCCAATTCATGGCTTTTGGAAAGAGGTTTTCAGAAAGCATAAGCAAGTATCTCTTTGTAAAGGGCCAGTGACAGACACACAATGCATTCTGAAATCTTGGGAAAACTTGAGGCTGAGGGAGTCAAACAAACTGGTATGTATGTTTCAAATACAGAGAAATAACTGTTACCTTCTTTTTCAGCCCAGAAGCACTAGAAATCCATGGATCTTTTACGTGGCTTGGGCAAACACAGTACAAGCTTCAACTTAAAAGCCAAGAGGTCTATAGCTTGCAGTTGAAAGCTTGCTTCGTTCATACAGGTGTCTATAATCTTGGAACCCCCAGGGTATTTGCCAAGCTAGTGGACCAAGTTACTTTGTTTGAAACAAGTCAGCAGAACTCCATGCCTGCACTGATTATTATCAATAATATCTGACCACTTCCAGAAAAAAATCACACTAAAAGACAAAATAAATGGGATTCTTTTCTTATTGCTGGTTGACATTTTGCTGCAGTTTTTGGAAATAGCACCTCAAACATCTAACTTGTTACTAAAGATTGTGTAGGAAAAAAAAATAGCAAAATATTCAGACTACTTGTCAATCTGTTTCTCAATGCAACGCACGTTGGACTGAAAACACGTTTATCCTTTTATAATGTATTTCTTCTCTGGTAATTAAGATATTCATAACACAAAATACTCTTTAACTCCAAATCTGAACATATTTGTATGTCCTATGCCCTGTCAAAAATGCGGCTTGACTGCTGTTACAAGTTCCAGCATGGTGTGTTAATATTTGTGGCTGTAATAGGATATGGTTCAGGAAGAAACCCTCATTGGCTTTTTCCTGTCTGAAGCCATTAGACATGATAAATCCCAATCTTACTGTGAAGTTCAATAAGGTGTCTCAAATCCATTTCTGTTCCTCAGTTCTTTAGTTTAAAATTTTGTTTTGAGTTTTCATGTCTATGGAAACTGGTGACCTTTCAAGGTTTACATACAAGTCCCACCTAAGGTGTTTCAGAAATAATTTCTTCAACCAGTTTGAGTATTTTCTCATTCATCTCAACACAGAATGCACTATTTCACAACCATGAGATTGTCATTTGAATTGTCACTTGCTTTATTATGTAACTATAACAATTGATCAGTTTTAAAAAAAAAAAAATCTACTCAAGATTTTCAAGAAATGTATTATATTTATAACAAATGTACTGTAAATAGAATAAAACATACACCATATTCACTGTATGGACTTGTGGTCTTTTTTTCTTTTTATAGAGCTGTAGCAATCTGCAGGTGCTGATACTGTATGTATATTCTGTACTGTCTTCATTCTGGCCGTCTTTGCTCAAGGTGAAGTTCCTGTCCTATTGCCACTTGTAGTGTTGGCGTACACTGAAACTTGTAGTGGCTGCTGTATTTGCCTTTTGCGTTCTTACCCACCGTTCCCAGGTACAAGTCCCAGAATTCAGCTGTCTAGGAAGTCTCAGTTACTTGATACTGGGATTTTTTTATTTGAGTAATAGGTGTTGAGTGTAGGGAAGACTGTGTGAAGCAATGCAGTGCAGCAAAAGAAGCTAGGAGTTAGAATTATGATTTATGATGGGTTGGCTGAGGGAAATTGAGCACCTAAAGAATCCTGAGACTTCAGATGCTCTGCTGTATCTTGTGGTTGAAGGCAATTTCTTCACAGGACAACACTGACAATCAAAACAGTGTATCTTCCTTCAGATGAATTCTCACATGGAAAACTGTGCCCATGTGTTGGACCCACAGAGATAATGAAAAACAATTGTATTGAAATGAAAATGATCTGGTCTTGCTATTGAGCAAATAAGTCTCTCAACAAAGGCTGAAACTCTGCTACTCACAGAACAATGCTCCCTCAGAAGAATCCTGTGAACCTGCTGTAAGGTGCAAGAGCTTCCTACTATGTCTGTGACAGCAATGCTACACCTCAAAGTAGACCAAAATATCACATCTTCCTTCAAGATAGCTAGAAAAAGCCCTCAAAAATTACTAGATCCAGGGGATGTTGTTTTCGGGAATCCAATGAATTTGTGTTTTTTACTACTTCTGTAACATAAACCCATGAAACTTGCCAAGCTGGGCTTTTCATTGAAAAGCAAAATGCCCACTTATGTTCTGGGCATGGTGGGGAATTTGGAAATTATTTAGTCTCGTATTGCATAAAACACATAAATAATTTCGTACATCAGTGAACTTTAAAAAAGGTTTTTTATTTGAGCCATGTCACCAACAAAAATGCTCCTTAAATAAGGTGACTTCTGCCATCAATTTCATACATAAGGGCATGCGCTACTCCATCCTGCATTATGGGAGTTCAGATGGTTCTAGGCTGCTTTGCCAAAAATTAGTGAAATGCTGTTTTGGCAGCTGACTGTTTTGTGCAATGCAAAAATGGAGTAAGAAGGTGTTATAGTAACCAGTAGGCTGTAAATACGATGTAGAAAGCATGCAATATTTATTAAGGCATACTTTGCGAATTAATCCATGCAGCTGCTGACTTCTACACTTTACATCACTTAAGTTTGAGAATGAATTCTAATATTTGAATCTGTTGCATATATGAACAAATTACATTCATAGTATGGCAGCTTAATTTTTTATTTACATGCTATTCTTTCACTTTTTTTTAGTAATTTAGCCAGCCAGTTCTAACTCTCTCCTATAAAAGAGCAAAATTAATCTTCCTGGTTTAGTTTTCATGTTCACCTTGAAGCAGGATGACTAATACTCCATATATTTGTAGTTTGCTTACAGAATGCATGCAATCATTAGTATGTGTGACTTGGGGCAGTATCTAGTGGTGTTCTGCTTATGAACTGTCACATCTCCAAAGTACTTACAGTTAAATCTGCTTAAGAATATTAGTGAATAATGCCACCTGGAGGTCATGGAAGTGAATGGGTGCCTAAATGGTACAAAAATTCAGCTTAAATTGCTTTCAGAGTCATGTATGACACGATCTGACAAGGGTGCTGGGGAAGCTGCCTGTCACGAGGAGTTAAAGAGGGAATGCAGAAAGCGTTCAGAGGGAACAGGCTGAATATGTCTTACGAAAGAGAACTAGGGGAAGGAGGAAGAGAGGATCAGAGTTGGACAGAGCTTTCCAAGTGAAAACTGAGGCCCTTTGCCGTAATGAAAAATAAGGATGTCCGGGTGGTGCCTTTAGGCAGAGTGATTACCAAGGGAATGAACTCAACTGCTGCTTTCTTGAAACAAGAGGACCAGAAGTCCATCCATACAGTGGATTTAGAATTCTACAGAATGCTGGACTTTCATGGTACAGTTATTAAGACAGGTAATATTCTCCTGATACTCAGCATGAGTGAAAAGTTATGCTCTCTCTAGGAGCTGGTTACAACTTAAAGTTTGGAAGTTTGGAGATAATTGGTCTTTGTCACACATTCTGGATTGATACTAATTGCTAAGAAATCCCCTGAAGTCCACTTAATTTAAAAACTGTTTCCTGAAATTAAATTTAAAAGCTGCTTTGTTTCTGAAATCATGCACTTGTACTGAAAAGACTTTTAAACTATCTCTACAGTGAAACAAGTAGGACTAGCTGCATAGGGTCAGTGAAAAATTTAGAATGAGGAAAAAAAAAATGTAAAATGATCTTTTTGGAATTCAAAATAATAAAACTTTAACTTTCTAACTACAAAAAGGACAATGATCTAGTTTTCTAGTTTCTCCATCACATTTTCATAACAACGAAATTTTCCTAAATAAAAGGGAACTTCTCTAGTTAGATTTCCCAGATACTTTCAAATATTCCGCTCAAAATACTATAACTTTTGCATCTCACTTTTTAGAGTGATAAATGCAATAGGAATTATCTTGTAAAAATCAAAAGTAAAATCAGAAAGAGTGTAAGTGATGCCCCAAAATATAGGTATTTCCTGGGAAAAGCACCACAGACATACTGAGAAGGCTATGGATAAATCACAATAACTGTAAAATGTGTCGACTATAATGGCTTTATAGATATATAGACCATTATAGGGAAGAAAAACGATCTTATTTTTATCTCCATCAAGAACCTGATACTTGACCAAGGGCCATTTTAATTCAGTTTCATTCCTATCTATCCTTACAGCTCATGTAGTTTCTTCTGGTCCATGAAGTATGTGGATCTGGAGACTCCTGCTCCTCTAGCAAAGAAGTCCAATTTTGAGATTAAGAGATGCAGTTGGCAACATGCACAGTCAAAAGTTAATCGTGGTTATGTATTCCATTTATTTCAAACAGAATGAATTCAGCAGGAACATGCTCCTAAAATCTATTGTTTTCCCATAACTCAAAAACTGGCAACCAAGGATTTCTATAATATACCAGAAGAGGACCTCCCAGATGTGTAATGTTGTATTTAATCTGTAGTTTGTCCTGCTGTTTATCTTTTCTGGTAAGAAGGTGCAAGTTGTATATGTCATGTCTGACTGTATAACTGAAATTATTTCTCAGTGCTGATTCCTGAATGAGGCCTTTGTCACAGGCTGTTAAATGTTTTTACAGTTCTGATGGACTTTGTAGGTGGACAGGACACTGCAACAAGTGCAGTCAGGGGAGCCACATCAATACAGCCAGTTGGGTTGCTGGGGATGTCCACAGCGACAGTAGACATTTCTCCATCACGTATTGCCATCACGGAAGTCAGTGTCTGCAAATTCAGAGAAATACTGCTGCTCCAGAATGATACACAAGAGGTATGTAAAACCCCCTTCTATTACATATGCACTGAAAGCCTGCACGTGGGTGTTACTCACTGTTCACCAAGGGAGTGGACCTTTCGCCTGTTGTGGGCATGAATATGGCCTTCAAAGTCAGACATTCGTGCCTGTCAATGTAATATAGATCTTGTTCTGGAAGTCTCCCATGAGGATCTCCACAGTGCAGGACTGTGGAGATCTCCAGACTGCTAATTGCAAGCTGAGCTTGCATTTACTGAAGTCATACAGCTGAGTGAAATTGCTAATCGCAGGGCTGAGTAAGCTCAGCCACCCTCTTTCTTCAAACAGCATCCCTGTGTTCTCCAAATCTCTGCTCTTATCCTTGGCAATGTGAACCACGCTAGTGACCTGGCCGAAGCCATAGCTTCTGTCGCGGGACAAGACTTCAATCTGGGAGCTGCTAGCAGGCACATGTAAGAAACCACTGTCAGGGAAGGCAGAGCTTTGAAAGGTCTCTGAGGGCACAACAGTCACTTCTGTGGTCAAGCCCTTGTTGGCAGATACAAGCAAACTGTCTGTTGTCCAGAGGATGATGAAATTCCTCAAGGCAAGATTCTGGATACTCCAAAGTTTAGCAGGGCCTCTGGGAAGGTGGAATGTGGTAGAGTTATGGTCGAATGTATGGCTGTTTTCAGTACCACTGTATCCAAAATAGGCCCTTGCTGCCTTCCCTGCCCCTTTCTCTCCACTTCTGTTGATCACCAGGCCAGTCACGGCAAAGAAAATGAAATTGTAGGCCCCGAACCGGCACCCCCTGCTCTCTTGTACTGATCTCAACGTGTGTAAACGTGTAACGCCCATCCTGCGAAAGGAAGATGTGGCCGTCAGAGACGGAGTGCCTGGTGTTGTAAACAAAAACGGTCCATCTGAGCTCCGGGGTCTGCACCTACGTAGCAGCAATGGTTGTTTGAGAGCTCAGACACGGGGGACGTGACTCCCATAGATGGGACCCACCTCTTGAGGCTCTTGAAATACATGTAGACCCAGCCATGACCACCACCGAGACTCTGTCCTTGGGCGTGAAGGTGATGGTGCTGACAATGGCTTCCCTGTCCTCAAGTTTTTTTGAGAGGTTGCTCTCAAAAGCATCCTGGCTGATGAAAACGTTCTTCCCCAGGTACACGGGGAGCCCCACAAGCAGAGCCGCAGCCGTAGCTCAGCCACCAGCGCCTGCCAGGGCCCCAGCGCCGTGTCCCGTGGTGGCTGAGGGCCGGCGGGGAGGCTGCAGAGCAGTTCGCCCGCTTTCCCCCCGCCCCGAGAGGCTTTTCTGCTGACAGTCGTGGAGGGGAAACATGGAAGAAGTGATGGCGGCCACCCTGGGTGCTGCAGAGGGGCTGGCTGCAGCGCCTGGCTGGCCTGGGGTAGGGGCGTGCTGAGGGGAGGAATTTTAAAATGAAGAGGAGCTGCCTTCAGAGGGGTCATCTTCAGCAGGTGGGTTTCTTCACAGACTCTGCCATTGCCTGAGCCCAGGGAAGGTATTTTTGTTAAGCAGCTGTCCTGTATGGTTTCATTTCTGGGTGGTGGTCAGCAGGTTTTTTGAACGTGAAATTAAAGCTGCATAAGTATGTGATCCAAGCTTAGGTTTGAGTGCCACCTTCTCTAGCCCCTTGCAGGACAACCGCTGGCCTCGGGTGCTGGGGTTTTGAGTCCTGTCTCTCATGAGGTGACCTGGGGTGTGTCCCTCACATTCACCGATGCCCGGAGGGCAGCAGCACTGCCCGTCACCACACTGTGTTCAGCTAGCACAAGGGAACCGGTGCAGGTTAGAGACCTGCATGTCTAGATAGGGATTTTATCCGAATTATTGAGGGAGGTGGGGAATGGCCCACAACCACCCTTTTTTACTGGATCTTATGATGTTAGCAGCTCTCCTTCAACCACCTGAGGCTTCAGCCTCATCTGAATTAATCATGAGAAATCACCATGAATTGCACAGAAGGTACTGGCAGTCCTCAGCAGCGTGGGGTGTTTCTCCCTCCCTCCCTCCCGCAGCACCAGGGCAGTGGTGCAGCAGGCAGAGGGGAAAGGGGTGGCATTGCCCAACCCCGTGGAAGTGGAAGGTGGGAGATGAGACAGGAGCATTGTACAGCTCTCCAGTTATGCCATATTTTTCTCTCTGATTCTGAGAAATATAGTTAGTGGTTCTGTCACATTACTACTCCTCTTTATGGTAGTGGGAAATTGGAAGATTGCTTGATTCTGCTATTGCCTACTGTATTCACTGAGTGTTTTATCAACAGCTTTGTGAGAGTTAGCTATGCTGTTTTTAGTATTGAATTCCTGTTTTGGGTGTCATGGGAAATAGATAGAAATTGTATTGCTGAATGTAGGTGACTGCTTTGCTTTTTTATCCAAATTAAAGGAGTTGAGCACTGCTGCCATCTAGTGCTTTCTGCTTCTAAATGTCTGTTCTGTCTCATCAGTAAGTGGACGTAATTTTTTTTTTTTTTTTTTTTTTTTTTTTTTTTTTTTTTTTTTTTTTTAATTCTCAGAGCTGGATACTGGAGGTGTGAGGGGGTCCCAGATTATTTATGTATCAGCAGCTGGTGAATCCTGGAACCCAGGGGCCAACTACTGGGCAGGCTAAATGTGTGAGCCCAGCTGCTGGAGGGATCCACGCAGTATGTATTTCACGTTAGCAGACCTTCCTCCTGCTCAGTCATTTGTGTTTGTGACTTCTGTGTTTTCTTTCTGTATTGATCTGTGGGGCTGGCCACGTGTCATATATATTATATGTATGCATTCGTGTGTGTGCCTATTGGACAGACATGCTCAACCTCACTACTGGCAGACGCTGACAACATGGAGCTGCAGCAGACTTGTCTCTACCAAGTTCAGCAGCTCCTAACACCCTTTCAGTATCATTCAAAGCTTCAGGTAGATGAAGCAGGGGGAAAAAAAAAATGTAGGGAGAGCTCATTTCTATAATTAGAAACTTATCAATGGAAGTGCTGAAGATCTATTTCTCTCCCACTGAGTCCTTACACAGAGAGCCAAATAGTGTTCTTTATTATCCTTCATGTCATAGGTCATAGATAAATATTACTGACTCTACAGATTCAAGACTTGAAGCTAACAAAGGAAATGAGCACCAATTCACTTTCAGTTTTGCCTATGACTAGTTTTTTCTCAGATGTAAGTTCTCTTGTGGACTGTACCTTGAAACATTGGCTTTTCCATAAAGATGAGGATTATGTGTTCCTTGGTTAATATGCTTCTAAAAACTTTAGTCCTAGCTTTGCTTACCAAGTAGCCTGGGACTCCTCCTGGACTTCCCCCAGGACAGGGAAGGTCCCTAACCTATGTCTATGAGTGTAATTTCTTGAACTTTGGGAAAAGTTCTTAGTATTAGCAGGTGATACTGTTTCTTGAAACATAAACTTGATTACACTTTGATTTCACTTTTGGGATAGGGTTGTGCTAAGTTCAGCAGCAGAATACAGAGGTTCAAAGTAATTTCTCTTTGGCAGTTACTTACCTTGTGTGTTGCTCCAGAAGGAATGCACGAGGTGTCAATATAAAAATAGAAGAATTTTCACTTCTAATGTTCCAATTTGTTGACAGAGTTCCTCTTCAGCAGAAATAATACTCAATACCCATGGCCTGTGTGGATCCCACTGCATAGGTTGCATTTTGAGCTGTTATCAAATAGATACTCTTTCCATGTGTAAAACAGAAACATTTATGTATAGCATGTTTGTTAGGATAAAAAGACAAATATAATAAATTATTTTAGGTTGTAAGAAACATTCTGTCAAAGTGCTAGAGTGAGTGGAAAATACCTGTGCTTTGGAGAGAAGGATAGTGTATGAATGGTATGATAAAAATGAAAAAAACAAAATTTTTTTGGTAATGGTTTTAATTATTTAAACCTCAGGTCACAATAGCTACATAATGTGAGGAAGCTCAGTAATATACCAAAGCTTTCTAAAGTAAGTTTTCCCTCCGCTGACTAAATCACAAAATCAACATTTCTATTATTCTTCAGTTGTAAAATGCAAATACAGCTGCGTTACTGAAAGCAGTCACCCTGCCAGGAAGACTGCTTGGAGGGGAATGGGATCATATGTGGTAAAACCACAGCTACACTCAGATTGATGGGGACAGAATTTATCTTCAGCTTTGTTCCCAAAGATATATAAATCCAGGCTTCCAACTTCAGTCAAAAGATTTCTTCTAAAACTCATGTTCTAATTCAATATCTACTGTGATATAGAGCTGTCTACACAAAAGTGTCATCTAGCCCAGGAATCAAAAGTCAGACATCTGAATTGCAGTGGATATAATAGATACTCCTGGATGTTTTTCACTTATTCTACTCTTATTCCAGTGAGATAAGGGATTATTTCTGAGTATATTAAAATATAAAGATGTCTGCAGTAATGGAAATCCTCTGAGGAAACTTCAGCTTTTCTTCATACGCACATTGCCATTACTTCAGTCTCTTGAAATCTTAATGTTTGCTGTCTTTTCAAAATTACCCTCGAATAATTTCATGGACAAAATTACTTCTATAGAGTAAAAACTAGACTGGAATGGAAGATAATAATTTTCTCAGCACTTCTGTTCTTAAAATCATGAATGCTGATTAAATGTGTTCCAGGACTGAGTGATTTCCTGATACCATTTAAATCAAGATTTATTTACTATGTATTTCTATCAGTTTACAGGAGTAAATCATTAATTTGTAAAATGTCACTTGGCTAATGAGTTCTGCTAATTGCTTTAGTGGTAGCTGAAAAAGTAAAAAAATAACATGGTTTAAAAAATGCTGCTTATAGACTATAGCAGTGTATAAATCAATTCGGCTGATGCTTGCAAATTTTATTCCTTTGGGTCTTCCTCTTTCTAAGTTAGAATAGATGTGCTGTTCTCCTGATAATTGTGGCATAGTTCCTTGCTCTGCTTCCTTCAGGATGATGAAAACTCTGCTCAAAAAAAAAAAAAGAGTCTGTAACTGTAGATTTTTACTTACCGAAGGAAACAACCTAGTGACAGTCTTTAAACAAGCACCTCATGATCCCTAGGTATTCTGAAGCCTTGGGTTGAAGGAGGTATTTCTGTATGTTGAGGAGGTTGCAGAGAAAGTAACAGCCACATCTGACCAAGAAAATAAATACTTCTTGAAATTCACAGGCAAAATATTTCTTTCTTCCAATATGCCCAACTCTCCCCCCTCTCCCTGCAGATGCTGCTGCCAGGGGCATGCCAGGGGGAGAGACAAGAATATGCTCGGGACATGGGCTCCACTTTTTGTAGTTGCTGACACCCAGGGTGATATTAATGATGTTTGCTGTTGCAGCTAAAGCCTGAGCTCTTGGACCCAGGTGATACTTTGAGACTCAGGTTATTGTGTTATGCACTGCTAGCTCTCATGATGTCAGGGAAGCACCTGAAAACGTGATTTTAGTGTACCAAAAGCTCTGCAGCCAGAAGACAAGCTTAATATATATATATGTATATCTATAAAATCTCTCTCTATTGCAATGCTATGGGCAACTGAAAGGAGCTGCTGGAGAAAGGAGAGGGCAGTGGCAGCTCAGAGCACTTCTGGCTCTGCTTGGGAGGAGCAGTGGGAGGCCTGTGGGAGAAGACTACCCCAGAAAGTTTTCCTGCAGTGACAGAACCGACTGGACACATCAGTCGAGTTAAGGGGACAAGGCTCAGGAATCACAATACCGGCTTTCATCTTAACATCTGTCCTTAAGGATCACAGCTTTTATTCTCCAGCCCACAGAAGGGAGATGTCACTGCCTTAGAGGTTCATATTCTCTTTCTGGTTGATTTTCAAATCCACTCTCTTCATCTGTAGATCAAATGAGCCCTAAGCATTCTGGATGAATTGTATCCTCAGCTACACTAAAACCATTATTACATTTACTTGTTCTTTTATAGATGCAAATTAGAGTGGAATGTTTCTTTAACTTATTGGAATGCCATTTAGCAATAGATGTATTTTTAGAGTAGTATGTAGAACTTTTCAGTATCAGAGCCACAAAAGATTGCAAGGAGATAGGGAATATTTTATTTTTACTTGTCAACACCCATTTTCCTACCAGGTAAGAACATTTTTCTCTGCAAGACAGAGTTCAGAGAACATGAGTGGATGCTGAACATACTCCTCTGAAAAGTTTTCTTCTATCTAAGGAAATACTATAGTTCCGTTCAGTATGTTGTGAAACTAACTACTGGCTAGAATTTTTCTGAAGATTTGGTAAGAATTTTCAGCATTTTACAATATCTTTTCTGAGGGTGTGAAACTTGACATTGATTAAGAATTCCATGAAAATATGTTCATTTTCTTAGTGTTGAGAAATTCCCATTAAAAATGGGATGTTTAAACCCCTGTCAGTGAAGGGTTTTGCATAGTGATATGCTTCTGTTACACAAGAGAAATGAGAATGTGTGCATTAGGATGACGGTGGAAATTTTGTTGTTGTTGTTGTTCTTGAACAGAATCTTCACAATGAAAACTTGTAAATTCAAGCATATAGGTTTGAAACTAGCAGCCTTTGTGTGAGCTGATGCTCTGCCTGGGCTGTCAGAGACACGTGCTCTGTACCTCAGTGGGGACAGGGAGGTGCCAGCCCTGCGGAAGCCCTGCAGTGCCAAGCAGCTCAGGAAGAAGGGTACGGGAACCCGCTCTTTCGCTGATCTCGGGAAACCATCCCAGGGGCAGCTGTGGGACCAACACACCAGCTTTAGCATCCTCAGGAGCAGGTGGGACAGAAGTCCAGAGACCCCCTGATTGCTCAAAGAGCTATGTGCCTGTGCTGTCTGGTGGTAAATGAAAAGGGGACTGTGCTCTCTGTATTCTTAATTAGAGCAGTTCACCAAACAGAATTGCCTCCTGCAGGTGTATTTGGTCTTGCTCATTATGAATGCCCTGCACCAACCATCTTAGTAAAAATTCTATATGCTGCTGTAGACTGTTAAGTTTGTTAAATAGGTAACTATTCTCATCAGGGGTACTTAGTCAGGTACAGCTACCTAAAAATGATGATACAACTTCAGCATGGTGTTACTTGTACAATAGTTGTGTGATGGACACATTGACCCATTGGAATGAGAAATAAATCCAACATTGACAACGCTGCAGTGGGCACTGGCTTCTGGCTGAGGAGAAAAAAAATCAGTATCTTAATTTCAAAATGCTGCTTTTATGCATGAAGAGTACAAACCCAACTGTTTGACATACTACTATGGTTTGACACTTGATACCACTGCTTAACAGAATCTTTGTGTCTCTGAAATGAAGTTTGCCATATTTCTTTAAGCAGACAGGACAAAAATCCCCAAGTCCTTTTTGGTTCAAATTTTGTCAAAGTCAAGGGGAGATTTGGATAAAAATGGAATAAGATCTTTAGGTTTTAGACTAATAAACAGGCATAATCATTCCCCTCCCTCTAGAACTTTTATTTATCTTTCCCTAATATCTTCAATTTATCTTTTCTGCTCATAATTCTTCATTTGTGGTATAATTTTTTCATGGTTCCAGTCAATGTTTTGAGTGGAAAACAACACTAACAACACTTGTTTTAGTCAATGTACAAGAAGTAGACTGAAATTAAAAACAACTTCATATTACACAAGTATTTTTAATCTTTCACTAGCTTATGCTGCTTTTCTTCATATTGTATGGGGATGCAACTTTGTAAACAGATGAGGTGCTCTGAAAAAATCATCCATAGTACTTATAAGATTCTTGAGGAAAAGTGGTTTGTTGTTGCAACCAAGAATTTTCATAAGAAAATTCTTGACCATGCAGGAGCATAACAAAGCACAAAAAAGGAACATATTCTGAGCATAAATTATAAAATATACAAATTTACTTTTAAATTATACTGTATTTTTTATCCCTAATTGCCTTTTCTCTTTAGAAGAAAATACAGTTTTACATTTTATTGTATTTATTAAATGTTATCCTACTAAGAACAGATGCACAAGAACTGGCTTTTGTCAATTCTTATTTCATATTTGATTATAGTTGTTTATACTCGGTGTTAATTTCTGCAAAGGCACAGTACTGTGATATGTTTTAGATAAAACACAGTATATTTTTAATTCAGAGTAATTTTTCTTTGTGTCTTGTATGGCATATCTAGTTCAGTGATTATAAACCTCTTCAAATTAGTTCTGAAGTTCTCATTTTAGTGTGTTTGTTCTGGAGATAAGACAAGCTGTCACTAGGCAACTAAATAGGGGTCTGGGGGGAAACAAATAAATACTTAATTCCAACTAAATTAATTCTGCATTTTTTGGAAACATTAGAGTCCTGATACTGGATCTAAGAGGAATTGATAGAGAAAATTAGAACTCTGAGCAGTGGTCACACGTGGGATCCTAAGAAGAGAAAAGAATGGAAAACGGTATCTGAAAAGTAGTATAGATTTATTGTTTGAAATCACCTATTCCTACTTTGTTATCAGAATGGAAGAAACAAAGATATAGCCATCATTCCTCAACTTGGATGGGAAGAGGAGATGAGCATAAAAGCCTTGAGCTCCCTCTCCCTCAGATTCCTGTAGAAATATTGGGAAAGAAGTAGGGGCTGATGGGCGCAGGTGGCAATTTGTGGCAAAACCCAAGGAAAATGATAGAGCTTTTCAGAAGCTAATCCACTTGTATTCATTTGACTTGTGTCCTATTATAGGATTCTATTTCTTTTGGAGACTAAATCTGTATCCTTTATGCTGCTTTAAAGAGTATTAGGCTGGAGGTTAGATGGCTTCCAGCAACGGTTGATGGATAATCACAGAACTCTTCAAAATTGCCACTCATGATGACTGTCTTCTATAAAAGCAAAATGAATCTGGTAAAACAAACCTGAAAATTACCGAGGGAAAAGTATTTTTATTGTGGCCCAGGCAGAAATTTGAGGCAGGTTTTGGGCAGAACTTCAAAAGGTGAAGAGGCAGACTGAGAACTGGGGGAGATTATGACTTTCTGGGTTCCTTGTATTCCCTCTTTATGACATGCAAAGCAGAAATAAAGGCCTCCCTGATTTTTCTTTCTTCTGTTTTTTTTTTTTCCTTTTTTTTTTTTTTTTTTTTTTAACTGATAAACCACTATCATTCCATTAAAGTATTACTTCACTTTAATCATCAGTGTAAATCAATCCAAATTCCCTAAGTATTAATTGTTCGGGTCAAAAGTAACAGCAAGGTTATATAGTTTCCTAGTTCTCCTTGAAGGTGCTATTTTGGGAGGGAATAGGATGTTTCAGGTACATATTGCTGTTTTGCCAGGAATTGTTATTTTGACGAATCCTTTTGTGGAGGTTTCAGCCAGTTGCCAAGGTCCTGGAAGGACATAAAAGGAGAAGACTCTGTATGTTAATCTGTGTCAGAAGCAGATGAAACTAAATTATCCTTTTAATAATAAGCTGATGTTGTGTTGCTGTGTCCTTTCACTTAGGACCCAGAATATGCAGTAAATGAAATATGGTGCAGCACTTGTGCTGACAGGATTTCTACCTAACAGGAAGGGTATGGTAATAGGCAAAGGTGTACATATGAAGAATGCAGCTTGAATCTCTAGGAAATTGCACAAGGATGCAAACTGATCTTGTGCAAAGAATTGTCCATGGGAAATAAAGATAAGAAAATGAAAGTCAAAGTTTATTAGAAGAGAGAGAAATTATTTGAGCAATGAAATATTATTGCTGGAATTAATATCCGAAATGCTAATGTAAAGGCTGAATGCTTGGCTTTGATTTGCACTATGGCTGCAGAATGAGACTTGAGTTATAAGAAAACACCCCCACACAAAAGGAATATGCGATTAAGCTGAGATCTGATACCCAAGTGAAAATATGGGCATGACATTCCCCACTAAAGACAGTCTTGCTTGTGGGACTTGGGATCCTAGGCTTGTGGGATCCTAGGGGACGTGCCATTGACAGCAACGGGTCTGAGATTGGAGAAGTACTTCCAAGTGAAGTGCCATTGGTGTTCAGATAGTGGCTCAAAGTAATAGCATTCACTGATACAGGACAGATGTGGATTCAAGCTGAAGGAACTCAAAAAGTCAGAGCACAGCCAGTACGACCAAGAAGTCATTCTGGAGCGGCATGTATATATATATATATACATACATGCACACACATACTTGGAAGCAATATGAAAACTGGAAGCAAAAATGTCCAGTCTACAAGCAACAATACAAAGGGTATGTGAAGCAACCACTTTGCATTTCTGTACTAGAGCTACCCCAAGAAGAAAAAAGCTACCCTCTATTGAGTGGGGAATGTTAGAAGTTACAACTAAGATGAATAATGTGATCAGCCTAGTCAAGAGATGCATGCTGCAGGTGGCAGCTGGCAGACCTTCAAGTGATATTTTTTCAATTAACGTTTTTAGAAGATTGACCGATTGACTTTCACCTGGATTGTTGAGCCATTTGCAGGGCAATCCCCACAGTCATGATAAACAGCAATATTTGACTGGAAATGCCATCTATATACTCTGGGAAATTTCTGAGTCAAGGAGTAAACCTGGGCTATTGACTGTATGTGTTTAAAGAAACAAGAATTGTTGTTAGGAGCAGAAAAGGGATATCACCTGCTTGTTGGGGAGTAAGGCTGGACACAAATAATCACAGGACAAGAGACATTTTTTCTGAAGGGAGAGAGTCATGAGATGTACATAGTAAACTTAGAGGTCTTATTGAGAAGAGTGGTTAGGAAATGGAAAATAGGAAAAAAGTGGTAGCCTCCGATTCAAACAACAGGAGTGAACTGTATTGCACCGCACCATGTGGTTCAGAACTTGAGGAAGCTGTGCAATGGTGTTTTCTCTTGGGATCCAAAAAGCAGCGGGAGGAGAGTCAGCAATAAAGGTGGCCAAAATACTGATGTCGAAGGCAGACAGGCTCTGTTTGCCTTAGCAGTGTTTTAAAGCCACTCAAGGGCAGGGATGGCTTTGAAGGCCAAAACCACCCAGCACGGGAGCAGCTGTGCCCAAGGCTCTGTGCTCTGTTAGGTAGGGCCCACACGCCAGCCTAAGGGAGGGATAGGGCAGGACTTGTTGGAGGAGCACTCCATCTAAAATGACAACTGTGTTTCAAGAAAAGAACCTTGGATCAGAGGCCTCTAGCCCTGTGTGAGCAAATCAAAGTCCCACTGTTACTAGCTTCCCAAAACATCTCAAATTCAACAGTCCCAGCAGCAGTGGAGCCAAAATCCCATGATGAAGAAGGATTGTGGTGTTAAACTTGGCTTCAATGAGCAACTTTAATTTTGTTTTGGATTCGAGCTTCTTCATAGTTTTGGTTTGTTTTTTTTTTTTTTTTTACAGGGATGTTCATTCACGGTAGCTGGTAATTATTAAACCAGTCTGACTGGGATAGCATTTACACTAAAGCTGATGGTTTTTTTGCTCTCCGGGAAGATAAACTCTATTTGGTTGGGCTGCCCACAGCTGAATTCAGTGGGAGTGGTAGGCCTAGATTCATAGATGTATTTAGGCCCACAAACATTAATTTGCTTGTTCATCAATACTTAGGTTATTTGGATTTTTAAAAGTACCTTTTAATGATAAAAAATGGTCCACGATGAATCTTTTTTCTTAAAGCATTGCTATTTTATATGGGTGAAGTTCTGTTCAGATTGAGATCCAATTTCAAATTAACAAATCATTAAAACATCTTGGAGTCTTCATGAAAACTGAGCAAAGAAATTACACTTTTCTGTGTGACCGCAGGTTAGTCTTAGTTGTAGTTTTAGCTTACCTCATGGCAAATAATTTTCCTAAGAAAGAATAAGTTTAGATTTATGAACATGGAGACCTTTCAGCTTCTTACCTAACATCTTTTGCATGAAAACTCATTATTGGTCTGTCTTATTTCTCATATTTTATTTCAGTATATTATAATAAAACTGATGTCTTTTATGATAGTAGTGCTACCTTGCACAAATATTATAGTTCTAATTGGCAGATTTTTAAAAGCGGCTGCAGCAACAAAACAGGGCAACTTTCCACAAAGTGGTCAATGAAATTTTATTGCAATATTTTATATCAGCAAAATGTTTAGCTTTATGAACCACTGCAGAAAATGTTTTTGAGGTCATAACACATTTTGTCACTAATACCCTTCTAGATTATGCTATTTGAAAGTTATTGCTGAATGTGGTCATATTTCCAAACTATGTCGGTGCATACCGATAGAGAAGGACAGTTTTTAAAGGCATGCTTATTCCATTTCTTTCAATGCATATCTGGTGCTTTATCTTTTCAGTTGGGTTTTGGTGTTTTTTTTTGTTTGTTTGGTTGGTTGGTTTTTATCTATCAGGACTCTCTCTTCATCTTTAGATGCCTAAATAGTTTTTTTGAAAATCTAGCTTTCTAAACTTATTTGCAGTACCCCAAAATCTTAATTTTCTCAACTGCATGTCTCAGCAGCTTTTCACATTACTCCAATCAAGAAAAAAATGGTGAGCACTGTTGAAAGGTCCATGCCAAATGATTCACTGATGAATCTTTTTCAATACACAACCCTCTTCTGTGATAAGAAGGTCATTTGGCTCCACAGTATTTATTACTGAGTGTGGATGACTAAGTATCTATAGGTCCTTTCATTCCACTTTGAACAACGTTGCATTGCAGTCTTTAAACGATAACATCTCTACAGAGGAATAAATATTGAGCTTAGAATTAGCACATTTTGAATGAATGCCTGTGACGATGATACCAACATTCTTTCTGGGTTCTTGTGGAGAATGTGTATATGCATATGGAGGTATGTAACCCTCGGTGTCCAAGGAACCAGTAGGACTCATTTCACCTTGTTTAAGTAAATCCAATAAAATCCCAACAAAAATTAGTTGAAGAATGACATTGAGAGACTGAGAAATAAAGAGCACTGAATATTTGAACACTCAATATGCGCTCTTGCTAGTACCATCATAAAACTATATTTACTTCTGTAACCCCAGAAGAGTCTCCTGGGGTGAATTATCACCGTATAGGTATTCCCTGTACAAAGTCCTCCTTCGTTTCCTGAAAGGATGAAGAACAGCTATTCAAACACAACCTGAGCAGCTGAATTTCCCCTTCTGCCTGCTCAAGATTTTTATGAAGAGACAAGCAGTGACTGGTGCAGCTGCAGAGGTGGAGGAGGAAGCCACGCAGCTCTCTGTGGCAGGAGCCAAATATTAAGGGTTACTAAGGTAAGGAGAAGTAGTCTTGGAGATCAGGGAATCTGGAAAGGCTCCAGTAACAACCAGTGTGGAGGTGTAGGAATGAACTGTTCAGCCTGCTTGTATTCTATGAACAGTGGCTAAAGGGTGCTTGCATGCTTGCAAGGTGAAGTTCAGAAAGTGGTGATATTTTGGAGGCCAGCTGATAGAGTTGGTCAAGTCAGAACAGTTTTCAGGTGTGTAATAGCTTTGAAAAAAAGATTCAAGTTTTCTGGGAGATGTGCTTGTATTTGGGAATGGTATACTATCCCATAATTATGCTTGTAACAGCAACAGTCTACATGACTTTGTGCTTTGTAGGAACTGGAATAAATGAATATAAATGCATAACTCAATGGAGGGAAAATAAAGAATGGAGAGAAGCCTTCGATTTGCGTCCTCCTCTGTATCACTATCATGTTTTGCTGGGAAAAAAATGTGAACTCTAAAGAAAATGGTTGCAGTTTTTTAGTACAAAAGTCTACATAAGAATGGTTTTAGCTAGAGGGATTTTTTAAATCCTTTTTTTTTTTTTAAAAAAAAAATATTGGAAATATATTATTAAATAGGAACAAGAATTTCAGCTCACTGCATGTGAATTGTGGCTTAGAGGACACTCCGAAATGAAGCTGTGTGGTTGGTGGCGTTGCTGACATGCCACCTTCCACCTCCCGCTGCCTCAGCGCCAGGCACTGCTGTTTTGGGGCCAGTTTCTATTTGCAGAGACATTTTGGGTTCGGCTTGTGCTGAAAGCGTGAACAAATCCAGCCCTGCTTGGCGCCAGATGTGGGTGCGGACGCTCGTGCGCTGTTTTTGTAGCTCTGTCGCGTTTGACCCACGGAGGCTGGAAGAGGTGGGCTCCAGCAGCCCCCCGGGTGCCCGCGCTCGGGTGCTTGCGGAGCCCCGGGCCCCTGCGGAGGCTGCGGGGCCGCCCGGGGTCCACCGCAATGGGCTCGAGGTGCGGGGACCCCCAGAGCCCTTTGTGGCAACAGAGAGAGTCAAAGTCTGAGCCAAGTGTGCTCCTCGGTGGTTATAGTCAGGCTGCCTCTTTGCCTGGCTGTACGCAGAAGGTTTTGAGGGATGGGCTTGTAAGGAATACCAAGAACACACCAGTTTTTATGGTGAAGATAAAAGGGGTTTGTATAGTTTTGTTGTTTGTGGTGGGGGTCTTTGTTGTTGTTATTTGTTTATGGTTTGCTTGTGTTTTTTTTTTTTTTTGTCGTCGTTTGGTTTGGGTTGGGTTTTTTTTGTTTGTTTTTTTTTTGTTGTTCTTTTGGTTGTTTTTTGTATTTTTTTGGTTGGTTTGTTTTGTTGTTTTTTGCGGTTTTTTTTTTGTTATTTTTTGCAGGTTTTGTTGTTGTCTTTGTAAGTTATTTTGTTTGTATGATTGTTTTCTTGTTTGGTCGTTTTTTTGTTTGTTTGTTTGTTTTGTTTTGTTTTGTTTTTGTGGTTTTTTTTGTTTGGCTGGTTTTGTTTGGTTTTTGTTTGTTTGTTTGTTTTTTGTTTTGTTTTTGTTTGTTTGTTTGTTTTATTTTCCCCCAGTGCTGTGGAGTCCGGGGTCCAGATTTCCCCCAGCGAGACAGGAGCAGCCCCAGCTCCACGCCGCGTGTGTCATCACCGTGCGGACCCAGGGGGCAAAACCCCGCGATGGGTCGCGACGAGCCGCACCTCGGCCGGGGCGGGGTGCCGGCCGCCCTGGGGGGCTGCCCGGCTCCCCCGGCTTGCGAGGGGCCTTGCGAGGGGCTCCGCGGCGTGGGGCCCGGCCCCGCGGGGGTCCCTCCCGGCCCTGCCCTCCCCTCCTGCCAACGAACGCCGGTTGCTCATCTCGAGCAACGCACCCCCGCCAACCGGATTTTTTTTTTTTTTTTTTTTTTTTTTTTTGGAGGGGTGGGACGTTCAAACTCGGAGCGCTTCGGGCCGGGGCTCCGGCTGCCAGAGCACTTCCCCCCCGCGCGTGGACGCGGCGGGGAGCGTGGGAGCGGAGCCCGAGCGGCGGGGGGGTCCCTGCCCGGGGCGCCGGGACGCGCTGCCCGCAGGTGCTGCTGCCGCGGGGGGGCGAGGGGCGGGGGGTCCGGGGGGAGCCGTGGCCCCGCGTGTGCGCTGTCGGGGGTGGAAAGCCGTGGAGCTTTTGGCCGGATGCTCATCTCGGCGCGTCTTCTCCGTGCGTGAAGTGTTCGGGGGCTTGCTGCCGCGGGCGGGGGTGCCAGGGCCGGGATTCGGGGGGTTGCAGGAAAACCGCGGGCTGCTTTTCAGTGGGCTACTCTCTATCCAGCTAACGCCAAAAGCTTGGATGTGTAATTTCTTAGCCTCTCAAGACATTAGGCGAAGAATGAAAACCTGGGATTTACTCTCCCGTGATCTATAAAAATTCAAAAGGCTCTCGGGGGCTGAACTGTATGAGTTTAGCTCTCCTGAGGTTGGTAGAAGAGCCACTTTAACTTATCCTTTTTGCAGTGCCTTCGCATATGTACTTTTTTCCTTTTTAGACCTATTGCTGCTTGTGACAGATTAGAAAAATGTTTCTTTGAGTCTTTGAATATTTGTTAGCAAAGTTGAGGTTTGGTTAGCAAAGGTACGGGAGGTGGATTTGTTCATTTATTCACCACCTCATAAACTGGTTACACTTTGATCTGAAACGGAAAATGGTTCTTAGCTATTAAACACATCTCTGTTGTGAGTTTCCAACTTGCTTTTTGTGAACAGCAAATCTAAATTCAGTTCAGACAAATTCTGATTTAAAAAAAAAAAAAAAAAGTTAAATACCAAGACGTGTGGTTTTGTTCTCATAAAGTAATAGATAACTGGGTTTGATATTTGTCTGCAGTCCCGCTACAGTTTTTCACTGGTACTCAGGAAATAGATAACTTTTTTTTTTTTTTTTTTTTTTTTTTTTTTTTTTTTAATATGGAGACCCTGTAGCATTGTGAGATACACCCTGCGTAAATATTAGTGGGTTATGGACGTATCTCTGTTATCTTTGCTTTGGAAAAAGTGGTTGTTGCCCTGTAAACAACTAGAAGGATTTGGGCATGCACTGTATGCCAAGACTGTTTAACAGCGATATTGCTAAGTGATTCTGAATTAGTTTGATTCCCATATATTCCAGAAGTTACGAGATGCTGGGGGAATATGGCAAAACCAACCATTTTTGGTTGGCAAATATTGATATCATCACAGTGTTTATATCCTTGGAACAAGGCAAGATCTATATGCCAGTAGCGCATATGTTTTTAAACTATCTCATAAAGACAAAGAGGAGCAAAGTGTGAGTGCTGGCAGTTGTGTCTACCCTGGCCTTTGCTTCAACGTGCCATATGATAAAGGGATAATGCCACTTTTCAGAGCAATATGTACTAACCTGTTTCTACACAGAGGAGTAACATCTGTTGGATGACAGTGAGAAATGTGACAGTTGTGCACAACTACTTGCGCATTTGGGCAGAGTTTCTCGGAGCTCTAAAAAGGCTCATAGAGAGGGAATCAGTTCAAAGTGTGTAACTACCAGGTGGTGGGATGCAAAGCCTTTGTCTGCCACATGTAGGGTGTGTGTGGCCTCAGCTGGGTTCAGGATGCAACAAGGATGTTCCCTGAGCAGTTTTTACCTTTACCTTGGGGAATTGCAAATGATTCATCCTGGAAGAGAAACCAGCTTGTAAAACAGAGTATGGAATGAATATAAAGGGCAATTCACTGAGGTGTATAAAGACATCTGTTGAGGAGACAAAACCCAACATTAAACTCTTCTCTCCTTTTTCTCAGCATCTTCCTCTTCCCCCAAAACTGACTAAGTAATTCTTCAGCAATAGATATGGAAATACCTGGGAGGAGATATAATCCTGATGGGTTTAGTTTTGCTGAAGATGTATTATGTGGTTTAATGTAGGTCTGTGGCAGGTTCCCTTCAGTGCCCTGTAGTGTTTCCCTATGGCATTGTGCCTGGAATCACTGTAGCCTCAAGAACCCCTTAGAGCTCCAGAAACCTCCTCTTATGAGAAAACCTCGAAGCAGCTTTCCAAGCATCCTGCAAGACCTCAGGGCTAACAAAAATATCATATGAGACATACGAAAAGCTCCCTTCAGCCACAGAGATTTAGACTTCATATAGTGAGGCGTCTTCAGGCAGAAAATGCCTCTAAGCCTGGTGCCATGAAGATCTGTGAGCTCGGTCAGAGCTGCCCTGGAGGAAGGTCATGGAAGGAGAATTCTTTACAGTTTTCTCCTGTGACTTGATGCAAGTCCCTTAATGTCAGGATACTACAGCCAATAAAAAGTTTTAAGAAAAGAATGTGGGGGAGAAGGCTGAAGAGATATATAATCTTCATAACTGGCTTTCAAGTACAAAAAAGATGCCAATTGGACAAAACCCACAAAATATGTCAGGTGGGCAAGAAGGTAGAATAAGGAACAGCTAAGAGAAAGAGTTGAGGACAATAACAGACAGAGAAATGATGCAATTAGATGAAAGGATGGTACCTGTCCTTTTAAGAAGCTGGACAAGGTAAAGGGGACAACAGAAATCCTTGTTTATTTAAGTAAAGAGCTGGAGGGAGAAAACTGAATGTCTTAAGCCTTGGTGTAAAGCAAAGTCTTTTGGGTGGCTGATGGACTTGGCGTAAGAGCAGTTGTGACCCAGCTACAGACAGGGAAGGGTATTTCCTGGTCACCAGGCAGATGTGAAAGCACGTGTGAAGATCACCTTTTCTAAGAAAACAGCTATAAGCTCCAAAGCAATGAGGAAAAATCACAAGGATAAAACAGAATCACCAAATTCACAGGTATCTGGTGAAAAATTACTTATCAGGACAGGAAAGGATGGTTTTAAAAGAGAGACTTTTCTGGGGATGACCTAATGAGTGTTTACCATAAATTTTAAAGTTTGATTTAGAGAGACATGCCATTAGGGACAGTGGCCTTAATAAATTTTAACCATCTAAAACCGGTGTGCAGTTTAACATAGAGAAAAAAAAAAAAGCTCTATGTGTCAGGTATTGCTTCCAGCCTGGTGATGGCAGTGCATGGGTGGCAGCTGGGACCTCACCTCTTGGGAGTAAATCTACATATTTTTCTCTGTGGAAGAGGATGCACAAGGTGTTTCTGGTGGTGATATGAAGGAGGTAGAGGTGGCCCTAGACTGTGACAGACATTCTGGTACTGAGCTCACCAGTGAAGTTACAGGATGGTTTTGTGGGAGTAGAAGTTTGACTGGTAGGTGAGGGTGACAGGGTATTTCCACACCCTTCATATATAGGTTAATCCTGGGAGGGGACTATGAGAGAAGAGACAGACAAAATAAACCTTTTGTCATTTTATTTGGAAATGGTAAACATGGTGAGAATAAATCTGTCTCTGAAGATGTGTGGATGAGAATCATGGTTCTGAGAGACGCGGTAAACTAGAAGACAAATTAACTTTGAGCTTGGCATAAGGAGGAAGAAATTATACAAGCACACTGAGGACCACCTAACTGGCTATCACAGCTCAAGAAAAAAGTTTGGTAGTCCTGATGGTCAGTTCTTTTTAACATCTGTTTAGTGTTTCACAGTGATCAAACAGAGAAAATGAAATAGAGAATTGAATATTTCACTGTGCAGTTCCACAATATAATGGTATTATTTGTGGTTCTGGTCTCCGCATCCCCAGAACTATGTAACAGAACTAGAAAAGGCACACTAAAGATCAAAGGTATAGAAAAAATTCCCTGCAAGAAGAAGGAACTTGCTCGTAACTCCTCTTCCAGCTTCTTCCCTGTTTCTCAGTACTTTATGTTCACCATTACTTTCTGTGGACAAACTGCCAGAACAATGAAGCTTCTGGAGAGAACTGATTTGCTGGTTTGAGGCTGTGGACCACTGAGCTGGGCCTGCTTCATAATTAATTTGTGCTTTCTGCAAGTGTCTTCAAATGATGCCTTTTGCGATTGTATGGAGACTGTACCAGATCCCTGTTGAGAATGGTGAGGTTTCCTTGTGCATGTCCCATCTCCTACACTTCAGGAGCTTCCCCAGCCCTGGGGAACAGCGGTACGCAGAGGTGGCTCAGCTGTACTGTGCGCGGCGTTAGTAAATGGGGTGGTTTGGATGTTGGCATGCCCTATACACTTCGTTTGGGTAAAGAACAGAAGTTACTGCTGACTGCAGAGTTGAGTTTTGTCTCACCAGTAGTATTGGCATGGACTAACTCTTGGGACATGATGAATATAGAAAGAAAATGCAGCCCAGCAGGGCCTGTGAGTTAACTGCTCATTTAGACAGGGATATTTAAAAAAAAAAAAAAAAAAAAAAAAAAGTTTGAAAATGCCTTGATATTCAGAGAAAATTGTCTTGTTTGGTGGGGCTGTGGGCACCTGTTCTGCCTGTTCTCCGAGTGCTGCACAGTGTTTATCTGTCAGCAGTGTAACTGCTGTGAGGGATGGCAACTTGATCAGTGCATGAGGTACTAACATTTATAACCCACTGTGTCTTTTAATGATCTCTGCTAAACATGGAGGGAAAAATCTTTTGATGAAAGAGTGGAAAATCTATAAAACTACACATTTCCAAAGCCACCAGCACAGAGAAATTCCAGCTTTTATAAACAGAATAAAAAGGCGAGCAGAACTTTTTCTGAATTTGTGCCTGCTTAAGGAGCAGTGCCAGTGTAACAAGGGTTTTATAGTGCATAAGGAGACTAAATGGATGTCTTGTGAAAAAAGTAAAATGAAAAGAGCATTTGACAGAAGGTGGCTAACTCCAAAAACTAAAATTTTGCATCTCTAGGGATGTCAGCTCCTGCTCTCTGACATCTTCCAAAGCTTTGTGTATTCCTGGTTATTTTCTAAATGGATGACAACAAGAAGGTGCAGCGTGTCCTGCATTTCAACTTTGCTTTTGTTAGTGGTTTAGATCAGGAAGAGTAGGAGTACATGCTTCAGAAAGCCAGCCAGTGTTTCTGAAGTAATTGGTAAAAACACAGTCTTTTCCCCATGTGCAGTGATGTTTTTCAAAAACATCCTGAAAGAGTTTCCATTATAGATTAAAATTCTTTCTTCTATCTGTGACTCTGTGTGCCCAGATAGTGTGAGATCCATGAAAATTAATTTTGTTCCCCATGATAGCTTTTCAGCATTTTTCTCCAGGAAGAACACAAAGAAGTCTGTGGATAATGACTAACTTGTTTTTTGAGGAAGTCCTGGAAAATTGAGAGATCTTGAAGTGGGAAAATTCACAGCTATGTCAAGCATATTTGAGAGCAAACTGCTAAATACAATGTGAAGCTTCTCTTGAAAGATCTCTGTGGGAGAGTGGTTCGGAAAAAATGACCTGAAGTCTAGCACACCACTTCTCCATGCAATGTCATGATGGCTCAAAGGTGAATTATATCCTATTACTTGCAGACCAATTTGTGTATATCTCTTGAAAGCTCAAATCATTCTGGTAGGTGATAGAGGTACAATAAATGCAGCAACAAATGGGAGTCTTTAAGCTGCCATGCTGAAATTATAGGTGGGTTAGAGAAATACTAAAGATTGATTGAAACTACATGCTATATCTTGTGGTGACCATAGCTGCCTGATATCAGAGGTTTGTGTGTTTGTGTCCCAGAAGGCTCCTTGTTGAAGTCAGGAACCTGGATGCTGCCCTGGCCACTTGAGGGGTCCAGTTGGATGAGCAGAGAGGGAGAAGACATAGGTCTGTGTCGGTGGGCTGCAGAGGTCATGGCCACAACTTTGAGAAGACTGACTGAAGGACAAAGTCCAGGATGCAGAAAAACAAAGGTTTGGGGCCCTAAAGAAAATACTACCTAAAAAGAAGGAATGAAAAATACTGAAAAAGGAGTTGTTTAGCTCAGAGATAGAAGTAGGAGTGGGATATAACAGCCTTTTGTCTATTATTTCAAGGCTGTTACAAAGAGGAAGGGGATAATTCATGTTGGGGAGCCATCTTGGACAGATCAGGAAAACTTTAGGAAAAAATTTATAACAGTAAGATATTTATGAGCCTGGTAGAACACCAGCACTGCCATGGGAGACTGCGGAGTCTCCCTTACCAGTTGCTTTTAAAAATGGGCCACAAAGGCACATAGTAGGAAGGACAAAACTGGAGCTGATCATGCTTTGTCATCCTGTGGATAAGATCCACACTGAACAAACAGAAGTTAGGACTGTTTCTACAAAACCAGACAAATCCAAACCGTAAGGTTTTTTGTGTGGAATGGGGTGAGTGGTGATCTTCCAACTAGGATAAGTGATCACAGCGTTGCACATAGGTTTTAGTTGAGCACGAGGGAAAGAATTTAGTTGGCTGAGCAGGTGCTGGTCTTGTATCATACTTTTCTAGTTACCTCTTTTCTGTAACGTGAAAGCTCCTTATCTTTGTTTCTGATTGTCGTGGTTTGAGCTGAGAAGGCAACTGAGCACCACACAGCCGTTCACTTCCCCCATCCCCCACAGTGATGAGAAGGAGAAAATAAGCAAAGGCTTGGGATCTGAGATAGGACAGAGAGGGTTGACTCACCCATTACAGTCATGGGCAAAAGACAGACTCATTAGAGGAAGAAAAAAAGAACATACATTTAATACAGACTCTAGCAACAGCAACACTTAACAGACAGGGTAGGACAGTGAGAAGGGTTGCCACATGTTGAGAACAACTTCCCCCCACTCCTCCTTTCTTCCCAGGCTCAGCTCTGCTCCCGATATCTCTTAGGAGGGGCTGCAGGAGCGTCTCTGCTCTGGAGCACCTCTCCCCCCTCCTCTGTTCCTCCACTGACCTTGGTGTTCACACAGATGTCACAACTCCTCCTTGCAACTCCAACTCCCAGGTTCCCCTTCTTAAATACGTTATTGCAGAGGTGCAGCTAATGGGCTTGGCCTTGGTGCAGAGGGGGGTCTGACCTGGAGCTGGGGGAGCTTTGAGAAACTTCTCACAGGGGTCACTGCAGTATCCCCCTCCCCTGATACCACAAACCCTGCCACTCACTGAAACCCAGGACACTGATCAGTCATATAGGAGATTTATATGTGTGTATATTTAGATATAAACACATGATAAATCTGTATTCTCTCTTGTGAAATAATAGATTTATTTTAGAAGTTTTTTGGAACACTTTAAAATTAAATGAAGAAAAGTAATGGAAAAGCAGTCTGAGTTTCCTGGTTCTGTGCTAGGAATGTTAACTCTGAGAATTGAGCTGGACTTAATGGCAAGAGCTCCACGTGAAGTCATACTTTGTGCTAGGGATACCTTTTGTGGTAAGTTTTATCACCATCTTTCCTAGTAATATGTAAGAAGTAGGACAGATAAAAATGCATAAGGGAGTCAGTGCAAACTAATGTTGTGAAACAGGAGTAGTTTTTTTAAAGTGTATATATGCTGTACCCTACCTTTCCTTATGATCCAAGTGAAAGAACGAAACACCTCCTTTTCCTCTTTTTTTTTTTTTTGTTTGTTTTTTGTTGTTTTTTTTTTAAATTTTTATTTAAAATTTCAAATTATTTATTTTCTGAAAAGACATTTTTAAAAGGAAATAAATGACTTTCTCATACCCATGCTAAATATGACCCAGTTAACAATTGGACTTTTTTCCCACAAAAAGTCTTTCAAGTATGTAATTTTAATCCTTTTGGAAAGGGGAATTAAAGAAAATAATTGTTTGAAAACAAATCTGGTGGTTGGATTTTTTTTTTTGCAGGTCCTGATTTTTGTCTAATGATCATTCCTGTTATATAAAGAATTTCCAACTATATCTAACCCTATCTGAGTTTGTCTAGCCAGAGCTGCCATGTAGTTGTAACTTTCTTAATTTGTGCAAAAAATGCTTAGAAATATTTTTGGAAGACATTTTTTCCTGTTCTTACTCCTGATGACTTTATAATGTTTGCTTAGAACGTTTCAATTACAAGGGAACATACTTACTGAAAGACAATATTACCAAACTTAGGGCCTACACTAAGATATAGATAGATAGAAGGAATGTAGTGTGTGTATAGATACACATAGATAGAAGGAATGTAGTGTGTTTTAACGTACAACTATAAGATCACATGAATGCAGAAACACTCTTTGATGCCTAAGATTTGCATTAAGTATTTTCATAAGTCTATATAAACTTCAAAAGCAAAATTTGGGGAACTTGGCATTTTAGGTCTGATGATACTGGAAGGTAATTTTTTTACCATCCAGTTTTAGTGGGACTTTTTTCCAAGAATAGGCATTCTGATTCTTGTTCCCACAAGTGAGTGTCTAATGCTTATCTGCAACTAATGAGCTAGGACAATTTTTATGGGCCTAATTTTGTAAGTTGTAGATATCCCTAAACAAAACAAATCTGAGCTAAACATTCCACTTAGTGAGCTAAATGTACCAAAGAAGTAAAGGAAAAACACAGGGAGTGATTCAACACTGGTTTTCCCCATTTACCAGCTAGAGTACTTAGATCAGAAGAAAAAATTGTTAACAAAACTTTTTTTTCCTGGAAAATCTGAAACCCTGATTTTTTTTTTTTTTTTTTTTTTGGTGGAACTGTAGTATTTTTATTTAATTAGAGAGTTTCTTCCTGCTTGGGATTTCACAATGATGGAAGAAAATAGAGAAATTCTCACTCCCCCTCCTCCTCCTTCTCAGTACAGTCTGGCTTCTTGCTTGAGGCTCTTTCCTGGATGGGTAAGACTCAGGTTCACCTAAGAGAGCCTTTGCCTAATTTTTATGAGGAACTTGCTTAGGCTGCTGTGGAAGATTTCGTAGCATGGAGCAAAAGAAAACTAATGTTTTGTAAACATCTTGCCATAATTCAGTTACTAAGCTATTAGTGCCCAGTTTATCTGAAGTTTGGAGCCAAAATTGGGATCTAAATGTTTCTTTTGGCATGTGAGGATAGTATGCCTTATGTCCTTCTTACCATGTAATTGCACTTGGAGAGCACAATAAATCTATTTGTGGATTTTTTACATGCCTGCTCTTTCTCCAAGTACTGGACTCTTTATGCATTTGTATATAGAAGATGAGCAAGAAAAGGATTTTACTATTCTTTCTGAGAAAAATTTTGCTGCGAGTTGTCTGCTACTGCCAAAGAGTTTGCTGAATCACGGGATGGTGAGGTGGGAAGGGACCTCTGAGGATCATCTCACTCAAACCC
The DNA here is from genome assembly GCF_018691265.1 of Tyto alba. Classification (NCBI taxonomy): domain Eukaryota; kingdom Metazoa; phylum Chordata; class Aves; order Strigiformes; family Tytonidae; genus Tyto; species Tyto alba. The sequence goes on from NW_024881301.1 coordinate 4,212,507, forward strand.
TCTGCTCAAAGTAGGATGACCTAGAGCAGGTTGCCCAGGGCTGTGTCTAGTCAGGCTTTGATTATCTCCAAGGATGGAGATTCCATAAACTCTCTAAGCAACCTGCTCCAGTGTTTGAACATGGTTACCATAAAAAGTTTTTTTCCCCTCTGTTCGAGCAACGTTTCCTGCGTTTCAGTTTGTGGGCTTTGCATCTCTTCCTGTCACTGGGCACCACTGAGAAAAACCTGTCCCCCTCCTCATAACTCCCCACCCTAACGTACTTATACACTTTGATAACGTCCCCTTGAGCCTTCTCTTCTCCAGGATGAGCAGTGCCAAATTGCTCAGCCCCTTTCCATATGCCAGATGTTCCAATACTTTAATCACTTGGTCTTTCATTGGCCTTGTTCCAGTATGTCCATGTCTCTCGCATACTGGGAACTCCAGCTGTGGCCTCACCAGTGCTGAGTAGAGGGGGAGGATCACCTCCCTCAGCCTGCTGATGACACTCTGCCAAATGCAGCCCAGGAGGCTGGTTGTCTTCCTTGCCACAGGGCACATTACTGGCTCTTGTGTAGCTTGGTGCTCTATCTCAGGGGCAGGACCTGGCATTTTCCTTCTCTGAACTTCATAAGGTTCCTGTCAGCCCATTTCTCCAGCCTGCTGAGGTCCCTCTAAATGGCAGAGTGACCCTCTGATGTATCAACCGCTCCTCTCAGTTTTGCGAACTCTGCACACTTACTGAGGATCCACTCTGTCCCAGTGCCCAGGTCAGTAATTAAACAATATTTGCCCCAGTATCAACCCATGGGGTATTTCGCTAGCGCCTGGTCTCCATCTGGACTTAGTGCTGCTGACCACAACCCTTTCAGACCATTAGCTCAGCCAGGGTTCAATCTACCTTACAGTCCACTTTTTCAGCCTGTACTTTTCAGTTTGTCCATGAGGTTGTTACGGCAGATGGTTGAAAGCCTTGTTTAAGTCAAACTAAACAGTATCCTCTGCCTTGTTCACCAAGCTTGTTATTTTATTGTAGAAGACTATCAGGTTGGTCAGGCATTATTTTCTCTTTGTAAATCCATGTTGACTGCTCCAAATTATCTTCTTGTAGTTACTATGATTTAAAATGGTTTCCAGAATTGTTTGCTCTTTAACCTTCCTAGGGATCAAAGTGTAGTTCCCCACATCTTCATTCTTACCTTTCCTGAAGATGGGAGTGACATTTGTTTTCTTTCAGTCCTCAGGAACCATCCCTGACCACCATGACCTTTTAAAGATAGAGAGTGACCTCTCAATAACATCTTCCACCACCTTCAACACTCATGGTTGTGTCTGATCAGGGCCCATAGCCTTAGGTAAGTCCAGTTTGTGTAAATGTTCTTTAATCTGATCATCCTCCACGGAAAGAAAGTTTTCCTGGCTCCAGACTCTTCATCTGGTCTCCCATGGACCTGGGATTGCTGAAAGCAGGTCTTACCAGTAAAGACTGAGGTAAAGAAGGTATTGAGTACCTTGGTCTTTTCCATGTCCTTTGTCACCACTTCCCTGCTCCATTCAGCAGTGAGCCTACAGTTTCCCTCATCTTCCTTTTGCTGCTGATGTACTTGCAGAAGATTTTCTTGTTGCCCTTCAGGTCCCATGTCAAATCCACCTCCAGATAGGTCTTGGCTTTCCTGACACCATTCCTAGATGCTCAGACAGTGTCTCTATATTCCTCCTGGGTCACCAATCCCTGCTTCCACTACTGTGTGCCTATCATTTCAGTTTAGTCAAGAGCTGTTTGTTCATTCATGCTTCATTTCCTGCGACTCAGGAAATTATTTTGGAGGAGGTGATCCTTGAAAATCAACCAGCTCTTCTGCACCCCTCTTCTCTCCAGGTCAATATACCATTGAAGTTCAAGGTTGTGAACTTGCTATCTGCGTTACTATTTGCCTTGTTCCCCTCTCTCAGAAACCTGGACTCCACAATTTTAATCACTGAAGCCAAAGTTGTGCAGACCCTCACATCCCTGGTCAGTTCTTCCTTGTTTGTAAATGTGAGGTCTAGCGGACAACCTTCCTGTTGGTTCTTTGAACCCCTTTGTCGGGGGGTTACCATCAATTCATGTCAGAAATGTCCTGGATTGCATGTGCCCTGCTGTATCGGCCCTCCAGCAGACACTGGGATGGTTAAAGTCCTCCATGAGGACTAGGTCCTGCAAACATGAGACTCCTTACTGTTATCTGAAGAAGACCTCATCTACTTCTGTTTCCTAATCAGGAAGTTCATAGCAGACAGTCACCACAACAACCCACATCAGTCTGCCTTCTGACTCACTTCGCAACCATGTCTTTCCCAAATGCCTCTCAGGCATGCATAGGAGTGGGTGGGAATGGCCCAGAAGCTTTGACCTGGCAGAGGAAGAATGCTTTTGGCTACTGTCTTTCCCTTTTTATTATTCACCCACCTCTTCCTGCCCCTAATTGCATGTGTGAATGTGTCGTGCTAGAACAAGCACAGCAGAGCCTTTGAGAAGGGGTGGGTTACAGGCTGATGACTTGCTGCATGCAAGCTGGAAGCTAGTTTGGGCTGATCAGCTTTGGATCTTTATGTTAGTGCTTTGAAAGAAGCGTGTGATGTGTTGGATCACCTCTCCTCTGGGACACTGGTAAAGCAGAGAAGGCCCAGCTGTCCTGGGAATAGGCTACAGGGCTGCAGGGCAGATGACATGCGTCTAATCAGAGATGGAATAGCAGGTGAGACCTGAGAAACTGCAGTGTTCAACATTTTTGGAAGGACTGAACTGTGAAAAACAAACTGCATTTTTTTCCACTCTCTGCTGTCTCATTGATTAAGTTATTGATCTGGGGATATGCTCAGAGACACATGGTCTCCGCTGCAGCACAACATTGGAGCACATCTTCCTCCCCCACAGAGAAGCCAAGATGCTATGAATGTGTGAGACCCTGGGTGTAAGAGACTGGGGGTGGGGGTAAGAGTGGGGGGGTGTGGCTGAATGAGTGAATTTCATGCTAAGAGCATTTGTCTCTTTGCTTGAGATGCTTCTCTGGTTAAGAGGTGCTTCTGGCTTGCATAGGAAAGATTGTTGTCAGAGCTGACCAAAGAGATAGGTTCCTTTCCAATTTAGCAAGAAACACTTTTTAAAATAAAAATTATACATTTTTTCAGAAAAAAATATAATGTTCTGACCAGCTATCATGCAAACAGTCATACTGAATAGGATGTGGACGAGGTTTTCTGTGTTAGAAAGTAATGAAGTTTATAAGAAGATATTGTGTGACTGAACTAGTAACTCTTCTGGATTACATGAAGGACAATTCTGACATTAAGAAGTGTGCGGCCAGCCTTTATTATATACCTTCCCAGACGGAAAGGTTTTTGTTGTTTACAGAATAATGTTGGAATGAACTGGGGGATCATTAAGACATGTTGTGCTCTGGTGATATTGTATGTGGGGCATCTCTTGGCATTGGATAACAAGTCTGGCAGTATTTCTGTTTCCTATGATTGCTCATAGCTAAATGATACTGGCGTTTTCTCTGTTATCTGAAGCTGAAGAGTCAGGCTTTTCCTTTTGCATATCAGATTTGAATATTTTAATTCAGTAAATAATTATTAGGGCTGTCAGGAACAGTTCTTGTCGATAGCAATCAAGATTCATGCATGGCATATATGCTTTTTGGCATCCTCCAAACCCCAATAGCAAATTCTTGCTGATAACCAAGACATTTAATGTCTAAAATATGCTATTTTTCTTCAAAAACCATCCTTCTGTCAGACACAGAACCTTTAGATAATTGCTTGACATTTGCTGAGCAGCTGCATGTTGTGATCTTGACTGTCATAGGAAGAAAAATCACTTTGTGCTGTTTTCCATCAGCTAAATGGGAGGTGGAGGTTCTGGACTTGCTGATGTCAGTGTAATACTGACTGCAGTGGGACTAAGATTTTTCCCTACATCTCTGGCCTGGAAAAGTTGCTTCTGAGCAAGGGGATTCTCTGGTAGAACAGAGACAGTGCAGAGGTTTCTGTATTTATCCTAATATTATCTGCTTTTAGCTTTGAATCTGAACCTGCTCCAAGTAGCCAGATCACAGAAAATTTAGTGATCTTTGTCCAGTGCTGCATGCAATATTTAGCTGTAAAAGAGACTCTGTTTCCAAAAGATAACAGACACGTAACTTGCCTAAAATTGATACTGCTTATTTGTACATCTTTATTAAATCAGGAATTCATAAGCAGTCATTTTGTAGCTGTGACAGTGTGATCCACCTTTCGTTGTGTTTATGTAGAAGAGCCACAGGAGCTATGTGTCTGGTATGCTTCTGAGCCTGACAGCCCACTTGCTGTCAGTTTAAACTGTGACTATGCTTTTAGGTCCAGCAATTGCTAATGAGATCACAGATTATTTCAACTCTGCAATAGTATTTCTCTAATAATAATTTTAAAGATTAATAGTGTGGAAAACCTAAGAGAGCTCTCGATTCTTCCAAATGTCTTGTAAAGAATTATTCAAATATATTATTACTAGGCTACCAGGTTAAACTTTTTAATTAAGACATAGTTTCTATAAGCCTTATTCAGGTCTTATGATTTAACAGTGACTGAAATGCTCAAGTTTCTTTCCAAGAACTTGTGAAGCTGTGAGCTTGTAGAGTCCCCCAGCTTGCTGCACATAAAACTTCGCTACTGATCTGTGTGAAGAAAGAGACAATTCCTGCTGTTTTGTCCTGGTGGGATTTAGCATTTTGCTATAGAATTTGCCCCAAGAACTGAAACTGTGGTAGGATTCAGCTGTAAATGAAAGCAGATCCTCTCCACCAGTTCTGGCAAGCAATAATTCTTCTCCAGTTCTAGCAGAAGAGGAGGGCTCATGCTCAAAGGTGGGATGCAGCTTCAAATAAAAACACTTAAATATAATGTCTACATACATAAACTCCTCTGGCGGGCAGTGGAGATCTAATGATTGAAATTGATGGCATCTAGAAAACTATCCCACTGACCCACCTGGTTGGCAGAATGAAGAGTTTTCAAGGCTCTGCTTCCTGTATTCACTAGATATCCACCGAGCGTAGTGGGAACTCAAACGCCAGCTCTTTAGCTCCTGTAAGAGTCCTGGCGAGAGACCTTACTCTGCTAAGAGATAAAAAGGGCTGAATCTCACCTTTTGAGTCCAAATATGCTCTTTCAGGCTTTGGGAGATTCAGATCCTTCCCAGTGCTGGAGTTATGACTAAATCTTGCTCTGAATCTCCTGATTTTTCTTGGTGTGTGGTTTTCCTGATTCTTTAGAACAAAAGTGCTGCTTTTACTTATATGTTTGTTCTTAAGGCATTAAATAGAAAGGAAGAAACCTTCTTCAGATCTCTATGTTTAACAAATCAGGAAGATACGTGGTGGTAGATGATGCTCAAGATTATGCAGCAGTTTTTAGAAATATTACAGTCCCTACTGGGCTCTTTGAAAGAAAACCACCTTCAAAACCTCTGCTTAAAGGAAGTGAATAATTCACACACACACACACACACACACACACGCATGCGCAAAATCAGCAAATCTCCATTAATCATAACAGTAGCATGAATTACACACCTCAGACAGGGATAGTTCAAAAAAATGAATATTTAATGTTATTAATATAAAATGTTTTTTGAATTTTGTGTTTGCTTATTCATAGGATAGGACAAGGGTGTTTTGTTTTGTTTTGTTTTGTTTTTTTTTTAAATTATTATTTTTAGTTCATTACAGTAACGGCTGGAAACAAAGGAGAATAAAATCTTTGAAAATCCAGGCTAATATAGTCTGATAACACAAGTTCGAAATCCTCCTTATGAACATCGTGTCTCCCCCATATTCTTATTGCAGTGCCTGAAGTGTGGCAAGAGTAAGAGTTTCAGATAAAAACATCTGCACTTTTTTTGCTCTGTGTATTGTTTCAGAGGGTAAACAGTAAAACCTCACTGGAATTGGTGCTAACTGACTGTGTTGAACTGAAATCTGTTTAATTGTAGTTGATTTTGGAAAAAAAAAAAAAAAAGCTGAATAAATAGCTTCTTTTACAGGCTTTGAACACAAATTATTTGAATCCAAGTTTGGTATAGATTTACCAAACTTAATGTTGTCTTCATACACTAGGAAAAATGGTTAAGCATTGCAAGTCTGAAGGACTCTTTGCTGCCCTCCGCTTCCAAAACTGAATTTCACTGAAGCTGAATGGGATTTCACAATGCCTCAACCAAAATTAAAAAATAATAAAGTTAAATGTAAGCATAAATGTGGTTTCATTCAAATGGTTATTTTTTCCCTGTAACTGGATGTAAGGTTTCAGTGACCAAGACTTACAAAACAGGGAGTAGAGCCCTGGGAGAATACTTTAGAAACGCCAGTGAAAAGCAAAACCTTGCCACTGCTGTAAGAAATGCAAACCCAACTTGATTCACAGTGCAGGAGGGTGAAAATATTGATGTAAAGTAACCCTGTTCAGGATGTTAATGTAATTCATGATATCGAAGTATTAGGGTAAAAGATCAAATGTCAAGATGTAAATAAAATCTCAGATGCTTTGTAACTCCAGGGCATGCATGGTGTCAGACCAGAGAGAGCAATGAGTGAGGAAAGCAGCTACAGTGGATGAGTTACCTGCTCCCATCTTGTAAATTAAAAGAAGGTAAGGTAGTTTTTTGCTGCCCTGACATGACCTTCTGCCTAAGCCATAGTAGCAACAGCAAAAGAGATGTTACACTTGCTAGTTCAGCTGTAGTGTGACAAGATTTCCTGACGCTTTGAAAGAGTAGTGCAGTTAAGCAAAGACACACATGCAATGGGAAAGAACTGATAGTGTTAAATAAAATCTTACGAAGGAAATCTAAGTGTAAGTGTGAAAAAATTATTAAATAAATAAATATTGATTAAGAACAAAATAGCTCAATAAATTTAAAATGCCATAGTATCAAGACCTGACATGCAGCTAGGTTGCTACTCTTTCAGAGTGGGAAGAAATTTTTTCATGTGTCACTTGCCCTTGATGAGAAGCTACCATTTTTTTGCAGTTTTAGGTAAGCAAACTATATGATAGCAGCAGGAAAAAATGTGCAGCATGAAGCAGGCCACAGTGGTGTGTGAAACAACACAGCAATATCCAGGAAGCCTGGCACTGAAGTGTACAGTTAACAGTGATATATTAAGAACAAGTGATATTATTAAGAACAAGAACCATACTACAAGCATAGGAATCTCTGTTCATTGAGCAATCTACTTTTAAGAGCTAAGTTACTTCATTTGTAAAAATTCATAAGCAAACTGAAAAATCGAGTACTACGTGCAAGCATCCCATTAGGCTAAAGACTATTTTTTGGCAATAATTTTCTTCATGGCAGGTTTAAATATTGTATTTTGAACTGTGTTTGTTGTTAAGAATGCTTACTTAGTCTAATGACTGCTGTATAATTACATCAGTATTCATTAGTTCTGGAATAAGCATTTATGTATCAAGGGCTTGTACTGCAAACCTTATCTTGTTGGTTTTATTCTCTTGGCTCATACCTTACAGAGCAGAGGAGCAGGTTGTTATTTGTTCCAGTTCTTCTCTTTGCTGCAACATAAATGAGGATTCTAATTACAAACTGAAACATAAAAACAGTTGTAAAAGCATGTCCTCTGCGCATATTGGAGGCATGGGTGGATGGTTACAAGAAAACGTTCTGGTTTAGAAAGAAGAAAGCATTCTGCAGTATAATCGGAGGTGGACACCTTTCTGATAGGTACTCAGGCCCCTACTGTGAGGAAAAGAGATTATTTTTATCCTTTAGAGGAGCAGAAGGAATTGTGTTTTGTTCCTCATAAACTCTCTGTCTGTCTGCCTACCATGTGAGAAAAGGTAGGGCTAGGATTCAGTGTTTTGCCTATTAATGAGTTCAGTATTAATGAATGGATGAAGTTGGTGGGTCTATATGAATGGTGAAATTGGTGCTCAGAGCGTTAGAGATTAGTGAGGTATTTAATTTAGTAAGGTATGTTTGTGTGTTTTTATCTTTCAATATAGATATATCTGCATATAGATATGTCTACATTCTTTATAGAAACATCTTAGATCTAATACATGTTCAGCTCCTTGTGTTTGTAACCTTGTGTTTTAGACTGTTCAGTCTGCTTATTTCATCTGACAATAAATAAAGCTTTTAAAAATAGAGCTGACTGTAATTTTTCTATGGAACTGGAAAATGTATTTTTGCAGGAAAACTTTAATGATAATAAAGTTTGTATATTTGGAAACTGTGAAGTTACAAAGACTGTTTAGGCTTGGGTCATCTGAAATGGGAACCTGATTTGAAATCTGTTCATGTTTCATCATGAAATGAAGTTCCTTGTTTGAGGACATGGTGATATCCAGGTGCTTCAATCTTCTCCACCCACTGGGACTTGGTCATCAGATGACTGCCTTGTTGAATTACAGGAACCATGCAATCAAAAGGCTTGATCATTAGAGTCAGCTGCCAGAGGAGAACTGGGACAGGGAACGCCTGATTGAGAACTCCTGTAAGGCTTTCTGAAAACTTAGTGCAAGCGCAGATTAGGTTCAGAATATCACAGGCACAAATGAAACATTTTCATGTGTTAAAACACAAACTTCTGATGCTTTCCTGAACTACCTATGCCTCATTTTTTTTTTTGTATTGACATAATTGGTGTTTCAAACTTTTGATTTTTAATTTGGAGTGAAAACAGTTTGCAAACTTTGAATTAAGAACCTAAGAGGAGGAGAGACTGATTATTCAGCTGTTTTCTCCATCCTGTCTTTGCCCCTGTAAAGAGCAACAATTTCATGAAGATGGAACTCTGGCTTAACAATGAACAGAGATGAAAATGTTGTTCTTTTGATCATCATTTTCTGATGTTTTCTAAAATATTTTTCTGATTTTCTGAAACTTTCTGAATAAAAATTTGCTCTCACAATATAGACAACAGGGAGTACAGGACTTCAAAATTTAGAAAGTGTCAAAAGGAAAACAAGAAAGTGTTTTGGTACCCATGTCACTGTTACATGGAGCCTTTCCTGTTGTAGTTTCAGAGACTCCCTCAGCCAACTGACATGAGGGACAATGTCAACTCTCCCAGTCTCTGTAGGGGGGACATCTCATGGAATTCTAGCAGCAACTTAATTCTGTGTTAAGTATGACTGTAAACAAAATTTACCAAAGTGCCAACATTTTCACTAAGTCTGTCCTGGAGTGGGGATTCTTAGTGCATCCCTTCTCAGCACCTTTTTTGTATTATACTTCTGGTGTGCCAGGGAGTTGGGAAGCAATCTGTCATATTCCTGAATCAAAGATAGGCCTCTTGTGCTCCTCTTACCTCCATCCCCTTTCCTCATGAAGTTCAGTGAAATTCACTGCTATGTCCATTCACATTCCCAGTCATGCACACACAAAGCCACCTGGAAGGCAGTTACTGCTAAATAGGTTGGTCTGTTTTTTTGACAGGAACAACCTGTGTAGAAGGCCAGACAAATCTGTGCCAATCCTTGCTATCCCATGCAGGTGCCAGGCTGGGAAGGGGTGACAACACACCTAGTATGCCCTAACCTAAAATGTCTTTGAGCTCAAATCACTTTAATAAACCCAGCAATTTCTGTGTGAAAAAAGTTGGAACTTTGGTTTTAATTATCATTAGTTTGACCCACAGAGGTCAAACAGGCCACACAATGTAACAACAGATTGCAGAAGAGAATCTGAGTCAGATTTCAGGGCTGTATCTACGTTGCACCTGTGAGTTTTGGTGGATGGGGCCTGATCCATAGCAGGCAGGCACGGCAGAGCACTGGGGAGCTGCCTTGTGTTCCCTCACCCTGTCGTGGTTTAAACCCGGCCGGCAGCCGAACACCACGCAGCCGCTCGCTCACCCTCCCCCACCCAGGGGATGGGGGAGAGAATTGGAGGGGTAGAGGGAGACTCGTAGGTTGAGATTAAAACAGTTTAATGATTGAAATAAAATAAAACAATAACAATAATAGAAAGTACAAACGGGCAACGCACAATGCAATTGCTTACCACCCACTGACTGATGCCCAGCCTGTTCCCAGCTAGAGATCCTGAAATACCAGGATCCCATGATTTCAATCCCAGAAGCAAGAGAGAACCCCCTCTTTCCCGGCCAACCCTCCTGCATATACTGAGCATGATGTTACATGATATGGAGTATTTCATTGGCCAGTTTGGGTCCGGTGCTCTGGCCGTGCTCCCTCCCAGCTTCTTGTTCACCTGCGCACAGGCAGGACACGGGGAGTTGGAGAGTCTTTGATCTCTGAGCAACAATTGAAAACATCAGTGTATTAATTGTCAGCATTCTTCTCATACCAAATCCCATACTAAATCCAAAACACAGCACTATTCTAGCTACTAAGAAGAAAAATTAACTCTATCTCAGCTGAAACAAGGATACACTGTTTTTTCCTGTGATGTTTCACTCTTGTGTCCTAACCTCCAACCTTTTCTTGCCTTGGGGCTGCATGGTTGTCTGGATTTGGGCTTCTGGCCAGACTGTTTCTGCTGGGATTAAGGAAGGGGAAAATAAGGTTGGGGGTATGTTGTATGTAGGACCCTGTTGATTTGCAATGTGTGCATGCAGAGCACTGCACACAGCTGGAGGATAGACCTCTTTCCAAAGTCTGAACGCACCCTTTCAACAAGTACTCAACAAGATGAGGCAACTCCTGGCTTCTTTCTAGCTGTCTTCAGCTGTGGATTTCCATTCCTTTCATTTATACATAGATTGTCAGACTGATGGCCTCACATGTGCACTCACTCTCTAGGGAAGCCTTCCTGGCTGGTTGAGCAAGAGTGGTTTATTTTATTTCTGCACATCACTTTACAAAGAGACACTTAGGCGTTCCTCTTTACTAACAGTAAAAAGGCTGAATGTGTCTACTAACTTTTACTAGAGCTGAAGTCATAGATGTGTTTAGCATTTTCCAGAATATTACAGATTAATTGAGATTCCAGAATAATACTGATGAATTGTAAAATTAATTATAAAAGTATGGGGTTTTAAATGTTTTACATTCTGTTAATATTGTAATTACATCTTTTTTTCTTTATCTGCTGAATAAATTTAGTATCAGTGAGCAGATGTCTCTGCCATAACAATGAACCACCTCTGAGATAATCTTGAGCTTTTATTTGTTCTCATATTGTTTCATCTCGCTTTCAGAAATGACAGGTGGTTTGATCAGTTTGAGTTTAACTTGCATATATACCATCTTTCTAGTTAAAACATGTCCTTTCTTCTTCCAGCTCCATCACACCTTTGAGGAAGTGCTTTTGTTAAAGGGCCTGTTGTTCTTGTAGATTCATACTTCCTCATTCATTGTTATCATACTTCTGTATGATATAGTGCTGTGTGTGTAAAATGGCCAAATAATCTTTCTCAGGCAGAGTTCCTTCAGTGAGCATGTCTATATATCTTTTAAGAGTTGATCTCCTGTAAATGTTACTAAATATTCAACCGTTAATGGACCACAACTTGATTAGAACAGAAATTGATTTTAAGAATTCATGTAATCAGTGAGTAAGATAAAACATTATTTATTTGACAATTTAACTGTTATTCCTTTTTTCCCTGTAGATCAACAGGAGCATTTAATTGCCCCAAGAGAAATCGATTGTTTTAGGCCTCAATATCAAACAAATGGTTTCTGTCATTAATTACAATGCTCAGATGAACAACTAACATAATAATTTAATGCCATCCCAATGAATTAACAACAGAATAAGTGGTATATTTTTTAACCTTAATTTTTAGCATTTTGTGATATAGAAAACTACAAATAATTAGAACAGAAAACTTGACATTTTTTTCTCCTGCTTGCTATGAGCCTGCAAGGTATTAAAAGAAAAGATCTACTTGAAAATAGTTTGGAGAATTCTTCAGTTGGTATTTCTTGGTCAGTGTAGAATGGAAGTGTAGTCCATATTGTGCTGGTTAAATATATCATCCATGCAACATTGTTCCTGTTCTTAATTTGGCATAGCTATTTTATGACATAAAATGGAAATTTAATAATGAAACTGGCAATTCAAAATTCTTTTTGCATAACTCATTTATTGACCAGGTCTGCCACTGATCTACTTCAAGCAGTAAATGAATATATTGAAGTAATCTACTGTAGTTATAATCATCTGAGGAAGCAGCTCATATGCTGCTTCTTCTAAGAATTTGTTTCAAACATTATAGTGCTTTAATGTTTGTGGGAAACAAAAGAAAACACTCCAGGAGAAATACATGTAGAAGTTGGTCAGAACCTTGCAACAGTTAATTTATTTCTTAGTGCACTGCTTCATTAATAGCGGTAAGTATTAGGGGCTTGGTTCTTTAGTAGTATAATCTGGCATATGTGTAGTGACTTTGCTAGGAAGAACACTAAGTTGATTTTTTAAAAAGGCAAGGTAGAATACATTAAGTTTCTAAAATGGTTATCTGGAAATATCTGAAAAGTGATAGAGGGTAAAAGAAAAAAGCATCATAAATTAAAAAGCATCATAAACAGGATCTATCAATAGGTCTGCTCCTGACTAAGCATATTTCAATTTTTTTCAGCAGTGATTTAGAAGAAATCTTTATTTTGTTATAAAGAAAAAGCTGGGTTAGTCAAATACAGAGGCATACATGTATCATAAACCAGCCGAGGATATTAGAAAAAAAAAACCAAAGGCTTAGCAGCAGCAGTAACTTATGCTTGACCAATGAGTTCCCATTGTGATGCCATGATGGAGAGAAATACTAGCTATGCATATCTAAATTGGGGCCTATGAAATGGGAGAAGTTAGATACTGCATTCATGAAGATATTTTGAGGTTAGAAGCCTTGTGTTCCAGCAGGAGAAATACAGGCTTAACAACTGAGAAGGAGCCAAGGAAAGATTCAAGAGTGATTAAAAAAAAGTTCCATCATAAGATAATTAAGAAACTCATTTTATTTTGCCCAAGTAATGAGTATGACATATTTTGCAACTATGTGTTTGGGGAGTAGAATCCTGATACTGGAGTTTTTCAGTGGAAAATAATAAAGTTGGTGGTTGATGTTAGAAAAATTCAGGTTAAAAATGGGAAAAGAAAGATGTAAAAAAATCTCTATTGAGAATAATCTTTAGAAAATATTGACTAGAGATATTAGTATCTAAGTTTCTTTAAACAGCAATTATAATGTGCTTATACTTTGTAATTCAGGATGTTAGCCTGGATGTTGGTGGTCCCTTCACTGCTTACAGTACTTGAGTTACACAAATTTAAATCAGTTGAGGAATTAACTCCTACATATAAGTTGATAGTAAAAGGCATTCTTATGCTGAGCATGGAACATTCCTGCCACAGGTTAATAGGGTTTTTCCTCCCATAATGTTGCTCCAATATTTTTTTGTCTGGGAGTGCTTTATCTTCCAATAAGTAAAGGAGCAATACACAAAGCATTTGTTTCTCAACCCCTCCCATTCTGCAAGGTTAATAAAGCAATTTTGAAACTGATAACTTCCAGAATAGGAACATGCAATTTCCCCAGTAAACTTTACATTATAAATTGAATGGAGGAAGAATAACGCAATGAGGAGAAGAAAGGATGAGATGAGGGAAAAATAACCATACTTTAGTGGAATGTCTTACCTGAAGAAGAGAAAATGGAAAGAAAAGGGACCCTTCTAGACCAGACCTTCTTCTTTGTCCAATCCTATCAGTTTATTACTTTTAACATGAGATAATATGATATAGAGAGCATATGATGCTTATGGTATAGCTTCTGCACAAAACCTATTTTTTATCTCAAATGTTGATGATGTAAACTTCTGCCTTGAAATAAATACAATTATTTGTATAAATGCAGACCAGTTAATTAGTTGAATTATCATAACAAGCATTAATAGCTGCACTGAATAGACAAGTGAAAGTTTATTTTGTATTTTACTTTTAAAGTGCCTAACAATAATTCTGTTTTTTTTTTTTTTTTACTATCCTTATGGCTATGTAATTTATGAAAATGTCTGTAATTTCCTTTTATTTTTCATAGTACGATAGATAATTGAGCACATTAGCTATTTTGATGAAATGAGCATCAGCTCATCTTGTTTAACCTGTCTAGTCTAGTCTGTAAATGTCTGGAGGAAAAGGAGAGCAATCAAAATGCATCTCTAAGTCTCCAAAATTTGCTAAGAGGCTAATCAGTTGAGATGGTGGCCCACTGATAGGGAAATTAATTTCAGAGTCACGGACCACTTTCACACTGACAGCAGTTCCATCTGCACTAGAGCAATGACAATAATGAACAGCAGTCCACTGCTACTGCAAGTCCTTCTTGCAGGGAGGGAAGAGACTTCTCAAGTAATAAAATTGCAAACATCTAGTCATCCACAGAGTATAAAACCATATGGAGTACACTAGGTAACCCACATGAGTCACAGGTACTGAGGTAAGAACTTTGTTAATAAGTGGATTTTCAGTTAATTTTGCAGTGATGAATAAAACCAGCTGAAAAATGTTGAGTTGTTCAATAATTTAAATAAAACAAAGCATACAGCTTTCAAATCTTTTTAAAAATAATCAGAATAAATCTTGAAGCAATATATCAAGTGCTATTACATTCAACATATTTCATTAAAGTATTATCCTGAGGGTTTTAATTTATTAACCAGGACAGTAGGTAAAACATGTGTGTTTTACAAAAAAAAAAAAAAAAAAAAAAAAAAAAGTGTGTTGAGGTCAACTAGAGCATTTAAGGAAATGTTGTCAAAAACATTTCACACAGCTCTAGTTAATGGGTTTGAGGATAGGATTTTGTGCCCACTATAATGAGGTCACTTTTCTCATTAGCTTCTGCTGCTTGTTTCTCTTCTAATATAGCCTGATTTGCTAGGTCAAAACATAAATAATAACAGTAACTGTGTATATTTATGTGAATTATAACAACCATTTCACTAGCTGAGATGAAATAAATTCTGTTGGACCCAGTTGTTCTCTGGATACCTGTGACCTAATCAAGATTAATGAGATTTTTTGTCCTGTGGACCTGAATCAATATTGTTTCACTCCTTCAATTCTTCTTATTAGTCATGTTTCTTTCTAGCAAGCAGTAACACTCCTGCTGTATACATTGATAATTTATTTTTAAAACTTTGGAAAGGTGGTTCAGCTCAGAAGACATGGCAGTATAGTAAATAATCTTCTTTATGACCTCTTGAGAGTTAAAATTAGCAGGCTAATGCTGGGACTTCTCACCGAATTGTCATTGTTTTGGTCTGTGTCTGCACCAATGTGGCCTGTGATCTGATCAACTTTCACAAACCTTTCCCTGGTCACTAGTGCAGGATATACTTTAAAGTTTGGTGGAGTATTATGAATTCCTAAGTTTTTCTTTACCAGTTGCATAAATAGATCATCCATTCTTCAGACAGAAACAAAATTTACAGGAATATTGGACTTAAAGCATGAATTTTTTTTTTAACCAGTTGTACAGTTCAAATTATGTTCTTTGTAAATATTCTTCATTTAAAGTTAGTATCTGTGTTTTTCTGATGTTCAGGAATGTTCTCAGGTACTCAGTGGGCATAGCTTGATTGCTATCTAAGCTGAAAACAAGTTCTGAATATAAACAGTAGCTGTATGATTTTTCCCCCTTTTTGCTTTGCTTTTTTACTTCTTTGTCTCATGCCAGTAACTAAATTTTTATGCCATTTTACTAAACTTGTCTTACAATTAAATACTGAATGCTGTTTATGCTTTGCTTTGAACAACTGCAGCTTTCTAAGTAGAAGGTAACTGAACTATAGTAGCTGAATTTGAGAGCTTTTAGTATATGCAATGGATTATATCATGAATAATGATGTGCTACAAACAATTATTTTCTTTGCTGAAAGTTACCTCATTCTCTGGAAAGGACTACATCTAGGAAATGAGAGTTCATGCTGCACATCCCATATGCATAAGACCTGAGTTTCTGGAAGATAGGGGAATACATTCTGTATATCCATTTAAATTTGACCCCTTGGGAAACATCAGATCTAATATGAATTCAGTAATATTGTGGCAGGCAGCAAACCTTGCCACTAGGAACTGTGTGTCCTGCTCAGACAGAAAGGTTGGTCATTATTACCCTCAAACATCAGGATTTTAGTCTGTATTAGGATTTAGTATTGATTTAGGATTTTTAGTCTGAAAGTGGGGTAGAAATGAGTGACTAGGCTGTGCAGGCTAAACAGTGCTGAGGCAGGGCATGGGGGGTGCCCATTTAATCAGTGTACTCTAATATTACTACAAATGTCTGCAAAAAGGTAGGTGCTTGGAAACTGCTTATGTGGCAGGTTTCTGGAGATTTAGCATCTTGGGAATTCACGATCAAAATGGCTCTACTGGTCCTAAGAAGGCACAATTTTAGCTAAAAATTACTGTAAAAGAACAGAAAGAAATATTTACAGTGCTCAGAAAAATGTAGATTTCCAAACAGTACAAATAAGAACTATTGGAACTGACTGATCAGGCGATTACCAAAATGTTGTTTAATGGAGGCTTTTTTAAAAATTACTATTAACAATGATGGAGTTATTTTTACTTGATCATCACTTCCTTTATCTGTTTTTATTTTCTTACTTTGATAACACACGGAAGACTGAAACACTTACAATTCTTGTTAGAACATAGAGCTGGTACACTGGCTTTACACAAGCTCTGGTGCCTGAGAGATGTCAGAGAGAAGCAGAATAGAGCAGGATCTAGGGACTACACATTCTATAGCAGAAAGAGTGAAGTAGGCTGTGACAGCCTTGAAGTGATTTTCATTTACAGTGGCAGGTGAAAACTGTGGTGGTATTGGACCAGGGGTAAATGCAATGAAACAAGGAAGAGACACGTTGTCAGTGGCACAAAAATGTATCTTGTTGACATTTCTGAGAGAGAGCTTTTTTATCTACTCAGAGAAGTGGGGGCCACTCCTATTGAAACCAAATTAGGAGTCGGGTTGAATGCTTTCTGGATGGGGAACACCGAATATACTGGGAATATCAGCTCGGTTTTGTCATGTCTGAAAGACTCTTGAAGTACAGAAATTGTGGCTTAAATGCTCCTCTGCCTGAGTCCAGCCAGCACTGGGCACTTGGAATAAAACTCCCCTTTTCTCAGCATGGGATTTTATTCTTCAAAATTCATTCCAAATACAACATGGATAAAACCCAAGAGAGTCTACCTTTGACAAGCTCACAGACTGCTTTGGAAAACCAGGAGCTCAAGTAGCTTTCCAGAACTCATGACCAGATGAAGGACTGCATTTTCCAGGGTAGAATGTTTTTCTTTTTAGCAAACATGAAATTTTCTTTTGATAGGAGAGAGCATTGAAAACAGAGCACTAATGTCTGAAATGAGCTCAGCCTTTCCTTGTGAATAGATTGCCTCAAGGGAAAACAGATGAATGTCCTGTCACTATTTTCGTTGCAGTCTCTTGAGGGCAGTCACAAGCTGCAGCACTGGCCACCAGGAAAATGCTAGAGCAGAGGCTTCTGATGTGAAATCTTGCTATTACTGCTTCTGCTTAATGAACAGAACAAATATTTATAAAAGGATTAATATATAAATGTTATAGTGTTATCAACGAGGCTTAAAATTCCTCATGAGTGACCGAACACCTGGTGAACAAACATATAGTCCTTTTGGTTTCGTTGGAGGTATACTGGATTATAGCAATTGAAGCAGCAGGGGTTTATGTAATAACAACTGAAGGACCACTGGGAGAATAAGCAATTTATAGGAAGCTGTAGAGAAGACAGATAATCTGAATTTAGATACTCTGCCTTATTACACAGAAAGAAAGAAATGCATCTACAAGACCATTATTTAATGTAGATACACACCAGTTAGCTAAAAGGCAGTGGGTTTAAGTGTTATGTGAGCTGGGAGTTTTAGCTGTTTGCTAAGGTGATTGAATTCCTCTGGGTGCTTTTTCTTTGATATTTTCCTTGTTGCACCCAGGCCAAATGTGTAAGGGTGTGTTGCTGCTTCACTGGAGATGGAGTGAGAGCCTGTTGCTGTCCACAGTGATCAAGCAGGAGACAGAGGCTTTCCCTTTGCAATAAGAAACTCAATGGAAGCAAAGAGAAAGCCAGAAATGACTGACAGTGGAAATGTATTTACCATTATCTGAGGCAAAGGCCGGTGAATTTATCTGGAGGATTTACTGATCTTTTGTCATCATATTTTCATGGTAACTTCAATTTGGCAAGAACAAGTCCAGATAATCTCTCTAATACTGGATAAGACAATAGAGCAACAGCAACTGCAAGAGGAGGAAAAACAAACAGAAAAATTAGCCTTTGCTAGACTTCTTTCTTTCTTTCTGACTGTGGTAGAGAGCAGCTCCACCTGAGGTCTTTGTCCTTAAATTGTGTGATTTGTTAAACCCTTATGTGAGAGCATCTATGTGTCCAGGTATAGGCTCTAGCAGGTGTATTGCAATTTTATCCCACATTACTGTCCTCACTTTGATCCTGCACTCATCTGCATGGGCAGTAAGGTCTGGACTGCCTCACAGGGCTGGCTCCATAGCTGGCTCCTTGAAAACAGGAATGACAGAGGACACTGGTAACTCTGGCTTTTTCCTGTATTACACCCATATGTATCTCAGACCCACATGAAGACAGTTGGCAGAAGCTCTTTTTCATTAGTGTAAGTCTATTCACAAAGGATTTTGCTAGCAAAAGCTGAGCAATATCCCATTGACTTGACTTGTCAGAGAAAATATGTCTCTTTGCTGAAGACTTTGTACTAACACCTGTAGTTATATTCAGAGTTGACACATAGGATACCTGAAATCATTCTCTCTTAAATTAAATAACCCACTTCCTGAAATTTGAGATAGTTCAATTTGTTGTAGCCTAAGGGAATTGGCAGGAGCTATACACTAAAGGAAGGGCTGTTGATTTACCTTCAGTGCTTTATTCTGTCATATACTTTGCTAATTTCTGGGCTGGAGAAGCACAAAGTTCTATAGACAGGTTTACAAATACACTCAATGAAACAGATTCAGAAAGGTGGAGGTCAGAGATGGGAAGTAAAAGTATAATGTTTGTGGAAGACAGAAAGAAAGAGTTTATTTGCCTCAACCCTATGAAAAGTTACAATTTAAATGGTATAAATAAATTCTAGAATTAAGTGTATACACACACATATCTCATACATTCTTGTCTCTACTTATTAGTTATTCTGATGCTCTTCACACTTTTTTTGTTTTTGTGTTTGTTTGTTTAAGTTTATATTTGTATTTCTGTACACCTTGTTGTTAAGATTTCTTACCTTGGTTCCTCTGGTGGTTGTAAAGTGGTGATGAGTAATATTCTGGAACAAACCTTATTAAGCCCAGTCACGTTTCCAAAATTTAATGCACCCTCGCTCACCAATTGCATTTGTAATGTTGTGACATTCTCATATTTGGATGAATCTCTCAAATTAATAGAAATTGGTTTACCTCAGTTCTAGGCTGAGATTTCAGCTGCAGATTACACAGAATCACAGAATGGTTGAGACTGGAAGGGATCTTTGGAGGTCTTCTGGTCAAAACCCCCTCCTCAAACAGCACCACCTAGAGACAGTTGCCCAGGATCATGTCAAGATGTTTTTTTATCTCTAAGGATGGAGACTCCACAATTTCCCTGGGCAACCTGTGACAGTGCTTGGTCACTCCCACAGTGAAAAAGTTTCCTGATCTTCAGAGGGGACCTCCTGTGTTTCAGTTTATGGCCATTGACTCTTGTCCTATCACTGGGCACCACTGAAAAGACCCTGGCTCTGTCTTCTTTTCACCCTCCATTCAGATAAATTACTCATTAACTCAGAAAATAAAATAATATACAATTCTCCCTGTCCTTCCCCCACAGAAAAGCTTACAACCTTGCAAAGAGCTCACGGGTGCCTGCTTGGATATTGAATTTCTAATACTGTATCCTGTTTTGTTTTTCAGATGGGCCCATCTTTTGGTAATTCAACATTCCGGTCCAAAATAACAGAATCAGCTGATATTGTTGTTGGAATATGTTATATGGTATTTGGTAAGTATGATTTCATGGTATAGAGGTTTAGCCATATTTGATGTGGTAAAGGAAGCTTAACTGTAAAAGTAAATTTTGGTTCTGACACGGATTAATTTATCTATATTCATAAAAAGAGGGAAAAAATCACAGAGTAAAATCATTAAAAGGTTTTTAACCTGTGATTTAAGTTAGGTACAAAAACTTCGTTCAGTACTAGGAATATAAAGCGGGAAATGAATGCTGGATTTTGAGGCCTTGGCACCCCAGTGTTCACTGTTAAGTGTGAAAACCAGAGTGTCTCTTCCACAGATAACTGCAAACCATAGAGCAACACTTCCTGACTCCTCATAATGCCTGAAGTAAAATACTGAAAACAGTAATTATAACATGTCTGGGGAAGGTTCTGGGAAGATCAGGTTTATGGCCAACATCAAGTCACTGCCTTAGAAATTGAGATTTCTGGGAAGGGGGCCATGTTGTTAGAGAGAAGGCAATGCATATCAATTTAGAGACACATCCCTGCAGTATTTATACTCCTGAATTTGCAGAGCTGGTTCAGGTAACTATAGGGTAATTTCTCATCAAAAACTTCACGCTCTTTCTTCTACAGTGAAATGGACTTGAAATATTCTTCAGTAGCTTTATTTCTGGTTTTGATGTTTTCTATATGTTATCAACAATAAATAAGATGCAGACATATTTACTGACAACACTGCTGATAAAATATTGAAAATTTCATCTGTCTGTTCCATGTTTGCCTCTCCCATTTTTGTTCAGCTAGTCATACAACATAGTGTTGCCTCATTAACTTTCTTTTTAAGTTTCTCTTTCTGGATCCTGTGATAATTGACCATGCTGATCACTGAGCCTCTTCTCAGCTTGTGTCCTCACTCACTAGTTAGTGTGTCAGACATACATACTAGTCAGTTGCTAATATGAGGAGGAATGAGAAACATGTAAAAGAGTTTTCCAATAAGTGGTATTTTGTTACACAAAATATTTGAAAGAAAAAATATATGCTTAAAAAGGAAAAAAAATGTTTTAGGTAGAACCTCTTGCCATCTCTCCCTCCAGGAATTTTACAATGGAAACATGTGAACAGTGATGGCTTTGACCATACAGTCAATCAGATCCCAAAGTGACTATGATGCCTGTTGGTGCATGTTAAATACATATATGGACCTGAGCTGGTAACCCAGACAAAAACAGACAGATGATGGACTCTGCTGTATTATAGCCACTGAAGATATTTAGTATAAGTGATAACTCTGATGTGGCTACAATTTTTACATTCTGGTTAAAATTAATCTTACTTGGAACAGTAAAAGAACATATCCGGATAGTCTGGTGATCTGTGCTCCTTGACCTCAGCCAACTTGATTTTGCTTAGGTTCCTTTTGGAGATACCAAGTGATAATCAGATTGAAACATAACTGAAACACTGAAAAATATTAAAACGTGAGAAGAAAATTGAAATAATAATTTTAGATTCAAACAAAATGATTGGATTTTACTGTGTTTTCATTGTTATATTTTTGAAGTCTTGGAAGAAAAAGTCTTGGAACAAAACTGTTTGATATTTGCAGAAGCAGAATACAAGAAGATCTTTTCCCTCTCCAGATTTTAAATTACAGATATCTTAAATGAGATTAAGAAGATCAGTGATGGAAAGTAATTTAGTATCAATGTCTAACATGATTTGCTAATCTGCCATTTCTCTATGAGAAAATATTATAATCTGTAGAATATTGGGGAAAATTACATATTTTTTTTCCCTATGAGAGTACAAATAAATGAGACATATTCTCTTATGGGTATAATCCAAAAGTGTTGGTTTTTGGTCTCTATGCAACTTGTTAACCTCAATTTCTATGTCAATATTTATCTGTATTCTACAGGTAATGTGTTCCTTTTTCCAAAGGTATGCAGGGACAGGCAGTGAGGTCCACAAAAGCACTTAGTCTCTCTTCAACAGCTTGATTTCACATGACGTTAATTAAGGGCCCCTCCCATTCATTAGGCATTCTCATTCCCATGGCCCTCTGAAGCTTTTACATTTTTATGTGTTGCTCTTGTGTGTCTGTAAAAGGCTGCCTAAAACTCTGGTTTTAGACTGCTGTCTGACCTTCTAATCTGATAGTCACCTAACTTACCTAACTTTGTGTATCCATCATAGGTTTTGCCCCTGTTAATTTAAAGGTAGAGAGAAAACTGCTTGTCTTCTACTAGACTACTTTCAGCCTTCTGAAGTTTCTTCTCAGGTCTCATAGTAAATCCAGCATTCCCAGAGAAAATAGTTCTATCTACACAGCAGAGACATAACTACATTCTTCTCTTTCATGCATAATTCAACATTCTTGCTGTATTGCCTATTATTACTAGGAACTATAACAGGCACCTCTGAGAAAATGCCTCAAAGAGAAAGGAAGAAGGGTTAGTGAATGGAGAGCTCTAGACCTGGAACTGGGAAAACGTGCGCAGTGCTAGAGAGATATTGTCTCTGGCTTAATTAATGCCAGCTTCCTAGAAGAAAAATGTTATTTTTGGCAGGTCAGTTAACTTAATGTATAAAATTATTCATTAGATCTTTGTAGGTAGTTTGATGGACAAAACAGGAAGAAACCAGGAATAATGATAAAAAAAAAAAAAAAAAATAAAAAAAAGAAATATAAAGAAGAGAAAACTGCAGATATAAAAAAGACAGAATTTTATCTGATAAATGCTAGTTGTGATGACAGCACATTATTCTTGTTCGGGGAAAAAAAAAACAGGATGCCTGAAAGTAACTTTTTCTTCATATTCTGTGTTTCTCTGCAGGAATATGTTCCTTGTGTGGGAACAATATTCTCCTGTATGTCTCCTACAAGAAAAAGAATTTGTTGAAACCAGCAGAATACTTCATTATTAACCTCGCCATCAGTGACCTTGGTATGACACTGACATTGTACCCTCTAGCTGTAACCTCCAGCCTTTCACACAGGTTTGTTCACGATGCACATGATATTTAACAACTTCTGCAGGCTCTGGAGGGCTGTATCAGTGATGGAGACCAAATTACTCTGCCACTTTTCTTGTCATAAAAGTGGGAATTAATTAGAGGGATTGAGAGAAATACGCTTTGTATCAGCAGGCTTATGGACTGCTGGTGTTAATTAGCAATTGTGACTATTGGAGGTTACTATCTTTTTGATTTTTACAGGACTGAGATTATTTGTGTTCCAAACATACACTTCCTATTGTATTTATCTTTTGTGGGTAGTATTAGTCAAGTGATAGTGAAATGCTTCATTTTTTTTTTTTTTTCGGTTGGACAGTGAAATTTGGTACCATAAAAATAAACCCCTGAATTTACTTATGATCTCCAAAAGTGGACGTAATGATGATTCATAGAAATGTTGTGCTCTTGATTAATTTTTAGGCCAACACTCTGAAATTAGAATTTCTTCCTTCTCCACTTCCCTCCTCTTTATTCACGTGAATTCAACCTCATATCCTTGTGGAAGATCAATTTTTTGTGCTCTTGTCCTCTTTAGGAGGCTTAGGAGATTCATTACTAGACCTCAGATAGTATTTGTGCAACCTAGGGAGTATGAAAGTGTTTGAGAAAAGAGAATTAGATAGAAAAGGTGAAGGAAGATAAGAAGTAGTTGTCAGGAGCTGTTCTGCAGGATTTGGGATTGGTTGATATTTGTAATATTTTGGTCTACACCAGTTATTACAGAAGGTCTCACAACTGTACAAATGTGAATATGCATTGCTGATTTTGATTCCCAAAACACTTTACAGAGAAACCTAGGAATGT
The DNA here is from genome assembly GCF_018691265.1 of Tyto alba. Lineage (NCBI taxonomy): Eukaryota > Metazoa > Chordata > Aves > Strigiformes > Tytonidae > Tyto > Tyto alba. The sequence goes on from NW_024881301.1 coordinate 4,236,340, forward strand.
GTGTTTAATAATGTAATTAAGTAAAATATATTTTATAAAAGAGATGGAGAGCACCTCACCCAACATAACCCCTGGGTAATTTTTTCTTTTCAGTTAACCAAAATGAACAAAATGAACACATGTTTTCATGTGAAAAAATCTATCTCTGTTCTTTTCCTATCTAGCTTTCTCTCATTTTGTCATCAAAATAAAAAATAAGAGAAAAAAATGCAGTAATTACTTGTTTTTACCACATTAATTTCTGTGTTAAAATATTGTTAAATATATTGACTAGTGGAGATGATGTCAGCAAAATCTATAATGGGGCTTTTGATAACTGCTACTACAAATACTGATGGTGTCTGAATAGAAAGGGAGGGTGTATAGTGATTCAGATAAAATTTTTGTTCTTTTGGAGAACCTTCACAAGAGAATGTGTTGATTTTGATGAAAACTAGTTTTAAAATTATATATAGAGATATCAGAAATAATAATAAGCTGTATTATTTTATGACCTAGGCCTACTAGTGATAAGCATTTCAATTTTTCTTTTCAAAATATCATTAAGTTATATTGTTTTGTTTAATAAAAATATAAAAGCTTAAATGTGAATCATAAAAATAAAGAAGGACATGATTACTTTACCAGCTGTAAGTTTTTCAAATGAGAATATTTTTTTGTCATTGATCATTGACCAGCAAATAATTTAATCATGCAGTTTTATTGAATTTTTAAGGTTAACAACTGTAAATATATTTCTACCATTTGTTATTGCATTTAAGAAAGAAGAATAGCATCTAAGAATTAATTTTCTTGTTTATTTGCCAGGTGGCTGTATGGGAAACAGATTTGTTTGTTCTATGCATTTTGTGGGGTGCTGTTTGGGATCTGTAGTCTCTCAACACTGACATTACTGAGCATTGTGTGCTGCCTCAAAATTTGTTTTCCAGCTTATGGTAAGCTAATGTTTCTGTCTTAAATTAGTCAATTTTTCAAGTGAATGTAAACCACCATTTCTACATTGCATATCCTAGAGAGTATTTTTATAGAAGGGATCTCTTACATCCAGTCAAACAATTCTTATTTCTGTGATCATTGTTAATTAATGATAGGACTAGATATATGCAATTGATTATCTTTAGACTGTTTTAAGTCAGGGTGATCATTTGGAAAGATGGAATATGAGTTCCAATCTGAAAGCAAGGCTGGCCTGAATAAACAATTTTTATCAGAGTTTATTGCTCTATCTTGATAGAGATTTATTCATACAGATTTATGTTGTGCTAAGAATCCTACATGTACCAGAGAATTCAGCTACCTATTTTTTTCAAATTATTGTGAACAATGCCCTATTCTTACACATCTTTAATATTCTGTAGTATTTTGAACACCTGTTAAAGTTATCCTTCTTAATCACCCTGCTCAGCTGCCTGCATATGGGAAACTCCATGCAGACATGGTAACCATGTTGATCTTCACCGATTGTTTTGTGTCTTCCAGGGAACAGGTTCAGGAGAAAACACGGACAAATCTTGATAGCCTGTGCTTGGACTTATGCCGCGGTTTTTGCCTGTTCTCCCCTAGCTCACTGGGGAGAATATGGAGTGGAGCCCTATGGCACAGCCTGCTGCATTGACTGGCATTCCACCAACGTAAATGTTGTGGCTATGTCTTACACCATAGCCCTCTTTGTTTTCTGTTTTATTTTCCCTTGTGGAGTAATCGTCACTTCCTACTCTCTTATTCTGGTAACTGTGAAAGAATCCAGGAAAGCCGTGGAACAACATGTCTCCGGCCCCACCAGGATGAGCAACCCGCAAGCCATTACTGTCAAGGTATTTGAAAGTTAGCCTCTGGCAAGCCGTTTTTGGCACAGCTGGGAAGCATCATTTAAGGACCAAGAAAAGTCCTGATAAGGGAATAAAAATGGAAAAAAGTTGGTCCCTACTACATTTTTATTTTGGACAACAGTATCGTCTTGTGCAGATTTGCTTCATGGCAATGAATTTCTAAACATACAAATAGTAGACGTGTTGTTTCTGGAGGGTGATAATTGAGCTCACAGAGTTTCACTACTTGTGAAAATTAAGATTTCAGACCTTTAATCAAAAAGGAGGTTAAAAATTGGAGCACTAAGTAGAAGTGAGTTTGGGTCTCATGCTCAGGAACCATTGCTCATGAAAGCCAGTCTGATTTTGAGTAAGTGAATTCTGTTTGCTCAGCTGCAGACATCTAAGGAGATCCAGGCTTAAGCTTTATATTTTAAATAGTAATGTAGAGATCAAATTCCCTTGTGTGTAACTGAACAAAGGACAAAGTCACAAAAAAAGTATATCTCTCTAAATACTTTTTGAACCAAAGCCTCTGATGGTTTGTGTTTCACTAGCTTATACAGTAAAATTAAACCTGTGGTTGTAGGAGTTGTGGAAATTGTTTCCTGCTGCCGAATTGTCCCTTCCCAGGAGAAGATCAGTATCTTTCTTTTTAATATATCAAAAATAAGAAGAGGAACTTTGCAGCTGACGTTAGGTGTGCTTCACTCTTAGATAACATACCTCTTGAAAGACATGAGTGGTACCTCTTGACTCTTAATTATCTGCAGTAGAAAATCCTTGTCTTGATTTCAGTGAATCCTTCTCTCACTTCTCTGTTCATTTGTTTAGCATGTCCTTCAAAGTATCTTCCTCACCACCCTTCACTTTCTGCTTGGAGTCATCTTTGGTCATTCTCTCTATTCAGGGATATGGACATTTTAATTTCCAAATACAATTGGATAGCTCACAGATCTGCCTCTGTGCAGATGATCTTTCTGTTTTCATCCTAACAAACTTGGTCTCTTTCTGACATCTCTTCAGACTACCAAGTGCAGTGTAACTGCAGTAGACATCTTAATCTGTCCTTTCTCTCCCTTTGAGAATCTTTGTTTTGACCACTGTGGGAAATGCCATCCTCCCATGTACTGCATGGTCTTGTAACCTAAATATCTTCCTCAATCCAAACAGTTTAAGAACTAAAGAGTTATGCCCATGTTTTACCTACTCCTTCTTTGTAATAACTCTTAGATGGAACATAACCCAACTAGAACTCTTAAGCATATTCCTGCCCTATTCTGGGTATTCAGTAGACATTAATTTTCTTAAGTCTTTCATTTGACTACAAGATATTATCCTTTAGCTCTTTAATTAACTTTTAGGACTCTTCACAGCTTGTCCTAATTGACCTCTATACTCCCATTCAGTGAGACAAACATGCTGGTTACACTGTATGCTCACAACACTCAGAAATGTGCATGCATGTTCGATGCTACTTGTCATGAGCTCCTTACAATAAACACTGGCAAAATGAAAACAGTATGTCCTTCAAAACTTCCTTTGCAATGTTATCACAAAAAAGTCATGTTGGTATATTATAGAGGCTGATATTTGTTGGGCTGCTGGAACACTAGCAGAACTGCTTGTCACATACTGACAAGTTTTTCTTCTTTTTATTCTCTGATTTTTTTCCCGTCAAAATTGCTATAATCTTCACTGTTAGGTTGTAAACTCTTTGAGTTACTCTGACACTGCTTATTTATAGAGAATCTCATCCTGGAATAATAATAATACAAACAACAATTACTTATACATTATCATCTCTTAGAGACATCTGCTAAGAGGATGGTTTAAATCAAACTCATAAAAGCAGAGAGAAGAAACATTTTTGGGGTTTTCTTTCTTAAGAAACTGTAAAAACAATCCTCCCCAAATATGTCAATTTTGTGATATATTTGGAATGATTATTTGTTGAATTTTAGTTCTTCTTGCTGGATTTGAGCCACAATAGAGACTACCTTGTAGAACCTGTCAATTTAGAGACAATTTATAGCCCATTCCTCCTCCAGCCTCTCCCATTTTTCCTGTGACATCAGGTCACTGTAACGCAGGAGTCCTGGTCAGTTTGATCTGTGCCTCCACGGTCTGATCCAGATTCAGCTGAAGTGTTTGAATATTGCTTCAGTCTTGAAAAGCAAAATCCAGAAAATTACTTGGGCACTCAAAATGGGACTTAGACACTGGATTATGGAAGCTCTTGCTTGGTGACTGCCTATGCCTTGAGGCTCTGTAAGCATAAACGTTTCCCAGGTTCCTGCAGTTTACTTTAGTCTGTGCTGCCCTGCATGCTAAGTGGCTATCTCTTTCCTAAACCATATTAACATAATCAGGCCAGAGTGTTCAATTTAGGCCCACTTTAGTCTATTTGGTTATCAGCAATTGATTATTTTTATTAAAAAAAGAACAATAAAATACAGATAACATTCACTATTGGAAATCTACTTCCCATGTTAAAAGATGTCTGTAGTTTTTTTTTCTTTTTGTGATATTTTAGAATTACAATAACAAGACTTTTAGAAAACGTAATGGGAGTTGTATAGTGCTATTAGTGCTTTTGTGCTTGTGAATTTGCAAGGTTGGCTAACTACTGATATTGCTTTTATTATTATATAGTGCTATAAAAATCAATTATAATGCATACAGAGGACACTTGTTCTCATGTGATCTCTTCACAGGTGCATGGGTTTGCCAGCTTCTGGAGAAAACATGCTCTGAGCATATAGATAAAATAGATAAATATTATGAATGCAAGTAGAGATGCAGAAAATTGTCTCTTCTGCAGGAGTTCCTTGGGATTAAACCATTTCAGAAACACATCCTAGTTCTTCCTAGATGTTGCAGGAGTAAAACCACTATGAGTGTAACTTCAAGTCTCATCAAATATTTTTCTAAATACCATCTCTGGATGCTCTGCATTACATTCAATTTGAATCATAAGGGGTAAGCCTTTGGCCTTAGAGATTGTGTATAGTTTTTTGATCTAACTCAAACTTCATGTATGACCTCGGACAAATCTCCTGGTACTTAACTTGTATTTCTTTGTGGCTGTAATTTGTGGTACTTCTGAATAACCTGATTTAAAACACTGATATATCATTTGGATGAATAGGAGAAGGTTGAATAATTTACATCACTCTCCTAATATTTTTTATTGAAGAAACTGAGTATCTAACTTTGTTCTTTTTATGGAATACAATGATTTGCAGAGAAACAACATAAACCTATACACCTTGAAGGTTAATTGGTCTTAAACTGGGTTTCTGCAATACATGGACATAGTGCTTGGGTTTTTTTAATCCTCATTAGATTATTTTTTTTTGTTAAATTAAGAGAAATTTTACCACCGACATTAATGGAGGATGTCACACTACTCTGAAACTGGAAGTATTATATATCCAAACAATCTTGAAAGCTGTGTCTAATTGCAGGTGGGAAGATCTAGGACCATAATAGGAAATATTATGGAAATCAAATTGGATAAAGGTTACTCTTCAGAGACCTACAGTTTAGAATACAAGATGCTAAATCTGAATAATTCATTGTAATGGGTAAATCTACTCCTGAAGTAATAGAAGAATTACAGCTGTTCAATGCCTTTCTTGATTTTGTCCATGTTATACAGATGCTTTAGTTGTAAGGCACAACAGCATTGTGATTTGCTGCAGGCATTTCAAAGCTTTTGGGAATTAGTGGTCAGTGTGTTGTTTCTAAATGTGTGTGAAGTGACAGAATCTGCATGAAGACACAAACAGTCTTAATGCCAGACTTACACTTGCATTACCTACACTATTGACTACAATATTTATTGCTTTGAGGTGGAGGCAGTAGGCTTTAGGCAAGCTAGGGAGATCTGGCCAACTGATAAAGAACATGTTGAATAAGTCTTACTATCAAAGCTTGTTATTGCAGAAAACAAATATTTAATTTGGAGAGAATATGAAATTGAGATTCTGTTATTTTAATATAGATGATCACTCTTATGGTTGACTTACTTTTGTGCAGTGTAAACATTTATAATAGTGAAAACTGAAAGAAGTGCTTTTTGATTCCTATGTAAGCATGGCTCAGAAAGACTTTTTCATTATGCTTTAGACCTTTCAGTAAAGTTGTCTTCATTTCTGTGTAGTCTTATTTGCCAAGTTCATTTATAGTGATCACCGCTATACCCTAGGCTTTCCAGATTTGCAGGTCCTACAAAATCTTGTACACTTTTTGTAAGCTGTGTACTAATCATAAGTCTCACCTTAAAATAAGTAGGTAGCTAGCAAAAAATTTTGGGCAGTAGCAATTAGATACCATTCAACATATTTTTTGCTGTATTTTAGCAAGACAGTTAAAGAATTACCTTTATCTTGCACAACTCAGCACCATTAAACTGAGCAGATACAGTGAGATGCTGTCTCTAAGAATGTACAAATGAATAAGTGAACAAAATAATGTCAGACTGCTTAAAAAAATGCTGCCAAAGGTCTGTTCCAAGGTCTCGAGAGCAGAGTAATCATTGGAAAGAGGCCCACTGACTTGTTTTAGAGCAGACACCAATATGAGTCAGGTGTGTTTTTTTCTGAACCATGGTACTGTAACAGTAGTTTACTGGTTTTACTCTTTTTACTCTTTTGTGCTTTGAATGAAGGGAGGAGTAAAATTCATTACATGAATTTTCAAAGCTTTGCCTGTGAATTAATATTTTTTTTTTCACTTCTTCCTGTATTTTAGCAATGCATTGGCTCACTGGCATATTATTTTGCAGAAAAACAAAGTAGAGGTTGTAATAGTCCCTTGAGGCATAAAAAAACTCAGTGGAATTAATTTGATGTTTATAAGCATGTATTTGGACTAAGTCTCACAGATTTTGAAAATAGTTGCATTTACCCTGTCAGAAGCAATTTGTAGGAAAAGCTTTCTATTCTCAGCAGAATAGCTTCACCCATAGCAAGTCCTTTAAAAATGAAAAGAAAGAAGAAAGCATCATTTTATTGGCTTTGTCCTGTCCTTATCTAATTACCTCCTGAGAGCTCATTTTTCCTACTTTGCAGCCTCTGGAAATAGAGAATCCTTTAAAGCTCTGCTGCAATAAGCAAATCACATAAACAAATTGAGAAAAGTTAAGCACTTGCTGCAAATATTCTTCTCTGTTTCTAGACAAGAATAAATTTGGCTGCCAAAGTAAGTAAAAGCTTCTACATAAGAGACAAATGAGGGACCATATGTGATTCACAGGAAGGACAACATGTAGTCCTCTCAATTTAAATAACATAATCTCAGGAATGCTTGATTCTTCTAATTCATTAATGCTCAAGACTGATTCAAAATCTTTTTGCAACAGATTTCTTAAAAAGCAGAAAATTTACTTCTAACTTATTATAGTGAAGTATCCTTTATTAATAATTTTGTACCAGGAGCATCCATATACTGTCAAGGTTCTCTTTTGTACAGAGAAATACTTCAAGTCAAGACATGCAAGATGCTGAATACATTGAAACTCTGCTTCTCTGCCTATTCTAACCATTGGTCTCAGACGTGTTGGATGGACTGGCCCTGACAGCATGCAGGTTTACCTCATCTGTGCCTACAGGCTACAGTTGTTCTGCTATTCGTAAAATATCTTCAGAGGCATAGAATTTTATAAGCCCATGGCCTAACTCAAAAGTGTCTTTCTTGAACTTGACCAGAAACTCTCCTTTCTACACCTTCCGTACATTGCTCCTTCCTACTGATATTCTCGATAATTCTGATAATTTTAAGCAATAATGCTGTAGTCTCCACACATGTATATAAAGCTTAGTTGAAAGTGAATATTTTTTAGTCAGTTTATTATTTAGGTAGAAGAATTTGCTAATCTTCATTGCTGTAGTGAATGTGTCAATATAGCAAACATTCATCTAAGTCCCAGGGAGTTCATTAAAGTGAGGATAAAGTGGAGTGAAAAAAAATTACACAACTCTCATAATATATTCTCAAATTCTGTTCATGTTTCTGGACAGTACTATTCTTCTGTAGATTAAATTTTTAAACATAGAGGTTGGCTGTTACATTGAAAATACTGCAATATATTTGGAGACCTAAACAGGAGTTCTTCAGGCTGGTTGAAGATCTACAGCTTATACTGGCTTAATGGAATTAACAGATAATTGACACACTGTCAGTTGTCAAGTAAGAAATTGCAGGCAGGTGCTTAAAATAGTGACATATATGAGTTGTAAATGCTAAGGACTGAATGATCTAAAGCATCTACATGGTCTTCATTAAAGCTGGCTGAAATTACATGTTACATGACAGATCTATAGATAATTCAGTATTTATATATTTTATAATTAAAAAGCAAGCCCACTAAGTATTGTTATCTAAACATGACATCTATTAGAAGCTTGCAGTTATAGCTCCATGCTGGGCTCTGACAAGGTAAGAAAATGATTAGCAATGGCTCCTAATAACATTCATAATTTTTTACCTATGTTGAAATCTTCACTTGTTATTTGAAATACTGGTTGATGTAAACCAGTCTTGAATCCTTAGGGCAGCCTAGTGTTACAGGTGTATGGTACATATCTGTTTCCTTGAATTTTAGAGTATATGAAAATTATATTGTTGTAGAAATAAATGTCACGGGAATGCAAAGGACCAGGCACTGTTAGATGCTGTAGGAGTGCAGAACCAGAAAACTGAGAACCCAAATGTCTTCCTATCAAATTAGGAAGCAAAAGATAGCAGACAAAAGCAGACATATCTGGAGAGTTGTATCAGGAAACGGTGGCAAATTCTGTATTGTCAGTGAAAATAAGGCCAAGGATCACAGGCACGGACCCATGAATTGCCCTGTTGCTTAGTTGTTAGCATGCTCCCTTGTGTGGTTTTTACCCGTGCCTGAGCATAGGCCAGGCAATAGCACAAACCAGGGACTGCTCCTAAAATGTGATATGGGCAAGACTGTCACATTTGTCTTGTACCAGTTCCCTCTTGTACAGTTTGCTAGTGTTGTCCCAGCAGCATCTGCACTCTAACATGATCCTAACACCCCTTCCTAGGACATTCAACAAATACTCTCTCATGCAATAAAACCACTTTGAACTGAAAAAAATGTACATTGAACCCCCAATAATTATGTCTTAAGTCCACCAAGACACCACAAGAGAATGCTGCTGAGACCTGAGGCCCAACACTATGCAGCATGGAGGTGACTAGTCTGTGCTAGATCCAGACAGTGGTCCCTGAGACAATTTTATTTAGCAGTTTAGCCAATGAGACTATAAAACCTAGTCTTTGAATCCAGGATACATCTACTGGTACTGTGTGTTAGTTAGGTGGAGCCCCTTTCTAACCTGGCTGGAGTGCTGGGGAAAGGATCTGGGGGTTAATCATTCTTTGGATGCTTCACCTAGCTGAGTAGCACTATGCAGGAGAAAGATTTTGTCTGTGTAATTTAAGTGGGAAAATGAGTGATATTACTGTAGTTTTTCCAGCAAGAGAACTGTCAGTGTCAGGTAGCCTACTGGCGCATTGTCACCCCTACCATGACAGTGTCCTGTTGTGTCCCTGGCCTGCAGTGCTCCTCTTCATTCAGTCTGATACTAAATGAATGACGATTAAAGGTTAGATAGAATTTTCTCACGCTGATGCTTTTATATCATGCTTAGCAGGATCTTTAGCATGTTCTAGGGATTGTCAGTCTTAATTCCTCTACTCAGTGTCTGTGATGTCAAATCTGTTTGCCTTACTAAGGACATAAATTTGCCCAGTGAGATTTCTGGCTTCTGATTAAATCCGCAATAGGGGGCTGCAGTCTGCGCTGAAATTATTATTTTGAAAACTCGTATGATTCACAACATTTCTAGATTTCATGTTCTGGTAGGTTGACTCAGGCAGGACACCAGATGCCCACCAAAAGCCGCTCCATCAGTCCCCTCCCTCAGCTGCTCATGGGAAAGAAAATATATTGAAGGGTACGTGGGTCAAGATAAGGACAGGGAGATCACTCACCAAGTATCATCATGGGCAAAACAGGCTTGGCTTCGGCAAATTACTTTAATTTATTACCAATCAAATCAGAGTAGGATAATGAGAAAATAAACCCAAATATTAAAAACATCTTCCCCTCACTCTTCCCTTCTTCCCAGGCACAACTTCTCTCCCTATTTCTCTACCTCCTTCCCTCCCAGTGGTGCAGGGGGATGAGGAATGGGGGTTGTGGTCAGTTCATCACATGTTGTCTCTGCTGCTCCTTCCTCCTCAGGGGGAGGAATCCTCACACTCTGCCCCTGCTCCAGAGTGGGGTTCCTCCCATGGGAGACAGTTCTCCATGAACTTCCCCAATGTTAATCCTTCCCACAAGCTCTTCATGAACTGCTCCAGCGTGGGTCCCTTCCATGGGGTACAGTCCTTCAGGAACAGACTGCTCCTGTGTAGGTCCCCCACAGTGTCACAAGTCCTTCCAGAAAATCTGCTCCAGTGTGGGGTCTCTCCATGGGTGGGTATCTGCTCCAACATGGACCTCCATGGGCTGCAGGGGCACAGCCTGCCTCACCGTGGTCTTTTCCCCACTTGCTGCAGGGGAATCTCTGCTCCGGTGCCTGGAACACCTCATTCCCCTTCTTCTTCACTGGCCTTGATGTCTACAGAGTTGTTGCTCTCACATACTCTCACTTATTCTCTCTGGCTGCGGTTGCTGTTACACAGAAACCTTTTCCCCTTCGTAAATACGTTATCTCAGAGGCACTACAACCATCGCTGATGGGCTCGGCCCTGGCCAGCAATGGGTCCATCTTGGAGCCGGCTGGCATTGGCTCTGTCGGGCACTGGGGAAGCTTCTGGCAGCTTCTCACAGGAGCCACCCCTGCAGCCTCCCCTGCTACCAAAACCTTGTCATGCACGCCCAATACACATGTTATCTAATGCATGCAGTCTAGCCTGCCAAGATAATTCTTCAGGATACAAAAATGCATGAGGCTCAGGGGAGCCTCACTGATGCAATTTTTGCAGTAAGTATGCTTTGCATCTCTTTGTACTGGCCAGGACAAACTGGACCTGACCTGTAGGAAAGATGAGCAATGATTCAGACTTGCAGCACTGAGGACCAGATGCTTACATGTTAGTTCATTTTTAGAAAATGCTGTTGAGGCATATGATGTATTTGGGTTTTTTGAACATGGCTGAACAATTCATTATTAGACTAGCTACAAGGCTTTTAAAATCCTTTCAGCCAAAATGAGTTGCTAGAAACCTGCCTAGAACATAACTTTGAAATAATGCTTCACATCAGTAATTAAATGTATTTTGTAATGCATGTATTCTCATTCTTCATGTACTTTCTCTTAATTATAATGAGTAATACTTTACAATATGGGTACTTTAATAGAAATTACCTTGGTGACTGTTTTAAAGAAAAGACGAGAGTAAAAAATTTAGAGAATAACTGGTGCACTGTGTGCTGGTTCCTGTACAGTAGAAGTGCAAATCTGGAAATCTGTTTCTAGATATTGGTAGTTGTCCATAGGCCTGGAGACTTTGTTATTTGGAAGCAGACTGGAATTGACAAATTCTTTCCCTGATGGGGAGTGGAAAACCATGGACAGTTTCAGAATTTGGTTTGTTGAATGTATCAGGCATGGTTGGTGTATTGTGTTTCTAGTTCAAATTTTTATAAACTTGATAGATTGAGAAATCTGTACTGGACTTGCAAAAATACACATTCCTTTGTGAGCATGATTAGAGATGCATGAGAAAAGGTTTTTTTTTTTTTTTTTTTTTTTTTAACAAGTTTAGACACTCTAGAGGATTTTGCATGTACAGTTACAGGATATGTGCAAAATTTTAGTATGCATGTACACAAATGCATATATGCTTTTGCATGTGGAAATGAGTAATTTTCTATTGAAAACACGGGGAAAAATATCTCCACAATTTAGACATCTAGAAGCTAGAAATAGAAGTTAGACAACAAGCATTCAAATAAAATATTTCTGCTGTAATAATTTATTAAATAAAAACCATAGTGATCAAGTGGTTTATCTTTTTTAATTAGTTTCCAAAATATGTGATTTGATAAAATCTGTTTTTCACTTACTTTAAGCCAGTATCTTTTCCAATCATTGTGCATTCTTACTAAAGAAACATACGGTAATCCTAAGAGGGAAGCTGTAAAAGATTTGTACATGTGCATAGTTTTCACTTATTTCATGGGAACAAGCAACATGACTTTGTTTCTGGTAGGCTGACAACAAGGTACTGCCGCCTCTTTGTGCCTGGGTGACTTGCTGGGTGTCATTGCATCAGGGATATTCTCACCAGTGGTTCAATCCTGTAAAGCATCATTTACTTAAATGTGTCAACAAGCTGAATTCACCTTGACTTATTCAATACCTACTCCAGTAAACAACTAGTTTGAACAGTTGAATCAGATCCTCAGCTTGCGCCAACAGCCAGGGCTTGTTCCAGTCTGCATGAGTTGAATTGACATACACCTGCTGGAGATCTAGCTACAAAGATGACTTAATGCTGCGAGTGGAGAATGCCTATTTTATTCTTCTACTTACCTGTAATGTAAAAATATTCTCTGTAACTTGTATTTTTTGTTCTGAAGCTCTTCTTATAAACCATGTTTTCCCTATGTTCCAACTCAACTGTAATTCCCCCAAGAGAGATTTTTGCCTTTACATTTCTGAGCAGTGTCAGCTACCATCATATATGGTATGTGAAAAATAACTTGTGCTTGATTTACAGACACAAAGAAATTTTTTTCATTTGTAATTATGTTTAGTTGCTTCTCCAGAAGATATTTTTTAAGAAGGATTTTGTGTATAGGATTTGCCTGCACACAAGGGTAAAGTTTAAAAAGATTTTTGAAAGCTCTTCTATGCCAAATCATATTGTTTACAAGCTATGATAGAGTCCTTTATAGGCTAAGTCGTGGAGCAAGGGTAAATCACTTCTTGCCTTACCTTGGGAAATTATTATATTGCTATATGCCTACCTTTATATAAATTTTTACATTTTATGAAATGATTTATACTTAGCAAACTAAATAAGTTATGTCAAACATCCCAGTCAGAATGGGTGATTGGTACATAGGGGATGCTATGTATTCTGCAATGGTATGTTTCTTACATCCTTGTATGATGGACAGAACTGTAGGGATTCTTCTGGCCAGTGAGATCTTTGAATGGAGATCAAATAATTAAAATAAAAATCTCACTTGCAAGATGTGGAAGAAGGCATTGCCTTTTATTCATACTACTGCTTATCAACAATGGGACACTCTTGATGGTCACTTTGATGAGGGAAAGTGTTAGAAATTTCCACAATATGTGCAGTTATGAAAAGATAACTCATAGACCTGAAGCTGTTTTTCTCTCTATTTCCATGATAAAATAAAGACATTACAGAAAGTCCTTTATAGTTCATTAAAATCATCTCCCCATTAACACTAAGGGATTTTGGATTATAAACCCTTGATTTTACTTTCTACAAAATGTAATGAATTACTTACTGCCTTTTGGAATAGTTTCTATAACAACTAAATTTTTTTTATGCCTTTCTATGAGGCCTGCACATAGTTTTCTGAGTCACATCATCACAATGTTCCTTAATCAGTCACACAAATTTATGACGGATTTCCTTGTGGTCTATACAGGCTCAGTTTGCTGCTACTGCAATTTTAGCAGCTATGTATTATAGGCTGAGCCTAAAGTTAGGCAATACACCTCTTCTTCACTTTAATGAGGGAAGTTGGGCTCGAGTCTAGAGTGAAATTGTGAAAAGGCTCGGCTATAGTCCAGCATGCCTGTCGTCCTGCCTTGGTCTCATTGTGTAGTGATGCACAGGTGACTGCTGCCTCAGGTGGTATTACCTTCATGGGAGGAAATCCAAGGCCAGAACTGACTTCTGTCCATCAAGTATAGAATAAAGATAGTTGAATCAATCAACAGTGATGTAATGGAATGGGGTAGTTGATCTGTCTCATAGTATCAAAGTCATATTCACTTATGAACAGTTCTCCTTGGTGTATGTAGATGATATGTGGCATTTGTCCGTTAATGAAATAAAAGAACAAATGTGCAGACCACTTACTCTGAACAACCATTTCGGAGGTAAATAGAAATAACCTACCTGAGGCGGAAGTAAAGTTTTTTTCCTGACATATTCACAGAATTCTAGTTGGTTATTGAGGCCTGAATTACAGAACTGATGTCACTTTGTTTCTATCCTGCTATTTAGATTTTTAGGTAACCTTCGGTCACTGTATTTTGCACTGGACTAAGGAAGTTTTTTTAGAAGTCATCAGCAAAGTTAAGTATGAACCAGTAGGAAAAAATGAATGCATACTCACAAGTACTCTGTCCCTTACAGTGAAAGAGATTGTGGAGAAGATTATTCTGCTTTCAGAAGTTTATTGTTATTATCTTTGACCATTTATATGCAGGTAATTGAAATTCCTTTTTATGGCTGTCTCGTTATGCTTTCTTGCTATAGTTATACAAATACACCATGTCTCCAAGAATGTGTAGTAAAGGAGTTGTCTTTGAAGGTATAGTGTGCTTATACAATATTTCCCCATTTGTTGACACTATGCAATTCTGCTGCTGTTCTTGTTTGCTGGCAAAAACACAAAGGTGTCCTTTGGTTTGGCACCTTGGTGAATTTCTCGTGAATGTTCACAAAGTTGCCCCATATCTGCCTCATTAAAATTCTCCTCTTTTGTTGTGTTTATGAAAATCTTGATGTTCTTTGCCATCTCATGCTGGCATCACCAGTTAGCCCACACCTCATACCTGTCTTCTTGGAATCATCTTGGGCTTAAGGAGGTGGAGGTACTACAACAAGCACCTGGCTTGATACTTCTTACCATAGGCAGAAAGTGTTAAGTGTTGTCCAAACTGTTGTACTAAACTCCAGACTTCTCAATATGTAGCATGACAATATAAATAAGAATAACAAAGTCTCTTTCTATATACATGTATGTGTATATACAGTTGATATGCTTAAATAGCTCAAAAAAGGTTCCTTTTGCCTAATTATGCTCCACTAAAAGTTAGTTGTCTTAAGTACAGCCTCAAAACTGTGAGTGACAAAGACCTGAGAGCAATCCATCACATCTGTTTGAGACACAGATCTTTGAATGATATCAATTGCTTTGAGGAGATATGTCTGTCTTTCCTTTGACATTATAAAGAACCTAGACTGACTTAGATTTAACATGTAAGTTTTTGGACGGCTCAAGTTATGCAAGATTAATCCCCTCCTTGATGCATTTTGGGAAGTTGGCTGAAAGCTCCTTGAAAATATGTGCCTGTTTTTTTTTTTTTTTTTTTTTTTCACAGGAACAATGTAACACCTATCACAATCCCAAAGATTAATTGTAACCATAAATAAGCCATCTGGGGAATGCACTAATCAATTCTAATGTTCATTTCTTCTTAATGTGATTATAAAGGGTCAAGGCATATTACTTGCCACAGAGACTGCTTTTAGTTTCAGGCTTGAATACTGGCCATGATCAGCTGATGATTACAAAACCATGCATATGGCACCAGCACATGCATAGATAGAGCCAGGCCTTCAGCTGATGTGAAGAAATAGAATGTTATGGAAAAAAAAAAAAGAGAAAAATTAAGTTCACTCTATCTTGTGGATTTGCCTCTTCATACTTTCTTAACTAGTCTCATTCTGTCAAAATACCTTGTTTCTCAATTCTGTCAAATGATTTTTATTAACAGGTTAGAGCTCTAAATTGTTATCACCAATAAATAGGAAATTTCCCTCGTGACACTTTTATTATAGTGAATAGCTTTCTAGAGACAGACGCAAATTCATAAACACATTTTAGTCTAATAGAAAAAACAGTTAAATGCCATAGACATTCCTCATAAAACTTGTGGTATATATTTCTTGACAAACACTATTCATTTCTTCTAGCAAAATAAAATCTGTGAGACTATTAAACTTAGGAAGAAAAGAATATAATTTGGAGGAGTCCTCTATGCCTTAAAAGAGTCTAATATGTGTTCCTCCGGTGTTAGTGCTCAGGGCCTTTTTCATTTTCACTCTGAACACAACAATGGCATCCCTCAATAAAAAATCCATGATTTTTCAACCTTGGATCTATAGCCAGAGCATCACTGAGAAAAGCGGTGGATCTGCAGTTAACTGAGCTAGTTAGCAGCTCTGTAGTCCTGCTTGCAGAGGGCAGCTCAGGCAGGTGGCACAATTAGCAGCTGAAAACAAAAGTACTTTCCTTATGTAATCTCTTATGTCCCTTGGATACAATACTACTCTAAATTGAATGGATTCTCTACTGTCTTCCTTATTTGGAAATACATACTTTTGGCAAGAACAGACTTGTTAACCTTCTTCAAGAGCACAAATATTCTTGTTTCTGTCTTTAAAATATATGTGCTCTTCAGTTATAAACAGTGCTTAGAATGATGCTCAGCAGGTTAGTCTTCTATACATGCTGATGCTTAGATGCTTTAAATTTCTCAAGGCTTATGTTTACTGTAGATCCAATATTTATTCTTGCATTTTACATATCTCTGTGATAATTTATACAATAAAACCTGTTGGTTTTGTTTGGTGTTTGGATTTTTCTAATTTTTATTTATTTATTTATAAAAAAGGCTTATCAAGGCTTTCTTCATAGAGTTTACTAGGACAAACAATTGTGCACTAGGACGTAAATTCGTAAATCCTTCAGGATTAATCTGGTTTTCTGCTGTTATATACCTGTGTGTGGCTCCAGTTGAGCACCAACAATAAAATTATGGAAGATGTTCTGTAGCCAGGAAAGCCAGTATTACTCATTAATTAGACGGTAGATTGGAATGTCTTTGCAATCCAGATAAGCTTTTCCCAAGAATGAGATCTTTTTCTTTAAGCTGGATTCCTTTTTGGGTTGAAAAGGGTTCTCAAGGCAATTTAGTGAAGAGGAAGAAAAATGTAGGAGTTGATACATTTTAACTCGAAGTTTCAGGTAGAAGTAAGTTTCAGAGAGAATTAATTTGCTAGAAAAATATGCATTTGGAGAGCAGTTGAGGTACAATGGAAGGTTCGGGGGCGCTTTTAATAAGGGGGTTCAATCAGGTGGTATTCTTATGCATATATTATTTTGGTGTCTATTTTTCTCATGCACGCAATTTTTTAACTCACTGTTTTCTCTTTTTCTCTTCAAGCTGAGTGTTGCTGTGTGCATTGGATTTTTTGCTGCCTGGAGCCCTTATGCCATCATTGCCATGTGGGCAGCTTTTGGATCAATAGATAAGATTCCTCCATTAGCCTTTGCTGTGCCAGCTGTCTTTGCAAAGTCCTCCACGCTCTACAATCCTGTTATCTATCTCCTCCTGAAGCCCAATTTCCGAAACACCATAACCAAAGATCTCACAGTTCTTCAGCAGTTATGCATCAGGAGTTGTTTTTGTGTCAAGGCACTGCAGAACTACAGATCAACTTCGAACACAAACCTGCGAACATTTAAAGGCAAAAATGAATCTGGCTGTAATTCTCTGCCAATTGTGGAAGTGTGCTCTTATTTCCCCCGTGAAAAGCTCGGTGATACTTTCAAATGTTTTCAAAGCTATCAAAAATGCTGCCAGGAGAGGCTAAGCGCTATGGAATGCTCTCCTCAAGAAACGGTGTCCTTGGAGAGCAACCTCCAAGCAAAAGTGAGACAGGCCAGTAAGAAGTCAGTAAAGGTCTTCGTGAAAGGAGAAAAAAGCACTGAAATCGATACCTTGGAAATCACCTTGGAAGCAGTGCCTGTGCATTGTACATTTACAGAACTCTAGAGCTGCTTGCGTGAAGCCTTCTGACAGTATTGTTGTTATATTGGATTTATGAATGTAAGTTTTTCTAAAGAGTCTTTCTACTACCCCATTTTCTAGACTATTTTCCTGTTTTTTCTTACACTCTGAATGGACACATGCTACAGCATGGACATGCTATAAATGCTTGATGACTCTTGCCATGCCAACTTAGGTACATTGTGCTGTGTTCACATCATGAACTGTGTTAGGCAAATCCTTTCTGCATGTTATAACATCTTTTTACTCCATTTTCAAGAGAATACACTAACCATTTAGAGGTTTTCCATGAAGCATTATTACCCTTTCTAGACTATATATATTTTATATTCTGTCTGTTCAAAAGAAATAACTCAATGTAGAGTTTTAAAAGGACAAGCTCATGCTGGTTTAATTGTTATAGCAACTGAAAAGGTAAATGCTAACTGAAATGCCTGTTTTCCAAGAAGTGATGCTGAATGACCGCATATGTCACATTTGCTGGGAGGTACAAATGATTTGTTTTTCTTGCTTTGAGATGAACAGGCAGGTTCTGACCTTGTTCCACATGAATGAAAATCAAAATATTTCTCATAATTCAAGATAGTATGTAACTTTTGTTTACCTTTCGGTGTAATTTTAGAACTTGCCCTAGGACATTATTTGTTATTCTCAGTTTCCTGTATAGGATCTTGGAATTAGGAGGGTAAAGACCTGACCCAGAAATACTATAAGAGGTAAGAATGTCTACTGGTGTAAACCACTGAAACCCATGGAAACTACCCCATGTGAAGATCCCAGTCCTCCAGGAATTCTTGAATTTGGCTTACAAGGACAATGCTGCAGAGTAAGAGTAGGCATAGCTCTGCTTTCCCTTGTTCTTGGGTTCCTTTTTGATCCCCTGGAAGAGGAAGGAAAAAAAAAATGAAGGGGTGTTGCAGAAAGGACTTTTGAAATGGTTACTTCTAGTAGTTAGGGAGGATTTGGTTGAACTGCTGCTCTGTTTCACAGCTTGCCAGGAAGAAGCACCATATCCTCTGCTGCTGCTGTGACAGCAGGGATATGCTGGGAATGCCAGGCTCTCATTTTGGTCAGGCTACAGCCAAAATTACTATAGATTAGTTATTAAAAGTGATTATAACTTTGTTTTCCAGCTGGGGTTACTTTGGGCAATAAGGCAGTCCTCCTCTTAAGGGCTTTGCCATCTGGAGGGTCAGTTTATCCTACACTCCCCAGGAGATGCTACCAAAGCCTCAGAGGAATACCTGTATCTTTATAATGATAATGACTCATCAGCAACACATTTTTCTGCTGTTTCTGTGGTGATTTGAAGAAAATGTACCTGACTGCAAAAGGGACAGCCATGTTAAATTCTATGACAGTTTCCAGTTAGCTACTTCAAGGGATTTTCAGTTGCTATAAAGTGCATTTGGCATATTTACTTGGGACATAGAGTTTTCTGTTCTGTTTTTAAACTGCCCTCACTCTTCGCCCTCAGCCTCCTTTTATCCTCAAAGTTTTTGTATATGAACAGTCATTAAGATAATTTTTATTGGATTTCCATGATGCGTATATTTTTAGAATACATGACCTAATGAAGAGTACAAAATATTTACAGGACATTACAAGAAAGAAACCCTCCCTAAAGTAAAAAGTACAGTGTCTTTTCAGGAACTCCAAAAAAGCAATCAGAAAAAAGCAGATGGACTTTGAATGCTCAGAAAGTCCTCTCGGTGTCTATTTTCTCCAAGACTTCCCAAGACACAGGGGTCAGCAGCACAACACAAACAGGAATCTAGTTCTGCAGGGCTGCGGTTACTGCGATTGCTGTCTCTGACTTCAAATGAGGTGGGATCAGGCTTTGAGGACCCTTAAGCAATGCTGACCTTTTCAGATGGTGAATCAGTGAAAAATAGGAGTGGAAGCTAAGCTCAGAGTTCATCTTGTCCTTCCTGCTCAAAGTCCCATTGACGTCAATACGCAAAGCTGAGGATGTGAATAAATCTCTGGAGGACTCACTGACAAAGGCATATGTTTGGGGGTTTTAACTGGCATATCATTGCAAAGCCTAAAAACATCACGCTATCAAAAGACAAAAAATTATAATCTGCATTGTGCAGAGAGGCTGTATGCCCAGCTTCCATACAGATGTTTGAAATTCCAGCTGTAACATGCAGCTCTTTAAAACCATTAGAAAAATGTTGGGTGTTTTGTATTGTGACTGCTCTTTGAGCAGTGATGCTTGTTAGCTACACGGTGAGATAATATTATGAGATATTAGTTTAAACCACAAATATAGTTTTCCTAAGAGATCTACACAAGGATGTTAGGAAAGTAAGAAAGTTTGGAGTCTCCATGACTGGATTTATAGTCACTTTCAATTTAGCATTCCTATAGTGGAAGCCAAGGCTGACTTGCATTAGATGCTACATTTTTCCTTAGTGGAAAATATGTCAACATATATTTACATAATGTCCTTTTGGTAATGTGAATAAAAAACCCACTGTATCTTTTTAGTTTGGATTTTCTGAACCTGGCTGTCAGCTCTGAGTATAGAGTAAAACATTTATGTAGAAGGTCACCTTCACCTTTGAGTAGAAAATGTAATGTTTTAAAAATTACTGTAGAATCCATGCCAGCTCCTTTTATAAGTTAATGGGAGGAACACTGTGCCTCTGCAGCGAATTCCCCATATGTTAGACATTAAGAATAACAGTGCACTCAGACTATGTTCCCACTCTGTGGGGGGGAAAGTTGTCCCTCTTGTGCGGGTAGTCTTTTCTGCAGCAACCACAATCTCCAAAAAACTGTTCAAACCTGCTGGTTTTTGTTTTTTCCCAGGTGTTGTTCATCAGTGTTAGTCGTAAGTTACTGCTAGTAAGTGTATGCATAAATCAAATATCACTGATTGCAGGGGCTCTTTCTTATTAAGCATTAAGGTCTGATGAAAGAGTCAATGGATTGTTGGAATAATAATAAAAAAAAAAAAACATTTAAGCAAAATATTTATTTTTAAAGATAAATCAATAAAATGTATTCTTACCTGACAAATGAACTTATCATTTTTGTTGCTAACAGTGTATTTAAGTACACTGAATACGTCGCTTATGGTGTCAGTGACAGAAACGGTAAGGCAAACCAGCGAGGTTGCTAGTGTAGCATGGCAGGGGAGATGTAGCGGGCCCTGCCTGCCTGCTGTGCTTTTTGAAGGGGAAACAGTGTTTTTCTAAAACTCAGTTGCTCAGAAGGGTCACTGATCTAAGCCTGCTTGTGACCAGCCAGGACCAAAAGTCATTCCCACCTGGCGGGAGGGTTGGTGGCGCAAATAGTCACAGCTCACACGCTAACCGATAACTTGAATTCCTTGCTCACAATTAGCAAAGACATAGTACTGAAAGTGTGCAAAAAAAATCCTGCTTTGCCTGGATTGAAGGGGTGAAGGGGCTCAGCTGGCTGAGCTGAGGAGAGCAGGGCAGAGCTGGTGGCTCTGGGCTAGGGTTGGTTAATCCTTGGGCCAGAACAGCAGGAACTGGAAGTGTGTGTGCCTGCGCTCCACGATCACAGCACCCTCACTCCCCCTCTGTATTAATTTGTATTCAATTATGGCTTGGTCTTACAGAGGATGGTAAGTTTTGAGGTGGGAAATGCCTTCTCCTGTGCATGCAAAGGGTTTCAAACCAGGTGAGAGACACCAAGTCTTTTCTCACTGCCACAGAAGTGTTGAACTTGCCTAGAGAGGATCATGATGGTCTTGGCTTTGTTTTGTCTCACTGTGGGCAGGCAATGTGTGCTGTAGGCAGTTGATATAACATATTTTAGGAGCACTATGTTTGCTGTTGAAGCCATTTCATGTGCTGGGAAGTGATGTCCTTACAGTGGAAGGAGTCTGTCAGAGGTTGTAGAAAGCAAGTGACTGAAAGAAAGCTGGCTACATCACATCTCAGCACTCCATAATGTTTCTGCCACCTTCTTGCTGCTCCTGTGGCACTTCTCCACCCTTACACTGTGTCCTTTCCTGCTGTGCTCTCTGCCTTGCCTCAGCTTTCTATTTCTTTTCCCAACCTTTCTTCCTCTCCTCCCCACTCCCTGGCACTCAGAGCATCCCTGGGGAGCTCTGCAGTAGGCACCTGCCACTCTCATTACACTCAACAGAGCAGTAAAAAGCTGTGAATCGCCCAGATTCTGTGTGCAATGTCAAACCTTTATTATTGATGGCTTTTGCTTTTCTAATCACTGTTAGAATTGAGCTGGTCTGTGGAGGCCAGAAGAACATGCTTTTTTTTTCTTTGTTGAGTCTGGCTTTATTTTAGCAATGTACCAAGAAAGCTTTTCTCTAGCACATCTGCCAAGATGACATGTTATTGCAACGGGATTTGAAGGGAGACTAGGATATCACCATTATTTTTTCTCCTGTAGACAAAAATACTATCTGTAGAGAGAAGTAGTAAAGGCATTACTGCAGTACGTGTTTCTCATGCTGTGGTCCCTCTGTAAGAGAAATATATTTTTCCTAGATATGGGCTTTTAACAAACAGCTCAATGATGTTCCTCCAGTCACATTGTGGGTGGAGGACATCTGGAAAGAAAAGCCAAGAAGAGAGGTTCTTTGGATAGGAAAGATATGATCAGCATGCTACAAATTTAGTGCCCCTAGGAAGGCTAGAAATAGACTCTTTGCATACAGTCAAGTGCATAAGCAAGCAGGATCTGTATTTTGGACCTGTTTTGTGTGCTCAAACAGTGGAGGCAGTGCACCAATGGGACACAAAATTGAAGCATTAGAGCCCTGAAAGGGAACTGCAGAAGAGCACTTCACCTATCAAAAAAAAAGGACCATAATGTGTGGGATATGTTTTTCAGTGAATTGCAAAATGCAGCTGTGATATAGGTGAGAGCTCTGAATGGTTTTGTGTGTGGGGGGAAAACACTGCTGGAAATGTCAAAACTGGTGATCTGGACTTTTCCCTGCTCCATGGTCTTAGTGAAATCAATATATTTCATTCCGTATATAAAATATCTGGGATCAATCCCATCCTTCTTGCACTGTGGCGATTGCATCGTTATTGCCAATTACATTTTGCAGTTACTCATGGATTTTAATCTTATTGTTTTATGAACTGCAACTAATTAATCCTCTCATTCCTCTCAGCTCAACAGACGCTATTGAGAATCGTCTGCATTTTTGTTTCAGATGAAGAACCACAGCAGAGATTTCAGGAGACTTGTCAGTGTAATTAGAGGAGTCAAGGTGCTGGAAATTGGTCTCCCATCACTTGGAATCTGGGCACAGCGCTGGCTACGCATCTGTTATTTGGAGGAGTCACACCGTAAAATTAATAGCTGTGAGCTGAAATGAGGATGACTCTTGTTGTCTTTTGTTTGATGTGTCTCACTTTCTGAAGAGGGTCAGGGCCAACCTGTTCCATTGACAGAGAGACACTGGCAGACACTGTCTGCCAGCCAGTTGTTGAGATTTAGTTCAGAGAGACTGGCAGAAGTCATCCTGAGTGCTGAAATCTTTTCCTTTTCAATTATCTTATTTCTCTGCTATGACACTCTGCTTCCTATCAGGCTTCATGCCGAGACAAGGCTGTTGCTGAATGCTGATTACCTGCTGTTCGGGTAAAATGACATTTTTTTCTACAGGTAATTTTTCCAATTCTACATGCATGAACACAGAAAGCTTCTCGATGGACTGTGGTCGCAGTCAGTGACCTCTCTGATGTACAGAAATGTACAACAGAAATGACCATGCTGTTTTAAAATAGTAGCTAAGTCCACAGCTTAAAAATACTTTGCTTTTCATTCACTGTCCAGTTGATGGTTCCCCCCCTGTAACTCACCACAGTTGGGTTTTAAACATCTTTCTACATTAGGCCAACCCCAGACAAACCCAATTACGTCGGGAGAGAGTTCCTTCAGTATGCCCTGGCTGCACCTCCAGTAGAGGCAGAGCCAGAAAGCTGGAATTCAAAAAACCCCCATTTAAATACTTTTGCAGGGAAAGTTTTGTCCAGGCCGAAGGTATTGGGAAGCATTCTACACAGCTTGATGTAAGTGATTTCTCTTCCCAAAATATTTTATTATTTTCAGTTCTTACATGTGTTGGGTTAAGTTCCACTCCTGATTGCAAGTGGATTTTCTCCCTTCATTTCTTCCTACAAAATCCATAGTCCTGACTCAGGATATCTGTGGTAGCAAAACTGCACGACACTTTATCATGCAGCTTTTTTCAGTTTTCTTGAATCAATGACATTTCAACATCTGCTCTGAATGTGGATTTTCTGGGTGAATTTTGCCCGCCTTGCCAGCTGGCCACTTTGTGAGGAAGAGGGAATCCTATGGCAGCTTTATGTTCCCGTGGTGCCCGCACCAGCGCGTTGCCTGCACAGCATATCAGAATAAACAGCACTCCCAGCAAAACCCAGTTTGTCCAGGCCAATGAAACCAAGGTGTTAACCAAACCATAAGGCAGAATGATTTCACAGAAGGTACAATACTAGGTCCTATTTTCTTTTCAGTCTGGTCCCTGCTCAGCCCAGTTGAATGGGAGCTGATTTAGTTCTGCTTCTTTCAGTTATCAGTTCCCTACCTACATCTGTGGTCCTGCTCTTGCAACTCACTCCGAACTGGCAGATTGCTGTGTTGGCCCAAAGGCATTAATTGGTGACAGCCTTCTCGTACCAGTATTCAGTGGATTTAGCTAAAAAAAGAAAAACAGAACTGAAATAAAGGAAAGATGTTCTCATTGTACAGACTGTACTGTCTGACATAGGACAGACTCATTATGGCTTATGTTACGAAACTGTTTTTCTTTGTTGTAGCATTGAACATCTGAATGTTTCCAGTGAATGTTTCCATAGTGAACATAATTATCACCTAATTTTAAAAAGCTGTATAGGGTATGATATATGGGGGTGGTGACAGCTGGTTAGAAAGGTGAAGCAAAATGTATAGCTGCTGAGTAGTCTATGTAATACACAAAAAATTGCAAGAAAACTGAAAAAAAATGAAAACAATTTTAGTTATATATTCACTATTTATCTAGTCTTAAAATCATAAGATAGAAAAACATGTTCTTCCCCAGGGAATTCCTTTGGAAATACCACTCGCTATTCAGTGTTTGTTAAAGAAGTGAAGACAATGTCTTTCCTTTTGGGATGGATGGAGTATTTAAAACCTCCATCCTGCTAGGTGGCTTGTCGTGTATAAAGAAGGAATATGTGAG
The DNA here is from genome assembly GCF_018691265.1 of Tyto alba. Taxonomy (NCBI): domain Eukaryota; kingdom Metazoa; phylum Chordata; class Aves; order Strigiformes; family Tytonidae; genus Tyto; species Tyto alba. The sequence goes on from NW_024881301.1 coordinate 4,261,185, forward strand.
ATCTGCAAGGAGATCAACAGGAATTTCGTCTTGGCTAGGACTGTAGACTCTGCCTAAGCTGAGGACAAAATCCCTCTGCCTTTATGATCTGCCACAAAGGCTTGATTCAACTCCTGTCTTTGCTAATTCTTTAACAATGTGTTACTGATTTCCAAGCGTGGGGGGTTTATATGCCTAGAAAAACAGAATACTTGCATACTGGGAAGACTAGAAGACTTGACTAGTTCATTTCAGTGGTGAAGAAGAAGAATGTGTCCTCATTCACTTCCCAAGTCTAATGGAGTGCAAACGAGGGCTGTGGTGTTGTTATCTGCATCTGGACAACTGCACACTCACCATTCCTCTGAGACATGATCCTGAATTGGTTACCTCTTCCTGGAGTGACTATTTCAGGCTGCCACATTAAATAAGCATGGATTTGGTATGCAGTTCTCAGGTATATGAATAGACGTTATATGTGGGGTGACTTAATTTACTCTGGAGATTTTGAAGGTTGTCATAGGCCCATTGGAGATTAAATCACCCACATAGTTCAGACCTCTGCAGAACCATATTTTCCACATCATTCTGCCTATCACAAATTTTAATTGAGGTTTATACTGCAGGGAATCCAAAGAGGCTGAATTGTAAGTCATTAGCAGTGTTAATTATTTTTGTTTCCACTAGACTGCAAAGGATATGTTGATGTTTTAGAAGTGAAGAAAGAGAAGGGATCTTTTTCTCTATTATGCTGTACTGGCTTTAGGCCATTGTAATTCCCCTAGTAGTAAAGTAGGGTGGAAGAGAGGACTCAGAGGTGTGCATTTTCACCAATCCATCACAATACTTTAGTCTGGTACACAGGAATGGTCCAAGGCTCTGGCATCAGTATCTGCTTAGCACAGGAAGGGAGGACTGCCTCTTCAGCCCTTTGACTGTACTGACCCTCCTTAGTTTGGAGAGAGCCTGGAGCATCTTGGCAACTTGTCTGAATTATGTTGGCTGGCTCTGCCCCTTGCAGGACTCCTGGCCACTTGAATCATAGAATCACAGAATGGTTTGGGTCGGAAGGGATCTTAAAGATCATCTGGTTCCAAACCCCTGCCATGGGTGGGGACACCTTCCACTAGACCAAGTTCCTCAAAGCCCCATCCAACCTGGCCTTGAACACTCCCAGGGAGGGAAATATAGTCTTGAGTTGGCCAATGTTTAAAACAACCAAATTATTTTGAAAACATATGGCACATCTTCAGAAGTTAATGCCTTCATTCATGCTTTTTATGGAAATATGAAAGTTAAAAAATTGGAAGTTTTCAGTTTCTAGTTGCCTATCCTCTTCTCTTTGCCTGTCTTCCTAAAGGAGGAGAGAAGAAAGACAAGTGTAGAAATGGAAAAGAAAATCAGTAATCAAAACCTTAAATATTTCCTAACACAGACATTTTAAAAAATTTTAATAAAAAATTCTGTACATATTGTTGCTGACAGAAGAAAACATAATTTTCAAATCTTTAAGGTGTTTTAGAAGTTAGGAAGTTTTTCCTTTGACATTTTCTGAAGCTTTACAAAGGACATTGAATAAAAGAACTCTGGAGACCTTTTGTTCTGTGACAACAGGTTTTAACAAGCACATCCCATAAGTCTGATACCCGATGCCAAAGAATTATCAAAATTCTTTGTAATCATGTTGAATACTACTAGCAGGTATTAAATTACTATAATAAAAATACAGTTTAAAGTTCTTAATGAAGAATTAATTATCTGCGTGCAATTGTTCACAGAACATACAGATATTTACATCTTCTGGAAAAAACAGGAGGAGATGGAATAAAAATGTACACAACCTGAGGTGATGTGGGAGGATGCTGCATGCACTGTAAAAGGTACAGTACCTAAGTCTGATGAAACTGCAGCTGTTGAATCACTTCTGTGGCACAGACAATGTGTAGATCCACCCTCTCACTTCTTTGTAACCTTCATTTAGGAATCAATTGTGCTAGGTGACTTTGACCTCTCTTAAACTTCGTACTGACGATTATCTCTTGGAAATTATGGGATTGTTTTACTAGTACTAAATTCAGCTTTGTTGGTATAACAATGTCTGCCCCAGCACCACTTTGCATGCTGATACTACTATAGAAGGAAAATGCCCTTAGCACGGATACAGCTGCTGGCTTGAGATCTGGTGGGTACCTCTCTTCTACTCTTCAGTGCCAGCATTGTGAGTGCAAAGGATCACAACATTCCCTCAGATCCATCTGTCATCTCCCCATATTTCTTTGATGGTTATTCACAGAAACGTCTGTGCAGAGCTTGCAGACGGGCAGGCTGAGTAGTTCTGGGAGCATCCAGACCACCTAGTACCCCACTACTGGTACACCCTAATGCAAGAGCAAATGATACAACATGCAGCATTTTGCAGGCTCTATGAGACACCATGCATCCAGGTTTCCCTTATGACTTACTCAGAAAGCAATATGGGCAGCCCCAGAGCACTAAGCTCTTTGCAAAGCAGATTTTTCTCAACACCTTGTTAAATTTGGAAGCTAATGGATGTCCAAACTACTTTGTATGTTTAGCATACTGAGCAATGGATGTTCTCATGTAGTGAAAAAGAACCTTCTCAGACATTGTTTTTTCACTGTTAGATAAATATAAAACTAGGTTAAAACACTGGGGGAAGGTTGGAGAGGGGAATTTCAGGCAGCTCCCCTGGTTCCCTCATGAGATAAATCCCTCATTCCTGTAAAGGTGTCAGGAGGAAAATAACAGGACAGTGTGCTGGCCCTTTGAGATGTCTCAACACATCCACACACTGGGAAATGAGAATAAACTAGAATGAAAGGCATGGCATAACTGGATCACAGAGAGGTGGCACAATCAATCTGCAGGACTAGATTGTTGGCATAAAAGCATGATGCTCTTTGGGGAGGGAATGTCAGAAAAGTAAGAGAGATTTGTGCTCTCTGTCAAGATTGAAAATACCTGCTTTATATCTCAGAAAGAAAAGGCTTGTTGAAAGGCATTGAATGAAGGTAAATGAAAAATTAACATGTATGAAGTTGTAGTAGGAAACTGTCTACAAATCACCTATTTGGGAAGAAGTGGAAGGTTTGATTTAGTTTGAACCCACAAATACACAGCACTAAGTGAATTAAAGGACTTGAACTAGTTGAGTAACTACTGGGAGATAAAAAGAGACTTATAAGGCAGATTTATTAATAAATGTACTGTAACACAGTTTTCAAAACAAGCTGGACATAAAGTCTTGTTCAAACTATGGAGGACATTGTATGAGGCTAATCTACTTTCTGTGTGGTCTCAAGTAATAAGCAGGAATTGATTAAAGTACTGCAGTAGAAGGAAGTGTAACTTAAATATAACGTTGGGTTGTTTTTTTGTTTGTTTGGTTTTGGTTTTGTTTTTTCATTTTTTTTTTTTTTTTTTTCCCAAAAAATTTTACAGAGGAATAGCAATATTATAAGGAGAATGGATTTCAGAAAAGCAACACATCCATGAGTCTGGAAGGGTGGGAATTTTAGGGATAAATCTGAACCTGACAGACCTAAAAATTAAAAAAAAAAAATATCATTTTAGAAATTAAAACAAGCTGTGTTTATGAAGGAATAATTCAAGAATGTAAAGAAAGTGGAGGTGATAGTAGACCTCAGACAGTAAGACATGAACAAATGGAAAAGATTCTGTTAGAAGTGAAAGAGGCAAATTAAGTACTGGTCCTTAGCAAAAAGGAAAGAACAGATAAGAGAGGAAGCAAATAATGTTGAAGAATTCAATTATTTTTTTGCTTCAATCTTTGCAAAAATTTAATGCAATCAGATACTTTTAACTAAATGATTGTAGAAGGGAGATAAGTCCACAAGAGGCTGAAGAGTAGAATCAAGCACATTTAGCTAATGGAGATGTGTTACAGTTTATTGGCAAAGCAATGTTAAAAAGCATCTCATAAGGAAACTAAAAGAAGCAGCCAGTATAGTTTGTGAACTAGCACTTCTCTGGAGAATTAATAGAGGACAGGAAAGGTCTTGGAAGACTGGAAAAGGATCAACATTATGCATTTTTAAAAGGCAGAAAGTCTATAGCTTTCTGGTTTTTTAGGCAGCTGAACTTTGATCACTGGAAGGATTCTGCTCAAATTGTTAAACTTGATTTGCAATATGATAAAATGGGTTTACTGAGAACAGAGTATAACAAAACAGTCTAATTTCATGACAAGGTGACTGGCCTGCTGAATTAGAGAAATGTGACTGATGGACTATGACTTGACTTAGCAGAGTTTTTGGCAGTGTCTTCCATGACATTCTTAAAAGGAAGCATTCTTAAAAGCAGGCAATATATATAAACAAGGGAGTCGGCAAAACTTACAATCACTGTGTGGAAGAATATAGTTTTCAAAGAGAAATGGTGAATTTACATCAAACTGGGAAGGTATTTCAACTATGGAAAGACCCATCAAAATATTTTGACATTTTGAGTATTTTCATACCCAGGCTGTACACCAGTTACAGATGACATGGTGTAGGGAAAGCTATCAGCCCTGCAGAGATGTTAACTGAGTTTGTGACTCCTCTTAAGTCTGAAAAAAAGAGTAAATTGGTATCATGCCACCAATAGGAGATGCTCTTCCCCAGTTAAAGAACCTCATTATCTTTATAAAATATGTACATTACAGTTTTAAGACATCACAGTTAAATCTAGAGGCTACTGATTAATTTCTATAGTCAAAATTGTACTTTCTTTTTTCCCAGAGTATGAAACACACATTCTTTGATATCCACTAAAACCTACTTTATCCAAAAGGTCAGTGACCATGAATAAAGTCTCCAGTGCAGGACTTTTGCATATCAATAAATCTGTACTGAGTTTTGTCCTAATTGTTTTTGGCTAATTGTCCTACTTTTTATTTATGGTCAATGTTCCCTTGAAGCATGATTTTAATGGACTGCTCTTTGAATGAAGAGCTATTTCATATGGGGTTTATGATTTTTTTCTTTTTTTTTTTTAATCCAACCACTTTATATTTAAATATATTATTGAGGTCATGAAAACAGCCTTTCTACCTCTTTAGCATTCTGCTAGGTAGTTTGAAACATCTCATAGCTTGATACTTAACATTAGTATGTAAGAAGTTGTGGTGTGTTGACCCTGGCTGGACACCAGGTGCCCACCAAAACTGTTCTATCACTTCCCCTACTAAGCTGGACAGTGAAGAGAAAATGTAATGAAAGGTTCTTGGTTTGAGATAAGGACAGAGAAAGATCATTCATCAATTACCGTCACAGGCAAAACAAACTCGATTTGGGGAAAATTAAATTGATTACTGATCAAATCAAAGTAAGATAATGAGAAATAAAACCTAAATCTTAAAACACCTTTCCCCAACCCCTCTCTTATTGCTGGGCTTAAATTTACTTCTGACTTCTCTACCTCTTCCTCCCAAGCAGCACTGGAGGACAAGGAATGGGGGTCGTGGTCAGTTCATCACATATTGCATCTGTTGCTGCTTCCTCCTCAGGGGGAGGACTCCTCATACTCTTCCCCTGCTCCAGTGTGGCATCCTTCCCATGGGAAACAGATCTCCATGAACTTCTCCAATGTGAATCTTTCCCACGGGGCGCAGTCCTTCAGGAACTGCTCCTGCATGGGTGCCCCACAGGGTCACAAGTGCTGCCAGCAAACCTGCTCCAGCGTGGGCTCCTCTCTCCACAGGCCCACAGGTCCTGCCAGGAGCCTGCTCCAGCACAGGCTTCCCACAAGGTAACAGCCTCCTTGGGGCATCCACCTGCTCCAAAGTGGGGTCCTTCATGGGCTGCAGGTGGGTATCTGCTCCACCATGGACCTCCATGGGCTGCAGGGCACAGCCTGCCTCACCATGGTCTTCCTCACAGGCTGCAGGAGAATCTCTGCTCCGGTGCCTGGAGCACCTCCTCCCCCTCCTTTTTCGCTGGCTTTTGTGTCTGCAGGGCTGTTTCTCTCATGTGTTCTTCATCCTCTTTTTGGCTGCAGTTGCACAGGTGTTTTTTCCCCTTAAATACGTTCACAGAGACGCTACCACCATTGCTGATGGGCTCGGCCTTGGCCAGCGGTGGGTGAGTCTTGGAGCCGGCTGGCGTTGGCTCTGTTGGGCACAGGGGAATCTTCTGGCAGCTTCTCACAGGAGCCACCCCTGTAGCCTCCCCTGCTACCAAAACCTTGCCATGCACACCCAATACATAGGCCTACAGATAGCTTATTCAGGAACAGACATTCATATCAGAGATGAAAGTGAAAGATGGAGCAAATAGGATGTAAATTTCCCTTCATGGTGGTTTCCCAGAATGCATTCCAAATAACTGTGTAATTCTCAGTGAAATAAAATTGTTAATTTTTGCTGGAGTTGAGGACTAGAAGACTGTGAGGTCTCCATGTCCAAGGAAGTTCAAATGGTTGGTTTACCTGGAAATAAAGAAGTGGAAAGCTTCCAGTCTCTCAGCAATTCGTTACCCTGCCAAGTACATTGGCAGGAAAGAAGGTGGAGTACAAAAGATGTCTGGAAAGCACTTTTTCACTCGTATCCTGTCTGACTTTTAATCTCAAAGTTAATCAAAGTTGACAGTCCTGCATAATGTACTTTCATTTAAAAATATATATATCTGTAGAATATCTAATTGGAATTTTTCAAAAGAATGGTAGTTGGCAAGGCACATAGGAAGTCTTCTTATTTCCATTGGGTTCATTGCACTATGCCTTTGTCTGAGATTTCTGACGTACAAGCTGAAGTGAATAGAGAATCAGTTCATCTTAAAGACCCATTGCCTTTTTCCAGGGGTGAGAAGATTTAAGACTCAGACTCTACTAGAAGCATAATAAGCAGATACAGTACAGATACGAGTTCAAAAAATCAGGTGTAAAAGTGAGCCTTTCACTGGAAAGGGAATTATCAAACTAAATATAGGTGTATTTTTTGCTTTCCAATGTCCCATATGAATTTTAGAGAATTTGTTAAAAATGGGTGGTTAGGTACTGCTTAACTGTTCTTCTGTACCAGAACTTTTAATGTGAGAAGAATAGCATAATCTAACATAGTATTGCAGTGGCTGGTGCAGGGAAACAGGAGAGAGTAAATTATCTGGGGCAAGGCAGACTTTATTTTATATGTACTGCCCATGGGTTAACAAAGTCAAAACATCTGAGTACTGGAGAAGAAAGGAATTATTCAGGTTGATTCAAGACGGTGCATTTGATGAGAAAATAGATTTTACTAAGTCACCCTGAAACACTCCTAGCAGTGAGCTTGAATGACTCAGCAGAAACACATTTGAGGAAAAAAGGCAGCTTTTTACATGAATCTTTCCTAACTGATCAGAATACTTGCAAGTGAGCTGAAAGATTACACATGGAAAGCTTGACTATGTAGGATTTATTCAACTATAGCAAGTTAAAAAAGACAAGAAAAGTGTAACCAATGCTTTTTCCCCTCCCTCTCACCTCAGATTTTTTATGAGGCTGAGGGGTCAGTGCAAAGCCAGTTTGGCACACTAAACCTTCCTAAACTCCAATTTTTCTGATCTAACTGATTAAAAAATGTGGTGTATTTTGTGTGAAAGCTTATTTTTCTCTTGTTTTTTCCTTTCTATTTTTTCCATCACATTCCTTAAGAGATTAAAAAAACACCAAAACACCCATCAAGATCTGTTCAACATAACAGATTCTGTGTTAGCTCGGATATAAAAGAAAACCTCTAGTATACATGCAAAAGGATTTGTCAAGCTTGCACAAACTCACCTCTGTTTTAATGTATAGCATTTTCCAGTTTTAAAATGTGACCATTCCATTATATGACTAAACTGGGTGTGATCAGGGACACCCAACAATCTCACAGTTTTCACCAACTCCTCACAAACTCTCTTCTTTACTTTTCTTATTATATTTAAGGTAGCAACTTCAAAGCCTTCCATCATTCTTTGATGACTGTGCTGCTAGTTTTTGCTTCAGAATAAGCAAATCCCTGGCTTGAAATAACAGATATCTTTCCTTAAGGAAAATAAGTGGCAGCTGTAATTGTAAATCAGGGCAAAGGACTTTTGTCAGGACTCAAACACGGCTGTATTTGTATGGTTCTGTCAATTTTCAATATTTTTCCATATATACTCTACAAAAATTTCCTCTGTTTAAACATTCCTTAATGGATACTGGTAGTGCAACATTTGGACAACAGTGTCAAGTTTGCGAAGATATCAAAGCTAATCTTTTCATGAATAACCTTAAAATCTACCTAGACACAGGGACAAACCTACAGTAAGCTATGCATTCCCAGGCAAGTGTGTGTTGGAGTACACACATTTGGGAGCAAGATACACTCTTTGATTTTTCTGCCATAGTATTTATCATGTAACATATCATATTGAGTAGCAGTGAGATCTCAGAGTTAGAGCAAAACACTGACATCCATTCCTCACTTGTCAGTGTTGTCTGTCATTCACACTGAAGACAAACAAGATCTTTTTTGTCTCTTTAAAACTTGAAATTGTTAAAACATGTTCAAAAGAATTTGTAGGATAGAGCCCACTGAGGAATTGATTGGGAAACAACAGTCTCTAATCAAATACAAGGCGTCACAGAGCCTCTGAAATATGACTTCACAGTAATATAAAAGAACATGTTTGTATTTGCAAAATGGAGTAATTAGGACTGATTTCCCCAGTGCCCTGTAGTCTATAAACACAGTAACACATTTTGAACAGTCAAATTCATAAAGACTTATGTCTGAGAGTTGCTTCGGAAGTCAGGGACATTGGCTATCATAACAACAACCCCTGCAAGGGCCTTGGAGGCTTCTCTAGGCTGAGGGAAATGAGCAGTGAGAGGAAGAGTTGCCGGCACAGACAAGTGAGGTGTTGGTGTCAAGACAGGATGGGGGTGTCCTTTCCCAAAACAGGAACTCAACATCTCAGTTAATATTTTGGATGTTTAATGTATGGCATTAAACAAATGTATGGCAATAAGATATTTTCCTTACAATACTAGCAGCAGCTTAAGGAATGATGTAATGAGCACTGTCAGGTTTCACTGTGCTGCTCTGAGCTGTTATTCTCCCTACCTGGAGGAAACTTCTGGCAAAGGTGTGGGGAAGGTGCACTGAAATCAGTTCCAGCAGGAAGTCTTGGAAAAACTTACTGAAGTCAGTGATTACAGTAAGCTTTTTTTCAGAAGTACCTGAGGTCCTTTTACCTTAAAAACCTGACTGCATCTCTTAGAAATGACTAACAAGTATAAGGTCTTGCACCTGGGAAAACATAATCCAGGAGTTCAGCACAGACTGGGATCTACCTGCATGGGGAGCATCTCTGTGGAAAGGGACCTGGGGGTTCTGGTGGACAGGCTCAACATGAGTGAACAGTGTGCTGTAGAGGCAAGAAAAGCCAACAGGATGCTGTATGCATGTCCTGGTTTGGGCTGGAATACAGTTAATGTTCTTTTTTGGTAACTAGAATAGTGCTGTGTTTTAGATTCAGCACTGGTTTTGGTATGAGAAGAATGCTGATAGCATACTGATGTCTTCAGCTGCTACTGAGATTTCAAGGACTCTCCGACTCCCCATGTCCTGCCCACGTGCAAGGGCACAAGAAGCAGGGAGGGAGCATGGCCAAAGCACCAGACCCAAATTGGTCAAGGAAATACTCCACATCGTGTAACATCATGCTCACTATATAGAGGAGGGGTGGTCAGGAAGGGGGCTCTCTCTCTCTCTCTCACTTCCTGGATTGTGACTGCGAGATCTTGGTATTTTGGGATTGTTAGATGGGAATGGGTTGGGTGTTGGTCAGCGAGTGGTGAGAAATTGCATTGCGCATTGCCCGTTTATATTTTCTATTGCTGTCATTGTTTTCATTTTATTACCATTATTAAACTCTTTCTATCTCAACTTTACCCTCTCCAATTCCCTCCCTCATTCCCAGGTAGGGGGGGAGGGTGGGTGAGCAGCTGCGGGGTGGTTGGCTGCCAACCAGGCTCAAACCACATCAATGCATCAACAAGGGCATCACCAGCAGAGATAAAGAAGATATTATCCTACTCTACTCAGCCCTTGTCAGGCCACACCTGGAATACTGTGTTCAGTTTTGGTCCCCACTACACAAATAAGATGTGGACAGGCTGGAGAGGGTCCAGAGGAGGGCCACAAAGATGATCGAAAGACGGAAGCCTGCTATGTGAGATAAAGCTGAGAGAACTGGGTTTGTTCAGCCTTGAGAAGAGAAGGATTAGGGGACACCTTATCACCATGTTCCAGTATTTAAAAGGCGGCTAGAAAGAAGATAGAGGCTCCCTTTTTACAAGAAGTCACACGGAAAAGGTGAATGGTAATGGGTACAAGTTACTCTTGGGGATATTCCGATTGGACACAAGAGGAACATTTTTCACAATGAGAACAATCATCCACTGGAATAATCTCCTCAGGGAAGTGGTAGATTCCCCAACATCGGACACTTTTCAGATTCACCTGGATGGCGTGCTTGGCCATCTTGCCTAGATGATGCTTTTGCTAAGAAAGATCAGACCAGATCCTTGAGGTCCCTTCCAACTGGTATACTATGATTCTATGAACTTGGAGCAGTCTGGCTACTTAGCCTGGGGAATATTTAGGTAACTGTATCTGTATTAAATTCTCAAGTGTTTCTTTCCTGCTAGTTTTACATTGAAATGATGCTACTTCTGTAGATAACATTGACATGAAGAGAAGAACACCACTTAAGAATGGCAATTCTGATTGTTGTTTTGGGACAGGGAACATGAGAAAATTGCATCTCTGCAGGCATGGTTCATCTGCCTGAAGCTTGAGTGGGGTCAGCAAAGGACTGCAGCTGTCTAATGCACACACTGATCTGCTGGGGGTGGAAACATGCATGCCAACTTTACAGAGGGGTGTTTTCTCAAAGAAATCAGAACAGTGAAGTCCTGAGCCCATTGTTTCCTTATAAGGATTTTAGTCACTTTAACAGACAGTTGCAATAATGTAGTAATAATACAATACATAGGAAAATAATGTAGGAACCTTAACTGGGACAGACATAAGCTTTTGTGTATGTGAGCAAATATAAATTTCTGAGAATGGAGATGCATATGGGTGTTCAGATACCTGAAAGCATGCTGAAAATTATTTCCTGGCTCTTGGACTTGTATTCACTATTGGATCTGTGCATTTACATCTAAAATGTCAAGCCAGAACATTTTAATTCTGGTATTTTAAAAGTGAAATTAATTTATTGGTTCAGAACAGCAGTGAGGACAAGAAGGAAAAAGATGTCGAAGAGAAGATACACAGGAAAAATAAGTTGTTTGGTCCACATCTTTATGTACAATGTTTGATAACACCAACTGGAGCACAGCTACATTAATTTCTAGCTAAGTAATATTTTTTACTGTATCTTTTCATGCAAATTGTTTTCATTTTAAGATGGTTACTCTTTACAATGCATATTTTATAAATTGCATTAAATGCTGTTTGGCCTGTCTGCAAGAAATCTTGTTCATTTCCATAATGAGAGGGTGGAGGGAAGTAGTTATGAAATGGGAATGAGGAGAGGTAGCAGCAGACCACAGTAATAATAAAATTTGGATATGTGAGTGTATGAGTCCCTATTCCTCCATAAACCATGAATCATAATCTGTAGTGGCAAGTTGAAATTCCCAAAGCAGTATCAAAGACCTATACTCGATTTATTAGAGTTCTTTTGGAAGATGTCATTGTTTTACTAGTTTTTGAAGTTGTCTTGGATCTGTTCCAAGCAAGCGTCTTATCTCTATGCTTCTGAGTGGCTTATGTCTCTACCCAGAGGTTGTGTTATGCTACTGCATGACATACTACATTGAGTTTTATTTTAAAATAAAATTTTAAAATCTGCATCTTTCAGTGTTTTTTTCTGACTTTTACATGTACTTTTTGATATGACAGGCTTATAATTAAGCACTCTAGGTCTGTGCAGATGTAAAATAGATTGAGCCAAATTAATTTCAGAAGAATATTTTTAAAGGACTTTAGGACACTGCATTTTACAGGTATTATGTTGTATTGAATTGCAATTTGGTGTGGAAGGTGAAGAAAAACCCATCAACTTTCTGCCTTCTCATATCCACAGTGAGATACAAGCTACAAACTGGAGTAAATAGTTTTTCCCAGAATGCTTTAGGAGAACTGAAGTCACTGTTCCCCACTCTCAGCTCTTTCTTTGGTTACCACCTGTAACCTGAGCTGAAGGGAACATGTCCAGTGCTCTGGTTCCTCCACCTCAATCTAGTGTTGTAGCACAGACCATTTATTTCAGAGCTCAGCCCCCACCTCTTCCAGCATATTAGTGTACACATTCTTCCCTGCTGCTCTGTTTTGGAACCAGAGGGAGTAACTCCACACAGAGGAAGGAGACTGTAATTCCTTCATCCGTACTGCATAAAGCTTGTGGGGATCTTAAATTCTCTCTTCTCACTTGAGATGCACATTGGTATCAAGTTAGACCAGGAAGATAGCAGAGCTTCTCACTTTACTTTAGCCATCACTCCAAATCTTATCTACTGGACTCCTTTAATCAGGGATGTCAGTGACCAGTAGGGCTTCCTTCCTTGCATTGCACTCCATGGAGCCAAAACAATATTGATGTGTGTTGTAGCCAAGACTGTTGCACCACTGTAACTGTCAAATTTTAATTCAGTGCGCATCCCTTTACTCAGGAACTCTTATTTTTTATTGATAAACAAGAGAAAAGCGGAGCACAACTGTACTCCAGAAAGCACTGACTAGATGGTTCGTGGCTCATCTTGTTAATTCTGCACATCAAAAAATAAACTTAACTTCTGAGTGTAATGTTGCAGGTTGGCAATTACTGCTTGCACTGATGGAGCTCATTGTGGAACGCCAGATTATGAGACCTGAGCAATTAGCTAACTGAAAAGACCAGCCTGCAGCTTGAAAAAAAAACCCCAAACAAACAAAAAAACAACAAAAAATAGGGATAATGTTTTACTTCTCCCTACATTAGTACAAATTTTCAGTAACTTGAATAGTAATATATCTTGACTGGAAATGCAACCACAATAGAGGTACTGGCCCATTTTGCATGTGTTTCTTGTAAAGTTGGGCTGGACACTCAGGTGGATGCAGAGAGGCGAGATGGGCAGGATTCTTTCTAAATTGAATGTGACAGATGCCTGCTCAGAATGGAAAACAGTTTAATTAACTAAACAAAGAGAAAAACTAGAGAAATTATTGAGGCAAACAGCACCTGCACTGCAGGGAGACACTATGCTCCTTTGTCAAAGGACAAGTTCTTCAACGTAACTCAGGTGGATGGTCTCCTTACTTAAGTACCATGTTTTTGTCAGTGCTTAGTAGCAGATACTTTGAGAAAAACATGGTGAGGAAAATATATACTTCTTCTTTTCCAAGTCTGCTTCCAGTGGTCTGTCTCTAAGGCACTTCATAAGCCAGCGTTCAGATTTATATCATAGACTTTCACAGCTCTTGATGGACTCTTCTTCCATGAGTTTGTTCAGTCCCTCTGTACACTGCATCAGCAGAAGAAACATCCTGTAGTAGGGAATCCTACAGATAAAAATAATTTCCTTTGTCTTGTTTTAAATCCATTACCCAATAAAATGAACTTCTTTGATAAACTCAAGTTTCAAAAAATTAACTTGGTTGTAAAAAGAGGTTCTGTGTAGACAGCATTTTATAACTGTCTCCTATTCAGGGAGAGGTTTTGGTTTTCTTTAATGAGTCACTGAACTTATGTGGCAAGGCAAACCCTAAGTTTCTTATTAAAACAACAAAACCAGACATTTCCAGTGCTCTTTCGTATCAGCAGTTACATGGCAGAGTTTTATGTAAGTTAATTCATTCTCTTAACACATGCTGAGAATTTCACTGATTCTCGTTAGCCCACAGTGGTTCCTGGGATGAGTAGAATAATTATGCCAGCCCCAGATTGCTTGTCCTTGTGCAAAATGTTTGAATTCAGCAGTATTTGGCTGAATAGCTGTTAGTCTTAATTGACTTTTTGTTGACAGCAGGTGGTATCAATTCTTTACACTTTTAATTCTTTCATCAAAATAGGCACCAAACTGGGGATTCTTTCTGTTCTTTTCATTTTATCTCTGTCTAGTTCAAGCATGAGCATCTTCCAGAGGAAGTGCTGGAGAAATAATTTCAGATTTTTTTTCAGCTTTCATGTCATGGTAAGAAAAAATGCATGGGGAAAAGATCCTTGTACATATCCTCTTTCCTACCAAGAAGTACACTTCTTGGTTGCCCTAAGCACTGAGTTGAATGCCTACTTTAACAGGCTGAAATAACTACCATGACTTTAAACAGTCACCAGTGCAACTTTGAATACTTGAGATGATTAAACTAATATTCATTTACTTGACTCTATCTCCTTGTACAGCTGCAACCCATTCATGAATCAAGAATGAATGTGGTGATATCTCATGGCTGGCTAATACCAGGCCAATGCTAATATACACTGCTTTCTTTCTGACTTTCAAGCTTAATAAGAATGCTTGTATTATAACTCATCTCAGTGAAGTAATTATGTGTAATTGCATAATCACCCGTTACAGCTGTTTGACTTACTGGCACTTACACTAATTAAACTAATGTGATGCACAACCACAAGTTAATTTAAAACAAGGAAACCATAGAATAATTCCTCTTGAGGGTGTCTATGCAGGCAGCGATATTGCAGTTGAACAGAAAGTGAAATGTTGATCCTACATCTTTTCTTGAACCTATTACACACTTTACTTTTAACAGGTGACAAGATACAGAATTAAATACTAAGCTGTGTAATAATCCTAAACAAAAAAAAATACAAGGTTCTGGAATTAAAATCAACTCTCTTGTTCAAGAACACTTGCCACACTCAGACTAGCAGGAAGTAAAATTTCTTGCAGGCAAATAGTCACACGTTTGTTCATTATAGTAATTTCTCAGTGGTGGCCAAAGCTAAAGTCGGATTTAGCTCAGTACCTGCTGTTATCTTTTATTTTCCTCTAGATTAAAATTCAGTCTTGAGTCTTGTGCTCAGTCAACTATTCTGATATGCAGATGACTTTAATGGATTGACTTTTTGCTTATACTGTGAACACCCAGATCATACAGACAGGAATAAGGTTCAAAATATGAACTTAAATAAAGAAAATTGAAGGATTAACATAGTGAATAACAAACGGAATGCTGTCTTTAAATCTATGGTTTTGGAGACATTCATAATCCTACAATTACTTTACTGAAAAGAATGTGCTACTTAGTTTTGACTTAGAAAAGCACAATTTATATACCTACCTTTTTCATCTGAAATTTGTTCTATTAATTTCTTCAAAGAAAAATGTAAAAAGCCACTCTTGCTGCAACAGACAAGGAAAATCTTCATTCTGTTTTCCTTCTCAGCTTTTGCATACTATTGAATTTTATGACTGTAAGTAGAGGCTCTGATTGCTGTGATGCATTTTACTTGTAACAGGGATAAGAAGACAAGGATGTCTGCAGTGTGCTCTGACAAACTTTCCTGTAGTGAACAATTTTGGAAGTCTAAATCCTTGTGTAAGGAGGAGAAAAATTTACTGAGTTCCTATGGATTTCTGGCCTCTGGAGTTGAGTCTGGTGTACATTACCACTTCATACATCTAGGAAGCTGGATGGCTGAGTAGAAGACACTACTTTTGAGAAACCTGTGCAAGAAGAAACAGAAGCACTTGACTTACTCATAGGAGAGTCTCTATGACCTGTAGCAATATTGTCTGCTCTTTACAAGCAACAGTTCAAGCAGTTCACTTAAAAAGTAAAAAAAATATATAGATGCTCTTGAGACTGAAGCTGCTTATGCAAATTGAGAGTTCCTTGGAGAAGATGCCAGTCACAAGAAAGAGGAAGCACCTACTATTTTATGATTCTTACATCTTATTTTATCTTCATTTATGCCTTTTTATATCTTACAGTTTATTTGCACAAAATTAACTGAAAACTACCAGAGGATCTAGTAATCTAAAAAAGTATTATAAACGTGCAGTACTTTCTTCCAAGTGTTTTACCCATTCTCCAACTTTTCTTTCACAAACACTCTTTCTGAGGGGTAATTTGAGGCCTTCTGCTACACTTGTGTGCCTCAGATGACCAGAAGGTTTTAATGTTTCTTTTGGTGACAAAAAGCAAGTATTTTAATAAACTGCTTCAATCTGCTGTTTAAAGCTGAGAAATTCTAAGATGCGTACATTTGACAGTTAACTGGCTAATGTTCTATCAATGAGACTTTTTATTAGCTAGATGCTGATAGTGAAGGTATTGATTATTTTTTTCAGTTTCTTTGAAAAATTAATGGAAATAGTCCTGATGATAGCATCACAATTTAAGGCTGCTAAGACAGCAAAAAGAGGTGGCAGTCCTAACCTCTGAAAATCATCAGCAAATCAGAATAGCAAAATCATCCTACCTTGTGCAACAAAAGAAATCAGAGGAGCAAGAATCAAAGTCTTTCAATGAATTTCGATGAGTTTTTTGTTTGTTTGGTTGGTTGTTTTTTTTCCTCATTTCCGTGATGAGGCACTTGGATATTATATGTAGTCTATAAGAGTTGCTCTTTATAGATGATGAACAGAGACGTGGCTATTAATATATATAGCAATTTGTTACTCTGCGTTTCTGCTAAAGACACTCTTCAATAAGTTAACCAGAAATTTTTATATCTCATCTTGCAATGAGCCAATAAGATTGTTCGAGTGTAGTGTAAGAGAATGCCAAAAAATAATTTAGAGATCAGTACTTTTCTCCTCCGATCCAGGCTTTTCACTGCCAAAATAATTTAATTGACTAGATTCTAAAATTTGTAAAATGTTATTTCACAAACTATTGCACAAGCCTGGATTTCAAATATCTTGAAGTGGATTTCAAACAACAACATCATAGAAGTATTTTTAAAAAAATTGACTATAGGTGGGACTCAGAGATATGTTCATCACTGGCACTGTCTCCTTGAAAAGCAATATTTGTGCAGAAAAGAAAAAAATCTCAAACCAAACTGCTGGTATGATGCATCAAATACTGCTATTTATTTATTTACAGTACTGAGTTTCTCAACTCAGGAAAGCCAGGTGTGAGGTCTTTCAACAGAAGTCTAGTAAAAGTGATATATCTGATTGTAACCTTAAAAAAAAATAAAAAGACACGATTCTGACTATGTTGCAAATTTTGGGGTTTTGATTTGGCCTTTAGATATTAGCCAGCTTTTGCTAGAGGCCTTCAGATTGAACAAATAGCTGGCATGTTCTCAATATGCTGTTAAAATTAAATATGGGAGTCTCCAGATACAGATCCTAAACTGTTCTTCAGCTTCTTTGCACTGAACAATTGTTGTCATAGCAGACTGAGTTCATCCCAGTGAATGGTACACATGGACTATTAGAAATATTTGAATTCCTATTATCCTGGATTTTAAAATGGAGAATCCATATTAATCCTTGCTGGTATCATGGTCTGCTGGGGCATATTAAAAGAAGCTCAGGGACTAGTCATGGGATTGCTGGGAGATCTAACAACAAAAGTACCTTACAGTTAGTAACTGTACTGATCCACTCTGGACTGCACTGTACTGTGTTTTTTCATAGCTGAAGGCTGGATCTGTGAATTAATTTACGAAGTCTATCTTAAAAACCTACCCAAGAACATGATTTTGACTGCTTCCATGCCGGGAAGTTCTCTCTAACTAGAAGTTGAAAGACTTGCTTCGTCTTCATGCTGAGGAGGCAGCTCAGAGTTCACAAAGGGAATTGTGACCATGTTCTTTCCACTTGTGACAGAGCAGAGGAGAAAACTACTTTAAATCTAGATACTACTTGAGGATGAAAAGAAGATCTGCATACAAAGAAGAAGAGGGTTTCCCTGATCAAAAGGTTTCTTTTGATGCAAAGCTCCTCTTACATTGGGATTTAAACACCAGACAGGGCCCTGACCAACTTCTGTACTGATGTACATTCACTCACATTTTTGTTTGAAAATATGAGTATCAAAAGCATGGAAGAAAAGTTTCCATCAGCTTTGAGAAATTAACTCTTCTGAAACAGCCCAGTGCTTGCTTCACACCATGTTGTCAGCATGGATTCACCTCAGCTTGGCCACGCAGAATGCAATTGCTGCTTCCTAGGCAACGGCCAACTTCTAGTCTCGCCACTAATTCAGGTTATTTTATGCTGTGTGCAATGCCTGCGTTAGGAAAAGATAAGCAAATCTCAGAAGACTAAAGACATCAGGGAGCTGTCCCAATGGCATGTGTTCATCAAAAATTATCACTCTCTTGTTGTGTGGTTATTGCAAACAAGTTAGTGCAGCCCAGAGAACAATTACTGTTCTCCTGAGAAAATACTGATACTCAAAACCACTATATCTAATCCAAACCTGAATCAAGAACAACCAAATGTGTGAGCTTTTTGCAAAGCTCTCACAGTAGCTTTTGCATAAGGAAGTTCCAGAGCTGGCACAGCTGTTTCTTATAGCTCCTCTTTTTACACATCCTTGATAAACAAACCGTTTTCTGGGAGACGTCAGAGACTTGACTGGCTGTTACATTATTCCAGTGCTGCTCCAGAAGAGAAAACAAGTTGGATCACCTCTATTGGAAAACCATAAAGGTAACAAGCAGTCATACATTTTGAAATTGAACTTGTCAATGCCTTAAGCCAAGACCAAATGTTTTAGCATCATTAACAACATTTTATTGCATAAATATTACTGTCAGAGCAGCTGCAAATCTAGTACAAACTTTTCCATAAGTATTCAGGACTGTTTTTTTTAAAATTTGTGCTTACTAGAAATTTTGTGGGTTGTAATGATAGCATTGTCAAAGCAATGCAAAAATGTTACTGAACCCTGCCACTTACACGGGTTTTAATAGCTATAATACAGTTCATCTCATGATAGAATATCAAAATGTTTTACACAGTTGGCTCATGATTTCGACTACACAGTACATTTTCCAGACCGCTGGGTAAAGGCCAGTACATTTCAAGTTATAGTTGCTCCTTTACATGCAGTTAAATTTAACAATACACATTGGAATTAAATAATTAGCATTAAAGTATCATTTTATTCACATTAAAGCCCTTATTAGAAATTAATTCCCATAAACTAGGAATTTCCTTCTTGTCATTAAATTTCACGTTACTGGTATTCTCTCATATTTTTCCTTAAATGATGTGGAACACATAGGTTTAATGGTTCTATAATTATCTGTTCTCACATGGCTTGAATTTAGTCATACATGCTGAGAATTAATCTTTTCTACCGTCGTGTAACTCTCTATAGTTTGACCAACACAGAAATCTTTTTTACTTGAGAAACTACTAACCGCTGGCTTTTTCAAATCACCTCAGGCTTTTTTCTTTGAGTGACAGATTTACTTCTCAAAGCACTTCATTATGCATATAATGTTTAAGCATGAGAATCATTCTATTAAAGTCATTACCTAAATTAGCACATGCTCAAGTTTTTGTCTGAATGTAATTTTAATTAGGAGAGCATTATATACAGGGGCTAGGTGACGGATATAGTTTTCCTTACTGCTAGCACCTCATTCCTTCCTCATCTCCACACTAAGAACAGGTCTTCGAATTGATGCTTAAAAAATGCAAATGGATTTAAAAAAAAAAAAAAAGGATTTAAACAGGTTGTTTAAAAAATTTAAATGCGTGTTTAAAAAATCTGACATTGCCCAGGGGTAGTAAGTTCCAACACTCATGCAGTGAGGTTACTCTCCTGGTTGCCATCATGTCTGTCAGACAGGGAGAGGATGGTTTCACATCTGAACTCCTGAAATTTTAAAATTTCTTGGAAATTAATTACCTTTAGATGTTCCAGAGCAAATTCCTCTTACACCTATCACCTTTAGGTTTTATGCAGACCTGAATATTCAGGATAACATTCTGGTATCCTTACAAATAGTGGGAGATAGGCCAATGACTTCAAAAGGGCCAGGATTTCACCTGTACTATATACAATCCTGTTCAAACTGAAAGACTTCTGTGCTTCAATTTAATGTATTGAAAATAGATTTCAGTAGTAGCACATTAAAATTAAAAATAATCTATCATTTTAGTTTTGACTGTAAAAGAAATTAAATAAGAAAAACACGAGTCTTCACTTTTTTAGACACAAGTTTATAGGAATCATAAAAATAGCTATTCTCATATTTGCAGATATGCGGTAAGTATGGATATTTTGTGGATACATTTTTCTGTGGGGACCTGATCCCAAAGTTTTAATATATTACCAAACATACTTTTCCTTGTGAAAACATCTTGAAGCTTCAGATGTCATGTGTGCCTATTGGCAAGCATTTCTTTTGTTATGCCCACCAACTGTAACAGGCTTATTTGTGGATTAGCTGTGTCTCAGCTGTAAAATTAATTCAGGAGCACAGCCTACTGTTCCAAACGAAATTGCAACAGAAGGAAATGTTGTTTCCATGAGTTTGTCTTTTAAAGATTTGTATAATTGGTTAATGCTGTTTTGTCTTTTTGTTTTTTGGAGACAATTAATCAATATTTTGTCATGTGTAACTTTTATTTTCTATTTTCAGTACATTGCGGTATACAAACAGCAAAGTCAGATGATCGTGTCCTTTAGTGCTCAAGGAACCAGAGAGCCCTAATTAACTGATCTTATTGTGGTAGCAGTTTTAGCAATTAATTTTGAGCTACAGACCCATGAACCAAAGCCTTCAGTTTTCAGCATTCTAGATTTTTAAAAATTTAAATCAGCTTTTGCAGAATAAATGTGTATTTTCCCTCTTTTTCCCCCCTCTCAGTTAAATGGAAGACAAACGGCTCAATGTCTAAAGCGCTGCCCCTGTGCTCAGCTGCTGCGGGCTCTGGCTCTCTGGGCAGCCCTTCTGCCTGACTGTCAAGAGGCCGCCCAGGCTGTGGGGAAACAGTTGAGAATTCCTTTATGGATGGCTTCTTCATGCACCAGGTACAACTTTTTGGACATACCAAGCCTGCCCGCAGTTTGTCAGGTGGTGTTATTAGCTGGAAATCAGTAGTTCTCTGCCAAAGGCAGGGAGGGGCCTTTCAGCTCTAAGTGGCTGTGCAAGCACCCCGAGCCAATTTCAGCGCAAAATCCAAGAGGTGAGTTTGAAGCATTTTCAACATATATAGTTGAACAATTTGTTGCTCTGTGGACACCACCAGGCTGAAGCAGCGTGTTGCAGCTGCAGTGTTGATGGCCTGCTCTGTCTGGAAGCAGATGAGTTGGCCTGTGTGCACGCAGGGGTTTGCTCTCAGGCTGCTCAGCGTGGTGACAGACAGCGCATACTTTTCTCCAGCTGAAGCAGTGGAAAGCTACACTTTTAAAATAAACAGGACTTATTTTTGTCTCTATCTGAGTCAATTTTGTGCCAAGTAATAGCAGCTGAAGTCTTTAAATGGCTAAAGGTTACCACTGGGTAAATTGCTTCCTTCATTTTCCTTCTGCCAGAGGTCAAATGTGTTTCGCATGCAAGTTTTTAGGAAAATAGAAGACAAATGTTTTGCAAAGGAAAGTAGCTGTACTATGAATGCTCTTCATTTCTCTTTGTTATGATAGGGATCATTTTTACATACACAGAAGCCAAATGTATGGTACTTCTGAGTTTTAGACGTGCTTCCACTGCTATCAAGTGAGTTTTCCTTTGCCCAGCTAACAAGTGATATTTTTTCCTACAATTATTCCTCCATTTGTCATACAGCCTGCACTAGGACAGAGGCCCTGTACCAGCACACTCCTGGAGTGAACCTCACCATCTAACTGTTGTGATGTGGCAAGGTCCTTCCTAGAGCATTGGGTCTTTGTCACATAAAGTATGAAATTGTAGAAGGAAAGGTGAGAGAGAGAGTGGATTGCCTAATGTATGAGTAGTGGGCCATATCCATCTGGTGGAGCTGAAAAGATGGTGGATAATTATATATAGAGATAGGGATGCTTGAAGCTCCTTTCATGAGGAATACATTGAGGGAGGATACAGGGGAGTGGAGGAAGGGGGAGATAAGGGATTTCCAGTAGGATACAAAGGGGTAGAATGACCTTAGTGTTTAGTTTCTTATAAAGGCAACAAAAGGTGCATGGCTGCTCAGGTGTTAATTTAATGGAAATTAGCCATTTAATGAAAAAAATGTTAATGGTGAAGCCAAAGGATGAGATAAACTTCCTCCCTGTCCTTGGCATTTTCCTCTTAGATAACATTTCCTTCAGTCTCATGTTCAGCAAAGGTACATTTACCATTGTGAATCAACAAAATGAAGCTATAACCTGGTAGTCAAGTGAGTCCCAATCCCTTGGGCTGCAGCAATTATATAATGATCATTGGCAGCAGGGCTTGATGTAATTTAACAGCACAGGGTACTCTGAGGTGAGTTATTAGAACCAGACATCTTCTCATGTGCTCATTAATTACAAGTAATAATAATTTTGGCAATTATACATGTAGCCCAAGAGACTGACTGGGTCTCAGATGCACAGGAGGAAGATCAAAAGTCCTAAAGATTTCACACACAGGCACTCACATACACTTTATGTAAAATAAACTCATGAAAACTGATTTATCCTCTAAAGTCTCCTTCAAGCCTGGGCCCAAGTCTTTAAACCACCTTGTACAAATAAACGTCACTTTATCTGACTAGCATTGACAATATGGGAAATTCTTGCCTATGACAAAGTACTGAGTTTCTGTTCCTCAGTATGAAGATTCTGATGACATGGCTACATCTACCAGGAGTGGAGAGAAATATCACTTCTGTTTACAGTGCTCAGACTGCGTGGTATCGCGCTAAAACCTAGACTTGTATCAGCTGGTCAGAAAAATAATGCCTTTGCCTGCTGTGCTAGTAGTAAGGCTTAGCTGCTTGTAGACCTTGGAGAAGTAGAAGATCTAAATGGGTGCAAAATCTTTTTTTCTGCAAATATTGCATCTCCACAACAAAACTGTGTTGGTACAGATATATACCAGAAGCATCACTATAACAGGTATGTAAAAATGGCTTAGACCAGAGAAATTTGGACATGTTGAAAAGTCCCATGTGTACATCAGAATTTCATTTAAGCCCTTAGTTAGATTTAACTATGTGTAGGTGGAAAGAAGAAAAAATAACTTTGTAGGCTTCTACAATTATTAGATAAAGTCCTAAATTACACTAACAGATTCTCTTCCACAAAAGAATGAAGTTTTTGTCTGCCATTTTGTCATGATTATTGCCTGAAATGCTGATTTTTTTTTTTTTAAATAGCTCCACACTGATGGATTTTGTAAATTCAACATGCATTATTTCTGAGATACTTCCTATAAATTGCTGAGATCGAAGCGTCTGGGATATAATAATTTTGTTGCCAACATTAAATTGACAAAGGGTGACAAATAAAAATGTAAAAATATGCAACAATTCCACTATCCTTCATTGGAAAACTGTGTAATGAATCTCTTTGATTCCTGTTTAGGTTCTGATAACTCCTGATAGGATAATTTAATCTCAGGAATTTTTCAATAAGAACATGAATGCTCGATCAAAGAGAAACCATGGCTTAGAAAGAATAATTTAAGACAGTTAGCTAATTTCAAATTGCATTCAGGTTAGGACAATGGCTCTGTATTGCCTCACTGAAAGGCTGGGAGGCAAAAACATTTCATTGTATCTGAAGGACTTATTTTGCTTCTTGTAGTTCTTGCATTCAGACTTCCTGTTCCTCTTTCCCCTTTGCAAACAGCATGAGAAACAATTTTATGTAAAGGAATCTCATTTCTGTAATTCTTCCAATTACAATCATGAAATATTTTAGTGGTTCAGCTAAGACAATTTCATGCAGAACTGGGCATGGGCTATTCCTGGCCAGTCTGTTTTCTGACATACACAACAAAAATCATAATAACCCCTGCTCCCCCTCTGACCTGCACAAAGGACTCTTCCAGGTGGTATGGAGATACCTGCTTCCAGAAAGGCTGGGTCCTACATCAAGAAGGCAAAATTTGGAATACACCTTCCAGATGTGCATCAGGAACATACATTACTGTCATGCTGTTTTAGGAAATGCAGCACCTTCCCCATGTCTGCCAAAGGAACTCAATGGAAGGGAAAACGAGAGAAAACCTCATACTCCATTTCCAATCACTACAAGCAACTTCTAACACTGTGCAAATAGTCTGGGAGAACTCAGTGTCAGACAATATTTGGAAATAGAAATTCTTGAAATGAAAAATTAGCCACATACATGAAGTCTTTGTGCCTCTCTGGTTTGAGACAAATCTACCAGTGATCTATACCAGTGAGTTACTGTCTACAGTACATTTGTGCTTATTTCTATTGTAAAAAATACTAATTAAAGTTTTGAGTTTCTACATAAAATGTGAGGAGGCTAGAAGTTCACCTCCCCTCACTGCAACAGTATTTGCCCCTTCCCCTCCTTTGTCATTTGTCAACAATATCATTCTTACGGGAAAAGAGTGGTTGCACAAATTAAGAACTGGATAAAAATGCAAAGTTTTTAGGTTGCCACCATGTCCTCCATTAAAAAAAGTATAAGTAACTTTCAGTGTAGAAATTGTCCTGCAGCAAACTAATTTAATGGACCTTCTAGGTAGTTGTAAATCATCAGGTGTCACACAGCAGGTTTGCAATGTTTTATAAAAATGCGTTTGTGTATATATATATAGAGCTACCTAAATTATCAATTTAAAAATTGCATTGATTCAGAGATTCCATATAAAGTAGTATAAATATCATTACCTTTATGAGGCATTCTTTTTAACTGCTTCAGTCATCAGTTGGTACAAACTGTGTTCACTTGTAGAATAATATGCAATATAATACTTAGAAATTAACTACATAGGCACAATTGTTTATGAGACTCTACCCATAGTTTAACATTTCTGCCACTCTTTCCTGCTACAGTAGTCCATGGATTACAAGGAGGAAAATTTAATCTGTCATAAAATTGGCCAGGAACAAAACAGGAACAGAGAAGCAGCTCTCAATGTATGAATTTCTCACTGTGCTTAATTCAGTTCACTTTTGGTGCATGTAACAAGCTGGGGTTTACCCTAGATGAATTTGAATTTTACAAACATTTTTTTATATTTAAGTTTTCTCTAAAAGTCTTTTTTTCTCCACATTTTCTGTGGGCAGCTGTTCCCTTCTTGATCCATGTCTGATGGATGCTTGACTACCCTCAGCTGTTTTTTACTTCCACGCTACTCCCCACCTCTGTACTGAAGAGCTTCTAGGAGCCCTACCTAGGTTATCTCAATCAAAACCAGCTGGGTTTATTGATACCTCTTTCACTGATTAGTTGATTTAAAGTAACGGATTTCAATCATTGTGGATTGGGGATTCAGATGTTTTCTTCTGCTGAATGGGGAGCAGGGGCCAGTTTTCAGTAAAGAGCCTTGAACAAAAAAGGGTGGAAATTTCTTCAGCTACTGATCTGTAAAGAGAGTATCCAGTTACATGCAGGAGGGTAAGGTAATCTTTCAACAGAAGGACAACATGGGAAATTTATTGACTGCAATATTGAATAGCACTAGCTGAAAAACAGCCATCTTATACCATGGGGACTTCAAGGAGAAATGAATGAGGATTGGAATCAAGAGAAATAAGAAATGATAAAATAAAGAAAGAAGATTTTAAGAATGGGCTGACCTTGTTCCTGTCTTTATTCTCTTCAATTTTGAATCTGGGTACATGCTGACTTACTTATGTTGAACGCATGTTTTAGGTTGTCACATTCACATCAAAATATCAACACGCAGAGGAAGAATCCTAGGAATGAAAGAGCAAAAGGAGGCAGTGAGAAGACAGTTGTCCTCCACCGAGTTAAAACTCCATAATTCCCTGCTATTATGTCCCTGGCTGTGCCCAGTTTTTCTCCGCTGCAAGACAATGGCATCACATAATGATATTTAATTCCGTTGACATACATAATTTGAAAAGAGATTATTATTTCTACAAAAAAAAAAAAAATACATGTGTAAGAAGTTTGTTTCCTGTGACTACTTACTAATGTAGCATAATGCTCACCAAAGTTGCATAATATTGCTCTTGTGCTTTCCTGGGATGGCTGATATAATGAATAATTTAAATTCTGTATTTTCCAGACATTGTTAAAACATGTTAGAATTTATGGAATCTTTGAAATTTTGTGAACTCATAGTGACTGATTATTTAATGAGACTCAGCAGACAACTCAATGTAATGTATGAATTGCTTATGCTATTAATCGCTTCAATAATTTTATAGAATTTTTTGTGTGTGTGTCATAACATAGGAACACTGAATTAGCTGCAGCTGCAATAAATAGAGATTGCAGTAGAGTAAACATTTAGCTTTAAGTGGAAACTCAAGAGTCAGGTAGGTAGCATTTATGGTAGAAAATTGCCTAAATTCAAGGAAATTATTTGGTGTGTTAGAATGACATCTAGTGACTAGTTCAGGTTCTAATGCTGAGTTATAAAAATAGAAACAAAAAACCTACTTTAATCTTCTGATTCTTTCTTTGCTGCCCCCTAATGAAAGACATAAATACAAAAAACTGCAAACCATATCCAGAGACAGTAAAACTTGAAAGAAAATCAAGTAAAATTAGGGTTAAGGGCAAACAGTGCATTAGTGTAAGAGGGAAAAACAATAAAATACTTCATGCTTCTGAGACTCTGGGAATTCAAAATTAGGATTGCATCCCATACTTCAATGTGAATTTATTGTTCAGGAAATAATCTATCATTTCTCTTTTACATTGAATATAGCCAGGGAAAAATTGTTAAAAGTCTCTTGAAATAAGTTCCTGATCAGGATTGGGAGTTCACCTCCATTGTGAAAACACAGTCTGACAGGGACCCAAAGCCTCCCTTTTGACTGATAATTAGCAGACATCTTCCATTCAACATAATCATGCTACGGACTCACAGAGCAGGGTGCAACAGGGAAGGAGTTCATAAGCTATCTCATCTCATGTATTTTTAATAACATGAGAAAGTCTGTATTTGATCAATCTTAACAAGATACAAACATTTTTTTTTTTCTATGTGAATACTGGAGGCAGAGCTACAAGCTCTTGAGAATGGAACTTTGAGAAAAAAAGGGATGGTAGAAAAAAAATGTAATTTCTGTCTCTAAAAGTAGAGGCAAAAAAGTAATTTTTAATCCAAGTGAAGATTCAAATTATTTTCATTAAGCATACAATTTCATATATGGCTAAAAAAGATTGAACTGTACTTTTCTCACTGAAAACTGTAAGTACATTCATTACCTTAAAGATTTTTTTCAGCCACATTTCTTCCTCTGAACGCACACCAGATCACTGTTCCTAAATAAGGAGAATGCTTCCTTAATAGGCTAGGACACCTGCACAGAGCTGAAGATTATTCTTCTGTTGCTCAGCTTCACTTCAAAAGAAGAACTGACTCTCCAATTGCAGTGTCTAAAAGCAAATTGTGAGAATACAATGGACCTGTAATCATTACACATATATCTGCCTGAATCTGTAGAGAACTGAAACAATAGTGCTGAGGTACAAATATCAGTTGTGACACTCTAAAGATCATGCTAAGTATTTCAGGGCTTATTAAAGTATGGGGAAAAGAACACATGAGGGAGGTGGCATTTCCTGATACCTATGCATAGAGTACTTGTATCATAGTGAAAATATCTTCAGGATAAATTTATAAGGTATAGGAAAAGACGCTGAGGTTACAAGACTGTGAGGATTGGTTTCATATTCCACTGACAGTTTCTTGTAATTTCAGGTAATGTTATACTAACCCTCAAATTTTGAAGTACTCAGCTATACAGCTACACCAGGTTATTTCGTAGATGCTAAAAATGAAACATAAGTGACCTGATGGTGTTACAAAAGTTTTAGGTTTAGTACTGTGCCCTGAAATTGGTAATCTCTGTAGCATCTAGATTTTACCTGGGATATTCCTTAGTGGGTAAAATAAGTTTTCTGCTCTGGATCTCTCATTGTCTTGATAATGCATCATTACTCACGTCCTATGATAAATCTCACTTAATCTCTTGTTATTTGTTTAACATATGGAAATATTACCAATCACTACAGTGGCACTGGTATTGGTATTCCTGCAGCTACAGATCTGGGGTAGCTCAGTGATCAACACCATCTTGTCTGCTCAGTACTTTCTGGTATATAAAGTCCTTGGAGAAGCATTCAGTTTCTGAATTCCAATCTGATCCCTCAAGATCTTTGGTACTGGAAAGATTTGGATGATCAGAAAAACTCAGGTATCTAGTAGCCTTCATAGTGCAAACAGTTACCTAGGGACTTTATGTATTCCTGGGGTCAGGCAATGCACGAGTGGAGACTCTAAATAGGGGCTTACACTCTGATATGGCTGCTTGAACAGTTTGACACTAAGTTCCTTTGGCAGATATAACCCTTATTGTTTCTATACCTCAGATTCCCATCTGCAGAGTAGAGGGAGTTGTAAAATGCAGGGGTGTTAAGGATAAATACATTCAATATAACAATACACTTACATAGAGCAAGGCTGGAGAGCCAATAAGTGCTTGAGATAGAAGCCATTCTGCATAGTCAGTGCACACAAAACTTTTTTTCACCCTTATTAATTTCCTAAGTGACAGCAATGAACACCACAATGTATGAGCGACAAAGAATTTACAAATGAATAGGCAGGAACAGAGAAAATGAGATGTGAATTGGAAGCCTGGAAGGAATATATTGGGATTGTCTGTATTTTAATGTTTGGTTTGATTCACTCTGTGTGGGCATTGCTTACAAGAGAACCAGTCACAGAAAAGGTCAGAAAATGTCAGTGTCAGATAGTCTGGGTCTTATCTGACAGGCTTTCAGAGAAAAAAATGTGTTTGGTGTTAAGAATATGGGCAGAAACCCCCTTAAAGTATCAGTAAAAACATCCTGGGATAAGTTTATGTTCTGCAGACCTAAAGCTGAACTTCATTGGAATAGATAAGGAAATTGTTTCCCATGGGATATGAAAACCTGATGATACGGATCCTGACAGGGAATCAAAAATTTTCTTAAAGCTCCTTTTAATGCTTAGTACACACCAATTACCAAACATTTTGTTATACAAAAGCCCAATTTGTCTACACAAATTCTAAAATGCATGTTCAACTGGCCGTTTGCGTGCACTGACTGGCTTCTGTAGGGGTTTCATTTGGGTAGTAAAACACAAAGAAATGATGTAGAGCAAAACTATAAAAACATAGAGACAAAACAACACCACACTGAAACTCTGGATGCCATTTTGCTCATTTACCTAGCTAATTGCTGGACAGGCCATCCCTTCAGCTCACTGAAGAGCTCAGCATTGTTCTGATAATCAATCTGACATTGTATCACACTCCATTTTACAATGAGAAATGTTTTAAATAAAAGTTAATTTTGGAAATATATGCAATTGGTACAATGTCTTTTGAGGAATTAATCTCTAGCTAATCACCATCTATGGTAGCTGCAGTGATAAGAAATGTTGTCTGTTATTGTTTCTGGAACAACTCCATCACATTTTCTGGTTCCTTATCTAACCCTTTTCTGAAGTATAAGCAACAACGTACAAAGAAGCTCTCATAAACATGCAAAATATACTTCCAAGCCACCTGATATTTACAGATTTCTTAAAGTATTTGTGTCCCAAAATGTAAGCCTCATCATGCTTGCTCATATCGGTAAAACAACGTTTGAATCGTGATGAGGCCATCAAAATGAGATGAGGGAACACCTGTGACACAGGTCACACTAGGGAGTGTGCCAAGGCCTCTCTGAGTGCAAAGGAAGGAAAGATTCCCTATATCTTTGCTGTAAGAGGCGGTATTGTTCAGGGAGATTGCAGGTTTGCTGCATCTTGCTGTGTGAGAGCAGCAGACGGGCTGCAACCCTGCACCGTGCTGCAGTGCAAAGGGGTGAGGTGCAGACAAGGGGATGGGGTGTGAGTGGAAAGGCATAAGAATATAGATGGACCAGTGAATCTCTCTTTAAGCTTGTGAAGCCTGACAAATCTTCAGCAGCCAGAGAGAATGGACTCTTTATCTCAGTCATGATCCCTTCTTTGGGAAAAAAAGATTCTGATATGAGTTACTAGCATGCATGGAAATGTGACTCACATTAGAGAGTCTCACAGGGTATTTACTTTAATTACTCTAAATCTACCAGTTTTGTTTTTATGCTTATTTGTTTGTTTTCTTCAGACAGACACAAATCTCTGAGTGACTGAGATCTGAAGAGAATATATCCATCATGATAATACTGAGTTGACAGTCTAGTGCTGGTGTAATGGGTGCATTCCTGCTCTCTTCAGTGCCCCACTGAAATCAGCTTGACTCTCTGTGGGTGTATAAAGCTAAAATTAGGGGGTTTTGACTGCCACAAAGAGCAAATGAGCGAGTGGGTTTGTCTGAATTACATCCAGATAGTTCATATGAGTATTTATTTCCTTTATGCAGAATCTGGGATAAATCTAATATAACGAAACTTTCTGGCAGTGCAGGTCAGCCATTGTTTTATTGTATATTTTGATCTTCTTGCATTGTTAGATTTTTTTTTTTCTAATAGGCTGAAAGGAAATTAATGGCCTAAAACATTTCTATTCACCAATGTGGAAAACACTTATTGTAATAACATTATACTGAAGTAAAAAATTGTTAATGTCCTGGGTCTATCATATATATGAAAGACATTTGAATATTTTTCATCTTTTTAAAAGGAAAACAAGATCAGTTCCATACCACTGCAGTACTGCAAAGTTATTCTGCTCGACCGGCAGGCAAGCTGCCTAGATGCAGTTGTCTTAAATCATGACTTTCCATTTTCTTAACTCAGGTGGGAGCCATTTGAAAACTTTCACTGAAGCTAGCAATAGCAAATCCTGTAATAGGCATCACATGCTAAGCTGTACAGGATGTTCAGCATCTTGAAAAGTTTGAAGCAATTAATATGTGACTTCCTAGTTCCCATGTCAAGTAAAAATACCATAATTGAATCTTAGAAAATATCTATCTTTAAGTTCAGCCATCATGTGCAGATTTGTCAATTAACTATATGTATACTCTAATCAGACCCTACATTGAGTTGCCACATGAGTTTCCTCTTGTTTTCAGCTCTTGAGACATGCTCAAGCATGGTTTTGGACAGCTTTTCTGTGACTGTAATTCAGGCTGTCTCAGTGTATTTCTGCCTGGGTGCAACAACAAATGCATAAGAAGAAGCTTAATTTCTGTCCTTTTTTTTTTTCCTCCTTCAGTCTGCCCAGGTATAATGCTATGACATTCCTTAACTGAAATACAGATAGAGAACATATCACTCTCCATGAATAGCGTTCATCTTTCCATACCTGATTTTTAAGTCAGATCAGTATTATTGAAAAATAGTGGGTTCCAAAGTGACTGGGAAGTGAACAAGTTTTATTCCAATATAATGACTAAGAGCAATCCTTGTGCAAGATTGCAGCATTTTGATGTAATCAAGATCTGAGAGCCAGCCACCTGAAGACAATCATGAGAGCTGGCAGCTTCTCTTAAATCTGATAATGGAATTAGCTCTCATACTGCTTTTGACTGGTGATGGGACCAAATGAGGAAACTTCAGCTGAGAGTATTGATTCTCGTGTACTATGGATTTAATTGAGGTAAAGCTAGATTCCTCTACTTTGCTAAGTGGGATGAACTGTTCTGAATGTGATGTTCTTGCTTTCCCTGGCAAAGAGGAATGTACAATGACTAAAAGAAGCAACACCTTGCACAGCTGTCTGTTTTTAAGAGTTCTGTAACTCCTATTTAAAGTGAGTAACACTATTGGTGGTATCTCATATTTGCCTCGCTATGTTAAATAGAATCAGATGTTTCCCTGCAGAGCATAAGCAGGAGCACAGCTGTCGCTCACTCTCTGCTCTAATGGAGAGGGAATGAAGGAAAGATGCCTTCTTCTTTCATTTGAAATTGAGAGTAATGCTACAGAAATTAATGGAGCTCCTCAGCACAAGATGGATGGGAAAGAAGAGCCTGGCCCAGAGGTTATAAATTAAGTGTAAGTGAAATTCAGAAAGAGAGATTTGTGCAGTAAGAAGCTATATAAAAATAAAATTTATTCTACTCGACTGGCTGAGAACAAAAATGAATCAAAATATTAATGAATATTGCAGCCTAAGAAATAACTTCTGCTTCAGTGCCTCTTTTTGTCTCCTGCTAGTTTCATACTGGTTGAGGTTATTGACAAAGCTAACTGAAATGGTCTCCTTCTTCATGCAAGTGATTAAAAGAGCCCCTTTAGACATAAATTATAATATCCCTGAACCTGGAAGGAAAGAACATACTAAATACTTATTTAAAATAAACTCTGAATTATGAATCTAGCTCATTAAAAAGAAACCACAACATTCTAATTAAATGTGTGGGCCTTTTTGTTTTGGCAAAATCCTAAGGTAATTTCAGGTGATGCTGTTACTGTATTGTTGTGGTGTATGCCAGATGTACTCCACTAATAACCAGCACTCATCTCAGCATGATGGGAATAGGGAAGCATAAAAGACTGTGAATCAGTGCTTCTAAAAATAGCCCCAGCCACCCCCTTCCTCCTCAACAAAAAATATAAAGAGTTGAAAAGGACAGGGCTGATGAGAACAAAGAAGTAGCTGAATGAGAAAAGGGGCATTTGCAGAAATGTCTCACTTTTTCTAGAAAGTGCTTCTTTCTTGCCTGCATTTAAAAAAGTGCCCTGTGCTGATTTAATTGCTGGAGTGGTGTTGAGATGCTAAGAGAAGTTGTACATACCTAGGAAGATGCAGAAATAATACAGGAAATCAGAAAGCTTCCTTAGCTGGAATTGATTTTTTTTATTGAAAATGTTCTCTGCACTGAACTGCTGCTATTCTCTATAAGACAAAAACCTGAGGAAACGGCTCATGTTCCAGTGGGTATTTGTAGTTGAAGTTCATGTTTTTTCCTGTATGCTACTATTGTGGGTTGATTCTTATAGGATATACTATTCCTAAGTGACCGCTCATGGGAATTGTATGCTTAGGAGACACTGAAGTTTTAAGTTCCCTACGAACAGATGTGGATATATAATTACTTTGAAGAGCTTGCATTGTGTGACTCTTAAAATATGTGATGTACCCTTTGCCAGACAAAAAAAAAATAATTATGTCCTGTTTGATTTCAAGGCTGCAGTTGATTAGACTTTGATGTGAATTGATTTTCTTCTTCATAATACATGAGCATGTGCTTGTTCATATAGCAATCAACTCATGCAATACTTCCACTTCGTTGAGTTTGTGGCCTTATTGCACACTGGTTACAGTCCAAAGTGAAGTGTGGTATTGCACAAGAAGGGTAACAGAACCTGGTTCCCTTTCCAAAGTCAGCTGAATGGGACTTTGCTGCAGAGGTTAAATATAGCCACTTCACTTGGGGGGTAGTTCTTACTACTTCTCTGTAATTCCTCTTGCTGAATAACACTTGGAAATGGGAAAAGAGTAGGAATACATCTTTTTACAAAACCCAATTTTATGCCTATTTCAGTAGTTTTGAAAATATGCTCAAGCAAGCATATTAAAGAGAACCCAATTTTCCTAATATCCCAGTTGAGTAACCAATGCAGCCTTCGTAAAAATGTTTTGAAGACCCAACTGACAAGGTCCTTTATGAATAATGCTTAATTTTCTTAGCAGGCAGAATGACTTTTTGTTCTACCTGAATTTACAGAAAGGGTAACAAAATTAAACACACATGATTGAGAAATGGTATTGCTGGTCTTCTCAGAGTTGTCATGGATGGTTAGAGAAAAGTTATCTGATCCCTTTCATAGTTGGGAAATTCTAGAAATGCTCGTGTTATATTTTAATTAAAGAGTTAATCCGGAGAACTGGTTTAACTTAATGAGAAACAGGTTTACGATGTCAGTGATCTTCTGAACTATTCACAAATTTACCCACCCTCTTGTTTGGGTGAGAACTTTTCTGCGCCACTGGAAAATTAATTGCATCTGCCACTTCCATATAATAACCAGTGTTTGTGCTGTTCATTAACTTGGCCATCAAAGTTTATGTGAGAATTTGCAGTCTTGTCTTATACCCATTTGGTTGTACGTTTCAGAAGTTCTGGGGCTTAGGTTAAACTTTGCACCCTAACTACCTTTCATTAGCTTCATTTAACAACAAAAGTCTGCAAAAAATGCTGCAGCTGTCTGAACCATTGCTTTGCTCCACCTGTAGTTCCAATGCCACACTTTAAATATTTCCCCGGAATTAACCTGCTAGTGAACGTGTCCAGAACTTTACAACATGCTTTCCATGTTTGACCATACAGTTTATCCACCTTTAAATTAACAGATTACTTGTGTCCTCTTTGCAGCTGAAATAAATTCATCCTCTCCAAACCCAAGCACACAGCAACCTTTCCAGAAAAAATGGAATTTCTCATCTTTCAAAGAAAAATAAAAAGTATGTGAAAAGTAGGGGCTACATTTGTAACACTACTGATTTTACACTTAAGTAACTCAGACACAACATGGAATAATCACATCCAGAAATAAACTAACAGACAACAAACTAATCTGTATTTTGGTAGTTGCTTCCAATTTATTTTTAGGGAAAAAAAGAAAGCCCAACCCATTTATTTGAAAAAAGGGATTGTATGTAAGCATTGAGAACAATCTACTTTGTCAACACATAGCACCTTTTTAAAACTTAAAAAAAGAAGAGTAAAATTATGGTTGGTCTATTTTTGGAGTATTTGCATATAGTTTATAGTTCTGCTCTGATTTTTCTGTGTATAAAATCGGAATAATATTCCTTTTTCTGGTTTTCAGGTGTTGACAATTGTGTTTTCTTTATGACATGACTTTTCTAAGAGTAATCTGGGAGATTTTCCTCCTTCTGTATGGTGCAGAAAGAAGTTTTTTAAAAATCAAAAGACAGGAGAAAACAGCACGATATTTTATCTTTTTTTTTTTTTTTTTTTTTTTAAGGGAAAAGGGATGTCTAGAATATTTGGGATTTGATTAACTTTCTTTTTACATTTGAAGGCAGCAATAAGGTCCTTCCCATTAAACAAAAAATTATTCAAGGCAAATTCTATTTCCTTCATTGTGTATGAAAATTACTATTGCAATGAGATTTAAATTTCTGTTGGATAATAATGTAATAAATATGATAAGCCTCAGAAATCTGTCTTTTACCTCCTTAACACTTTGAAGTAGAAAAAACCCAGATGTGTAGATTTGGGGTTAACCTACTGAATTTAACCACTTGCTTACATCTCAGAGTACACAGTGTCTCCATTTACTTGATCTTTACTAAAAAAAATATACATGTGAGTGGATATATAAGCATATTTTAATGCAATGACAAATAAACTGAGAGTTCCAAAAGTACCATAAAGGTCCATGGAGTTAGGATAAGCAACATGATTCTAATAAATGTTGATAAGAGATAATTTTTTGGTCAGCTTACATGGCAACCTACATCATTCCTCTGTAATTTAATTCAAATGGCCTCCTCTCCTTCTGTTGTAATACGTTACAATATTTCAAAGAACTCTAATCATCCATACCATGTATCTGAGATTTTAAAAGAAAAAAATCAGGCATATGTCTTATCAGAAAAAATATTTTAAAATCCTGCAGTTTTTGGTAATGATGATGATGATGATGTACCCATTATCTGCTAATAATTTTAATTTGGGGAATTTTGTTTTCATGGAAAAAATTTGTATAGTAAGAACAGAAAGTAGAAGGATATTTGGCTTACGACTAAAGTAGATGCTCGAATTTTCAGGTCATTTGTCTGTTATTGGAGTTTATAGTTAATTTTTAGGCTGGCTTTTTACTAAGAAAGCCACCTTTCTGGTTCCTTTTAAAGAGCTTGCATTTCTGTTCTTCCAAATGTAATTAAAATGAGTTACCTAGGTTACAAGGAATCATTAATATGTGGAATCTAGATGACATTTTGTGTTGGGCCATTAACAACTGACACTTGCTGCAAATAACTCCCATAAAGTGCTTTTAGAGTGTCTTTTATGCTTTAGTCACCTTGTAATCTATTAAAAAGTGTCTTGAGGTTATGAAGTGTGACCTGTGACCATGAATTCAATGTTCTTTCACAGGAACTCTGCAACATGTAATTGAAATGCAACAAAATATATGTGGCAAATAAAACACACTTTTAGAAATGGTACTGCATTATGCTGAAGGTAGGTGAGAAAGGCCAACTGAAAACAGTTGACGGAGATGATGGGATCAGAAGAAGATGCTGTGGAAGAAAGTCCTCATTCTATTGATAGGACTGGCCCTAGAATGAATTTCAGTCAACATGCAGCCATTCTCAACTTTCACACTCACAATTTATTTTGGCCGATTTTAATTTTCCTTCATCCTTCCCTCAATCTTTCTGAAGAGTCTGATGTTCCCTGGCTATCTATTAGAAATGTCTAAAAATGACAGATATAAAAATCTTAAACTCTGAAGGTGGGATTAAATTGCTAGTGTTTAAACAAGTTGTCTAGGCTTTACAGTGGGTATAAAGACAGAAGGCTATTTACATAATTCTAAGTTACATATTTAAAGTATTTCAGAATTCTAAAGCCAGAAATGTGAAACTTCATTGACTTGTTCATGGAAGAGGCAAATAACATAGGTATGATTTGCATTTATCCAAGCTGAGTGAAAGTAATCTTTAATTTAAATACTTGGTTCTGTCTCTCTGTCTTTCCTGTTGACCTACAGGTCCTGTTGACCTGACAAGGTAATGGAGTCAGGCTGCTGGTTTCATGTTGATTATTCACCACTAAATAATTTCTAGCTTTTAGCATCCTGGAGAAGTGGGGTGCTTTTCTGTCCTTCAGCTATTTTTTCAGCTCTCTGGTAACCAAAGGGTTTTTTTCTATATTTTTGCTGGTTATACACTATTCAGGTAATATTTTAATAGAAGAACCCAGTCTATTTCCACAGATTGAAAGATATGTAACATATTTGCAGAAAAATGCTCTATTTATCTCTGCTGGAAACTACAGCAGTATATGCAAAATTATGGTATTTAAGAATCCACTCTCCTTTTTGCAACAGAGTACCTTATTTTTTTTTTTTTCTTCCTAATGTGTCTACCATCTCTATCAAAGTTTTTTTCTTTCTCACTGGGAAACATTCTGTAATAAAATGATCAATTTCACTCCTTCCCTCTTCTTATTTTTAAAGGCTATTCCCTTCTAGACACTATGACAATTTATTGTTTTATAAACTGAGGCAACAGCAAATATTGACCCTTGCTAAAGAGTGGATTTCTGTTTGTCTTGTATAATCTGATTAATAGGGTGACTGATCTTTGGCTTACTGGAATTGTGACACTTTGCAGCAGCTGAGAGAGTCTTGAGTCTGATTTCTGGTTTCCCATCAGAACAGCTAATGTCTAAGCCTAGGAAATGTCCCAAAATGCAGCATTTGCAGGAAATAATTCAATACTTACTGCATAATCTAGGAAAATACAGATGAACACCACCCAATAAAACATTTACAAATATAAATTAATACCATGTCTTTCTGCCCAGAGTTCTCCATGTGCGTCATAGCAGTGCCACAATGTCCATTCTGCAGGCCAGAAGCTAGTGGCCTGCAAAAGGAGACAGTGAAGGCTGAACTACCCACTCAAGGATTAACTAATTCCTCTACAACTAGTGTCTGAGGAGCAGATTTAAAGCTTTGTTGGATTATGAAGATGTGACAGTTGTAACTCAGAGTTTGCTGTGCACTTCATGCTTAATTATAATGAAATACAGATTTCATTTTTTTCCCAGGAAATAAAAGCACTATTGAGTTATGGCTGGAATTTATTATAATAGAATAACACAGTTGTAATAAAATAACAGGATGGTAGTGAAATCATTAAAGGGAAATTCTTAGGCTTTTATTAGTTCTGCAATTTTTTGTGAATAAGAATTCTGGAATAACTCTTACAAGTGCTAAACTTGCTATGTTCATCGCCACAGATAAGACTGCATTCCTGGCAGGAATAAGTTGATTAGGTAGTAGGATTTAAAAAGTTAAAAAACAAAACAAAACAAAACAAAAAAACCAAAACCCTAGATATCAATGTTTTTGTTTCTTCCTCTCTCACATGTGCCTTTTTAATGACTAGAATATAATCTTGTTAGAGAACAAAAAAACTCAATCTGAGAGACTGTGATTGTTACAGGCATTTCAGCCATTATCTGAGAACTAAAGTCTGTCCATTATAAGGGCAATGGACTAAATGAACACTCACTGTCACCTAGCTGGTCTTGCAACAAGAAGAATTGTTTCTAGAAATGTCGTGGTTTGAGCCTGGTCGGCAGCCAACCACCACACAGCCACTCTCTCTCCCTTCTCTTCTGGCAATAAGAAGGGACAGAGAGCCAGGCTTGGGGTTTGAGATAGGACTGGGATGGGGAAAAAAATCACCCTTTATGGTCATGAGCAAGAGGCAGACTCATTAGGGGAAGAAAACAAAGAACATACATTTATTACAGACACTAACAGTGCGTATCAGAGTAGGACAGTGAGAAGCATTGCCACATCTTGAGAACAACTTCCCCCAACCCCTCTCTTCTTCCTGGGCTCAGCTCTGCTCCCGATATCTCTACCTCCTCCCCCAGTGGCGCAGGGGCAGGGAATGGGGGGTGCAGTCAGTGCTGCCACTTCCTGTATCTTCAGTGGGGGGAGCTTCTGGAACTTCTTCCACTGCTCCATCGTGGTCCCCCTCTCACAAGAGACAGTCCTCCACAAACTTTCTGCGACATGAGTTCCTCCCATGGGCCGCAGCATTCCCCACACTGCTCCGTTGTGTGTTACTAACTTTCTCTGACTGGATTCTCTCCCACGGGCTGCAGCCCTTCCCAAGCTGCTCCGGCGTGGGACACCCCCACACGCTGCAATCCTCCCAGCACTGAATTACAGCAGTGGGGCTACCTTTTCCCACGAGACCCCAGCCTTCTTTGGTCACAGCACCTTGATCACCTAGGCGGAAGCCAGAGGCCATAAATCAGTGTCTGCTCCACTGTAGATCTTCATGGGTGGCAGAGGGGGCTGCCCGGCTGTCTCCCCACAGGATACAGGGGGGTCTCTGCTCCGGCACACCTCCCCCCTCCTTTCTTCCTCCGTTCTTCCACTGACCTTGGTGTTCACGCAGCTGCAGTGACTCTTCCTCACAAGTCTGACTCCTGCTCACACGTCCCTTCTTAAATACGTTATCGCAGAGGCGCAGCTGATGGGCTCAGTTTTCCAAACAGAGGTGGAGCTGACTTGGAGCTGGGGGAGCTTCGAGAAGCTTCTCACAGGGGGCCACCCCTATAGCCCCCTCCCCTGCCACCAAAAAAAACTCTACCACTCACTCAACCCAGGACATGAAAAAAAACAAATTGGAAAAGCAAAGCACATGCAGGAGAAAATCTGCTCCCTTGCTAGTTTATACCACTGAAATGTTTGAAGCTATCTGTCCTTCTCCTTGCTTGGACAGGCCATCTGGAACAGAATAAATGAGACTTAAATCACCAGCAAGGCTGATGTGCTCAGTTTGTACCCTGATAAGAAAATCTGAATGCATTATGAGTGAAATTTGAGAGCTGACAGCTCCAAAAATTATAAAAAAGCCTTTATTGCCACTTTATTTCAGTGAAAAACATCTCCACTTTTCATTTTGCCATTGGTGTAGGGCAAGTCTCTTTTTATAGATATATATATATAGCAGTTTTAAAGCAATAGATACCTGAATAAAGGTTTGCACGTATGGTCAGGATTAATCAACAAGCAGGAGGGGGAGAGAAGGGGTAAAGGGGAGTAAGTTGCTAATATACTAGCAGCCCTTTCTTGTCTGTGGTGAGAAATGATAGGTTTGTTTGCGATGCTGGTATTGCATACCACCTTACAGCACACTATTCTAACCATAGATCCTAAGTACAAACAAAACCGTACTATGAAATGAGTTAGTAGGTCCTCTTGAAATAAAGAGTAGGCATTTAAAAGATATTAATCTATATAGTGTAGCTAGCATTTCTGTACTCAGGTATGGGAAGATCCTGTCTTCTTTTATGAAAGTTTGGAAACCCAACCAGAATTCTGTGTGAAAAGTTATTGTGCTTCCTTGGCCTAAGCCAAAAGATGGTTGTAACCTCAGCATCTTAGTTGCATCCTATTTCTGTGCATGGCCTTCAGCAAGGTGATGGGTCAGACCTCCAATCCTAGAGGAAAGAAGACCCAGAGGGTGGTCAAACTGCCTTAAGTCTGAGGATGAGGAAAGTCTGAACATCTGCCTTAAGTATGAGGCAGATTTAAGCATCTTTTTTTTTCACAGGAGGCAGAAGGAGAGAATTGGAAGTGGAGAAGGACAAACTCTTTTGTGACAGGAAGGTTTTCTTCTTATGATCCCCATTCTTTAGGAAAATGAGATACCACCTTCCTTTCTCTTCTGCATCACCCAGACTTCAACATGCATACTCGTGTATACCAATAGACTTGGAAGGAGGCGGAGTCTCTAGACATAAAGGTGACCCAAGAATAAAGGGGAGATGATGAATCTTGGTTTTGGCACCTGAACAGATTTCTGAACACTAAAATGCACTGACCTTGCTGTTTTTTCTCAGCTGCACAGAGCAGGACCAGAAAACATCAAGTGTGTGCCTTGGCTTAGACTTCCTATGCAATCCTACTTAGTGTTT
The DNA here is from genome assembly GCF_018691265.1 of Tyto alba. Classification (NCBI taxonomy): domain Eukaryota; kingdom Metazoa; phylum Chordata; class Aves; order Strigiformes; family Tytonidae; genus Tyto; species Tyto alba. Next base: position 4,301,889 of record NW_024881301.1, read on the forward strand.
TGTACTTGCTGGAGCTAAGAATGCATGTGTATTCAGTTACTGTAAGCCTTCCTAATGTCCAGCCAGTTACAAAATCATGTGGATTGTAAATCTAAGCCTTAGACATAGTTCCTCTTTCTAAGCTGTTCTTTTAAAAGCAACCTCATCATTTGAAGTGATTACCTTTCATATTGTTTCATTGTGTGTACTGAACATAATGTTTCAATCCAAACTGTAATTCTTAATCCCTATTATATTCAGTAAAGATGAAATAATTATAAATTTGGGTAATTTGCAAGTTATTTAGTCCCGCTTCATCCTTACTGTTCTGCTCTGGGGGCAAGTTGTCTGATAACTTCCACTGAAACTTTGGCTCTCCGTATTCCAAATTTGTGTGGTACAACAACTTCATAAAGTGGCTCCTGTATGTATGAAAGAACTCCTCTCTTATGCCAAAAGCAGTAAATAGCTTACAAATTTAGGTTCAGAGCTAAAGTGTTATTTTACTGTGTTCCATTAACAGAGAGTTTATTTGCTTGATTAACCTGCTGTGATTGTTTATACTGCAAAATGTTTAAATATCCATAACGGTTAGGATTCATTCAGCTCACTGTGCTGTCTCAGACAGTAGGATTATGTCAAAAAAGAGGGTGGATACATTTGCTTCTCCATGACACAGAAACTCCTCAGCTTCTGCGGTCAGCTGGCTGGGGGTTACTGGAACCAGAAATTCAGATCAAACCATTGAGTCCCTCAGTAATTATTAAATGTATTTCCTGTGACTTTGACTAATTCTTCTGAAACCACATTAACATTTGCCCTCTATAACACCCTGTGGCAGTGAGCTCTAAAATTTAATTTTGCATTGTATGAAAAGATACTTCTTTTTATATGCTTTAAACTTGCAGCCTGATCATTTATTTGGAGGGAAAAAAAAATAATAATAACTCACTAATTACCTTGTTCTAGCTGTCAGATTCCAAACTGAAGTGTCCTGACCCATTTAGTTTCCTTTGTACAAAAGCCACCCACAGCCCTGCCTCTCTTTTTTCACTTCTCCTTGTACCCTTTTAAATTATACTTTTTGGAGGTGCAATAATCAGAACTGCAACCATTAATTTATCTATTGAAACAGAGAAGTTTTTTACACAACACTTTAAAAAAATATGTTTTCTACTTAATTCCTGATCCATCAGTGAAACCTGTGTGGACACAAACATCATAAAGTTTACTACAGGACTGCAACAGCATATTTTCCGGATATGTTCATCTCTACCTTTCTGCAAATACGCTATGCATCTAGGATAATAAGAACAGCCCTGAAAATTTGATAGTTTAGTATCACCTCTTAAAGCATTTGCATCATTTAAACTCTTTCTAGACTTAGCTCAATATAAGGAGTTCTAAAATCATCAGCTAAGGATTTTGAACTAAACCACACCACATACAGGAATAACTAAATTAAACATACGATTTTCAGGAAATTAAAGCTAGAAAGTATTTTCTGTTGAACCACAAATATTATTAATTACTAATTTTATTTTGTGTTACAGGACTATTTGTTTTCAAATGCTTCTTTTGTTCACATATTTATTTGCGAACGTCTGTATTTTCTGAAAAGACAACACAGGAAAAAGAAACAGGAAGCAAAGGAAACAAACAGAGCATGGAAGAAAGTAAGGCAGTTAAAAACAATCAGTGAAAGCACGAATGTCATAGCAAGTGCACTGAAAAACACCTAAGTAACAAAATTGGGACCAGAAAAAATGATAAGAAATAACTAGAAACTTGAACAGGCCACATAGATGTTGGGTAACTGTGTTAATATTGGTTGGTTGCTCTGTGCATGGTTTCTGCAATATAAAGTTTCTCCTGTGACTTTTTATTTGCTTTCCACAGAAGTTAAGATACATTTTTTGTTTCCTTGGGAGAATTGAATTGGAACCTTTTATTTAAGCAATCAGCTGGAAGCTATGGGGACAGTACCCAGTGATGTGAAAATGTTAACTCCAAAGTAGATCAAATAAAGGTTATCCTAAGTCTGATAGGGAAAAAAAAAAAAAAAAAAAAGCAGAACAGAAGAATGTTAGTCTTTCAGTATAGTACACAGTAATATAATTAGGTAATCTCTGCCTTCCTATGCTGTCAAGTCCTATTCCCTACCATCACGAAAACTCAGAATTCTCTTCAGAGATGTGTTAGCCATGGAAAAGAGATGTTAAGTAAGCTAGTGAGCACATTTACATTTCTGTGTGGAAAGTATGAATGAAAGGATGTTCTCTCCCTATTACAACACATATTTTCCAGATTGCCTGTATCTGATTGCACGTGCATTTAGTTCCATGTCACTAATTCTCAATTTAAGTATAATTTCATAACCCATTTTTGGTCTGTTTGATTCTCTCCAAAGGTGTTCTGAAATGCAGAAACTATTTCCCTTGTATCCTTTCATTTTATCTTCTCACCAGTTTGCATTTAAATGCTTGCAATGTCATTCTACCAAAAGATCTTGGGGAAAAAAGTAGACACTTGCTCAGAAAATGTTCAGATTCAAATATTTTCTAAGATGCTGTTCTTGCTTTAGGTTTTTTTAATCTTTCCTCCTAAATAAATTTAAATGCATTTAAGACCTTACTTGTTGGTTTCATAACCACAGCTCATAAGAATTTAATATTTCTTCCTGCGTTTACCACAGGAGCTTGGAAAAATTAATCTTACCAAGTTTTCCCTTGTGAAAAACTCTCTGAGCAAAAATACACAATTACGGCATCTAATCAGTTTTTGGCAGGCTGATATCCATAGCAGTTTTTGGTTGTCCTTGTTAAGCATATGGAACTCCATTAATTTAATTTTTGTCATTGTGTTTCAGATCGAGACAAATTACCAGCTTTCAGAAGTAGATATAAAGACGTACGTTTTTGCAAGCTGTAGATGTGTTTTTTGGTGGTTTGGGTTTTTTGCTTGTTTGTTTGGGTTTTTTGGTGGTGGTGGTGGTTTTGTGTGTGTGTGTGTGTGTGTGTATATACATACCTATAATGGAAGCACCAGACACTGAATGTAGAACAGACATAATTCCTGAGGTAGGGCTTATTTTCATTTTTTCATTTATACAGACCATAAGACAATCTTAGGCTTCTCTTCTGTAAACTGGACTTTTAGGCACTATTGCAACACCAATAATAAATAAAGGGAATATATGGCTATCCTAAGACTGCCTGAGAGTTGTGTAGGATACTTGTTCTTTGTTGTCTTTGGGATAGGAAGCGTACCACTAGCAGAAAAACAACACCCTGTAGTGAGCCTTGGAGGCCCTCAGATAGTAGTACAGTCCTAGATTGGGTCTCAGGTTGCTATAGATCATGCCAAAGGCTATTTTAGCCTTTTTTAGCCTTATTTCTTGTGACTGATGCTATAGCCTCCAGACTGGAAAGGAGGCCTCGTGGCATGACGCAGCAGATCACCACTAACCTATAAGCAATCAGACATACTTAGAAATGTACTTCAAGGAAAGTTACCCACTGAATTAAGCAGTTTTAGCTAACTCTAAGAAAGGTAACCTAGAATTGTGATTCAAAATCTATTTTAAATCTAGACCCAAATATGATTTAAAAAAAAATCCCTTCCAGCTTGGTATTCTTCTTATGGTGTCTGGAACATCCATGGGAATTTATAACTATCTCTAGAATTTCAAAGATTGGGTGTTTGTTGTATCAGGTATAATAATTATAGTATCCTTTCCACCCATAATGTTTCACTTCCCCAAGGAGTAAATGCAATACTGTTATAGCCTTTAATCTTTTTGCCAAACATATTTTTATTGTCAGTTCTTGAAACTCTGAGAGGTTGGCACATGATCTGTGGGGGCAGAATCTTTCCACTTTCACTTGTTCTAAGAAATCAGCTGCATTTTTTCAAATGCTTACTGTTTGGCCACATTTGCAAAGATGTGCTTGCCCACGACTGAGCAAACAGATGGTGTAAAAGCCCACTGTTTCTCTTTCAAAATATAGATAATTTAAATTATTACCAAATGGTCTTGCTGTTTTTCTTTTGGGGGGCAGGAGAGGTGAAGAGTTTGAGGGAATTTTGCTTTCTGATTTTTCTTACATAGAACATTTTTTCCTAAGTTTGGGAAAAGTTCAACTTAGGAAAGATCTCCCACAGAATTTTTTTATCTCAACAAATTAATTGTTACTTAAATTATAAGCAAGTAAATTGAGATTTTGTAGTAGGAAATATAAGCAACATCAACTATGACCAGCATCACCAATGCTACACAACTATCAGTACACGACCCTCTGCATAAATGAGAGTGTATTAATGAAAATACATTTACTCATTTTTAGCACTCCCTTTTTTCATAGCATAATCAGAAAAGCAACAAGATGACACTTTAGGAAAACATTACACCCTATTATTTAGGTTTGCAGTATATCAAAGAGTTTTTCTGAGGACAGTAGCCTTGCTTCAACTCTTAGGAAGGTTCAGATTTAAACACTGTCTCACAAACTAAATAAAGCTGGTATTGAGAACTGAACAAAGCAGTGGAATTGCACCAACTGTAACCTCTGCTAAAGTTATCTGTGACTTCTGCAATTTCCAAATGAGCCTGCGACAGAAAGCTTAATCAGAAAACATCTGTCTTCTAAGTTGTAAGACTCTACTCTCTCTGAAGTCTGTTTAACAAATTCTGATTGCTTCTTTCCTAATTGCTGTAGAAAGAGTGGGACCAGATTGTTTCTATTTATATATGCAAAGACATTGCATCTCTAAGGATAAGATTTTAGCCATGAAAAACAAAGCAAAGCAAAAGTCCTCAAGCCTTCTACAAAATCTTCTACTAATTTATTTCACCACTGAAGCAATTAACAGCTGAACTGCATGACTTAGTTTTGTACTCTGATTTTTAAGACTTGAATGACATCTTTAAGAATGAGGCTAAGGAAGCAGTTCAAGAGTGTAAGCTTAGCCTGCAGACTGCTCTGAGGATTTCTTAGTCATACTCCTTTTTCAGAAATATTTTAAGGAACAGCTACTCCAAATGTAGCAAATAGAGGTTTCAGACTACTTCTGATGTCAGTAATTCAGGCCATTTAAATTCAGATTTCTGTAGAAATAGTATTTGTTGTTACTTAGTGGTGATTATGTCTCCTTTTGCATTTATTTTTCACCTGTACAGTTAGAGTGAAATAACTCCAATGATACCCAGATAGTAAACCTACTCTTTTAATAATCTCTTTTCATACTGAACTTTTACAGCAATAAAAATAATTTTTACTGGCAGGTTATCCTTGTTATGTAGTTTTTAAACAATTATGCATGCAGCATTTTAAAGGAATCTGTACATGATCTAAAGCAAGATACTGTCTTTTCCACATAAGATGCTTACAATGTGATGGCATAGCAAATAGTTATATCCATGACACAGAAAAATTTATAAATTGCCTAATCTCAGGATGATAATCCATATTAGATTCACTCTTTTTAAGATACATGACAGCACTGGTTAAAACAAAGAATGTTTTCCCACACTAATGATTATTTGTGATTCTGGATATCTCACGTACCTCTGATAACACGATGAATAATCACACAGCCTAGTTAACTGAGGCTTCTTATGCCAACAGTAGAGTCTGTAAAATGTTGATTAGGTGCTTCTTTCTCTCAGTTGATTATGTAAGGAAGCCTAAACTTATGTGACAGGATTAGCCCCTCTATCTAATTGCACAGGTCTCTCTTTATTCTCTTTAGCTAATATCAATAAAGGACTGCTCAGGAACACGTGTTCTATGGCTCTGATCTGTGCTATTAGGGAAAAGGCGAGAGGCATACTCAGCCACTGAGTTTGCTGATGTGTAATGATATGAGAGTGGTTTATTTGATCATATGATATTCTGAAATGTCAATCCCTTGCTCCTACTAATTTTGCTAAAAGACTTACCTGTAAATCCAAAGGTGACAATTAATTCTTTTATTTACTGTGTATCCCTTTGTCCCTTTCAGTACTACAGAAGTTGGTTAGTGATAAGAACTAACTGCTCTGAGCTGACCCTGAGAAATTGATGGAACATCAGTGCTCTATCATTGGAAAGATAAAACAGTTAAGACTTCCTTACAATTGATTTCATCAAAGTATAAAAATGACAAAAGTTACAGGGCACCAAACTCCTACTCTGCAGAAGTAAGGGTCTGCAAATGTTCTTGTTCTGCAGTAGAACGGATGCACACACACGCAGACAGATGTATGCCTGCTCCTGAAACTCTGCAATTGCCAAATTGTTGCCCAGAGTCTGATACTCACCCGAAACTAGGGATATAAGGATTGAAATCCTCTGACATAGCATTCTGAACTTCAGATACATTTTCCAAGAAAAGTTTCCCCTGAGGTGGTATGTTCCAATATTTTGGCTTTGGCAGAGAATTCTTGACAAATTCTTAAATAGGAATATTTTAACTTAATTTATTGGGTTTAAAACTTACACCACCACCACCTCGCCCCGCACGCCCCCCTCCGACTAATATGGTCTATTTTCTTTCATAAAATATTAATATGGCTTGTAATGGTTTATTATATATTCCTTTATAAAACTGAGTGTTACAACTTGGCTGAGGAATTTTGCAACTTTTATAATTATTGGTAGATGGATATGTAACAGCTAGTAAATAATTTTAATGGAAGTAGCTCTCCAACATTTAACGTTAAAGTTTCAAAAGCAATCCCTCCCCTCCAAAATATTTTTTTTCTTATTTTTATTTTAGCTGTTACTGAGAGAAATTACTTTCTTTTGGGTTATCTGCAGTGTTAAAACATCATGAGATTCTAGGGTGAGCCTCTTCATGAAAACTAACAGCTTTCCTCCCTCTTCTGTGTGTTGCATAGGTGAGCTCTAGAATGGACAGTACTTGTGATCTATGGATTCAAGATTAGCGTTAGAAAAAGTTGCTTTTCTTTCTGTGGAAGTAATTTTTCCTAAAGTGGTAACTGAGGCTATTTATAAGAAATGGCATGTGGATCTACTTCAAACCAAAAAAGCCAGTATCATCTAGAAAAGTTAAATATGAGTGAAATGTGAACCTCGTTGTTACCTATTAACTTCATTGAAAATAACAGTATGATTTTGCAAAATATCACAGCCTGGAAAACATATGGGAGGAATGCTGGAAGCAAAGAATACAAGGCCTTCCTTAGCGTTTCATTTTTTTCATTCCACCTGTGAAACAAAATAGATTCACAAAAGTTCTTGCTGGATAATACTCTTTCATGGTAGCAGCTACAACACACTAACAAACTTATTTTTGAATGTAGAACTCAGAGACTGCAGTTATTAAAAATAAGTTTTGGGTCCAAAGTTGTACTACCAGAAAAACTCAAAGCATTCTCAAAATGCTTCCAATTTGACATTTGAATTAATAATGGGATTATAACTGATGTAATGAGGTTAGGTCACATGACCCAAAACTTAAGTACATTACTCTAGTTCTCGGTATTTACTGGTGTGTTTGATGTGCTTGTGTGCCACACTGAAGGACACTAATTTTCCTTGATTAATTACAGTCTGGGTCACCTTGACACAACTTGATTTAATCTTTAATCATAATTAATCTTATCTTAATCTTTAAAAATCTTAATCTTTACAAATCTTACACAGACTGTGCATTTTTGGGGAATTGTCCGGTCTGTTCTCATGCTTTTTACCCTGAGCTTTTTAACTTAAGGCATTTTAACTCCTTGTTGACCTTGCAAGAAGGATTACATATCAATTATTGTACAGGATCCCAAAATGATGCTGCCCTATATAACAAAGTGTTACTAATAAAAATCAAGCTGCTAAATCCAAGTAAATGAAAAAACAAAGGTGTTTATGAACAACACTAACAAAGTAACTGCTACACGTAGGATTAGTAATGAAACCGTTATGCTCATTTATTGATTTTCATTACTACCATTTAGAAAAATGGAAAAGGCGAGGAAGAAAACTTAAGCAGTGATGGCAAAAGATTTAAGAAGCCAAGCCACCAGGAAGATTTAATGGAATTCCTTGTGGCAAGAAGGAAGCTGATTGTGTACTGCTGCCTGTGGCTCGGGGGTTGCTTGGACCCAAGGGAGGTTTGTGGCCTGGCTGCAGTTCACCAGGCTTGTTTGGGGAACGGGTGGTGTGGGTAGGAGAGAGTTCTTGCAAAAAGAGTGTGAAAGAATCATTCTGCTTGCTGGGCTATTAACTAAGGCAGTTGGGCTGGCTTAGCTAAAGTGAAGGCAAAGTGACAGTCAGCAACGAGGGAGCAAATAAACACGACTGTATTGGAATTTAAAAGTAGGGTGTAAGGAAGACACCATGATGTTGGTGTTAATGATTAAACTTGCAGAAACAAAGAAGATAATGCAAATGTTGCAAGAGTTATGTGGTACTTTAGTACTTCATTGTTGATAAAAAGTGTTTTAAACAGATAAATGACAAGTTAAATTGTGACAGAATCACACAATCCTTCTGCCTGAACAGTACAGAATATGGAGGCAGCCAGGTAAAACTTGGCAATGTGTACAGGAGTATTTACTGGAGGAAAGACAAGACTCATGACGGGTCCTTACATGGAAAAGCAAAAAGAGCCAGTTGAATAATAGTTTACTATACCTGATTGAAAGACTGTGTATGAGCGGTAAGATAGAACATAAACATGCAGCTGTAAATGACCTGGAGAACAAAATGTGAGATTTTAAATCAGTATTTCAGATTGTAAAAGTGGATGTTATATGGGCAGCACATTCATACATGTACTGTTTTAAGCCCCAGCTCTAACAAACGATTTAAACAGAATACCACCTTCTACCTCGTTGGCACAGCTTCAGTGACGCTTGAGTCAGGCTCAGGTTCTACACTCAGTGACTACAGTAATTTAAGATACTTTGCTTCCCTCAAGGCCTTCTGGCATTTCTCCCTGCCCGTTGTCTCAGAGCACTCTGTGTCCACAATTATAAAGCCACAATGGCTGGGGGTGTCACTCATTCAAATGGATTCCAGAAGCGACCCAGATGAGGAATCTTCAAAGCTCTCCCTCTCCCCCTATCCAGAAAAAGTGCTGTTACTTTTCTCCAACAGATCAGTGCCCTGATTTTGTTAACAGAACACCGTCATGCACAATTACTCCAATGCAACACGGAAAGCATGATAGTTTGGTTTCATGCATGTACTTCCTGTGGCAGCATTTGTGAGACTCGATGAAATATATGACCTTTTAGAACAACTGACAGATGTGTTGATTATTGTGGCTTTGGAGGTGTTGATGGTTTTGTAGTTGTTGTTCCGGTGAGAACTCATCTGATTTCATGTTTGCTGATTCATAGAAAATTCACTTTTGAATGGTTAGACTGAAAACAGGAATGATAAGGAAATTATTTTGTACTATCATCTTCTTCCAGACTAAGCTATAGTTATTTAAGAACTTTCCTGCATAAATTCCATTGCAGGATGAAATACAGCAAAGAGCAATGCACACTTAATGGAATTTCCTTTTCTTAAAATAAGTAAATTGCAATATTGCGACTTATTCAAAGAAGTGATCTACTTATTGTGCAGTAATCTTTTTACTGAAGAAAGTAGTATTTACAGAAGATGGAGGATGTTTCAAGTATTCTTTTCAGAGCAGATACCTGGGCCTAGTTGTCTACCACAACTGTGTGTGAGTCATGCTGCTGCTCCTGCAGCATCCTGCTGCTAGAGATTCAATTAAATATGACACATCTGTCTTCTGAAATTCCACTTTAAAATTCTTCCACAAATGTCTCTATATACTTAAGATATAATTCCACAGGTTTTCTCATGCTCATCACAGTAGCATTTAAAGTCTTACAAAGGTGCACCTAACAGTCTAAGCAACTAAAACAAAGTTAACACTGTTGAGCTGAAGACATGGCACTTGCTTTTAGTTATGCAGAGACAGTGATATGTACGGCACCACTTAACCTTCCTCCACACAAATGTTAGGGCCAGTCTTAAGACTTCATGCACCATGGGTCTCTTGTCTCTAACAAGGTTTTCCAAGTTGTCATTGTATTGATTTTCTAATGTCCTTTATGTTTACAGCATAGAAACAAAGCTTCTAAAACAATATAAAAAACACTAATAAAAGTCGCATACCAGAGAAGTATGTGTCAATTAATACTTAGTTATTACAGTTAATACAGTAAATCAATAGGTTTAATACATAAAAATAAAACAGTAACAACTCTGCATCACATATAAAATAAATTTTACTTAAATGTGAGATGATAACAAGACATAAAGATACGGTACATTTTTGCTTCATAAACCCAAGTTCATGTCCATAGGGACCCTCTACATTACAGTCAGCTGAAGCTTCAAATTTAAGCCACATATGTATATAGTAGTTCAATGTTGTATTTTTATAGCTAGCTTTACACTCTGCTCAATAAAATAAATGAGATACATCAAGTGACATAGCTGCTACTGGCAATTCAGAAACAATTTTGTGACAAAATGCATCACTCAGTCTATCCATCTATCTGATACCTATTGCAATAACATCCATCAAAATATTACTGACAAATCTCTGTTTCAGAGCTGAAGGAGCAGAATTTCTCTCTCTCCTATGGAAACTCTTACTGAAAAATTCTTATGTCTACGCTCTGCATCAAAGTGACAATCAGGAAATTCCATGATGTGGCTACAGATTGTTATTGTGTGTACTGTAGTTTTCTGTACATAGGAATGTTCCCGTTCATCACCTAGTAAGACTGGAGGATAGTGTAAGCTCTTTTTGACTGTTTAAGTAAAAAGTCTTTCAAGTAAACTCGCAGTTTTGTTATTACTATCACTTATTTGCATCCCTACTTCACTGATTAACCAATAATTTTGTATTTCTAGCTCTGATGTTTACATGTCAACTGACTTAGCCTTTTTACACTTATGATACAAAAGTGCCGATTTGGAAACCTGCAGTGTTTGGAAGCTGCTTGCCCGTGAAGTGAAGGAAGTAAACAGGTCCATCCCTTCAGCCTAAAAGATGAACCACTTGACCATGGACTGTGCTGGGTCAACAAAATAATTTGTCTCAGTTATCACTGAAACAAAATGAAGTTATCAATAATGCCTATTGCATAAAAACCATGGTGCAAGTCTAGTGACTGAGTCAAAATTCTATTTGGGGAAGGGGCGGGGTGAGCTATTCTGTTTCTCCATTCTTTTTACCCAATGTCTGAATAAACCCGACGCCCGTTAGCAGTAGAGACCTGGATTCTTACGCAACCGCATCCTGCTGCCATCTCAGGTGCACCCAGGCACACCCTGGCCGGCTGCCAGCCCCTGGCACGCATCTTCCCGCCGCTGACAGCATTCTGCAGAGGAATGGAGAGATCCCCGACTCTACCCCATCACCTAGCGACTTGTGGCAGCCCAGGTCCGTTGCTGAAGCAAGAAAGAACAGCTACTGGACGCGAAGCCTGCGTTACCCAATTTTAAATTACCTTTTTCGTGCAATGAGCTTGAGAAAAAAACTACTAATGGAGCATCTGAACGCAGGAATTCCGCCAATTCAAAAGCGCAACTGTAGCCACTGTTGGGTCTGCTAGCCCCGACTCCCATTTCCAACTGTTCTGCGCCAAAAGCCGCCAAAGTACGACGAGATCCGCCCGCGGCTGTGCTCGGCAGAGGGGCAGGACTGGCTGTCCAGAGGAACAGAGGGGCAGCCCCACCGCTGAAACGGGGACACGGGCGGCGTAAACTGAGCTGCCGAGTGGCCCGGCGGTGCACCAGCCCCCCACCCCCCCACACCCCCGCAGGACACGGCCCTTCCCCGTCCTGTCCCGCAAAAGGCCGAGGTGGCGGTGCTCGACAAAAGTATCCCCCGCCTCACGGGCGGGCGCCACCAAGTCGCCTTGGCGAGCGGGGGGCAGCTGAGGGGGCCTCACCCGCTCCCCTTCTCCTCAACGGCCCTTCCCGCCCCGCCCTCGCGAGGCGGCCGCGGAGACCCCGGCCACGCCGCCTCGCGCCGCTCCACCCCCCCCCCCCGCCCCGGTGATACAACCGCTCGCCCGCGCACCAGCCAATCGGGAGAGCGGGTTTGCTTCTCCCTGGCTTCCCATTGGCCCGCGGTGCAAGGGCGGTACGCGCGCGCCGCCGCCGCAGTATAGCGGCGCTCCGCCCGCCCCCCCCCGCCCCCCCCGTTCCCCCTCCGCCGCGGGCGCGCGCGCACGCCGCAGTTCTGCAGTCCGCTGCCGCCGCGCCGGGGCTCGCGCACGCTCCAACCGCCGCAGTAGCCGGGTCCGGGCGGGGCGGGGCCGCGCGCTCCCCGCCGGCTGCGGGAGGAGGCGGGAGCGGCGGGGCCGGGCCGGGCGCGGAGGTGACTGCCCGCCGGCAGCGGGAATGCTGCCGCCGCCGCCGCCGCTGCCTCCGCCGCCGCTGCTTGTGAGGGGAGAGCGGGCGGCCGCGGCGCTCGGCGGCATGAGCAGCGGCGGGAACGTTCCCCCAGCCCCGCGGCAGCGCTAGGAGACACCCCCCCCCCCCCCCCCCCCCCACCGCTCGCCACCTGCGAGCCGCGGCGGCGGGGTCAGCCCGCCCCGGGGCGCGGCGCGAAGGAAGGCAGCGCCTCCAACACCCCCCCCCCCCCCCCACACACACACACCGCTCCCGCCGCCCGTCCGCCTCCTCCTCGAGCCGCGGCGCTGCCCCTGCGGCCCCCAGCGACCCGCCCGCTCCCGGGGAGGCGGCGGGACGGAGGGAGGGGGCAAGCGGAGCCCCCTCGTCACCTTCTCGCCGCCCGATCCATGGGAGGAGCGGGCCGCCGGGACTGAGCGGAGCGGCCGGCCGCCGGCGCCGAGGGAGGATGCCACTGCTCCGGAAGGTGCTGCGGGTCTCCAATCGCTCCATGCTCGCCTTCATCTTCTTTTTCTCCTTCTCCTCCTCCTGCCTCTACTTCATCTATGTGGCCCCCGGGATCGGTGAGTCGGGAGCCGCCCCCTCGGTGGGGGGGGGTGTTGTGTGTGTGGGGGGGGTGAGGGCGAGGGTGGGCGGTGGGCGCTGCAGGGCGGCCTCGGCGGTGCGCACCCCCCTTCCCCGGCCGGGCACCGCGGCGGGGAGGGCACGGACGGCGGCGGGAGACGGGCGCCTCGGGTGTCAAAACGCCTTCCTTCCCACCCCCCACCCCCCCGCCCCTTGCCGAGGGGCGGGGGTCGTGTCGGCTGACAAACGTGTGTTAATCTCGCATCTTTGTTCTGTTGGTGTCAAACGCTCTAGAAGATTCATCTGCCGTCGCGAGGTAGGTAAATGCTGTTCCTGCTTCCCAGGCTGGAAAAGTGAGGCAAAAAAAAAGCGCATCTCGTCGCTTCACCGCGTTACAAATTAATGGTAGAAACCAGCAAAAGAACTACAAAACTGCCCGCTGGAGTCACTTGAATGCATTCGTGTTTTAAATCGCTAGTAACTGCCTTAATAATAAAGCACGTGTGAACAGAAATGAAGAGCCAGTTTGAATATTCGTTGTTCACTTCTGTCAGTGGGATCTCTCTTCACAGGTTTTACAGTTGGTTAACTTCCTCCTCTGAAAGAACCACTTCAGAGACAACGGTTTATTTAAGAAAAGCTACGTAAAATAACCGTTTTCTCACTGGGTGATCCTTTCAGAACTGGTTGGCCTTACCCCTGAGCTAAGGCAAGCGTTATCCTGTATGGTGCTCTGAGGTGTTTCACTATGTTGGGTGTCTATTGGCTAGACAATCTTTTCCTTTTTTTTTTTTTTTCTTTTTTTTTTCCTCCAGGGAGCATTAACACTTTGTCCAGCACTTCTCCTTGCTTATCAGGTGCTACCTAAATACTTGTGAAACCATCTTGCTCTTTGTCCTCAGTGGTTAAAACTCCTCTCTGCAGAATGTCCACATTGATTTGACCACTGAATCTTCAGGAATTGTTTCCCGTTGACTAGTGTCTTTATGCTGTTTGGTTTCCTCTTGCTCACAATCTTCTAGTTAGCTTGTAAGCCCTTTCAGAGTGCAATTACTTCTCCCATACTTACAGCACTTAATACAATATTGAAATGACTATTGTAAATATATTATTATATAAATAACTTAAAAATAAATATATATAAAAACATTAAAGAATATGTCATTGATTGGAGTTTTTGAGTTTCTTGTCTGTCATTGTGTCCCCCCTGAAAGGGATGTAATTTAGTTTAAGTGAGGGAACGGTGCTGCTAGCGTACATTTAGACATCTTAGCTCTATGAGATGCCAGTGCAATACCAGACTAGACTTTAATTACAAGCAGTTGGTGTATGACTTAAAAGCAAAGTGCAGTTTCTACATCTTTAACACCTTACATAATGTATGCAGCTGGAGTTTTACTTCATTATTTAAATGTTTTTTTCTTCAATGGGTATCTTCTAAATATACCCTCTTCTTGCTAAACAAGGTTTATGCAGTACCTTGTTGAGAATTGGAGCCTCTAGTGATGAGACTTTTCTTTCCTGACTTCAACTTGTGGCTCAGCTATTGGGATTTACGTGTTTGTTCAGTTTTCTTTGTACGAGGAAAAAAATCAACACTGTCAACTAGGAGAATTCTTGGCGTAGGTTACTTAGGCCTGATCAACCTTAAGGAAAAAAAAATCAAACCGGTCTCTTTCTACTCAGACATATATACTGCAGTTAGCCCTTTCAAGCTGTGGTTAATGATAGAAAAACCTTCAGTAGTTACACGAGTTTATGAAATTACAGTTCTTTGCGGCTACTGATCAATCATGTGCTGCCCAAACTCTGTATGCAGTTGTATCGTGAACTCATCCAGCTTGAAGAAATCAAAACCGTACAATATTGGAGTTATTCTTTCTCTGTGCTACTTCATGGATTCTGTTTGGAATGCTGCCATGCTGTGCTGGTCTTACTGGGGGGGGGGAGGGGGAAATATAGAAAATGATAAAGGAAGGGCCAGTAGGAAAGTTTTACAGTGTAATCTTAGCCTGTCAGCTTGCAGATGCGATGCTGATTTCCCAGGAATTTGCTCCTGGAAGTGTTACTGTGTAGAGCGGAGAGAAAGAAGGTCAAATATTAGCTTAAAACCAACAGGCATCCTGGCAGTATTCTTGGGGAAAATGTGAGTTCTAAGAATGGAAGATTTTAAAAAACCCCAGTAACATCTGCACCCCCCCCCCCCAAAATCTATAGGCAGATGATTCATCTAATAATCCTATGCTGTATGCTCATGCCATTTGCATATTGCAATAGAAGGATAGAGTAGCTCAGTGTGCTTGTTCCTTTCCACTGAGTGTGATGAAGTGGGTATATCTAAGTCAAAGCTGATTGTGTGAAGAGGAGGAGGATTGCTTATGGAAGTTCAGCCACCTTACCTGTTAGCAGCTTTTAATGAAATAAATTCTGCAGTTGAGTCATAAATGTTTGGGATCTGTCATAATTTATGTGTAAAGGTATGTTTTAGTGAATTTATTCACTAAATGTTCATCAGAACATTTCCTTCCTCAACAAGCTACAGGGCACAGTGGCAGAGAGAAGGAAATTCTAAGTCTGTTGTAGGGAACTGGAGCTGCTCCTTAGCCGTTTCTTTTCCTGATGGTCAGAGCAACTGAGAAGACACGTTGGAGTCCCAAATGTTTTATGGAGCAGCAGTGTACTGGAAGGTGGAAGGGAAAAAATAAGTGGGTTATGTAGCAGAATGGCTTCTTGAGATGTCAAAGCTGAGTGAAAATTTGAATTCTTATGGGCTAGTAGAATGGAATTCCCTCCTAGCAAGCAGTTTATAGCTGATCAAAAGGAGGAGATGTCTGCACAAGTAAGCCCTTAGCACTGGGAGAATTCTCAAAGAGGTCATTATCACATTGCCTCTGTGCTTCCTGCTAACTAGAAAATAGTTACTGCTTTTTTTTTTTTTTTTTTTTTTTTTTAGCAAAATTGCAGATTTTGTGACAAATGCAGTTTGGGTCAATTTGGAATACTGGCAATTGGTTTAGAGGGAAAAGTCTTAATTACTTATTTTAAGCTCTTTATTTCTGTCTAATATTTAAATGTTTTTATTTGCACAATAATTAATTGTGTATCTTTTTGGTTTTGTAGAGGTCTCACAGAATGTTAATTCTTTAGGAAATAGAAACTTTTGTTGTCCCGGTTATTTCAGAATAAGGAAAGGAAAAGTATTTAAATGTCAGGTTTTCAGACACTGTTCTGTGTTTTGAAACTAAGACATAATTGTCCACATAATATAAAAATACAAGGTTTATATGGTTAAGAAGAATTAATACACTGCTGGGTTTGTTCATGTGTCTCCTTTCCCCTCTTCTGTAAGAACAGAAGATGGGATGAGGTAGAGATGGTTGCAACTCTACTGCAGTAACCCAGTGGTCTTGTGATAGTCAGAGGAGCTCAAACGTGGAAGCAGATTGATTTCTAACTGCTGATTAGAGAAGACAACTATTTTTCTGGTTTTCATTTTCCCTGTTTGAGTGGATATTTTGAAGCAAAACCTAGAAGGATAGGATGGCAAGGTAAATGGTATAAAACATTTAAAATGTTTAAAATTTAAAAATCTCATTTAAATGTTTAAATTATACTATGTGATAATCTGCTTCCATCAAATGCTTGAGACTATCAGGTGCTACCTCTCCAGAAAGACCACGTTTCTGACAGTACTTCATCTGGTGCTTCTTCTCTGGTACATGAAATGAAAAGATAGAAACTGAAGTTGCTGGTTTTGAGTTAGTCAGTGAAGATGGCCTGTGATTCTGAAACTTCACTGGGAGTTACAAATAGCTGTGTATGCTGCAGTTAGAGACTGAAGAAGCTAGCTGAGAGCAGGAGTCTTTGGCAACGATACATCCTTTTTCAATGCTGTAGATAACAGTACTGATAAAAGGGACTTGAATAGTTGATGTCTGGTGCTGACAGCTATTCGGAACACATACTCAGGTTGAAGTTTATGTCATTGAAAAGATCAAGAGATGAGGAGAATAAGGCAAAGTAGCAAGGCAGTGGTGAACAAGAGAGAGCATTTGCTGATCTTATTTCATTGTCAAGCCAATCTTGAGTATTGTCAGGGATTTTTTTTCCTTTGCTTTCCCCTTTTTCTATCAGCATCATAACTGAAATCACATTAGACAACATAACTGATCTCAGAATATTATCTCTTACTCATCTCTGGGTTATTCCTTTCTGTCTGACTTCAACAGAGAACCTTCCTTTACCAGGGAAGGATACATTAGTGCTCTCAATACTGTAGTTGGTTGCAGTCTAACTTGGCCAGCTTGGACACAATGACCTTTGTAGTTCTCATAAGAACTGGTTATGGAACAGTGCAGCAATTAGGGAAGAAGCAGTCTTTCTTTGACATCAGCAACTAGAAATCCAGCATGATGGAATGAGATTGAGGAGGTAAAAAAACACTACTGTTTTCTCTCTTCTGGTCTTCTGCTTCTCTTATTAAAACTTCAGTACTTCTCTGGCAATCCTAACCAAAGGGCAGCTGTACAGGCTAGGTGGATCTTGGAAACATTGCAAATTGATATCAATCTATTTCCTATTCTGTTATTAGGAAATAATTTTCCTAATAGGAAAGAGTGATGTGACTTCTTTTTGAACTTGTGCAGAAATGGAGGAGAGAGCTGAAGCTTAGCAAGATAAATGATTGCAAGTGCTTCCAGGTGCTGAGCCCATAGATATGGAGACACTCTTTGTGCTAATATTTTTTGTTCCTGGCATGTCTGACAGTTGTGGTATTTCTAGAGACTTGCTGTTTGATCATAAAGTAGTTTAGATTGGCAGGGACCTCTGGAAGTCATCTGATCCAACCTCCTGCTGAAAGCAGATCCTATTAGATCAGATTGCTCAGGGCCATGTCCAGTTGAGTTTTGAGTAAGTCCAGAGATGGAGACTCCGCAGTCTCTCTGAAAAGCCTGTTCCAGTGTTTGACAACTGTGAGAAAACTGTAATATGTAATCATAATTTCCCATTTTGTACCTTGTGTTCATTGCCTTGTGTCTTTTCTCTGTGTACCTCCAAGTATTCAATTTAATCTTCTCTATACGCTTCTACTACATAGTTGAAGACAGCAAAAAAATTCATCCTTCCCTTAGCCATTTCTACTTCAGTCTGAGCAAACCCATTTCTTTTAATTTCTACTCGTACCTCATGTATTCCATGTTGGAAGCTTTTCTCAGGTATGTTAATATCTGTTTCCTACTGAGATCCCCACACTGGACACAGTACCCCAAATATGGTTTCACAAGTTGCTGAATAGAGGAGAATAGTTGCTCCTATTGATCTGCCGGTTATGCTGTTGCTAATGCAGGGCAGCATACTGCTGGCTGGGTTTGCCAGTGTTGTATGGATGGTAATACCTTGTCAGAGGGTTTTGTAATTGAGCCTGTGTTTTCAAGGCAGTAGGTTTAATGCAGCTCAAGGGCTGCACTGAAATAGAAATAATACAACTAGTCTGTTTAAAACAAAACAAATCCAGTGTTACTCTCCTTTGATGCTGCGTGGAAATATCATATGATAAAAGACTGATAGGTTCTGCGGGCTGTCATAGATGTTCATGTTTGTTTATTTTTTTTTCCCCTTGCTGCTATCACCTTCTTTTACTCCTTTCTAGGGAATTGTTCTCATGGGTCTTTTACAAGTTTCTCGAGTGAATGAAACTTGTCTGTCTCTTTGTTTCATAATTTCTGCAGGAAAATGGCTGTACTACAGACCTGGTTGTTGTTTGGGAGCTATTCTCAGCCATATTCCTTTGTTAAAGTTCACCTGTTATTAAAGGCTTCATTTGGAGGTAACAGTAATTTTGTTAGCTGCAGTGGTCTTTTTCTTGCTCACATTGCAGTTTTTCCCTTTAGTTCCACAAATTACAACCAAACCCTTTAACAGAAAAAAATTTGGTCAACTTTCTGATGAATAGGGTCTTCCCTCTTTTTCTTGTGCACAGAGGAGTATGAGGCTTGCACGTTCTTCTTGATCACCGATTTCCAGTGATCAGAAGATCCTTGGCATTCTGATTAATGGCTTGAGCTCATTATGGACTCAGGCAGTTTCATGGGTAAGAGTTCTGTCGTCTTCTGGGAGATGCAGAGATTTTTCCATGATGTTGGCCCAGCACAGTCATTCCTAGCACCTGATGCTGAATAAATTATTGCAGTTCAGTCATTCGTGCCTGTCTTTCACTTTTACCAACAGATAAGCTTTGATTAAACATGCATATTTCTTTCTGAATCAGTTGTTTTGCATCTTTATCTGATAGTTTTCCTGAAGCCCTTAGGTATACTTAGTTATTAGTCAGCGAACTTGCCTTCATAAGGTTTCGTGGAGTATTCATTTTGTGGTGTTGCTCTTAGTCAGAAAAGGAAAAAAATACAGGCACTTACGGTGTGCAGCTAACTTCACAAGGACAAAGTAATTATGAGACCTCATGTGAAATGAGTTTTCACTTAAGCCAGCCAGTAATTTGAATGTGCTCTTCTCATCAGTTGTGGAGGAGAAACTGTATGCCCTGGAAACATTTACTTGAACTCTGGTGCTTTACTGACATGGCCAAAGCTTTAACCATTTCCACATCTGTCTGTAGTGAAAGATAGCTTATTTATTGGCTTTTCATTAATAAGACTGTTTCTAAAAGTGACTATCTCTGCTTGCTTTTGTACAGCATTTGGTCTGTTTTGGGTAATCCTTTGTGTTCAAATTATGCAATGATACTCTGGGGAGCAGCATGCAGTGGTTGTGCGTTGTGTGGGGTCCAGTGCTAGATTCTTGTGAATACAGTGCAGAGATAGGTTTCAGGACCTTCAGATACAAACGTACTTTTTTTGCAAGGTAATCCTAATGGTTAGTTCACTTTCTTAAATTTGCAGTTGTCCTTCTTTACTGTCACTTTATTGTGCGTGTATTCTTCCTTTTTAAATTTATTATGATACTGGGAATATTCAGTTTACAGATACTACAGGTTTCTATTTTTCTCAGTAACTGAACTCATTAAAACAAAATTCTGGAAGAGCTGGCAAGGCTTAGGCTTAAAATGTTACTATAAAACCATTTAATTGTTGATGTCCAAAGCCAGCCTGCCCAGAACAGTCTTCATTGGACAAATGTCTTAATGAAATTTAATTAATGTATTTTAAAGTTGGAGTTGAAATTTTGCTCAAATAGTCAAAATTAGAGGAAAAATATTTACTTTCCTGATAGAATCTGCCTTGAGTGGAGTTGTATTGTTACTGTTTACAGCAATGCTGATTTTACAATTTCTGTAGGATAGTTTCAGAATTAGCTATTGAATTATTTCTGACTTGCTATATAATCAATTAATAGCCTGAGATTGGAGGATAGAATAGTATCAAATGTGTTAGAAATTGTATTGAACATTGTATCATTTATCATGCTCAAAAATATTGCTAGAGAAATAAATTTTTATTTAACTCTTGTTTTCTTCACACATAAATGGAGACTTGATCGATGAGTTTTCTTTTTTTACTGGCTCCAATAAACAGTGAATTGATGTTTATTCAATTCCTCAGACTCGCAGTTGGAGGACTCATCCATTCGGCATGTCCTTTGTAGCAGTGAGTATATGGAGATTGACCGGAGTGTTGAAAAATCACCACCACTAAAAACAATTTTGAAGCCTCTCTGTTGTAGCTGATACAGATTCGTCTGTCTGCACCATATGAATTATCCCTATTAGCCTCCAGAAGTATCGGTAGTTTTTGTTATTTTCAGTAGATTGAAATCTATATCTTTCTAATATGTTTTCCTTACAAGGAGGTATACATATGCAGTCTTACCATCCCTATGAAATAAGTTTGGAGTTAGTGTTAAATTACAAATAGTACAAAATTGATATTAAATATTCAACAACAAAAGAAGTAAAAAATATGTTTCAAGGCATACATTTTTTTGCCTTTTTTCTGGTTGTTGTGTATATTTTAAAAGCAACTTTTGATTAACAACAAATGTGTGAAAATACACAAAATCCTATGGAGGTTGAACACTTACTATAGAATTTATCTGTTCATTGTAAATTTCAGTTTGTAAATAGGAACCACTGTACAGCAGTCTTACATTACTTTGGGTATCATCCTTCACTGCATAATTGTTTACTGAATCTGTTTTACAGACTGGAGTCCCTATCTTGTAGTTGTGGAAAATACTCCTAGCTCCTAGAATTGTGACTGTGATGTTTTAGAAGCAATCTTCAGCTGAGCTCTACTTACTGTAGATTTAGATTAGTTTGTAGAATTTAATCTTTAACACTCTTGTGTTAATTTGCCATGCGTGAATTCTGCCAATAGTGTATTTATAACTCTAGTATTGCTGAGAATAATACCATATAACCTTGAGATGAGGAGAGATCCATGTGGGACTTGTTCTAGAAATGTTGTCCTGAGATGATTCCCCTTTACAATTACTAGTGGAGAACTTTCTGTTAAACCATTTGAATCCGTGTCAGTTTTTATGCAATGTGTTGAATGTGCTTTTTCGGAAGTCCTGCGAAAACAGGTGTTGACTAGCAGATGGGTGACTTTATGGACAATGGTCATTTGGCAAGACCTATTTTCTGTGAAGCTGTGTTTATTGAGTTTGGATTTTGCAGTGTCCCTGGATTCTCTATGAAGTGTCTCTTATGTGAGCTTTTCAGTACTCTTCCCCGCCCCGGAAGATCAGTGTATAGTGCTGCTACAGCTGCTCTGATGATCGTCTCACTTTTTAAGTATGAGGGGTGTTAACTTTTTTCCCTAATAGCTGTGCAAGTGTTCTTGAGATAAGGCTTTTTACTTGTGTGTGTTTTGTTCTGGGTTTTTTTGTATGATAAAAGCTGCATTTCTAAATGAAATTTGTGATCTCCAAGTCTGTTCCTCTTTTCTTCTTTGGCATTTAAGAAATCATAATTTGTAATCTAATTATTGCAGTTTTGACTATCTTGTTAAAATAATCACAATTCTAACTTCCTACTGTTCTTCAGAATGTTAGTCATTGATCCAGTTTTAACTTCAGTTGTTCTGTTGTATACTTTACTATGTTGATTGCTCTGAAGTGCATGGCACAGTGTTTTGGCTTTCCTTTGATGTATGTGTACAGCATGATAAATTACGAAGTTCTTATATAAAACTGAGTTTTTTGCTTTTTCTGTGAAACTAAGGGATAATAAACTAATGCAGTATTGTGGGACATGCTTTAGTTTTTGGTGTACTGCTTGGAAGGAGCTTGATTCCCTAATGGAGAGTGATATGTGAGTGAGACCTTTTTCTTCAAAAAAAGGTATAAATAGTCCCTGGTTGAATATTTAAATTACAGGAAGCTACCTGATGTCAAACATTGAGCCACTTTAACAGATGTTTTTATATTTTAAGAATTAATGCATTCCCCTTCACAGTGGTCTTGTTTTCAGTCTAACACATAAGAGTATTAATAACTAGTGAGCTATAAAAACTGGAGACAAAAAATGATCCATCTGATATTTTTAACATCTCCTCTGAAACGCAGGATGATCCCTTAAATGCCCTAATGTGCTTTATCAGAATGAGTTTTAAATAATGCCCTAAAATCAGGAATTTTGGTGACTGATGTGTGTCTGTGTGTCCATGATTGCAGCTACAGATCTGGATCAATTACTAGTGAAAATTTCATCTGAATTAGGTATGAGCTCATGCTCATGCTGCAGGTGCTTTAGGTGGAACACTAAATACGGTGTTTATTCCAAGGTGTCCTATATGGGTGTGTAGTTTTATATACTATGCTGCACTTCCTATTTGCTTACCTTGTAAATTGCGTGACAGTCTGGATTCTATATGTTTATTGAATCAGAAATGCTGTTTCTTACTGGACTTCCTGGGCTGCTTTTATGTGGCTGTGTTGTCCCTCCAGCAGATATTGATGTTGTTGAAGTTCCCCCTGAGGACCAGGGCCTGTGAATGTGAGGCTGTTTTTATATCTGTCTGTAGAGGGCATGATCCACTTGTTTTTCCTGGTCAGGTGAACTATAGCAGGCACCCACCATAATGTCACCTTTAATCCTAACCCATAAACTCCCAGTTGGCTATTTTTCCTTCCCCAGGCAGAGCTCCATGCACTCCACCTGCACAAGTCACACAAAGGGTGACTTCTGCAACGCCTCATGTTCCCTTTCTGTCCTCCACTCTGCAACACTCCAGTCATGGGACCCATCCCACCACATCTCTGTGATCCCAATAAGTTTGCAGCCCCGGAACTGCATGCAGATCTCCGAGTCGTCATGTTTACTCCCCATACTGCATGTATTAGCATACAGGCACTTGAGGGTCACCTCAGCATGGGAAGGGCCATATTCATGACAGCATAGTTAAAGTTTGTGGAAATCCGTGCCAAGCTCAGCAAGATGACCAGAATTAAACTACCAGTGACAGCTGAAAAGAGGATTGCTGTGGAAGTCATCAAACTCCAGCCCTTGATGTTCTGCTGTCAGTCTTCTTCCCTCACCACACTAGCAGAAAAGATCTACTTCTCTCTGTTATGCTTCTGGATTCTGTGGATTATCTTGAATGCTTTGCTGCTGTCACTGCTGGTTGATGTGACATGTGGACTGTGCTCTTTCTCACAGGTCTTCCCTGGCAAACCTGTTTCAGTAGATGAGATTTATTTTTACGACTAAATTAATATATTTGATTTTTGCCTGATGCTTTCTTTTAGCTTCTGTAGTAATTAATTGGCTACTCAAGCATCTGCTACTACCTAAACAGCTGTTGAATGACAGTGGAATAAACTGATCAGGTCTGTACTCCTTGTAATTATGATTGTGCTGCAGACCAAAGAGTGCACAGAAAGGAAGATGTTTCATTTTGTTTATGTATTTGGGTAGAGCTGGATGCTGAGTTGACAAGCAAATCAGCCAGGAAGAAGAAGTGTTGGATTAGGGTAGACTACATGAATAGCTTGATGAAAACATGGCAAGGCTAGATCTTCCTATTAGCAAGAGCACCTCTTGAATACTTAGGCCAAGGTGGGAGCAGTCTTTGCCTGGTTGTTTTTTTTAATTCTATCTTTTCATGATGCCTGCTTTTAAGAAATGTCTTCTCTAGCTTTGTCTCTCACAAAGGTCTGGTGTGTTTGTTCTAATTTTATTCCTCTTTGTCAGAAGATGGAAATTGTCCTTCAACAAAGGGAAGATGCAGATGCTTTTGCAGAAAACCTGTTTTATCATAGTTTACGTCTCCATTATTGGTGCTACAGTAAAGCTTCCCATAGGAATTGGGAATAGTTATATGGCCCTCTTGATTTTCTTGTGGACTTATTTGAAGGTATTGGTCTCAGTTCTGTACTGTGTCAGGTTTCTAAGACTGCAACAGTAACATGTTTGAGTGAATTTTTCTAATACCCCTTGCAGTGACTTCTGGAGCAAACCTTTAATCTCAACCATATCAAGGGCAATTCTGGAGAGTATGCTTGCTGGCCACACAGTGTCCATAATTTCTGTCACTGTGTGTGTAGCAAGTGACATCTATCTATCTTAACAACTGATGTGTGTGCAATCAATGTGATTTGGTAGCAGCCAGAAAGAAATTCCTGAGGCTGGTGAACATGTCAGTAGAAGAAAAAGAACTTTCTTATTAAGAAAGGTGGTATCATTCTTAGGAAGTTTGAAGGTAGGGGGTTGTAGTGTGGATGATGAAAAAGGAACAAGAAACAGCTAATGAAATGACTTACGGGCTATCAGAAAGAGGTCTAAGCATAGGTCTCCAGAGAAACATGCTTTGGATTTGTGACCAATACAGTGCTTTAGCTATTGCTCCCCAGTGCTTGCACAGTGTCAAGGCTTTTCTGTTTCTCACTGTCATCCACAGCGACTAGGCTGGGGATGGGCAAGAGTTTGGGAGGGGACACAGCTGACCTGTAGTGACCAAAGAGATATTCCATACCAAGTAATGTCATGCTCGGCAATAAAACTGGTGGGTTTTTCCCCCCCAAAGTAGCTGTTGCTTGGGGACTGGCAGGGCATCTGTCCCCTTGGGATGAGTTTGGCTGGGTTTATTTTTGGTTTTGTTTTTCATCACTTTTGCCCTTCTTTTTCTTTCCCTCATCCCATTGCAAGGGTGTGAGCAAGAAACTGGGTGGGAGTTTACCTGCCAGCCAGGTCAGCCTACAACACCTGATATCTGCGAATTAGGGTTACGTTTCTATAAATCTGCTATTCTGCAGTGTTAAAAACTCAAGTGACTTTGGCTTTTGGTGTCATGTTAGAAAGGAGGATACAGCACACAATCTTCCAGAGGTTATCTCTGAAATTGGTATATACTAACTGATTTATATTAAAAATGAACTTTATTTTAGTGTTGGAATAGGAAAATACTGAAGGGATGTACAGTAATATGTGGGGAAAAGAGAAGGAAAGATACCAATTTGAAATATGTTAAAGTTTGAAGAAAGTAATTCTTTGTTAATTAGGAAAATTTTGTCTTATTTGAAAGGCAAAAATCCACCTAGTTTTACTTTCAGGGAAGCCTTGAATTTTAGAATTGTTTGAAGATAAATAATAGTTATTGGAGGAACAGATCAAATTGCTTTTATGTTGATTCCTAAAGGAGAAGATTTCTTGAGTAACTTCATATATGAACTAAAGAATTGTACTGATTCCCTTAAATGTTTAATACAGACACATGAAAAAAACAGAATTTGAGTGGAAAAGGATGGAAGAAAATCATGGTAATCCCAAAGTGCTACTTTACAGTGAATTGGGTTAATATTTTGATAAGTTTTTGTGCAAGTTTTCTGTAAGGAAATGTGAATGTTGTCTTGGATCCCAGTAAGAATCACTTTGTTGGATTTCCTACCTCTGTCATCAGACCAAAGTTGTGGGGTTTTGTTTTGTTTGTGTTTTAGTGCCTGGGAGGTCTTGAAACAACTTCAGGATCCTATCAGCTGAGTAACTTTTACACACCTGTAAATTGTTGTTAACTAAAACAGCTAGTCATGCTGGCCAAGAGCTTGAGAATTACATGCCGTGCATAGTACTTGACATGTTCAGAGCCTGTCTTTGTAAGCGATAGTATTCCATGTTTTAATATCAAGTTCTTTGAAAGCCAGGAGAGTTCCTCCATTCATTCTTTTAAAAACAAATCCACTATTGTAGGGCTCGCAAATAATATTCCTTAAAAGATTACGTTGGTATTTGTATGTCCGTGGGTGTCAGTAGTATTGTTTGCTAATGTGGTGGAACTAGTCACTCTATTTTCCTCTGGAAATGCCCCAGTCCTTTATAATCAGTTCTCTGTAGCTCTTGTATCTTTGGGTTGGGCTGTAAGAAGATATTAAGTGACCTGGGTTTATTTGTGTCGTGCCACTGGTGCTGGGTCATCTGATGGAGTTTCTGAGATAATTTTCTGACTTTCTTTAATAACTTTAGGCCAGATTAATCTTAATCTGTTGTTCTTCTGGTATGTTTAGTTTTTTCCTCCACAGTCTTGGAGCATTTTTTGGTTAGAGTGGTTACTAGTTACAGCAAGCCAAATATCTGCCAGACAAATGGGTGCTTACCATATGTAAAGTGACAGATGATCCTGTTCATCCTCTGCTACCCAGAGTAAACAGTTTTCTGCAAAGGGAATTTGTCCTTCCCTTTATATAATTTTTTGAGCTCTGTGAGTCCTGGATAGACATTTGCTTATTCAGACATAAATGTAGCTTTTTTTTTACAATTTACTTACTCTCTTCTGTTTAGGACAAAGAAATGTCTTGAGATTAGATTTGGGGCTTTGAGTGCAAGGCTGAGACAGAGGAATATTTCATGCTGTTGTTGTTAGCGAGTTGCTTAATTACTCAGAATGTTGATTTACTTACCCTTGATGCCTGTAATAAATATTTCACATATAATTATCGAACATTAATACTTTGAGATTGGCAGTGATTTGTAGCAGTTGTATAATGAAATAGCTGTTGGAGGTGAATGAATAGCAGTAAATTTTGAGTGCAACTTGTATTAACTAATGAGTAAAAAGGGGGGGGACTATTCTCTGGGACTAAATGATTTTCTAGACATTTTTTGTCCTATATTGCTATGATGTATTTATAGATGAATATATGAGGAATGTATCTACATATGAAAACCTTTTTATTGGTAAATTCAATTGTTTCTTGGTGCTGTCACTTGCTTTTTGTAAGTTAAAGAGAAATGAAAGTATTGTATAAAGTGGATATTGATATTTTATAATTTTGGGGTTTTATATAGACCTGTCATTACGAATCCATTCTATTCTTTTGTTGTGTTGCTGTTAAGTTTAATTCTTTGTGAGTCTTCATCTTGAAGGATTAATGTTCACTAGCCATGGATTCAGATGTAGTAACTAATATTGAGCACATTATAAATGGATGTTAGAATAATTTGGTAATACCATATTTTAATAAAAATTCAAAATTGTTTTTTGTTTTATCAGCAAACACGTATCTCTTTATGATGCAAGCTCGTGGTATAATGTTGAGAGAAAATGTTAAAACAATAGGACACATGATCAGATTGTACACTAACAAAAATACTACACTGAATGGCACAGGTAAGAATATTTCTTATTTGATTTCATTTTTAAAAGAGCTTCATGGGGAAAAAAAAAAGTGCCAAACCTTAATGACATGGATTGATTATGAAAACCTAGACCCAAGTCCTACTTCTCTGTAACTGGAATGAAGGCCAAATAGTTACTGTTTATCAGTTTCCTACTTTAGTAGGAAATACTTGTATAGCTGTAACAAGGATATCTTAATTTTTGTTCCTTTAGTTCAGTAAAATGTTTTTTTAATTGTGCTGCTAGGAATTTGTTACTTGCAAAGTTAATGCTCTGGTGTGCTTGATAATATGTTACAAATTCAGTGGATAATGTAGGTTTTTACAAAAATCAATTCCTCTTTTTAAGATTATCCTGAAGGAAACAATTCTAGTGACTGTGTTGCTCAAACAACAATGTATCTTCCAGAAAACTTCACTTACTCTCCTTACCAGGCTTGTCCAGAGAAGCTGCCTTTCATGAGTAAGTTTTAAACTGACCTTAATGTTTATCTAGTAAATTGGATTGTACTTAAAATGGAATACAATTATATTAGTATAAAATATAATTCTAAGGAGTCCAAATATACAGCAGAAAATAATGAATAAAATACATCTGAGAATGAACAATAATGTTTAGCAGAATTTTGCCCGTTACTACTGTGTTACTAAAACTTTTGGTCTCTTCACTAATTGCCTAATGTGTTTTAAATTTTATTTACAAATCGTTTTACTTTCTACAAATCAAATACTAGGTGTTTTTATTAATACGTAGGAATACTCTAAATTTATTAAAAAGTACTCAGAATTGCACATTTTGAGGAATAGTTAAGCATTTCCCTTTGGGAAGTGGTATTCCTTATACAAAGATTCATAAATCAGAAACTAGTTCTCAGATCTTCATCACCTAATCACAGTTACCTCAATATATAGGAAATTGAACAAGATGGTGTAGTGAAGTGAAAATTGATGAAGGTAGGAAAGTGCTAAAGCCCTGTCATAATGAGGAATTAGTACTTATGTAACAAGTGAAAAATTGTAATCCTCAGGAAATTTTAAAATTAAGCTTTCAAACCCAGACGTTTAAGATCCCAAGCTATTAAATGGAACTTGATTAGATAATCCTAACTTTATTAATTTTTAAGCCTAGAATCTAAACTTGTAATTACTTTGTTTGAATGCGTTTAGTTGCGGAGGAGTGTCATGCAGAAATAAGAAACTGAGTTGACTACTTTGGCACCATTGCTGTTTTGGTTTGCTGGGTTTTTATAAAACCCGTAATATCACTGCTGTCCCAAGTAGTGGTACCCCAGTGTATGCAAGTCTTACAAGCAGGTATTGCACAATTAAAGCAGTTACGCAAACTGAGATTGGAAGTGTTCCTTGATGTAATTTGATGTCCTTAACCTGATTTAATAATGTGATGAAAGGCTATGGATGTGATTTTGTCTTCTTTCCATAGAAAAAGTATAGCTTTGTTTGGGGATATTCTTAAAAATTCCTGTTAAGAACTGTAAACTTTCATGTGAGTTCCCCTTTCCTGCAAACTTGCTATTGTTCAGATTCAGACAAAATTCTGGGCATTGTTTCCTCTCCTCTGTCTTGTAGAGAAAGCAATCCTTAAAGACCAAGGCATGTTAGGTGGGAGACCAGTTTTGAACATTGAAAAGAAAGAGGCAAATCGCTCCTATTGGTGACTGCTTTACCTTGACCTTCACTACTGATTGTTTGCTACTAGAGACAGTACTTACATTTAACCTTTATAAAATTGCAGTCCTTGGCTAAAATAGAGTTCTGTCTTAGAAACCACTATTGAGTTTCCAGCTTTTTCTCTGTGTTAGGAATTGTTATGTTATCAGAGTTGCTGTAGGAAGCAAGGGATGATTAAGTATAAATGTTTTTTTGTGCTCTGTATTTGGAAGAAGTCATGGCTTGAGTCAGTAATTCCTTGGAATTACTTCAGTTCTAGTAAATGTTCTGTAGACAGACTTAATATTTTTGAGTGAAAAACTAGTAGTAGCATTAGTACAGAACTCAAAGCTAATTAGTTAAATTGAAATGTCTTATTTGGTGTCAGAATGTGCCAACTAGAGAAGAAGATTCAACAGCTCTGTAAATAGGTGTAAATATGTTACTAGAAGTGACTGTTCATTAGTATCTGTTATGCTAATGTTTATTTTAGTTGCTATATTTAAAATCAAAATAGTAAACTGCTGATTTGTAAGAGAGAAAATTTGAAGTAGTTTCTGAAGAAATTTGTGACACCTTCCAGAGTTCTAACCTCATCTTTTAGGCTAACACCTGACCTAAGCTGTGGGCTGTCATTCTGCATGAGCAAGTAATTAAGTATTTAATATAGCAGTTGAGATCCATAAAAACCAGTGTTGCTGACAGCCAAACTGAATTGCTGATCATTTTTTCTTCAAATAAAAAAATAGTGGATTTTATTAGGCTAATCTGGATTCCATTATAACATATTTTTTAACCTCAACAGAGAAATTTACCCAGTGAAGAGTACAGTAACAGTGGTTGTTACCTGTGTTTCTTTTTAGTGCCTCCAAATTCTAAACTTTGCCTCTTACATTGTAACTATACAGACATAGAGCTGGAAGTGTAAATCAGTTGCTGTTGCTTATGAATTGAAATCATGTAGAAAACTGTCTTAAACCAAGAAGCGATTAGCCACAATGTGACTATATCATTTCAGTCTCTTTCCCTCCAGAAATAGGGTTTGACTTTGAAAATAATGTGGATTTTTTTGTGGTTTTATTTGTTTACGTGTGCAATATTAAATTACTCCAATAGTAAATATTTTAGGTACTTTGGGGAAAAAATGAAAAGTTAAAAAAAAATGTCAACTCTGGATAACCAGAGAAACAAGAATGATGATTATGCTGATTGAAAAATGCGTTTAAATTAGTGTTTTTAATGAAGCTTTCAAGTGATCTGGCAGTTGAATTCTGCCAGGTTAGTTAGTTTAAAGCTGTTTCTGTTACCTGTTCTACTTGTGTATTAGTCTGCTGTCCAGGAGTGGAGAGATGAGACAAACTAGAAGGTTCCTTAGTAGGTCAGCCTATTTATAACATGTTATCTTAAATAATTGATGCAGATTTGTTTTCATTGACCCAGAGTAGGGATGCGTTCTGCTCTGTCATCCTTATTATCATTATAGCCTCATTGGCTATATGTAATTCTACCAGAATTTGTCTATAGGTCTCCTTATTGCTGCTCTCTTTTCCATCTTTTTTTTATTGGTAATCTCATTGTACTTATTCTGTCCTGATTAATTTAATAGATAAATCATAATTTTAATCGCAAATCATTCACTGGATAAGTTACTGTTCAGCAAAGAGATGTATGTCTCACACTTTAGTTTTCGGGTAGACCTTTTTAATCACCATCTGTGTGTTTAATTATAATCTAAGTAAAACTTCTCTGAAGATTATTTAATGCAGTGAAATGTTGTAGGTGGTCCTGAGATAGCCAAGAAGGAAAGCTTCCTGAATCACATATATTTTGACCCGCTTAATAGTCTAAGTTTATTAGAGAAGTCAGCTACTCTTTACATCAAATTGCCAAATTTGTATCATGAAAGGAGTATGGTAAAATCATATTTTGTCCCAAGTACATATGCTCTTAAAATAGGACCAGCTAGTGCCTTTTGTGTGTGACTGTCTCAGGTTATAAGCCACTGGTTGAGCACTGATGTGCTAATTCATAAGCAAGACACATCTACTTCAAGATAGAAGAAGTACAAAATGGTCTTTAGTCAACATAATTTCAATACTGACTTGAGAGGTAAATGGAAAGTAGATCAGTTTTTTCAGTAATATGAAATAAACCCCTCAAGAATTTTTAAGCAGTCTGCCCAAGTCACTTCATGGTTTATCTAAGAACTGGCTCTTAACAAGCTGTAAGAAATATCTAGATCTTCTAGTTTGATGACTACACTGGTATTGAATATACCTAAACCATTTAAAATAGATATTAGAAAAATTTATTTTATATTTAAAAAAAAAAAGTTGTCAGTGGAGGAAGTTTTACCATCTCCAGAAGCAGTATATTTTAGTATTCCATCACCTTGAATAGTTAAGCTTTTTCTAATACTCAACCTGCATTTACTTTCTCTTTTATTTATATTTTTATCCCCCCATCCTGCAAGCTAGATTTCTTCTTGTCCTTCTTGATGCTTGGAAAAAAGTTGGTTACCATCTATGTACCACATTATTCTGTCTTGGAAAAGACTTGGTTTTGTTAGTCTCTTCCTTTGTAGATAAATCAGTACTTTCAGCCTTTCTAGACTACGTAGTTTCTAAAGCTCTTGTAATTCTTTATTTTTGTACTGTACTTTCTCTAATTTGATTTCCTTTTGAAGCATCATAACCAACTAAAACCCTGGCTACAAAACAAACTAGCAATTACCTTCTTTGCCTTTCATATAACAGTCGTTAATGTATTCCAGAATGAGGTTTGCCATTTTTGTGCAATTGCATTAGTTTATTGTCTCATATTAATAGGCAGTCCATTATAAACTGTCAAAATATATTTCTGCATACTGCAGCATAACCAGGCATTTCCTGTTTTATGTGTGTATGCTTCACTTCTTCAGTAACAATCCATACTTTTAAAATGTCACTATTGATTTCACTACGTATCTGATTTGTTGAAATTATTTTGGTTTTTGATTCTGTTCTTCAAAATTCCTTCTGCTTCCTCATCTTTCTTTTTTTGTAGGTTGAATAATTATGTTTACTGCAGCATGCTAGACAGTAATGGTAGTAGTGAATACTAAGCCCAGATATACACCGAGATGCCTGCTCCTGCCCTCCACCGATGATGGGGAAATCCTGCTGATTTCTATTCGCTCATATCCTGTGTACTTCTGATTGTACCAATATTTCATGATTTACTGTAGCTACTTTTTTAACAGTCTGGAGAGCAGCGTTTCATTGTGCCACATCAAGTTAAAAGCACCTGCCTTATATAAATAGTGTTTTACCATTCCTCCTTAGGTTTTTGGTTTTTTTTTTTTAGTTTAACCTGGAAGCATCTGATCACATCTAAACTTTTTCAGGAGACTAAGGGGGGCTGAGTCCTTTGCATCGTGAGTTGTTTGCTTCCTTCTCTGGTGTAGTAATTGACCTTTATTTATCTTTGTTTTCCTATAGATTTTATAAATAAACTAAAAGCTTCTTGTTGCTTTTGTGTCTCTTGGTAGTTGAAACTGATTTAGTGATCTATTTTTTTTCTTTTTTTAATTTAATTTGTACATGTTGATACTCTATACAATGATCCTTTGTAGACTGCCCTTGTTTCTACATTTTGTAAGATTTCTTTTTCAGGTTATTGAATAGTTTCAGATACAACCAAAATGATCATCTAAGCTTGTTATAATTTTTTTTTTTTAATTATTTTTATTTAACGCTCTGTAGGATTAGCTTGTTCTGGTGTATATTTATGCAGTCTTTTTTCTGCCAGGTTTCATTTATCTTCTAAAATAAATAAATAAATGTGAGTTTGTTTAAATCTGCTCTTAAGGTCTTCTCCATGGTGTGCTGTTTGTGATTCTTCTTTTTCCTATCATTTTCCTTTTTTCTTTTTATAAAAGTTACCTTCTACATTTACAAGTAGTTCTACATTTAATCATATCCAAAACTAAAATAGCTCTTATAGTATATTCTGCCTTCTTCTGAAAACAGTAGTTATTCCTAGTATGATTCAAAAATTTCAATCTTTTGAAAAGACTTAGATAGCTAGTTGATTCAGTGTTACAACATCAAGCAATCTTTTGGACAGAAATCGGATCTTTTGGGTATGGGCACAGGGGAGAAAGTAGAAATGATTTCTTTCATTGACTTTAAAATTCTAACACTTGCCAAAAGACTTCAATTTTTATACAAAAATAAGTAGAATATTTTATGGCATCTGTCAGATAGTTATTGCAGGATTTCTGTTTGATGATCTAGTATAATATTTGCTGAAGAACACCTTGAGTTTCTGGTCAATGAGTGTTATAGTACTCTTACCCAGATTTTGTTGGTTTCTTTTACTTCTGCTTTTGATGAGGTTATTTACTATGAATCATTATTTCCAGTTTTGAAATTTATGCACATGCATAAGCTAATGACTGACAACTTTTAGCTATCAACTAAATGTAAATATTGTCTCATAAATCTCACCTGATTTTTCTGCTACTATACTGTGCTCTTTATTCAATCTTACTGAATTCCACTCTCATCAATAGCCATTTGTGAATGCTTTTCCCATTGGGCTAATTAGTTCTATCGGTGGTAATTTGCAAATTGAGCCATTTGCTGTAAATTGGTTTGATGCAGACAGTGGTGAATTAGGGGATGAAGGCATACATGAAATGTGTGTAATGATCTATAATTTAAATTGAGGAAGTTTGTTGAGTGTAGTGATGATGCAATTTCTTTTTCTGTGGAAGCGCATGTAGGAAGACACCCGGAATTTGAATATCAGTTCAGTAGTGCAGATATTACGGAATTGTTAACAGTGGTACTTGAAGGTGACTAATTTTCTGGAATAGATAGAGAATTCAAATTATTTTGCTTGTTCTGTGTCCTCTGAAATTAGTATTTTGCTTATGATTTATTGAAGGAATGTTTATTTTGGGAAGTCCTGAAATTCGCTCTGTAAAAACTGAATATTAATAAGGTAGTAAGAATGATTTCTTT
This sequence comes from Tyto alba, assembly GCF_018691265.1. Lineage (NCBI taxonomy): Eukaryota > Metazoa > Chordata > Aves > Strigiformes > Tytonidae > Tyto > Tyto alba. The sequence continues at coordinate 4,336,067 of NW_024881301.1, forward strand.
TTTATGTGTATGTAGTATAACTACAAATTTCTGGTGCTTTTCGTCTGTGATATATCTTGTAGCGTTAGAGCTGTTGTCATAACTGAAATTAATAAATATTTTTTTTCCCCTCTGTTTAGGAGGCCTTATCGATGTCAATATGAGTGAAATTAGTTTTGATGAAATTCAGCAACTGTTTTCAAAAGATTTAGACATTAAACCAGGAGGACACTGGAAACCAAAAGACTGTAAGCCACGATGGAAGGTGAAATGATGCTTTTCTGTTTTTTTTGTTTTTTTTTTTTTTCTTTGTTTTTTTTTCCTGTTGGTGTATAGCAATAATTTACCATTACAAGTCCTCAGTCTTTTACTGCTATATATTTTATATAGTATGTATTATGTTTTAGCATATATATTATGCTATCTGTGCTTACAAAGTAAAGCTTAAAGAAAAACTTGAAATGCATTGTCAAGAATTTCTAAAAGTTCATTAACTGTTCTTACTAAATGTTCTATCATATGGATGCAAACGTGTCCTATGTATATGTTGCTTAAAGTATAATTAGAAGCAAGTGAACATAAAAGGAAAATCTTATTTATATTTTACTCTGAATTTTTTTTCTTTCTTTAATTGTTTGAGCGATATTCCAATACCCTTTCCTAGAGGGAGCAAAAGAGCAAAACACCAAGCCAACTGAAATTTAAAGTTGAAAAGCCTATGTAAGCCATGGGAAACTTGATATGTATTGAAACATTAAAATTGAAGAATACTGATATAATAGCTTTATATATATATATATATTTATAATTTTTTGAAGGTGGCAATCCTTATTCCTTTTCGGAATCGCCATGAGCATCTTCCAATTTTTTTCCGTCATCTGATACCTATGTTGCAGAAGCAGCGGCTGGAATTTGCCTTCTATGTTGTTGAACAGGTAGAGGCATTTGCTTGAAAAGATTCCTTACTAAAGGGGATTCGATATTCTTGTCAAGATTTAGATGAATTCAGAATTTAAAAATTGTTACTCTGCTGTTCTAATCCTTTGAATGAAAAAGGAAAGTACAGCTCTGCTCCCCAGTTTAAGCAGCGGCCACATACGTGTTGCTTTACTTCAAGTATGGGCTGATATTTTATAGGTGGTAACACAGCTTCTTTAATTCTATTGTCTTTGTAAGTTTTCAAGGACAAAAAAATTGGGCTATATCTGGCTGCTGACTGGCCACCAGCAGTGTTCCTCGGGGCTCAATTCTAGGGCCAGTTCTGTTCATTATATTTATTAACGATCTGGATGCAGGAGTTGAATGCACCACTAGTAAGTTTGCTGATGATACCAAACTGGGAGGTGCTGTTGACTCTCTCGAGGGACAAGATGCCTTGCAGAAGGATCTAGATAGATTGGAGCATTGGGCTATGATTAATGGAATGAAATTTAACATGTCAAGATAATGGATTCTGCACCTGGGATGGAATAATGCCAGGCAGAAGTATAAATTGGGAGAGGAGTGGCTGGAGAGCAGCCCTGCAGGAAGGGATCTGGGGGTGCTGCTCGGCAGCAGGCTCAATAGGAGTCAGCCATGTGCCCTGGCAGCCCAGAGGGCAAACCCCATCCTGGGTGCACCAAACACAGCATGACCAGTCACTGTATTCAACGTTGGTGTGGCCTCACCTCGAGTACTGTGTGCAGTTCTGGGCCCCACAATTTAAGGAGGGTGATAAGGTCCTTGAAGGTGTCCAGAGGAGGGCAACAAAGCTGGTGAAAGGGCTGGAAGGCATGTCCTGTGGGGAGCGGCTGAGGACCTTGGGCTTGTCTGGTTTGAAGGCAAGGAGGCTGAGGGGCGACCTCCTTGTTCTCTGCAGCTTCCTGAGGAGGGGACGTGGAGATGGAGGTGCTGATCTCTTCTGCCTGGTATCCAGTGATAGGACGAGTGGGAATGGTTCACAGCTGTGTCAGGGAAAGTTTAGACTGGATGTCAGGAAGTATTTCTTTACTGAGATGGTGGTCAAACATTGGAACAGGCTTCCTAGAGGTGGTCGATGCCCCAACCCTGTCAGTGTTTAAGAGGCATTTGGACAGTGAACTTAATAACATACTTTAACTTTTTGTCAGTCCTGAATTGGTCAGGCAGTTGGACTAGATGGTTGTTGTAGGTCCCTTCCAACTGAAATAGTCCTATTGTATTCTATTTGACTGTTTTGACAAGAAACAAAACATAATGTTTCATTCTTAGTTTGTATTAGTATTTCTTTAACTCATGATGTCATGCTGTATTAATCCAAACCACCCATATTTTGATATTTCAGAGTTACTAGGACTATAAGTTGCTAGTGCTGTTAAGTTTTGTTTAAGATGGGGGAACATCTAGACTTTTTAAATGATGAAATACAGTTAATGTAGTCACTGCTAACCAAAGCTATTGCTCTGCTTAGTTAGAGGAGTAACAGGCATCTTTGTCAATGGTTTTTTTTGTGTGTATGTGGTAGAGGATGTATTTCTCATAGTATTGAAATTTTGTCTCTTTCTTCTTGATTCTTACAATGTCTCCTTTGTTTTCTATTTGAAGACAGGTACACAACCTTTTAATCGTGCAATGCTCTTTAACGTTGGCTTCAAAGAGGCTATGAAGGATGCTGTCTGGGACTGCATAATATTTCATGATGTGGATCACTTACCTGAAAATGACCGAAATTATTATGGATGTGGAGAAATGCCACGCCATTTTGCAGCAAAGCTGGACAAATACATGTACATGTAAGTAATTAGCTTTATTCACATTGTTTATTAGAGACCCAGAAACATTCTTTAAGTGTGTGTGAATTTTGTGACAGTATATGCAGTAGGTGAAGCAGTTAAAACAGCCTCCTACCACGCTATATACATAAATGAATATCTAGTTATTGAAAGGAGGATTTAAGTTTCGTGTCTACATTTGGTATATTGCTAATGTGAAGATATTGTTTATAATTTTCAGTGTTGAAGTTGTTGCAGTGAGGTTGATCTTTAAAAAAAAAAAAGCTGTGTGTGTCAAGGGGGGAAAATTTACGTAGCTTATTAGAAATCTTTTCTGACTACATAAGCCTTTATGGTGGCTGTTAACAAAGATAAGCTGGTAATCTGCAGCAAAATACCACAGGAAAAATATCTGTCCTTTCTCATAAATGTACACTTTATTTCTGCTTTATCCTGCTTTTCTGACAGAAGGTTTTCTCACTGCTAGACCATTGTGTACCTTCTATTCAGTCTCTATTGATGTTTGATGAAAGTAGTGGATCCTGCAGTTTTCTTACCTCCTTTCCTTCTGCCATTTTACATTAATGAAGTTTCACTCACTTTAACACTGCTATCTCGTGACACTTTTCCAGTCACTTCACATAAAGCAGTAGCTTATTGCTTGCTACATGTATGTATTTGCCATCCTGAAATTTTAATTGTGAAGTTGATCAACTTGACAACTTGGTCAACCTGACAGATCAAAAGCAATGCATTGAAAACATGACTCTGTTTGGACTTCAGGTTGTCAGCCAATTAGCAGTCAGACCTTTAAAGATTTTATATGTATTTAAAAATATATAAAGAAACACATATAAACATAGAAGAGATTTTTGTCTATCTTTGTATATATTTATAAAATACCTTGTGCGTTTATGTATAACTTATAAAATTTATAAAATGTCTACATATGGGGAAATATTTACAAAATACGTTTATTAAATGTGTACATATAAATACATATTTATAAAATATAAAAAATTATATATTTATGTATATATACATAAAAAGTATACATGCACCACACACGTATGAATAAAAACCTGAAACAATTCCATTAACTGTCATACTCCAGTTGTTCAGTTTTTTTTATTTTTGGTTGGTAGGTTGGTTTGGGGTCACTGGTGTTTTTTTGTTGGTTGTTTGGTGGGCACTGTTTGGTTTTTCAGGTTTGTGGGGATTTTTTTGTTTGTTGTTTTGGTTTTTTGTTTTTTTTTTTTTTTTTCCACTTTTAGAATACCTGTTATTTCAGTTAAATGTTGAAAGGGATATATAGTAACAATCTTACCCAAAATCTATTAAGATTTGGTTGAATCCTGTGTTTCCACAGAGATCAGAAATTACATGACTGTATTTCTTTTTCTTTCCCTTGCATTCTGGAGTTATTTGTCCTTCAGTGTGGCAATTGTGTCCTAAGCAATGGTAAATCTTTTTGTAGATAGTTCTAACTCCTTGAAGGTTCCAGATTTGGAAGCGTCTCCCGAGAAGTATGTTTGACTACTTTTACTTGATGAAATTGTGTGCTGTTTCTGAAAGAGGAACACACTTTACTGTACCAGCTTCTGGATTAAAGTCAATATTCATGGAAGTAAATATAGATACTTAATTTCTTTTTTCTTTCTTTTTTTTTTTGTTCCAAATAGCTTCTCGAATTGTTTTGAGAACTGCAAATCACATTGCCTGGGTGTTAGGTTATGTTCTATAGCTATAGTGCCTGTTCGTGTTGGCCAACTGCTTATTACTTAATAATATGTATTAGTCATTACTGTATGCTTACTGACAAAAAAGTCTATAGATCCTTTTGATTCAAAAGTTTAGGTTCTAAAAACTGGAAAATTGTTTTTAAATAAGTATGTATTTAACTGTGGTTGAATATGCACTGTTAAACTGTTCCTCTCAAGTTTTAACAGTTCTGTAAAATACAGTTATGCATCAATTCACTAATTTTAATTCATTACTATTTTGTAATTTTTTCAGTTGATTAAAGAGAGGGTTTTTTCAGTTGAGTAGTGTCTAAACACTATAGTTTGTGTGCTTCACTTAACACTTCAGCTATGGGTCTAAATCAGCTGTCTGAAATAACGTGATAGACTTTTGTTTCATGTGGTGATACTAATTTGAGCTACAGTTTAAGAGTAACTTCTATGCAAATCAGACTCTACTGCAAACTTTTTGCTCACTTTCCATATATATTACTTGATGCCAGCAATCCGTGAACCAGTTTCCCTTAGTGAATACATTCAGCATCTGTTCACATCCTTAGTTTGAGGCCCTTATTTTTTTTGAAGGGTCTTGTTCAAAGAGAGGGCTACCTATCTAAGTTCAGCTAGTGGTACAGAATTTGTCTTTTGTTTTCAGTCTTCCGTACAATGAGTTCTTTGGTGGTGTAAGTGGCTTGACAGTGGAACAATTCAAGAAGATCAATGGGTTTCCAAATGCCTTTTGGGGATGGGGTGGAGAAGATGATGATCTTTGGAACAGGTGAGTGTTCAGTGCTTATGTCTTTCTCATTGTTCTGTGGTATCCACCCTTTGAGAGCAATTAGGTGTCTTCTGTCAGTTGTTACCTTTTCTGTTTGTTTTAACTTAACAAATTCTAACATTTCTAAAGAGCTCACTTTAGAAATACCAGAACATACCCTTTGAAGGGATAAGAATGATGTTCTTTTTTCTTGAGCTGGGTACAGCTGACAGGCTTTTAAGTGGTAGGTCTTGTGACAATAATTGATATAAGTAATAACAGTATAATAGTATTAAGCATATTTAGTCTTATAACTTCTAGTCTTATGTGTGTCGCTTTTTGATTTTAATTTACATACCTTTTGCTGCTAGCATTATGGAATACCTTCCCACAGACATGTAGAATAAGCATGAGTTTAAGAATCTTTCATATCTTAGGATCAGGCTTTGAGAGAGGTAAATTTGTGACTATATTGGTAGTCACAAAGTGGACAATGGACGACAGTGCTTACTGTATTGCTAACTGCTCACAGTAAACAAGTGTAGAATGTTCCAGTTGAGCTGTTGAAACAAAGTGTCTACATTAGTTTATATAGAGAGATATATTTAAAGGAAGAGTTTGTACGCTTTTATTCTTTTTCTTTAGTATTTTCCTATTTTTATGCTGTTTGCTTTAAGGGCAAAGCAAGAAATACTAAATATAAAATTTATTATTTCATACTTTACTGGTTTTGCCAGCTATTTGTAGTTGTTGAATTAGGAGTGTTTGGGTTTTTTTAGGGAGAGAATGTCAGTGAACATGAAGATTTAGCTTTAGAAGATTGGATGTGTATTTTTCATTTTTGCTATAACTTGTAAAACCATCTTTTTATCACTCTTCATGCAAATGTTTATGTATTATACTGCAGGGTTCACTATGCTGGGTACAATGTAACAAGACCAGAGGGAGATCTAGGGAAGTACAAATCCATTCCTCATCATCACAGAGGTGAAGTCCAGTTTTTAGGACGGTAAGAAAGACAAACAGGGAACTGTTCAAATACTAGAGCTAAAGATGTAAATTTTTTTCTTCCACACATACAAATAAACAGCCAGTGCTCGTCAGTGTTATTCCCTTTTTAGTGCTAAACTTTTTATTTTCTTAAACACATATTTGGTGTTCAGATATTTCTTCTTTAATCATGAGAGAGACTGTATTTGCGTCAGAAGATACTGTTGTCATAATCTTTGATGCAGAATGTTATTGTTCCTTAATGGTTTGGGCATTAGAGCTGGCAGGGCTGCATTAGTTGATTAATTTGGATATTCTGCAAGAGGAAGCAGTACAGCTAGGGGTATGACTCCTGTGTGAAAACAGACTTTAAAACTCCTCAAGGCTTGGTTTCTTCCATCATATTTCATTCTTTTCTGAGATACGGGTCTTCTGGTTTCCTGCTTACATTGACAAGAGCCTTTTCTTTTGGGATTCCTTTCTTTTGCTGCAAAGTTTCAAAACACTTTATCTGGACAGTAGGTTTTGGCTGCCCCAGATTGGAATAGCAACCAGAATGCAGTAGATAAGCTGCACCTAAAAACTAGAATGTTAAATACAAAATGAAGCGTTGATGGTATGTGTTTTCAGATAATTAGAAATATCACTCAATTCTGTTAACAATGTGTGTCTCTTTCTGGAAACATTTTTATTTTCTGCCTTTTTCATCATTTTTAAATAGATGTACAGTAGACACAAGTAAATATTTGATATGAAACTAAAATGTATATAGTAGAAAACTGGGAGAGGGGAACTCGTTTTTTAATCACCTCAAATTTAGATGTTTGCAAATGCAGGAGTCTCAAGAATGAAATGAAAAACAATTGAGACACTTAAATATGTAAGGATGAACAATGAAGGTTTCCAAATTTGAGCTATATCTTTGAATTTTATAGCAAAAGAACATGAAGAAATTGAATGTTCTTTAAAAATCAGTTTAGACCACAAAAAGTATACATATCAAATGCCTTCTTTATTAGTCTTAATGTTAACTTGCATATCTGAACATAGAATTTAAGTGTATTAAAAAACAGAAAGTGGTTTGCTTTTAAAGCTTATGTAGGCAATTTTGTAATTTCAAAGGGCTGAGAGGTATCTTCAGAATTTAAAGCATATTTCAAAATGAAATGACTGTTACAGTAGCATGTCGAACATCAATTGAATTGCTGCTTGAAAATCTTTTTCACATTTTCTTCTTCCAACTCCCTCTGCAGATATAAACTTCTGAGGTATTCCAGAGAACGTCAGTATATTGATGGGTTGAACAATTTAATATATACTCCTAAAATACTTGTCAGTGGATTGTATAAAAATATAACTGTTAATCTCCTACCAGAACTTGCTCCTGTTAAAGACTATTGATGGAAGTGGGATGACAAACTACCTACCAGAATAAACTTTTAACACTGGAAGATACTAATTGACACTGTAAACCAAAACAAAACCAAACCAACAAACAGCAGCTTAGAATTAGAGAGTTTTGACCGTCTGATGATGCGTATTTGGGATGAGAAGTGATTATATGTACCGTGCATTTTGTTCTGAAAGAAAAGCCAGCAGCTACCACTCAGATGTTTACAGCATGAGACTACTGTTCAAGCCTTCATTCTTCATAGTCCCTATCTTAACCACTCAACTAAATAAACCGCAGAAAACAGACTTGTAGCTTCTCTGGAAGTAGGGGCAGAGGCTTCTTCTTCCAGGAATTTTTTATACTAAACCACCCCCCCTCGTATTTAAATGAATGCTTTTGTTTCTTTTTAAAATGTGTTTTGTAAATATGTGATGTAAATTAATGTGTGTACATTGCTTTTAAATTGCTCGATATTTTATGCTTCAGTGTGTATTTGAGCGTGTTCTTGTTTGAATTCTATAGGAATGTTTTTATTAGCATGAAAGAACAGGTGTAAAATGTAAGTATGCTTTAAAAAAAGGTTATACCTTATGTGAAATGAAGGAAATATTAATTGTTGGCCAGCTATGACTGTAAACTGTTATACTAGTTTTGAGCTCTAGGCCTCCTGCATATCTATATAGAAAAATCAATTTCATATATGAACTTGCTAGAAAGAAAGCTTTTAATTTAATTTATTGCTGACAAAATTGTATGATACCCTGCCTGCCATCTAAATCCTATTTATATGCATATTGCATGTGTATTATGGAAAATCTTGCGGTTGTTGCATATTATGATCTGCAGGAACTCTTAACTATTTCCACGTGTGCCACTAGTGTCAATGTCAGGGATTTTAATGCCTAAAACAATGTGTCTGGGTGTGTACAGTATTCTGCTATTGTTCTTCTTTTTCTTCTTTTTTTTTTTTTTTTTTTTTTTTAATAAATCCTAGTAAATGGCACTTTTATTCCTCCAAAATCAGAAGAGCCAAAAATGTGTCTTCATTGGAAGAATAGTAAAGTTAGATTTTTAAGAAAATAATAAAACATAGTTCTAATAGTTTTAATGCTTGCAGTGTGGGATTTTCAGAACCACAATGTTGGTCCAACTATTCCGCTGATAAAGATGATGCCATAAGCGGAACTGAAAGCAGGCCAATCCCAAGTGCTTTTTAAAATTCCACACATAATATATTAATCAATATAGCTATTTAAGGACCTATTCTGGTAGAGTGCTGAGTGCTTCTAAGATGCTCAGAGTATCCTCAAGTCAATGACTTTCAATGAGATTGAGGTTGCGCAGTCCCACTAGGATCGGTCCTGTCTGTTTCTCTATTTTTGTCGTGTTGTATGTATGAGTAACTAGCCCCTTTCCTTGGCTTGTAATGAAAAACATATCTTATTTTCTGTTTGCTTGTAATGTTATGCTACCTAAAAGTATCCCACTGCTAAGCATTACTATCTTTTCCTAGTATTTTTTTTACATCCCTTGTTAATAGTAAGGAAAAGGACCGAGTCATTTATTTTCTACATTAATGCAAAGATACTGACCGAGATCTACTAAACTGTTTTGTTTGTCACAGTTACTCAACTCTTTAGGAACCAAAGACTGATGCCTGCTCCCATGAAGAATGGAAAGCAGTATATAATAAGGATTGTTCATCCGTAGAGTGTTCTGTAAGAGTGTTGACAAAGAATACTAACTTTAACTCATTATTATGTGTTGATTTCCTGAATTGCTGCCACAGATGGTGTGGTGCTTTGTATATTTGAGTTTGTTTGCCATAAACACCTTTTATTTCTTTGACATCCCAGCAGCAAATTTTGCCCTTGGCCATTCTTCAGTAAAGTTATAAACTTAGTTGTAGGCATCCCAAATATGTAGTAGAAATGTAAAGATTTAATTTAAGTAGTCCAGAACAATTGTAAGGGATGTTTTAAACCATACTGAAATTACCTTAAAATCTACCAGTTAATCTATTATGCGTTAGGAATGATGTAATGCAATGAAAATAACAAAAAGCATAAAGTGAACAAAACATCCTTCAAAAGCATGCTTAAGTGGTTTGATCACCTCCTGATATATTTTTCTATAACTGAGTCTATAGAATATTCTGAAGCATATGGATAAAGAGGAGATAATTAGTACACTGTATGAACAATTATATCTTCAAAATAAAATTAGTCTTATTTCATAACAGACTAATACAATTCTTTAAGAACTGTTGAATAAATTTCTAAATCCCTGATGCAATTTTCAAGTGATTTCTGGTTTTTAGTACAAGTTCACCTGCAATTTAACACCTATGATTATGAAACATCCTTTGGAACTGTAGGTCTGTACTGTTTTCTGAAGCATGCTTTTGTGCCCATTTGTTAGGCATTCTGTGAAATTAATGTGCAATTTAAAAAAAATTCTAGTGCATATATATGTATATATACATACATATATACATACTATATTACACATATACTGTAGCTGAACTAATATAACTTTACAGCTCTAAGTGATTAATCATGTATAGTCTTAGAAAAATGTGATTTAAACCAGTATGTGAATGGATTATGATATACAGCTCAGTTCTTAAAAAGTTTACATTTTGGTGCCCCAAAGTGATGGATGTTAAATTATGAATTGTTAACCAACACTCTAAATACCTTTTATCACTTTGTTGGGAAGTTTTAAAAGTTGCCATCTTAAATTACATCAAAATAGTGTTTGTATACTACCTGCTTGAACTCAGTACTATTCTGTAGTGAATTTTAACATAGACAGTGCCTTCAAACAAAATAAATGTGATGCAGAACTAAGAGTTGTGCACATTCCTTTTGATATTTTCACGATTCTTGTAAAATATAGGGAGAGGCCAATCACATTGGCTTTTGCATTGCTGACCAGGCAAATTGAGGACATCTTCTCTTCAAGGAGTGAACATGGAGGGAGAAGAAGGAGGGAGTATTTTACAAGATCCTGAAGGTCTAGCAAATTAACAAGTGAAAATATTACAGAAATATTAACAATGGAATCTGTTTGATATGCTAAGACACTCTTAAGCCCATTTGCCGTATTTCAGATATAAGTAGGAGAATATAAAGTATAATCCACCCTGCTATAGACAGTATATTGAAAAGCAAGCGCAAAATGTCCTTTTTCTTGGATCTTGCCAATCTATTTTTCTATCATTATGTTTACTAATGACTATGTTGTGGGTTACTAATGAGCCAGTTATTTAAAAATATTAAAAGGATCCATTGTGTATCAGCAAGAGGAAGTGTACTTAAGATTATTTTATTTGTAGAGGTATGTAAGATAGGCTTAATGAAAAATGCACTGAAACAAATGCTGGGAATTTCCTGTGTACTATCATAGATTTGTTTTTCTGTTGTTCATGAAAATGTTTGTACTTTTTTATCATTGTCTTTTATGAAATATAATGTTCTAAAGATTGTGTTGGTTTGTTTATTCTGAGGAGAACATATCTTCTTTGTGTTTTGTTTATAGACAAAGTGCTCATTTTTCCAGTGCTCAGTTCCTCAAAGTAACAACAAAAGGAAGGGACACCTGGCCAGCAAACACCTCAGGTTAGGCTGTGATGCAATCAAGCCTTAGGCTAACAAATCCTTTTCCCTTTTTTGGTGTTTATGTGCTTTCAGCTTTTGGTTTTATTAGGCTCAATGACTCAACATTTTTGCGTACTTTTCCAAGATAGGGTTGCTTTTCTGTTAAATCTCCAAATGGCTTTACTCTATACTTATTTCTGTTTAGGAGTAATCTTCCTTATATAGAAATTACAGTAATGGGAAAATAGAAGGATTCATCCATATCTCTCCTAGCATTAGATAGGGAGCTGGTTTTCTCAGGAATCAGTTATCTTTCTTATTTTTTGTTGTATCTTATGGCTATTATAGTAAGTGTCTCATGGTTAGAGGTATGGAAGTAATTTTGGGGAGTACTTCAACTGGGTACAAAGGTATCTCAGTATTTTATGAAAATACATGAATAAACTTCAAGCATGTTTGGATGGATATACTTTTCTGCAACACTGGATATGGACTCTCCTTGAAAGTATCACCAGTTACAATATATTGGAAAGCAGGAAAGAAGGCGTTTTAAGTACATGTATCATCCTTAACATCCTTAACTGCTGTTCTACCTTGCTGTCACTTTTAAGCTGCTTTTGCTTCTGTATCTTAACGATCAGAATTGGGAGGTGAATTTACCTGATGATTACGTGGGGCCCTGGGTGGTAGTCCCATGTGACTTCATGTGTTGTGGGCTTCAGTAATAAAGTATAGATGATGGTAGGTGGTGGATTGCATTCCCTGTGTGCTTACTTTTCATGAGACACCTTTCAGATGTGTTTGGTTTGCTTCCTTTGCAAGAAGGAATGTAGTTACTAACTTCATGGAAGACTTTGGTTTATTCTCAGTATCCCAGTAATGGAGTTTCAATGCATTTTTTTTTTTTAATCATAATGTGTTTTTTCAAACCCTAAACTTGTATTTGGAAGAGCAATACTTACAGAATACAGAAATACAGAATACTTTTATTCAGAAGAATATTTGAAAACAAAGGCAATACATCTTTCTAAAGTTAACAAAGTGAATAAACAACTTGACTGTTACTGATTTACTGTGAAATCTAAAGCTGTTGATACAGTCAGAAACTTAAGATCTTATCATTTATGGAAATTTTAATTTGCACAGCTAAATTTTCATGCTTATTATCAGCTTCTATTCCACCGGCTCACTAACTACTGCTGTAGTTGAGTAAGAAAAGGGACTGAGGATAACAGCAATGGTGTAATGTCGATAACCAGCATCATTAGCTGTGAACACCACCTGGAAAAAGAAAAAACAAATACAAGACAAATCAGAAGTGATCCCTAGATACAGGCCTAGATAGAAACCATTGTGATCATTTTATCTAACCTCTCACAAAACTTTAGAAATCTTGTGCTGATTTGATCACTGTGATCCCTGACTGCCTGTCACACAGTTTTTCCACTAGTTAAATATCCTTTGTTAAAAGCAGATGTCACTTATTTTTTAAAATTTTATCAAATACATTTATTACTCAAATTGGGGGGGTTTTGTTGGTGCTTATAAATGGCAACAAGATTTTTTTCCTTATTAAAGATTTACATTGAACCCTGTTGATTATTGTTAAAAAAGCATTCTTTCAGGTATCTGAATATTTTTGTTGCTCTTATGAAGTCCTGAATTTTGAAGAACAGAATTAAACAGAGTGCTACAGTAACTATCATCAAGTCAAAAAAGGAAGCAATATGTTTCTTTAGTCCTACTTACACACCCAGTAGATAGTGAAGGACTGCTTTAGTCCTTTGGCCACAACGTCATAACGACCTTATGTAGGAATTATTTACAACAGCCTTTTAAACATCTTCCCTATCAGCTCCTGTCCTTGGATTTTTCCCTCTACCTAGTAGATCATTTTCTGTCGTGAGATGATGGATGTCAACTTTTAAAACAGACACAGTTTAATAACATTCTGTGATGTGTAGCTTGTGCTCCTTTCAGCATTAATAAAAAAGATGCTTATGAACCAACCAGTGAACTGAGCAAAACATGATCCCTACTGAGGCTTATTTTTAAGAAAAGAGGCTCTTGCACTTTGGATTAAATTAATTTGTAGTCTGGAATATAGATCTAAACAACATCTTGATGTATAATCAATTTACTTGCATGGTGTAAATCTTTAATTTTACATCTTTTATTTCAGTTGTCGCAGAAGGCAAGACTATCCAGCATTAGCCTTCATTGCCTAGAATGAGAATGTCATCTCTTCCATTTCAGAGATGCAGAAACAAAATTTAACCGGGGTGTTTGCCATCTTTTCTCCAAGGAGAGGAGGAATGGCTGTTTGAGCAGCAGTTGCAAACTGTAGAGCTGGTGGTGTTAACTGATCTGCCACAGTCCAGCAAACACAGGACTGCTGCTGCTGCTGGAAGATCATATGGAAGGGCTGATGCTGTGCAGGGGAAGGGAACAGCCCCCGAGGAGTCCTAAACCCTGCAGCTGGTACCTGATTTGGACCACCTTCATCTAACCAGTTTGTCTGTCCTGTGCAAATTAAAAAAGCCTCTTGCAGGTTTTCTGTTGTAAACTGAGGACCCGAGCATCCGGAACACAGTTCATACTTCCATTATCTTTAAAAATCTAAGTTATAAGATTTGCAGCTGTAAAAATACTGGATCCAAAAGGCAGAAAAATCCTATTCCCAGGAGACTTTACAGAGTACTCCACCTGATGTTCTCCCTCAGGTGTCCGGGAGTAGTCACAGAAAGAATTGCAGGCTTAAGTAGAGGTAGAAGGATGGAAAGCCTCTTCTTAAGTAATGTATCTAAGAGATTATTGAGATTTATGGGGAAGCTAGTAACTAGGTTCTCTCATGAGTATGTTGTTACAGAGCTTTGAGACTGGATTTAAAGTGCTGATGTGAAAGTATTTCAAAGTGAAAAGAAATTTCAACACGTGCAATTAGTCATTGAAGCCTAGGCATATAAAGTATCTTTATTCTTTACAACTGAAGTACGGGCGAAAATGAATACTCACATCAGCGTGGTGATGGAAAGGATTCAAGCCCAGACTCTTCCAGTAAGAGGCTGTGTCAAGCTCAATCTTGTATTTCCCTGTTACAAATTGTTCTTTAGTTGTGAGCTGATGGAGCTCTCCGTTGTCATGGGTTTGTCTGTGTGATGGCAGAAGAATGCACTTTTATATTTTGGTTAAAAGCCCGAGAAAAATGTAGTTCTTGGCAATTGAACTTGAGTGATGTTGTGTAGCTTAAGTAATATGATGAATACTTCTACTGATCTGGAATGGCTTACGTCCATCTGTATTATGGATACTTCAGAGCTTCTCTTGGCATTTGCTACTTCCACGATCGCCACAACGGATGGCTGCCTGCCATGTCACTGCTCTGCATGGTTTGGGGGTGAGCCAAAAGCTGGGGTTATTGTTCATAGACTCTTGGCAGAGTCTTGGAGTTAATTAAATTAACCCACTCAGAGGGAATACTTCACCACTGCTGTAAGCAATGTGGAAGCTCTATGCTACACTTACTGCACAAGTGAGTAAGGTCAACTATCCCGATTTTTCCATAGTTTTCTTTCTTGTTTAAATGTATTGAGTTGTTTTATCAGCATGAATAATTTTTACAGTTGGCTATTTGAAATTTGAGATCTGCTGTTTGAAATGACTGTAGGCCAGCCAGCAGTGTAGCCTTGTGGAATTCCCTCTTGTCTGTATCGATCAGTTCATTTTCCATCCTCAGCAAACAGATGGTTTTGTTTGATTTGAAGATGCTATCAGTGCTATCCAAGGCCATAGTACTGGCTTGAAACACTACACCTTTCAACACCAACCAATTTAGGGCTTGAGAACCAATACGGAATGCTGTCTTTCAAACACGTCTCTTGGTCGAAACCTATTTCTGTGAAATAAGTTATAGAATACTAGGTTTTTGACTGGGTAGGTTATCCGCAAATAACAGTGCTGCTAGTGTCTGATTTTAGTAGTCGCAAACCACTGTTTTGTGTTCTAGCTGCCAAAGCTTTTTCTGAATATATTTTATTCAGATTTCATGCAGAGAAAAATAAAGAATTGAATGCTTTTGATATCACTGTGCATTACTTAAGATTTGTGCTTTTATAACTATGAAGACATAGAACACCATTTGTGGCTTACAGGATGCTCTGTAGTCAGTTACCAGATTTTTTTTTTTTTATTCATTCATATGTCTCTCTTTTTCTTTGTTGTAGATTGATCATGGTTAGATAACTGTTCATTTCTCTAGTAATCTTTCTCCACTAAAACCAAACAGATTTTTAACTGAGAACAGTTGTTTCAGAATCTCTTGCTAACATTCAATTATTTACAAATAACAAGCCTGGAGAGGTTGATTTAGTATTATCACGCCTTTCACATACCTCATCTTAGGGTTACTTTGTTCTTTATTTCAAATGTTAAGTATGTTTCTAAGGCTTCCGTCAACATCCAGCTGTTCAGCAGAGTATCTTTATATAAAGCCTCCTCTAAGATCAGATTTGAAGATAAGTAAACTGAACACTCTCTTAATGGAAAATTTCACGTGTTTCCAGTGACACAATAGACATGAAGCTACCTTCTCACTTGAGGGGTGGGAGGCAATTTAAGTAGTACAATGTGAATAGATTGTTCTTCCCCACCTTGTACAAATACTTGTGGCCTTCACTTGGCCTTTCAAGGACACATATGAGAGCACTGTTGCTTCTGCCAGCCCACTGCTCTATGACACCAAAGAGCCACTTACAATTTTTCAGGGACTTTTCTAGAAACGCATCAGAGTCTGGGATCCCACTACAGAAATTCCTTCACTATGTCAGCTCTAGCCCTTAGGAGCCCTATCTCACTTTTTTTTTAGGTAGGATAGACTGTTAACAGACCTGGAAAGGTCTCAGGTGAGACTTTGCAACTATCTTGAGGAGAAGTGGGATGTTGAATAAAGAATGTTCATTCTGTGTACCCCCTAAGAATTTTTTCAATTTCATTTCAGATTATATTTGAGTAAAAATTGCTTTTGAGTTTTTAAAGTGTTACTATATACTAAAATTGAAAGCAATTTAAAAAAAAAAAGAAACAAAAAAAAAAATAAACATTACATTAGAAATTCTACGATTCTTTTTTTTTTTTAAGACATGACAATGTTTACATATCTGGGAGATTCTTTTTCTTATTTTATAGTAATTGCTTCTCCGTGGGGGAGGAGGTAAGAAAGCTTTATCCCCACATTTTCTCCTTTTTAGCTGATTCCTTTTTCTTGAACTAAAGACTATCGGATATGATGTGGTATATGTTCAGAACAGTCCTGTGCTTTCTCTTTAAAGCTGTGGTCTTGTATGAAATGAAAATCTATTTAGAAAGAAGGAAAATAGCCAGTAAAGGTAGGATTCTCAACCAGAGTCTTAGTTTCAAACAAACTAAAAGAGTCTGCTTGATTCTTCTGGTAACAATGCAGCAGTTCATTGCTGGGTACTAAAATGTAATATAATTCTTTGTAATGAAATTGAAGAGAAGCAATGATCGAATTAAAGGATAGTTTCTTTCTTATGCTCAGGGTAATTATAAAGCATTATAAAACCATTTTGGTAGTTGAAACTGTAGTACAGTTAAAAGGCAGTCTGCACCAAATTCATTCACTGGTATGTTATCTTTCCTCTGAGTAAAAAAGACATCTTTCTTTAGAGAATGTGAAACAGTTTTTTCAACTATTTGGCTTCTTCCCATTGCCTTTCCCTTCTTTCACTCAATATTTTGGTATGACTTACTTTGAATTTAACAGTTCCCAAGATCCGTCTGCAGCCTCTTTATATAACTTAACTGGAACATTTTGAGCTGGTCTTCCTTGGACTGAATCCAGAATTTTTATAAAAACAGGATGCCTGGGGTCAGCAGAGTCCTTCAGATAGGAAGAGAATTTGTATGTTGTAGGAAAGGTAAGCGATGGTGCATAATGAAGGAGTAAGGAAAATTATTCTTTAGATCTACAGAATATACCCAATTTTCCTCAAGATCACTGTGTACTGGGGAAAGGTAGCCTGAAGCTTTCTGGGGGCTGGGCACGGTGGAACCAGGGGGGCCGGTGCCCGGAGCTGTGGGGGGGAGCACTGAGCTCCGGGCAGGCACCGTGGCTCTGCGCGAGAACATGTTTCTGCTTTCTCTTTGGCATGGCTTAGCTACCCGTCATCTCCAGCATGAAGTTGTAACTCAGTTGTGACCTCAACGGGAAGTAATTAAATCATCAAAGGTAGTAGGAATGTTTAAAAATCTGGCAACTCTTCCTCTGTATTTTGGAGTGTCAGTCTGAGCATGGCTTTCTGGATTTGTGAGCCTCTGATGTCTGGTTGCCATAGAGTTATCTTAATTCTGCTGTAGGCTTGGTAGCCACCACATGCAGATTCCTAGTGCTATGTTGGATCAGATTTGTCAGCCCCTGGCAGCTATGCAGGGATAGAAGAGGAAAACCTTCCTTCAAAGATGAGGTGGTTGTAGTTTCACTCCCAACAGGTTCAACACAAGCAGTGGTTATGCCCTAGTGTTTTACCTGTTCCAAGGTAGAGTTGAATCAGGGCTTTGACTTTCCATTACCTGATTCTGTATATGAAAAGTGAGAAAATTAGAGCATTGTGGAAGGTGCTAAGCGGGGATGATCTCAAAATAGCAATCATTGGTCTTCATTTAGTCATTGTAAGGTGAATCAAGATGTAGATGTTAAAAACTAAGAGCCCTCTCTTACATCCTCTCTTACAGTCTGTGATGTGCTGAATATTGCACCTCTACGAGCCCTGCCCTACATCAGACCAATGTATCAGCATGTGCCTGTGCCACCCGTGTGCCCTGGCTCCTCAGGTTCTCTTTCTGGAACACAGGGGCTCCTCACTACTCTATCTTTTGAGTCATTGGCTATGGGGACTCTAATGCCACCACCTGTTTTCCTGGGTTTTACACCCTGGGAGCTCAATGAAAGTCTGCTTCCTCACAAAGGTTGGTCAGGTATTTGTTTTCCCCAAAATCAGCTTGAGAGGAAGGATGAGTAGGGATGGGGGGAGAGAGATGAGTCTGTTCTAGGAGAATTTCAGGCTGAAGCATCTGTGTCTCTAGCTCACTTTGCTGAAATAAATGAGCCCTCTGGAAGTGGGATCCTGACTTTGGCTCTGTTCTTTGCTTGCGTTAATGAGTGCTGAGGTCTCTTCTTGCTTGCATGGGATAGAGCTGCATCAGTAAGGGGGAGGACTAGAAAAGGCCTTCCTCCAGCATGGATTTAATTATGGAAACGAAATCCTTCACAACAGGAGCTTGTTCATTGGGTTATAAGGGTTATTAGTTACTTGTCAACAGGCCCAAGGCTTCTGTGTAGCGAAAATATTTTTTTTTTCCTTTCTTGTCTTAAATTGTTTGTCGTGTAGTCACTGAGTCTAACAACAAGTGCTGCTTCTCTAACCATAAAGCCCTCTCACTAATCACTAGAGAAGGAGAAAGAAGGACCAGAAAAAGAGCAGTAGGAGAGAACTACATTCAATGCATACTGTAAAATCAAAATAATTGCAATAAAATGGAATATTCTAATTTTTTACTTACACTAAATAAAGTATTAAAAAAAAAAAAAAGGCTGGGACTACATCAGTATGAAGGACCTCAATCCTGAAACACTTACCAGTGGTGCAGCTTCGGAGAAAAATGCCAGGCCAGCTAAGAAAACAAGAAATACAAAATGAAAAGCCATTTTGCCTATCACTAGGAAGTCTCAGTGTCAGCAAGTAGAAACTGGTAGGATCTGTGATTTTTATATCAAGGCCTCTAAACTGAGGCTACTTATCAGAAAACCCGTATGACTTTCAACATGCCAATTCATACTATTTACTTAGCAAACAATGAGAAAATAAGTAACCCATACAAACATGAACCTTGTCTGCAAAAATAAGTTTTTTCTGTCGTTGCCTGTGGAAATATTGTGAATATTGCCCAGTCTTGGAAACAATGTCTCTTCTGTTTTATTTTTGTTGAGAATAGTGCTGTGTAGATTTCATATAGTTGAAAGAAACACAAATTTCTGGTCAACTCTGCGATTTCAGTTTCAGTGAGAATTTGTCTATGCTTATGGCTTGGCTTAATTTACTCACTTATATTTATCTATTAAAGAGATTTCTCTCCATGGTGGCTTTCTCCCCACCTCTGATAAAAGGTAAGTGCATAATGTGTGGGCTATCTAGTTATTTTATGCATTCCCCTGAAGGAAAACCATGTTAACTGCTGGTTTCCAGCATGATAACCAGATACCTACATACCAATTTCTGAAGCACAGTTAAACAGTGTTTTAAGTTCTATCATTTTACTTGTCCCTTAGGTTCAGTACAAGTTCAGGACTTTCCCTGTACAACTGCAAGTCAGCTCCCACTGGAAGCATCTGCTTCGTTTTAGGGAAATGTTACTTCTTGAAATTAAACTTTGTCTTTCTGATCTTTGGTTAGACACATGTACGTACACTCCCTTACTAGGTTTATCCTGTCATCAGATGAATGTTTACATATGGAGTAGTTTATTGATTTGGTGTTTTTTCTTAATGACTACACCTGTATGAACATATTTATGTGCTATTTGAGGGCTGGGCATAGCTCACTGCAAATCTGGTTTTCAAGCTTCAGGAACAGCAGAATCCTATGAAATCTGCATGCTTTAAGATGGGTGCTGTTTTAAAACTATTTGCACTGCTTACAAAAGTTGTGTAACTATGGTAGTGTCCAGAAATCAGGGAAAAAAGTGACCAAATAGTGAAATGTTAAAGCCAAGCTTTTGTGAATTCACTTGGTATGCAGTCATCCCAGCAGGCTCTGGGTGTAGAGATAAACTCCAAGGTCAGTGGCAGATGAGTGCTGGTGGTTTCTGAATGGCATGATTCACTAACTATCTCTGTAGTTGCTGTAATCCCATTAAAAAACAATTCCTCTGCTTTAGGATATTTTAAACACAATAGACCATCAGTCTACAGAAGTCACTGCTAAAGCCCTCAAAGTGTTTGGTCAGTTTATCAACAACATTATTTGAATCACAGTCACCCCACAGCTTACCTTTTCCTATTCCTAAAAATGTGAAGAGAATATTAAGATGATGTTTCTATTTTAGGACTTTTAAAAAAATGATGGTTAGAGGTTTGACTTCTTATAGATTTAATTGGAATGCACCTGACTATGGTAGCCAGCTGGGTTAAAGACCAAAGTTGTTAAAAATGGTGCTAATTGAAGTTGCTTTGGAACTTCCTAGATTGATTGAGCAGGAAACTTTCCTCTTGAAATGACAAAGTGTTGAGGTTTTTCTGAAGTTTCAACTAAAGGTACATAGACTTTTTCAGCTCTGTGTATATATATTTCAACAGTCTTTCTGCATGGTTTGTTTTGCAGCTAGGTATTCAGAATTCCTCCTATTTACCCTCTGACCTAGTTGATAGTGGGACCTTCTCTTCTGTGTGTAAACTATGAGTAGCATGGATGACTTTCTTATTTTGAGTACGTGTGTTTGGTCACGTTTTTTAAGGTAGCACAGCTCTATGACTTTCTTACTTTGAGCCAGTGCATTTGGTGAGACTTTAAGGTAGTGGAGGAAGATAACAGGACCAAATCAAGTGCCATGCCATGCATGTTATCTAGATGTCTTTTGTACTCGAACGCAAAGCATGACACCTTAGAACACAATAAAACTTCACCAATAGAATCAAAACTGTTTTAAAGAAGTAACATTTTATTGACTTGTCTGAAGTTTGCCAGGTTACAAAATGGAAAATAAACTAATGTAGCAAAACATTATGCATTAGCAGTAGGAAAAAACCTTCCTCCTAAAAGCCTAAGTAGTTCTAGCGGAGGAGGGTATTTCTATAACGACAGTACATGTTTATTCCTGGGGATCACTGACAACAGCAGTGGTTGAATAAGAGAAAGGACTGAGGAGAGCGGCAATGGTATAGTGGCGGTGACCAGAATCATTAGCAGTGAACACCACCTAGAAAAGAGAAAACTTGTGATCATGATGAACAACATACGTACAAAACTACCTTATAAAGAATTAAGAAGCACATGCCATTTTCCCGGCTGAATACTTTGCCAGTTCTGGCCAGTCAAGGATTTTACCATTTAGAAGGGTAATGCTCCTCGATATTGTGTGATGCTCACTGAAGACTGAGAAATTGGTGAGATTTGGACCAAGGTCCACAGAGAGCCTCAGCTGCAGCGAAGCTAGGTGGAGATACCTACACCCGAGTCAGGCAAACTAGTTTGTGTTGTGGAATGGAGGATGAGGGGGTCATATCTCAAACAACCAGTAAGACAGACAAAGGGGTGAAATCCCATCAAGTGAACTTAAATACAACCTCTGTGTGAGGTGTCCAAGCAAGGTAGGCAGTTGGAGCCCAAATCTGCTTTCTGTACTTCAGTGCCTCACCTCTGTTTTTAACACAACTGGTGATGGGTCAGTTCATACCTTAAGAACCAAGTGGCTAGACTTGCCAGGACAAGGAGAGACCCTTGCTGCTCTCCAACTCAGCCCCTGGAACTTGGGACACCCAGTTCCCAGGAAAGTGTCGTCATCTGGGTTAAGGTCCCACATTCTTTGGCTCTCTTCAGGCAAACCATTTTCTGAACTATGACGTACTCTGTACAAGAGGACTAGAGAGTTCCTTCCTACATCCCAGTCCTGCTGGAGTCGAAGCTGCTGGGACGTGAGGACTGTAGGCTTCAGTTACCTCGTACACAGACACTCATTGAACTCAGTCCACTTCCCAGGCTAATTTGTTGACCTGTAGGCTATTAAATCAAAGCAAAGCTTCTTCAACAGCCTAGCTGGAACAGTATCAACCAGGCACTTTTAAGCACCTTTTGAGGTGAAGCCCTTCCATAGGGCCCAGCAACTTTCAGACATTCAAATGGTTAGGGGATATTTTTGAGGATTGTTTATTTGACCTAAATGACCCAAGCCCCAGCTCAGACTTTTACGGACCTGGCCCTCAGTCCTTTTTTTTTTAATCTTCCACAGGACTTCATAAACTTGTGATGTAAAATATTCTACAACATAACCTGTAGCCATTCCAGACTACTTAATTTGAGGAAACTTAATGACAGAAGAATTTAAACATTTAATGACTGAAGAATTTAAACATTTTTTTTGAAGTGCTAAATAAATGTAATAGAATAGAGCACTCAATAAATCACCGTAGGGCTGAAAGCAAAGAGAGGCACAAGACATGATTATATTGCTGGCTTGCTTATGAAATTTGAGCATTGATGAAACAACGAACTTTTCCTTTCCCACTATGGTTATTTCTTTATATTTTCATGCTTTTTTTTTTTGTTCTTTTTAATTGCATATTTCAATAATGAGCATATTTTTTTTTTTTTAAAAAAAAAGGCATATCAGAAAGAATTGCTTTTTTTGCTTTTTCCTCTAATTACAAGTCATACTAGAATTCAGGGATTTTCAGGTGACTGATACAGAGGAAACAACTCTGATTAAAGAATAACTTAATTCCTATAAAATTAGGGTTTCCAAATCCCTATGTTCCTTCAGCAACAATAAAAGCAGATTGTTTTGTTGTTTTTTGTTTGTTTGTTTATTTTGTTTTTGTTTTTGTTTTTTTGTTGTTGTTTTGCTTTGTTTTTTTGTTTTTGTTTTGTTTTGTTTTTTTTCTTGTTTTATAAACACTATGTACTTCTGAATAATGTAGCTCTTTTTGAACAAAGCTCCCTACTGGTCTGAATAGGTGAATAGGCACAGCTCCACTCTGGAAGAGCTGTGTCCGTATTTGCAGGGAAGTTGGCTGCTTCCTTTGGCTTAGCTGGCTATGTACTGCCTTTATTTGCCCAGTGTTATGTGGCAGTGAACCATTTCACTGATTGATGCTGCTTGTTCAGTATTAAAGGACTGTATTTATTCTTTCCAACGGATGCCACTACACAGTATACAGGTTGTTAGGTATGTTTGCAAATACTCACATCAGCATATTCATGGAATGGAGAAAGGCCAAGTCCCTTCCAGTAAGAGCTGGTGTCAAACTCAACCCTGTATATTCCTTCTACAAACTGTTCTTCTGTTGTGAGCTCATGGATCTCCCCATACTCTGTGGTTTTCCTGTGATGGTAAAATATCTACATAAATATTTTATACTGTCGTTTGGACATTAAACAGAAACAGTCAATGTGGAGTATTAAATAACACAGGTGCTGCACAACCAAATTCTACATTGAATGATTTCTAACCATCTGAAATAATTCCCTCCTACATAGTGTATGTTTCCATATTGCAGAGTCTGTCCTTGCTACCAACTCATCCATATACATCACAAATTAAAGCTGGCTGGCTTTCTTGGTCATTTCTGTTGCTACAGCAGGGACTATATAGTTAAGGCCCCGCTCTTAATATCATGTTTAACATGTACCAAGTGCCCTCTGGAGACAAATGTTAGTGGCTTAGGAAAAAGAATGTCATGATGAAAGGCAAGATGCCAAATCTCAATTTATACTTAAAGAGAGAAAAGAGATTTTAGTGGAAAATTATCTTGTTCTCTAGTTATTAGCACTGAGGCTATAGGTTTTACCCCAATACACTGATTTAGTTTTATGTGACCCTGAGTGGTAGTGTCTTTGAAAAGCAATTTAGCATCACAAGATTTTATTAATTTGAATTACAATGCCTTGGTCAAAGAGCAGGGTCCTCTTCCTCTGGGTGCCATATAAATGAGCAATAGGAATTCCCAGCTCAGAGAAATTATGCACTCAGCTTGTAACAGAAAACTGTGTGTGAAAAAAGTCCAGAAGCAAGAAGGAAATATAACTGATGTTATATCCTATTTGTTTGAAAAGGAACAAGCTTTGTATGACACTGTTTAAGTATTTACATACTTAGCTCCTAAATCCCATTTATCTCTTTTCCTTCCTTTTATTTTATTTCTGATTTATTTTCCAGGTTGGGATTTTGATTTTTTTTTTTTCCTGCTGAAAATATTTGTTTGATATGTATAGCACTTCATAATCATATGATATAGTTGAAGGAAAAAGGAAGAAAGCCTTGACTTGGACAAATGGAACTTTCCTGTATTATGGCAAGGAGTAGCTGTCTAGGCAGAAAACAGGAAAGCTTGAGGAGGAAGAGAGGAAGGGGAGAAAGCAGTGACACACTTATCAGAGACAGAATCAATTTTGCTATTGCAGATTTTCTTTCCCAGCTGCTTCTCCCTCCATCTCATTTGTCGTCTTTGGTTAATGGTGGTGAATTACAAAAGTCTGAATGCTAGAGCTTTTGCTTAGATTAAGAAGTAACAGGACTGATAATCGCATGCTAATTTTCAAATTTTCTTATATTTCAAGTTTAACACTTTGAAGACTGACAAAAGTCTCACTGGACCAATACAAGTGAAATCAACTGAGTAGAGCAAACATGCAGAGAATCCAAGCCCTGTTTGAAACATGGCTCACAGGCATTTTTTGTACACATCTGTTTTCTTTTGGGTTAATTAGTACTTCCTGACTTAACCTAGATTGCCTTAATAAAAGGCAACAGGTAAAAGGACGAAGAATTCACTGACAAGTGTCCTTGGAACAGTGAAACAGAATTGCTGAGATCCCACAAAAGTGTTCAGAGTGCAATTTATCAATTCACATACGCCTGCTTATATGTTGGATAGTCTAGACAAAATCCAATTAAAAGGAAAAATGGTGCCTGCCTCAAAATCCTTGTTCAGGTAAACAAATAAGTGTTAGTTTGAAAAAAAGGTGGGTGCAGCTTGAATGGTGCTTTCCCTAATGGGTGTTGACCCAGAGTTGCAGATGTTAACCATCCAGAACAGCTGGGAAACTGGAAACGAGTTGACTTGAAGATTTTCACCCACTACCAGCGGTTAATGGCACTTTCTTAATTTTAATTATTAAGTGGTAGTCAAGTGGTCTCACAGGTAAACCCTTCAGCATTACTGCTGCCACCAGACAGCCACCAGAACAGCATGTGATTCAGAACCTGAATAGGATTAGGACAAGGCAGAGGCTGCCCTGCATCCAGTCTTGGTAGCAAAATGCTACAGGTTGTTCCTTCTGAACAGCACTTGCGCCCCTGTCTGAGTAGGGGAATAAAAATAGTATGGTAGCTTATTCTTAATAGGATGTGGACTGCCAGCATCTGCTGTAAGATGGACACTTAAGTTGAAAAAGTTGTGCCTTTCCAAGAAAAAATTTGCAAACCACGTGTTAAGTTACCATGACTCCAGCCTAGACTGCAGTCCTGATCCTCTTTTTCACTGTCTGGGCCTTAGTTGTATATTGTGACCAGGTTATATCTATGCTGTCTGTGCAGTAACATTTATGAATGCTTGAGACACATACTCCACTGAGATAAACTGCACTCAGATGCAGACTGCTGAGGAAATATCTCAGGAACACAAATTATTATTTTGGGGTTAAAAAAAAAAAAAAAAGAGGAGGGTGGGGAACCACTTCAAATATGCTTCAGTCTTTTTTTTTATGATTTACAACCCAGGTTTCATGAGAACTATGTTTAGTGAACGCAACTCTTAGGAACTATGTGATAAAACCTAGATTTCCAAAAACGTGTGAGGAGTCAGAAGGTTGCAGCTAGTCATGGGAGGAGCTCGTATAGAACCTGAAATCACTTGCTTCCCAGATAGATCTCTGTGCCCTAAAGCCTTCCTCAAAGTGCATCTCAGCTCAAGTTATCTCTTCTTGCTTATTTTTGGCTAGACTAATTTTGAAATAAGCCTCATAATAGTCAGCTGTTGCTATGCTAACTTCCTCCTTGCCTTTTAAATAGTTTTACCCCAAATTCACCAGTTGCTAGGTACATTTGCTTAATTCCCTAAAATGTGTTAGCAAAGTAAAAGCAAACAAAAAGGTCAAAAACCCCCACTTTTATAGACATTTGTACAAAATGTAACTTTTCCATGTGGATCTGCTAGGTACTGTAACTTCAAAATATTATTAAACTTACACGAGTAGTTACAGATTATGTTCCTTGATTGCATTCAGATTTTTCATCTGGTTTAACAGAGAAACTCTGGTTTTCCCAAAAGAAAAAAAATGGCAATCATGTGTGAAAACCCAGTTCAAACAAGTGTCATTAGCTAAAAGTCAATGGTATTGCTGAAAGCAGCCTTGATTAAGATACAAGTCAAGCGAAAGATCGAAAGCTTTACCTGCAATAAAAATTGTTGTTTAATGTTCCTCCCCTGCCTTCCCCCAGTAAAATGCTTCTCACTTGACTAGGATTAATCTTCTCAGTTTATACTTAAGAATAAGTGATTTGATTTTCTCAGGGCTGTACTGACCTAAAGTATCAGCAGAGGTTGGCTAAGTGTGGGATTTGTCTCCTTGGGCTTGTTGAGAGCAGCATTGCAAACTGAACAAGAAAACACTGTTATGCCCCAAAAGTGAAGGCATTTAACACTGATGTTGCATGTATCTTACTCCTCTATAAACTGTATTTTGTATGACATGTTCAGGAGCACTTGATGAAACATTTGAAATAATCTGGATTTCCTAATAATGGCAGACATCATAAAGACAAGACATTATCCTTGTCTCTGCTTTCCTTGAAAGCAATGTGTCATTTTTTCACAGGGCTTCTCTGTTTGTTAAAGTATATAAATCCATTCTGAGAGTCATTTGTTCCTAGATTAACACTCAGAATTTGGGAGAGGAGGTGCTTGTTTATCCTTAATCTTGTTCCTTTTCCATGGGTAAGAGTATTTTTTGTTTTGAGTTTTATAAAAATAAATCCTTCAGATGGAGAGAAAGGTATCTTGGATTTTTTTTTTTTTTTCTGCAGCTTTTATGTAAATAATTCTATAAAAATCTTAGTAAAAGACAGTTGGATGCTCTGGTGGCTCGTGTCGATGCTTGTGCTTGTCATTCTGTGCTTGAATATCCTGCTGTTACTAGAGATTTCTCTTCTCTTAGTTAAAAATCTGATTCTATGAGTTGTTACAATGAAACATAAATGCCTGAATACTTCACCTATTTGAATTTTAGTAAATTGTATTCCTCTGTTACCCATACTTTTCCCACAGACTGAGGATAATAGTGTTATTACCTGCCTCTCAGTGATATTCTGAGGATGCTTTGCAAGTGTTAAGCTGTGATTCTAGCAAAAGCCATGCAGATCTATAGAAATGACTACAAACAAATGCTGAGATTGTGCTTCTGTGTTGTGTTACAATGGGACTCTAAAACTTTCTGGTCAAGGATTTTCTTCTTACCAACACCTTTGTTACACAGGAGAAAACAACTAATGCACTTATTATTTGTGTGTATACAGACAAAACAGAGAGGATTTTGTATGTGACTGCTGCAAATAAAGCTCTATATCCATTCTGTATGAAGATAGTAGGGTAGTCTGGATTACCTACAAAATTCTGGTAAGTAGGTTTATTTTTTTATTTTTTGTTTTTCTAGAAAGGAAAGATAGTATTGAAGCTAGGATAAAAATTATTAAACCTATTCCCTTACAAAAATAAGATGAGCATCTCAACATATTTTTGCCATTAGCGTGTATTTCAGTCGTGGATAAGTTCCAGTTGAATCTGATGGATTTTAAACCAGAGCTCACATGCTGTTAACAGTGATAGTGTGACACAGGCTAGAAAACGTACTACTTTTTTGATCAGAGCTTCCTTTTATTTCTCAGTTGTTTGCACAAGGCACCTCAAAATGACTCCATAAGACCGCATAACTTACCCAGTAGCGAAGTCCTGCCAGCTTCCATCTGCAGCCTTTTTAAAGACTTTAACAGCTACATTAGCTGCAGGACTTCCTCTGACTGCATCCAGCACTTTCACCATGAGAGGGCATTTGGAATCAACTGAGCCATGGGAAACCTTGGGAAAAGCGGGAGAGGTCGTATAGGAGCTGTTCACCAGCCCTGCAAAAACCTTCTTTCAAAGAAAAGATGGATTCTCATTGCAGAATTAATGTTGACTTAAAGGCAAGTTATTTGCCAAATTATATTCAAAGCTAGTTATCAAACATCTATTTCTTAAAGCAGAGTATCCTAGAGCTTTATACTGATAACATTATTACATGCACACACACAGAGATTACTTGATTTAGAGTTGCATATGGCCCTGGGGAAATGTTATAAAGTATACCTTTTTAATGAGGTCACAAATAAGAAAATAGTAAATTGTTTTAAGTGTAGACAGAGTATGTTAGCATAGGAAACCAACAGAGAAATACTTATGACATCCCTAGGGCTGAAATAATATTTATTTCTTAAGCTTCATTATACTATAAGGAATCCTTAGTCACACTTCTAAAATATTTTTTTTAGTGCTTTAGAGAAGTACTTGTTTGGTGAAAAAGGTAAAGCTACTTCTATATTGAAGATACGGGATGTGAGTCACAAACTGCCAATCATAGACAGAAATAAAAGGTCACAACTCCTAGATCCCTGACCCTTTCACAATATCCTAAAATAGATGGGTAAATGGCAGAAAAGAAGTTCTAAGAATTCTGAAGAAGCTACTTTAAAAATGGTAGTAAAATAACACTACAGCAAAGCCTAATGGTTACAGAATTTCATGGATGAGGAGGATGCTAGTCATCTAGAAAACCTAGATTATCATTCTCATAATGATTGAATTTGAATAAAAAGACACTCACCAGTGGTGCAGCTTCAGAGAAAAATACCAGTCCAGCTAAGAAAACAAAGAGCACAGAGTGAAAGGCCATTCTGTTTGCTGTTAGTGAGCCTTGGTGCCAGCAGCTAGGAGCTGAGGGGATTTGGGATTTTATAGCCAATCCGACAACAAAACAGGCTGCTTATTGGGTGCCCATATGACTCCAAATCTGCTGATTCTGATTATTTGCTTAGTAAACAGTCCAATCCTAGAGTCAGTCCATGAATAGCACTGCCATTGAAGTCAATGGAAGGACTGCAGAATCACTAGAGCAAAGAGAATAAGTAACGGACACAAACATGACCCTTGCCTGGGGAGATTAGACTCATAGAAAGCCCTCCACAAAGTAATGAAAATGACCTTTGTTTGCCCAGAAATCCAACCAGTTCTAGGAGATCTTCTTTACCTTGCCCTCAGGTTGTGCACGATAATGACCCAATGCTTTCTCTGTGCCTACTCCATGTTTCTTCTCAATGTATTCAGTGCTTTCCGAAGACCAGTTCCCATATATAGATGCAGACTCTGTATGTGGGTGATG
The DNA here is from genome assembly GCF_018691265.1 of Tyto alba. Lineage (NCBI taxonomy): Eukaryota > Metazoa > Chordata > Aves > Strigiformes > Tytonidae > Tyto > Tyto alba. Next base: position 4,365,459 of record NW_024881301.1, read on the forward strand.
GAGTTCATTGTCTGCCTCCAACAGTGCTAATGGTCCATGCTGGGAGACAGATTCCCAAGCAGTTTCCTTGCTTGTTGAAAAGGAGCAGTGTTTCTTTTTGAAACCCAATTTAGATAGGTTCTGACAACATATGCGTCTCACCAGAAGTTCCTAAGGATTCATCTTGCCTAATCTTCAGGTAGACACTGAGGTTTCCTCCTGGTCACTGGGAAGAGACCTGAAGAGATTTGTCTCCTTGGGAAGATAATGGGTTCAGAAAAGTGAAATAAGTCCTCTGTTGCTCCACGTACCCCAGCAGGAACCAAGGCAACTAGCATGGATTGGTAGGTTATCTTGACACCTAGCTAACATTCTAGTTGCTAAACTCTTACTATGTTGGAAATCTTATTGTTATGCTCTGAAATGTACATTTAGGTAAGAGGTTTTTCAGGGGTGAACTCAGCCCCAACCTAAGTTGGGAGAAGATGTCAGCTGGGGGAGTAGGCATGGTGTAGCTGGGTTTCTCCTGCTGTGTCACATAAAAGTTGTCCATACTGTACCCTGTGCTAGTTGAGAGACAAAGAAACAGCCCTGTGTGGCATTTCCTTCTCCCCGTGTCCTAAACAACCCTGAGTCTACACTTCTGCTCTCAGGAGCCAGCACACTTAGTTTTTACTGATTTCACAATATTCTAACAAAATGCAATTTTGCCTCTTAGTTTGAATAGGATTGTGATGAAGGTCTTAGAGAGAAGTCATGGATGGTATACTCCCAAGGCTTTCATGCCTCAGGCTGCTTTATGCAGTTGTTCTTTTTAGGTAAAGTCGGGTTTTGAAAAAATCTATATTACAGTAATCTCCTGAACTGGGATCAAAGAGCTCTTTGTACTCACAGCAAAGCAGGCTGATATGTAGGTAGCATTCTACACTCACTTTGCATGCATGTAAAAGTCAATGCAAGGTGCCCAGCGGTAACAAATCATACTGCAATCTAATGCCTGTGGGTTGTATTGTAAAGGCAAATACTGCTCTTAGATCTGTGCATCAATGCTTTACTTCATTGTTTTGGTCTTGTTTATAAATATTTCTCTGGAACAGTAAAGCTTTGTCTATCAGGAAGAGAAATTATCTGTATTCTAGTGCAAGTAGGCTGTCTTGTCATTTGCTATCAGCTGCTCTGCAAGGAAATGATACCAAGGAGCTAATGATATAGGCACCTGCCTGCATGTGAAATTGTCCTCCTATGGGAGAGTGACTTCAAAAAAGAATTATTTTTCCTAGGTTTTCGTGCAAGGTAGCACTCTCTGAAAAAACATGTATACAGGAACAGTACTTTCCAGCTGTCCATATTATCTATTTTACTTTCCTATTTTATAACACTGACCTTTTGGCAGCAGCTGAGTTTTAAAGTGAATAAGGAGCATGGAAAATTCTAACCCCCAAACATGATTTTTTTTTCCTTGTCTTTCATTTGTTGTTTTTTTTTTTTTTTTTTCAACTCCTGCCATCCCATACGTAGCCCAGTTAGGGATCCTCGGACTATTAGCAGGGGCACTATACTGAAGAGAAATGAGACTTTGTGTGTTTGCAAATCTTTATTCACACATTTTGCAGATAACTAGATTATTTCTGTAAATTCTAAAATACAGTAGACTTGGTGAGAAAGTAAAAAAAGAAGTCTTCATTATTTCTCTGATCTGGAAGGCCATGGAATGTCTAGAATTTGTACCGAATTCTATTAAAATCCCATTAGAACCTAATTTAAAATTACTATAACTTAGTGAAATCAATCCTAGGTAGATCTTCCTCGTTCCATTGTCACCCTCAACCTATTAGCACAAGATACTTATGCATTCTATAAAATGGCTGGGGAAGCTCAGAAATTTGGAATAGTGGGCTGAGAAGAATGATTTTCTCTTGGTAGGGAATCAAAATATGTGACTGTGGCAGGAAATAGGAGAAAGGGGATGGGAAACTGCTGAGCATCCAAAAAGTGCTGATTGACTGTTGTTTGTCTGTTGTTGTTAAACCTTTCCTGTGCAATGGGAGTCTGCAGATTATAAACTGAATAACCTATCCCAGATAAAAAACTATGGAAAAGTGAAATGGCAAGGGGCTGAACACTGAGGAGAAAGTGGGGCTGAGAAGGTCTAGGCCTTCTGAGGGAGTAGGGAAGCTCCCATGAAGAGCAGGAAACAGGGAAGCTCGCAGAGACTGCTAGTGGGGTACACGTGCCAAAAAACGTGGTGCAGCCCAGAACCTTAGCACAGACCAATAGCATAAAAGCCCATCTGTAAGAAAAGAGTAAACAGCCACTGAAAACTCCTCAGAAAGAGATATTTAGGAATCCTGCTAGGGTTACATAACTAATACAGAGATAGCGTAAGGCTCTCTGGGGGCTAGGTGACACACATAGCCCAGAAGAAGGGGTGATCACCCAACACACAGGGTGACCGGGGGGCTGGGGAAGAGAATGGCAGAGTCCCTGGTGTGCACAGCAACCTCAGTCTTAGGGAAGCCAAGAAGCATGAGACCCTCAGTTATGGGAAAAAATTAGATAATCCTCAAATATGTAAATGCTTTAAGGCTTATCTGAATTCCAAATCAGTTGAAGTTCATCTCTGAAGAATTAGAATTAATGCTCACTTTTAATGAAAGCATGTTCCCTGCTTGGAAGCATTACAGTGTTCAGCTCAAGAACAAACATGCCCCGCTAATACTCTTGTTTATGTCAAGGATTTTTCCAACTGTGCTACAGTATTTTTTCTCTCTCTTCCATGTAGTCTCACACACTCATGCTTGTTTTACATAAGTAAGCTCCTTATTCTCTGCTCCATTCCATTCTATTTGATTTTATTTAGAGAGCCAACTGCTTCTATACAACGAAATGCTCAGACAGGCTGAAATATCTGACTTTGACCATAAAACCCTTTAAGCTTCTCCTGTGACATTGTAGTGAAAGGGGCTGATAGATGGTTAGCCATTCAGTAATCTGGATAGATTTCTCTAGCACATTCCAAAGAATTAACGATTTCCTGAGGTCTGAAAAAAATCCTTTCTATAGTATAGATACCTGAATGTGACACCTTCTTTCACTTTTCTGGAGTAACATTCCACAGGGACTTACAGGAAAAGATGTGAGTTTTACCTCTTGAAGTAGTTTGCCTGAATTTTCTGAACTAGAGTCAAGAACTCTGAGTTTTACTTCAGGTGTCTGCCACTGTGTTGCTGTGGCAGAGCTCTGGTACATCAGTGAGTGCTCAGTGCAGTACCTGCTGAAGCCAGTGAGCGACTTTTCTGTTGATTCCACTATTTGCTAATTATGTAATATTTTCCCTCTCTGCAAATCCAGGGATAATGCTTTTCTAATTAAAAAAATGTGCTCAGGGAGGTTCATGTTTGAGCTTGAGTTTCAATTTGTAAAGAATTGCATTAAAAAAATAGTGGCATTTCAGGTGTTTGTGCTGTGTGCATGTTTGTCAGCCTGCTGCCCATTTTGGTTTTCTGTGAGGAGTATGTCTGCATTTATAATTTTAATGACCATTCTCGGATTTCCTCATTCATAGGACTAACAGTGGCTATTTTAATAAGTAAGGAAACACTACTGATCTTAAACAATAAAATAAGAAGATCACCCTTATCTTGTATCCTATATCAAATGCAGTTAATTTGAAAATGAGGGAGTGTAAAGTGTTAACAAACAATTTAGGAGACAGATGGGTTGGGTTGGGCTTCAGTTATAAAATCACAGCCTTTGATCATTTCAAGGCTATATCTAAGGAGCATCCTGGGACATAGCCCAAAGTCCCCAGAAAAGAAACATCTAAATAGGTGACTGTTGCTTTGGGACATTTGTAATACAAGAATTTAACTGTCACCTGCTTATCAAAGCAGGATTTTGCTCTGAAGTGTTTAAACTCCAAGGTCACTGGCCACTGATCACTATGAGGTACTACTTCATTAGCTACCCCTATAGTTCCTGTGATCCCTCTAAAACAACCTTCAAATTTAATATTTATTCATGTCTACATACTAATCCATCAGTCTAGACAAGTGATTGCAAAAAAAACCCCATCCAGATCAATCTGTACACAAAGCTAACAATAAACCTTGTGCCAGCCCTGATGCCTCAACCTTTCCTATTGATGAAAGATGCTTGGAACTTGCTATGAAATCCATGTTTTCAAAGGTTTAGGTTAAAAATTTATTTTTTGTCTACATGATACAAATCTACAACATGATACAAATGTTTCTGATAGTAAAAAATATTATCAGAGGCCACTATTTTCATAGGGTCTTGGCCAGGCTCTTTTGGGAGTATATGACATTTTTTAAGGGAATCTCCATAATTTCTCAATTTATTCTCACTGGACTGCAGATGTCAAATGAATAAATAGATCAGACGTGACAATGAAAATTTTCGCCTAGCCATCTATTATAACCATTAAAAAGATTCTGTAGGGTTAAATTATAATCTTTTCTTAAGTTTTATATATATTTGCTAAAGCTATTGCAGCTATGTACTTTGCTCAGCATCTTGCTGTTCAAGATTGTAAAATGCTGTCTAAGGCACTTCATTCTGGTACCTGAATATAAACAGTTGTGTGGAAATGCCTGTTTTTCCAGCATGCAGGGCCACCTGGGTAGTCTCTTCAAAAGCTTCTTCAAATTTGCACAGGGCCAAATTAGCCATTGGTTAATGGCTAATCATCCTATAATGTCATTTAAATTACTCAATTCTTTCTTTAGTGGAGACCACTATATGTAGATCACCAGATGGACTCATCTGGATGCAGCTTGGGTACGAACTGTCGCGTTCGGAGTGCCCGCGAGTGCCTTTCCACTCTGTCGTGTGTCCTGGGCTGCCCAGCCCCTCTATCCCTCCCGCAGATCTGCCCCTCCCCGGAAAAAGATCCCCATCTGCCTGGAATAAAATCCACTGGGCATGCTATTGAGCGGGAAGCTACCAAGTTACGGTGACAGTCACGGGTCTATGCCTTTCTATTTATTAATTGAACCGGTGCCTGCTTCCTGCCAAAAGCTCTGAGGAAATGCTGCACTAATCATTTTATCTCATAAACAGTGATCCCGTATCTACCACAGGCTTCACCGAACTTCTGCAGCAGCTTCCAGGCACTATTACCAGTGTTGCTGATCTGGCAAAAACAAATGTGTACTGCATGGAAATGGTTCTGAGAGGAAACAACCTTGTGTCTTTTGAGGGATAGAAATAAAAAGGTATCTCAAAAGGGCAAGAACAGGGCAGATTATGTACGATACCGTAATAACATCCAGATTTCTTTTTTTTGTCTTTTGGGTCTTCCTCAACTTTTAAGAACAAGTATAAAGTATACTATAACATTTCAAGGAGAAAAACTGTTGAAGAAGGGCTAGACAATTCTACGCTGCAGAACCAGCAAGCAGTGTGATGCATAAGCAAAAGAAAAGAGTTAGTAGCTATTGTAGAGCAGCCACTGCTCTTAGACTAGCTTGCCTGAGCCAAAAGCTGTTGCTGGTTATACTTGTAGTAGCTGTGAAAGCTAACTCTGTGAGCAAGGCAGGAAATATGTGGTGAAGGCGTAGTATAAAAAATATGAGTAGCTCTGAGATTCCTAGTGTTTCTCACTACATTGCCAGTAAATCGAGCTAGTTTTGTACTATGTGAGACAACAACCACTTTGAAATGCTGTGGGCTACATGAATCTGTAGGCAGGCATGACTGGTATATTGTAATGGAAAACGTTTCTTGTGTATGTTTTCATGTATGTAAATACATAAACTCTCCAGTATGCATTTTGTATGAAGTGCTGTCTGCTTTACATAATTGTGAACACAGATTGTTCTTTAAATGGACAAACAGTGGGTACATCTGTATATTTTTTCCTGACTAAGCCCCTGTGGTTATAACCTCCTTTACCTACTGGCAGCCAAGTTGGGAGACTGAATTCTAATCATGTAAGTGGTATGTGCTCAGGCTTATAGGGTCAGGCTTGTGAATAGTTCAGTGCAACACTTGCTGAAGATAAAAATAACAGTATCTTTGCTCGCCATCTCTGAACTAGGTTCAGAATACCTCTTGTGCCACAAAAATAACATATACAGTGGCTTAGGCTTCAACTTAGCTGCATGTATGGCCGTTGTGCCACTGTTTTAGATCTACAAGCACAATTTTTATAAGACCTGATTTTATGTATGTATTTTATGTATGTATGTTATCCCTGCCCTGTGTCTATGCATGTTATTCCTGGGAAACATACAGCTTGTCTTTCTTGGTCTACATGCGCCACCGCATACCGTTGCTGAGAAACTGTTCAGTCATTGGACTTGTTCTGCATCCAGGGATGCTGTATCAATAACAGTAATGAAGCAGAGGCCTGCTGTGTGTTTAGGATAGACTCAAGCAGAACAGAAAATCCAGCAAAGCCTCTATGTGTCATGCAGTATGTAGTGTCCAGGGGTGAAACAGTAGCTGGCTTACAACAGCCGATCAGATCTCTGCTGTAGTTGGAAAAAAAAGCTGTATCCCTCGTACTCAAGGCACGGAGGTAGGAAGTTTGCGTTCCTGACTCTTAACAGCTTGTTTTACAAACCTGGAGTCCACATAGTGATTTTAAATATGGTGTGAAAAACCACTGTGCAAGTGGAGTGATCCACAGCTCTGGATAAGCATGGAGTTATTGGGGATTTATTCCCATTGCCCTCTGTCGTGGGATGTGGAGGTCTCAAGCAACTTTCTACAAAGACTCATGCAGCAGTTCAAGCTAGTAGCAGAGCTGTCAAAGGATCACTTGATGTTGGTTGGTTTACCTTTTGGGGCATTTTTTCCTCCAGAGACTCTGTATGTTTTTTTCAAATATCTGAGGAATTCAATGTTTCTTGACTAAAGCAAGCCAAGAAAATCTGGAATACTTAACAGTATGAACTGTGACGGTTGTACTGTCTCTTCTAGCAGAGCAGACCTCAGGGACCACTCCTGCCCCTCATCGCCCCGGAATTCATGCAGAGCTGATGTGGGGGCTGTCGGAGGCCTCCTGCCCAAAGGCATCTGCCAAGTAGTGCCCTCCCTGCTTGTCAGGCAGCACTACTGGCCCTTTGCTACTACAGGATGCAGTGCACAGCATCCCATGTCTTCCTGAAAATACATCACAGCCCATAATATTGGAGCTACTGGAAACCAGCTTAGGGAAATATGTACTTGTAAATTAAATTCATTTAATCCCCTTCATCTCTGTGATTTTCCCCTCTAAGCATGTTTTAAAGGAATTTTAATCCCCTTTCACGTAGGCCAGAGAAGGCACTGAGGCTAGCAGCTTGTCCACACCTAGTGGAATGGTTACCATGCTTTATGTTCACATAATGTCTTAACTAACTCTCAAGTGTGGCCAAATAGACAAGTCCTTAGGATCACTTGGATCCCACAAAATGCCTTGAAATGTCGGATTGAAATCCTTATCCACCCTTGCTAATTAACATTCTCCCCCAACAGAGGACAAAAATTTATGCACTCTGGACTATTTGCTTTATCCTGTTTTTCCTCACACAATTTAAAAGATTCTCTCTGTCCTCAGCATTAGACTTCTCTACACTATGGGCTACTACTTTGTACTGATGATTTCCCGTTAGGCTCCTGGTGACAGGGAAAGAGTAAATTTTAGCTTTTTCTTTAAAGATGATACTTGGCAAGTAGATGCTTTGAATAATGATGAAAGCAGCATAGCCTGAGATGAGCAAAACTAGCAAATAATTCCAGCCCATGACTATTATCTGGGGAATACTTAACTATAGACAGAAGTATAGATCTTTTATTAGTATCAGCTTGATGAGTCTATTGAAGTACCTCCACAAAGTACGAAAAGTGACATAAAAAGAGGAACTCATGCTAATTTTGCTCCTTCTTTGTACCTTTATGTGAGGAAGGTTGGAAATAGCAGGAAAAGTGTGTAATTGCTAGTCACATTCCTTTCTGTAGATTTGTCTTTTTTTTTTTTTAAAAAAAAAAAAAGAAAAAAAAGCCCAATGTTGGCATTGCAGAAGTTGGGAAAAACTCAGTGCATGAAAGCACTGAGATATACATGGCTTATAAGACTTTTTCCCCGCCTCTGCTTGAAATGGCATGCACAACTGCATGCTGCATACAGGCAGAGGTGTAATTGCTTTGAGAAACCACTCCCTGGGCTCTTTTGAAAGGCCAGAACTCCTCTGACTGTTCCTTTCACCCAGCCATCCCAAAATGTAGAGGTAGCAGAGTGCCCTGTTCTGCCCTTCGCATCACCTGCCTGTCAGCTCCTTCCCAAGGGGACCCTGCCCCGTGGCCCATGACAGGGCACACGGCGGTTGTGGAGCTCTGCAGCCCCCCTGGCTGGACCCATGCCACCACGGCTGGTTTGGCCTGGGAATAAATGGCTCCAGCAACCTGGAGCAGAGTCATGTTGTGGTACAAAGTGACTCTGTTGAACAGGGTTCACGGGTCTGACATAGGCAGGTCTTGGCTGCTCAATTTCAGAGCAAAATTTCACTGTAAAAATAAAAAAAAAAAAAAAAAAAAGCCATGTCCTTGGCTGAAGATAAACAAACCCGGCAAAGCAAAGTTAATCCTTTTAAAATGTAAATATTAATTTAAACTTTCATTTTAACAGCACCCTTGGGTCTGTTGCCCTTTGACAAGGATACCTCCCCTCTCTCATCTGCTGCTGGGCAGCACCGCTGGAATGGGAGCCCATCCCTTCCGCAGTATGGGGAACAAATTGCTCAAGGTGGGAGGAAGCTGTCATTGATGGAGTCTTGTCTCTGAGGATCATGACACATGCAAAGAAAATGGCATCTGTGCTGGACGATGGGGGAGGATCTGCTGATGGTTTGAATGACAAGCAAGGCATACAGTCTTACCAGCCACTCTGAGATGCGGCTGAACCTGGCTGTCAAGCAGCTTATAGCATGTCTTCTGACTGCCTGTCTGCCCCCAGAATCATAGCAATGTTACAAAAGATGATGGCTTGTCTGGCTGCTCCAGACTCTTTAGTTAGAAAGCACAGGAGAAGAAAAAAAATGTAAGAAGAAGCAGGAGAAAAAGGTAAGGAGATGGAAAAAAGGCTGCGATGTAAAGAGCTTGGTGGTAGGCACTAACACTTTTTGTGATGTTCATGAAAATAGCTGATCCTAGGAGAGGGCTGAGGTAGGCTGGCACTCTGTCGGGTGTAGAGTGTCTCTCAAAGATAGGACGGTGAAGGCCAGTGACTCTGGGTAGGGATCGCAGTAGGATAACGCCCTCCTGCACCATTCTCTGAGCATCTCTGTGACACTGTGGATATCCCCCAAAGGTGTGGTGACTGTTGTTTTCATCCATCAGCTGAGTAATTTCCAGTGCAGCAGTCTTGGCCACCGGTCCCTTCTTTCATGTTCCTCCTGCTTACAATATATGATCTTAATGCAGTTCGTGGATATATTCATTTGGATTAATCCTATGGTTTTTTTGTGAGTAAGGTTTGCTAATTCTTATAAACAATTTTATTTGCTCAGCTGAGCTGGACTTTGGGCAACTTGAAATTCAGGTCTCTGCATAATAGTGCTGAAAGGCACAATATAGCCAGTACCTGGAAAACCTGTTGTGCCTGACCAGAGAGGGACCTTTTCTCCTCTCTGCTCAGCAAAGAGAGGAATTTTAAGTCACTCTGGCTTTCCAGCCTCAGTTTGTAATTCTGTTGCTACGTGGCAGCAAAAGAGGATTATTGGATCACAGATCAACAGAAACCTGTATTTAGTGCTCTTGTGTAATTATACATTTCAGTTACTTATGTGAGAACTGATTTTTAGCTGCTGTGCTCCTACCCCACACTCACCCCTCCGCAGACCTGTTGTCCTCAGGGGCTGGTCGGGATCCTGAACAACTGGACCTTCCTTTCCACACTCAGGCTCTGCGCCCCAGGGTGACTCTGCCTACCAGGGTACTCTGAGGATCTCTGTTCCTGGGGGGCGGTGTCTCAGAAACTAAAGTCCTGCCATAGTCCTTCTGAAGGGTTTATTTTGGGCAAAAGCAGGAATGAGTATAAAAAAACAGTTTAGAGAGTTCAGATCTTTCAGGGGTCGCCCATTTTCTTCCTTCATTGAGAAACTCCTTGTTCCTTTTTCTCTTTTGCCAGCCAACACGGTTCCACTCCCTCAAACAGAAGTGGTCAAGCAGCTTCAGAAACTGGGGGAAGAAACAAACCTGAGTGGCCAAGGTAATTATGAAATGTTAAAGATAAAACTTCAGCAGAAATTGCTTAGAGTGGGGCTTGAGAGGGAGCCAGTGAAAAGGGCACACAGAAAATCAGGGACCAGCACAACTGGCTGGTGTCAGGGTTGTCGAGGATGCAGAAGAAAAGGGAGTCAGGGAAGATGTAATTTGTCAGCTGGGAGGAGGGGGTAGCTGTGCACAGCACATGCATTCACAGAAGCATGAAGAGCAAAGGCCTTCTCACATAGGAGAGCAGTCAAAAAAATTGGTGTAGATTATTTTAAGTAGAAAAGCTGCACCAAGGACAACCACGTGAGGAAGAGGAGACAGACTGGAGGGCAGAGTTGCATGTGAACCCATTCCTGGGACTGAGAGGGAGGAAGAAACATGGGCTGAACATTTAATAAGAGCAGCGAAGGGGAGGAGGAGAATTGCCTGGCTAAAATGGAAATGAAAGGTAGGACTGGCATGGAGGGATGTTGAGAATCAAGAGCTGCAAAAACAGCGGAAGGGAAGGATGTGTGGATGGAGAGAGGTAAACAAAAGGATACACTTTCAGGAGGTGATGGACACGGACTGTCATGCAAATAAAACACAAAACCAGAAAGCAGCAATGTACAGAAAAGCAGCTCTGTGGGCAGTTCAATATACCTGCTATCCAGGGGACTGGTATTTTCAATGTCTTTTATGCTTGAGTCTCCCAGGGAAGCAGAAGCTCAAGAAATAACAAGGCTGAAATAAAATTTTCTGGGGCAATCTCTATGCTTTAAACTGTAGCTGACATTAAAGATGTGCTACCCATGTGCCTGCTCAAGGCCTTTTGTTTGATGGACAACCTGCTTTACAGAGCCACTTACAAAGGAGACATTGTCTCTCTGGGGTGTTTTGTTTGTTTGTGTGGTTTTTTTTGTTGTTTGCTTTTCGTTTGTTTGGGTTTTTTTTTGGTTTGGTTTGGTTTGTTTTTTTGTTTGTGTTTGGTTTTGTTTTTTTTTTTTTTTTGGGGGGGGTGCGGTTTTCCAAATTTTAGAAGGAATGAATGCACACTGTCCTTTTTTTCTGAGGAGCTTGTGTAATTCTACTGTCACCCCACTCTGCCTTAGCTTTGCATGTAATTTCTCTCTGGAGGTAATTGTGCTATTTTCAAACAGGACACTGTGTCTGATGGGTTTCAGCTCAGCGGCCACACCAGGGTAGCTAGTGACTAGAGCAATGGGTCCAAAAATGGAACTCCTCTTGCTGGGATGTGCTAATTCATCCGATCAAACAGAAGGCCAACATTCACTTTGCAGTTCCTATCCTTGAATAGATTTTTCCTGTGTATGTTACGGGTCTCCTTCAGACTCGAAGAAAAGAATCAGTTTTGATTTCTCTTCATCTTTAGCATGTCGTTTTGTTTTGGCACAGCACCCTGGATGAGGACAGGAGATCAGGTCTCTTCTTTTCTTTCTTTCCCATGTGAATCCATCTGGATCTTAAGCTCTGAGACACTGTGGTTTGGGTTTTCAGTCTGAACAGGTAGCATGGACTTCATCAGGGCAGTGTCCAGGGACCACTCCAGAAGTAAAGGCCTGGGCGAACTTGCTGTGTGGGGATGGTGGAGAGCAGAGGCGTGAGCAGGCAGAGTGACCAGTGTGTACTTTGGAGGAGTGATATGCACAGCATCTGCTTCTGATTGCTGTCCCCATGAGCTGTCTGCTTTTGGAAGAGGTTTTATCTAAGATCAGGTAGAATTCTTCATCTGAAGTCATTCTGGAAGAAGAAAAAAAACCTTCTAAAATAGAGAGCATTCTCTTTTCACTCCTACAGATACCTACTGTTTTCATGATTAGTCATCTGTGGTCTAAACTCCATCTTTGACCAGAGTTATCAAAAACTAAATTCCTCGCACCCATGAAAACTAAATTACTAGGACTATGGCAGCATTGCTATTTGTCAGAATATTCAGTTATGACAGGGTGACTAATTTGTCCCCGACCTTGTAATTACATACATTTCCCTATATGACTGTTGTGATTAACACAGCAACTCCTGTTAGAATTACGCTTGCTTCTCATCCCAGGCTGAACTCTGCTCAGAAGGAAAATGAATTGTTGGGCCCTCTCGTGGTGCCCTTGCCTAGATGTTGAGGAAACTGCCAGCTGAACCCTGATGAAGCAAACATAATAGTGCCTTTGTGGCAAACAGGGTCTAGTCTTGACCCTAGGTCAAGTCTAGCCTCCTCTTAAGAGTCTTAGAGGATAGTGGGATGGAAAGCATGGACTATGAAAGAAAGAAGAACCAATAGAAGAAAAACAACTTTCTGTGGAAAATCTATGAACCAAGGAGAGAGAAAATGGGTGAAAAGTGTATTGTGTTGCATAGCACATAGCAAGGCTGTTAGCTTTCTGAGAGAGGGGACATCCTGTGCTATTTTGTGTAATTTTTTTCCGTAATCCCTTCTTAATTTTTGCTGTTAAAACAAACCACGCATCCATAATAGGTCTCTTTTTCTAAAGGTGTCGCTGATCAGTTGTTCCTTTTGACTTAGGTTGACAGTCATACAGAAACCACCACACAGCGAGCTGGGACGCTCCCCCCTTGCCCCGCCATATCTGGACTCAGCACCCGTACAAGCCCAGCACACTGGTAGCGCTGCCTCAGGTTACAACGTGCTAAATTGAGAGGAGGAAGAGTGAAGGACAGGGGGATGGAGAGGTGCTGCTACAAGCTTTGCTCCGGCATTACTCGATGATAAGACCAGCAGGGAAACTTACTGGCGCCTTTTGTTACCTGCGGTTCTATTAATCGGGTTGAGTATTTTCTTTTCGATACAAAACATGTCAAAACTTTTGGCAGAAAAATGCCGTAAGTGCTTCCCAAGGGACTCGTCCTTTGACAACAGAAAGGTGTTGGAATGCTGCCAGAGAACATCTTACTTAAGAGCTCTGAGAAAGCTGGAAAAAAAATCACCGTCACTCTTTGGCAGGGACTGGTCACCTGCACGGGAGGCGGCTGTACCGCGGTGCAGGGCCGCGCTCTTTATTGCCAGGGGCCTGAAGCCGCTTTGGCAGCCGCTCTGCTGCCCGCAGCCCGGTTTGGGGTTCGGGGTCCCGCCGTGCGACCCGGCCCCAACCCCAACCCACCCGCGGATCTGGGCGCGCGGGGGGCGCCGCGGGCACGCGCGGTCGCGTGCTGCCCCCTGGTGGCCTCAGCCCGCCGCCTCCCCCCGCTCCTCTTCGTTGTGTTTTTTTTTTTTTTTTTTTTTCCTCACCAATTTCGGGAAAATACTTTTTTTGTTTGTTTGTTTTTTTTTTTTTTTTTTTTTTTTTTTTTTGTTTTTGTTTTTTTTTTTTTTTTGTTTGTGTTTTTTTTTTTGTTTTTTGTTTTTGTCTCCGAGGCGGTGGGGCAGGGCCCGCCGCAGGCAGGCCAGGAAGAGAGCGTCGTGGTTTCCTACACAGAAGGAGCGATTTAATGATTCTGCTTCGAGAAATGCACTGCACCCTTGGTGCCTCGAGGGAGAGGTAGATGGTCAGCTGTTGGTAATAAAGATAATAAACCAATTCTTTTTCCAGTGACACCGGGGAAGATGCCCGCCATTCCTCTGTCACTGTGATTCAGAAGCTTATCTGGCAGCCAGAGCCAGCCTTAAAAAACTAAGAATCGTTCTGTCACCAAGGTAAATAAAGTAAAAAAAAAAAAAAAAAAGCAGATTTCCCCTCCCTTTGAAAGACTGGATTTCTTTCCAAACACCACTCCGCAAACAAACTTAATGAACCCAGACAGGTCAGATACTGTCAAACTCCAACTCCTCTAAACAAAAATGCACCGAGTCTGCTGGACGAGTAGGAGGCACAGTGGAGTATTTCAATTCCTGTTGATCCCTCAAGCTGGCTATAGAGCACAGCAGGGAAAGGTAGATGTGGGAGAGAAATAATGAGGGGTTATTTGAGGGGCAGGGCTTTTCAAAGGAGGCTCTCTCCAAAATGAAGCCCGGTGATACTAATTCTAGCTGCTAATGTATTTGTGGTAGAAATTCCTTCCCATGCAGCAAACATTTCTTGCAGTTTATTTCTCTCTAACACACAGCAGATAAGTTTGTCAACTCAGACTGAGTGGTATGTTCAGCACATTCTTCTCCAGAAACAATTTAAAAAATAACAGCTTCTCTCCTCCTTCTGCACCGTTACATATTGTGTCACATTGTCCTTTTCTGCTAATCCCAAACTTCAGATGATGCAGTAAATCAGATTTCAGGAGCCTAAAATTGTTTTTACAGCAGAACCTCACTGCTCTGGAGCTTTCTACCTCAAATTATTTTCTTGTTTCTCACAGCAGATCACATTGGGAATATTTCTGTTCCATTCATGTGCTTCAAAAGTATTGTTTTTGTTTTGTTGTAGGGCAAAATACTCCTCCTCAGTGAAAAACCTGAAGAGGATAGCTGAAAAATAAGTAAAGACACTCTGGGACAGCACCGTGTTCTGCTCTTCCTTTTAATTTTTGCACTGTGGGTTTAGTGTCCCAGCTGTGTCCACTCCCAACTTCTTGCTGGCAGAGCAATGAGAGAAGCAGAAAATGTCTTGACACTATGCAAGCACTGTTCAGCAATAACAAGTGCATCCCTGTGTTATCAACACCAACACTGTTTTGGTCACAAATCCAAAACATAGCACCCTAGGAGCTATTAACTCTATCCCAGCCAAAACCAGTACGGTGGGATGCCAGCCTGCACTAGAAGATACCAGTGCGATTTGTAGGAAGGGCATCACAATAAAACAGTGAGAACTTTGGTAAATTCTACACTGAAATATCTCTTACAAGTGGGTTAGTGAGGGCCTTGTATGCTCAGGATTTTTTAGCAGAACTTTTGCTTAAATATCTCCTTTAAAAGACTTCCCTGATCCTTGAACAGCTAATTATACTCCTATACAGACCTGGATTAGTTTATGAGTGCAGTTTTACTGTGGTTACTTTTCCAGCTCCTAATACTGTGTTTTGCTCAACAGGTGCAAGATATTTATGTCTTCTTTTAATTTTAAACCAAATTGCAGGAATTGTCTTGGATTTCAAAGGAGGACAACTCAACAGGAAGGGGTGAGGATTTAAAGACAGCTTTTTTTTTTTTTTTTTCCCCTATGTGTTTTTTTAAAAAAAAAATATTCTGAATGTCTCACAAGTATTTTGAACTAATCTTATGAAGTAGCATGAGCAAAGTGAGACAGAAAATTTAGCAGAGTTTATAATGGCCGTTGTCTTTACTCAAGTTGTAAGGGAAGTTTTCACATGGGAGAAGACCTGTGTTCAGTTCCATCCACCCTTTCTTTGGTAAGAGCATCCTAACAGCTTCAAGGATGCTGTAAGGTCACTCTGCTTGGACTTGTTTCACATGGTATCAAATATTTAAATTCTCATTAGTTTGAAGAGCAGCGGTGTGAGAATGATCCTCCACCCCTTGTTCAGGACATGTCCTTGAGCTCTGCTCCAGCTGTTTACCTGCTGTAGTCTGGAATTCATCTGCCTCAGTTGTCAGCCATTTATCCACAGCTCAACTACCAACTAATTCCACTAGCACCTCACCCTTCTCCTGCTGGGGATGGGGTATCTGGGAGCAGCTGTGGGACACAGGATGGTGGCAGACACTGTCTCGGTGGCAGTGACGTGGCCCTGGGCTGGGTACCAGGGGCAGGGCTGTGATAGCCTCCCTGGGCAACCCCCAGCCTGGCTGGTTGCCTTCGCTGCCTTCTCCTGCCACCCACGCTGGTCAAGCTGGTGCTTTCCTTGCTTGCCTTGATTTCTTCCCCTCATGAAAAACTTCTAGCGTTGCCTCTCTAATGAAGCTGGCTGCTTTGGGAGGCTGGTTTCAAGGCTGGCCTGAGGGAGACCCTTCAGTTGCTACCAGCACTGTCCTCTCAAACTCCTGCGCTCCCCCAGGGTTTAAACTTTAGCCATGCTCCAAAGATCTTGGATAATCATAAGCCAGGGAATCAATCCAGTTTGTTGCTTAATCACTGGGAGGTGATATCTCATCCCTGAGTTTTATTTGCTGGAGATAACAGATCTAAGAGAAATACTCTGATGAAACATAGGAATTGTAGGTCAGAAACCAGCATGGAGCTGAGTCGGGAGGGCTATAAACCCTCCTGCCCCCAGCGCTCTGCAGAACAAACTGCCATGCAGTTTTCCCCCGGTGTGTCCGCAGCATCCTCTGGAGGCATTCCCACCATTTGGCTGAAGACACTTTGCTATATATTTCAAGGAAATCAGTTTCAGGGCAATTTTAAAATCTACATGAATTTCAGCAGCTAAAAGAAAATAATGAAGTAAGTAGAGGGAACATTTGCACAGTGCAAATCCCTGTCTCCCTGGCATTCCCCAGCTAATACAAGATAATGATGGAAGTTTCCTTCAGCATTTGTCACATTGAAAAATTTGCTTAGCATTAAATAAAAATACAATTTTCAGCTGTGGCCCTTACCCTCATGCCCTCTTTCATTACAGCCTCAGTGGCTCCATGACTGGGGAGCTGTAAGAATGAGGATCACCTCCCCACGTACCAGCACCGCCTCCACCACAATAGGGGAACATGTACCCAGCCCGGCTCTGCCTCAAAATTACATCTGCAGCTTTGCCTCCTTTGGTGTTTTTTCCGGCTGCAGAATTAAAGATGTGGTGCAGTGAGGAGGACAGCATGGGCCACTGGTACCAACTACTGGTACAGCTTTGTCTGTATCCTCTTGGACTGCAAAACCTGAGACCCTCCAGGACTCAGTACTGCCCAGGGAGTTGTCCTTCGTGGCAGCCAGTCAGCAGAGAGCTGTGGACATGGCAGTGCTCTGTGTGGCAGCACCTGAAGTTAAATAAAGTGCCCATTTTGGGAGCAGCTTTCAGCATCTGTTCTACATTGCTTGTATCACCTTCTATCTCCCTCTTGGGGTGGTGGTCCTGAGTTTGATTTTCAGCTGCCAGGATGCTGAGCAATAGGCTGGGTCTGGGAGACTTGCCAACCCGCAGTGCTGGCTCCCAAGGTGTGGCCACCCAGAGAAAGTGGGAGCTGGAAACTGCAACTGCTTTGTGTGGTTCACGGGTCACAACAGCTACGTTCATGCAGTTGTTCCTTGGTGGAGATTCTCACTAGAGGGTTGGGGCACTGAGCATGGCTTATCTGGAAATCAGGGCTCTGCCCTGCATCCGTTTTTTCTTCAGTGATTGCGCTCTCTGCAGGGAAAGCAAAACACTCTGTTTCTCCTCATCTAGTCATCTCCCTAATCTACTGTCCTTTTGCCTCAGGTGACTGCTGTCCTGTTCTCCCTTGACATCAAGCCTCGCCTGGACAATGTCGAGTCCTTGTCATCCAGCATCCCATCAGCAGCAGTCACCGTAAGGGGATGCCTATGGAAGAGGGTCTTCACACAAGGACTCTCAGCTTTCAGCTTTTCCCGGAACAGAAGCCATTTCAGTGTATGCAGTAACCCCGCCATGGCTTGCTTTTCCATGCACCTGTGCCTTGAATCTGCACAAACTCTATCATTCACAACAGCTTTTGTAACGGAGCGGGCTGCGGGCCAGGAGATGCGCCACCCGTTCCCACACGGAACATCCCAGGCTGGGAGAGCAGCGCGTTCAAATCCCTCAAGGCAAGGCCAAAAATCATGAGTCCTTGGTCATGCTCTGCCCCCACCCCCTGGGGTGATGGGCACAGGGCCAGCCCCACGGCCAGGCTGCAGCCCAGGTTGGGGCGGGCAGGGCTGGGGTCCCTCAGCCATCTCCACGCGCGGCCCCCGGGCCAAGGCCTGCACAGGCCCAGGCGGAAAGAGCCATTTTGCCTGTCAACAAAAACAGGGGCCACAGGGGCCTGCCCTGCACCTCAGGGCATGCTGGCAAATTCTGCGTAATGCGCCAAGTACCTACAGGACCTCAGGCACCTGGGGGCTGAGCTTCCTAGCTCGTGGGCTACAAGGTGGGCTCAAAAAACTACACCCGACTGGCACTCTGAGCTCCTAGGGACCCTGTTCAGCCCAGGCTCACGGCCCCACACGCAAAAGGAGTTTAGTTTTATCCTGCTGCTCCCTCCGGATTTTCATGGAAATTGGTTTGGCTGGAGGAAAGCAGTTGAAAGCCTCAACTTCTAGCGGGAAGAGGTGAACCCTCCTACCCCCACGGCAGGAAAAGCAGATGGTTGGCATCACGTTTTGAGCTCGCTCACGGGGAGCTTAAAGGCCAGTAGAAAAGACAGGCAGAGCCACTAGCGTCAGAGGGCAGAGGCAGCAATGCATTTTTAGGATGCCTCAAGGCCATAAACACTCACCATCACCCTCCTGGGGAGAGCAGCTAATTTATTTAACTTTTAAAAAAACTGATTTACTGCTGATAACCCTGACAAGCTTTAAGCCTGTGATGGCGGGCAATGGTCAAATTCCCAGGAGAGAATGGAGCCTGCAAGAGATCATCCGTCTAGCCTGGCTCCAAGTATGCGCTGAGGCATGACAAAGGCAATACCTTCTCGTGGGGGCTCGGGACGGGCCTTCCACTTGCCTCCTGCTGGGGACAGCTGCGTCCTCCTTGCATCAGGCTGGCTCGTACTCATGGAGTCCAACATACTTAGTGAGGGCTCGCAGAAAACATCAATCATGGAGAAAAGCAGCGTGGATACAGTTGTGCTCGTGTTTCAGCATAACCACGCTCTGCTATTTTTAGATCAGAAAATTATAGACTTCGTTTTACTTCTGAAGTCAGAAGGAGGCATCTCTCACAAAGATAAGTGTCTAGAGCTAGTCCTGGTCTCAGGGTTATCTAGTGTTTGGATGATAACCATGTGTTTCCATTAGTTTGGCTCTGTACATTCCTCCCACCAGCCACTATCATTTACAAAACACAGCTCCATTAGAAGTGACTTATTTAATCTGATGGATATTCTGCCAGCATTAGCACATGCTGATAGCATCTTAAGTCTTGGTACAAGACTAAGTCAAATTACAAGACTAAGCCAAATAATGGAGATTCACTCTTAACGAATCTATTAAAATACTCTTTACAGCACTAGCCAATCTGTGAGAAAAGTTTATATCTAAACAATACACAGGGAAGCCAGGATTTCTATGACACAGTCCTGACTCTTACATCTTCTTCTGGATGTTAACTACTAAGTTTCAACAACTGAAACAGTATTTTATGACATGTTGTTTGGAAGTATAAACCGATTAGAATAGTTTTGACTCAGAGCCCATAAAGTCTGTGGCTAGGATGCTGTTGCCTTGCATCAACTTCTTACAGAAGTCAGTCTGCTTAAGCAGGAGGAAGAATTCATTTTTTTCAGAATCTGTAAGTTAGCAGGACACCAACTTCTATTACATCTGTGTCTTTCAGATAGTCCTTGAGGCTGTTTGGGAAATCCTAATCCTCACTCTATCTTTAAACTTTTTATTTGCAGTAGGAAAGTTGGTGTTTTCACCAGGGTAGCTTTCTTAAAACAGAATGAATAATAATAATAAAAAAAAAAAATACAGTAGAGTTCTTTATTTTAAGATTACATAAACCCACAGAAATTCTCCACTAAGAAGTCAGAAATAAGTTCACTCATTCCAACTGCAGGAAAAAGTGGTGACCACTTAAAACTGCATGCTTGCTTAAAAGTAAATGCACATACTTTAATAATAAAATTTAAGAGATAAATAACCAACAGGTCCAATCAAGCGAGTAGTTTGATGTGCTTGGAAGTATTTCTCCACTTAATGTAATGGCCCACCTGTCAAGATGCACCCTCTTGAGCACAGCCATGGCTCCTATTTTTTATGTTTATGTTTCCGAATCAACTTTTACATCCTTATCAGTAAAATAAAATACACTGAAAACATTTCTAGTCAAAGGCAAAACATATCTGTGGAAAACATAACACTGCAGCTGCAGGAAAACTCCAGGAGAGATGGAGACAACCAGAAAGCTCAGCAGGTGCATGGGCTTTGCAGCACTGTATGACCAGCTTGCTGATTTTACAGGTATGAGATAAACACAGTGCCAATACCTAACTGAAAATATTTCTTTCTACTCTGAGAAAAATGAGTGTATTACAGGTTTTCCTTTATAAAATTCACTTTAAAATGTTTTAAACTGCATACAAATATTTACATGTGCATATATACGTAGTGCCAAACAGTGCAGTAATGTCTTCTGCTTTTACCACATAAATTTAATGGAAAGAAAAGTAATTTTAAGTGTTGCAGACTTAAAGGGAGCTTTCTCTTGTCTTGTCAGAGCTATGGAAAGCTGCCATTATAAGGCACTACACAGGCCACCTGAGCTCTGGTACTGGAGCCAGCAGAACCCCTCACACACATATATATGTATATTCCAGGCTGCATTTCTGTGCTTGTATCTGTCAGTTCACAGAAAGAATGAAAATCACTTAGTTAATTGCACTTGTAAATCAGATCCTACAGTTGTCTAAGGGCCATAAACTTTGCTAGCAAAGACACCGACTGGATCTCTGACTCTAAAGCTACAGTAAGTTTTGGCTGTTTCTTATACATCATTAAAGGACTGATTAGGAGCCAGTGAAAAAAAAAATCTATACAATGCAAATGCTTACTTGTCCATGTCAGCCTAGACCATCACCAAGTCATGGAATTTTACACTGAGGTACCAAAAAAATTGCAGCTCTCAGCATTTTTGCTACTTGCTCTCTTTAACCCCTGTGCTGATATGCAAGTACTGATTGCTTAAGGTACAAATGCTGATAACCTGAAGTTGTGACATCCCTCCAGGAGATCAACATTCCACTGTCCTGAGGACATACTGGCTTTGGTGGCCTGAGCTTCTACAGGAAGGAGAGATTTTTCAGCAATTCACCAAGGTGCTGAGATCTGCAGCTGCAGTTAAAGGGAGCTGCCCTGGCCCACAGGGAATTAGATGGCAAATACACAGTGAGAAACTGGTGCCCCTTAGGGGGGACTTCAGCAGATACACTAAAGAGTAGTTCAGAAACCTAACTTGTGCTTTGCATGCTACTATCCATCACTAGATTTCAGACTTTTTTCTGCTTTCCCATAATTATGCAACTGTGGTTATGTGGTATTATTACACTAACTGGATAATAAAAAGCAATTACAAAAATAGCAAACAAGGGGAAAAAAAAAAAATGTATGTCCCACATCTTTACACTTCAAAAGCATCACTGCCAGTGTTACATAACAACAACAGCAGATTTCCTTACTAGCTTCCTGGTCATAATCCTTATTTATACAAACTACCACAAGCAAGTCCATGCCATTTTGAAAGCTCCAGCAAATTCAGGTCTCCAGAAAAAGCTTGAGGCAAGATGCACGTTGGCACAAGGGTGCCCATCACCGCCACCCCTGCAAGGGGCCAGGCTACGAGCGAGTGTACTGCACCGTGCTGTATTTGGTGACCCTGGAAGACTTGCTCAGCGTGGCGCTGGCAGGAGGTGGCTCCTCAAAGTTGGAGCCCATCTGGTTAAGCAGGGAGTCTGTGATCAAAACGTGCTCTTGCCTTCCTGGGCCGGCACCTGCCGCCTGTTTGGCTCTGCTCTGTGTCCCCAAGGCTGTCAGCACCATGCTGTGCCCCTCTGCCAAAGCAGGGGAGCTGAGCGAGCCCTGCTCTGCAGCGGGCACAAGCACCCTCTCCCGCTCCCTCACCACGACGTACTGGGAGTCTGGGAGATCCTGAACCGTCACGGCTCCTGGCCCTGCACCCTCCGACTTCACCATCCTCTCCGTAACCACCACATTACTTCTGTGCGGCAAATCAGGGATTTCCACCATACCCTGCAGGCTCGAGGTGGGTGCCAGCACTCTCTCTGTCACTACTATGTTCTCCTTAAACTGTGGGTCTAGAAAGACAGCGGCCGAGCAGGCAGGAGCCCCCGTAGAATAGGATGTTTCCGTCATGGTGAAATTGGTCTCTGTGTGGGCTGTGGGAAGGGGCTGGGCGTTGTGCTGACCAGAGCGGGATGCAAAGGTGGTTTCCGTGACCACCTCCTTGGAGAGCGTGTCATCTCCTGCAACACCACCTGCGTGCACTGGCAGGGCGGGTTGGAAGCGGCTGCCTGAGGCAAAGGCTTGTTCCGAGCTGGAAGCATTTTGCTGATCCGAGAACCGCAATTTTGAGTCATTAAGACCGAAACCTGACTCATTCCTGGAGCTGCTGTCTTTCATGTTGATGTGTCTGCCTATGCATATTTCTGCTAGAGTCTTAAATTTGTCTCCTAAATCATCAAGGAAATGGTCATCGAGATCACCCTCAATAAAGCTGCAGCAGCCGACGGAGCCATGGGGGGAGCCCGATTCTCCCTGGGAATAAACCAGGAGACAGTCGTTTGCAGCTTGGGCTTCGTCTTCATCCGCAAAAGAGACAGCTTTCTACAGACAGAAAGCAAAAGCATTAACATAATTAACATCAGCTCTAGACTTAATAAATTTGAAAATCAGGAATGCTTGGTCAAAGAGTTTACAATAAGAAAATTTAACTGAACCCACAGAAACTGTCAACCAAGTGAGGGCAGTACCTGAAAGTGCTTCCTGCTTTTCTGAAGTTAGTCCGCACTTGACAGTACACTTGATGAGAAGAAACATCTGATATTAAAGTTAAAAATCTTGGGTACTATTACCACTTGCTGCTATGCCTACCAGGAATTGTGCCATTTGTGATACTGCTTCACAAACAGATTGCTTTTGTTTTGGTTTGGTGAATGAACTTCACCTCTAACTAGTTGTTTGTGGGAGAGCGCCAAAAAACCCATGCCCGAGAGTATCCTAACATTTAAACGCACATTTAATGAGTACACGATGACATGTTATCACATGCTGCGGCCCTTTTCACTAGCCTAACCTGCAGGATCACACCCAAGAAGCCTAACAGCAAACAAATCACAAAGTTAAATGTCTTGGTAAGTACGGGAACATAGTCCAGCACAGACATTTTTAGGCTCTATGCGGCCCACTTTGCACCAAGGAGGGCTCATGGGTTCCGACTGTAGAGCTTCCAGGGCCAGCTCAGTCTGAAAGCAGCATCTGCAATGGATTTGCTGCCAGTGATAGCACAAATATCTGTGGACATGCTTGCACCGGCTCCAGTTCCAGGTGTGAAGACAGACAAATCCCCTGGGCCTGTTCTACCAGCTTTACCTAGTACAGTTGCTGGCTTGTGCTCAGAACCACTTCTCTGCCACATCTGAAGTTCTAAAGTGCTTAGCTCAGGCGTCTATGGAATGTGGTGTCTATCCAGACCCAAACTGACTCTGTATGTTTATCTATGTTTGATCCTGGAAGCAGGCACATTACCCGAGATGCTTCTACAAAAATCAGCACACATATGAAACCATTTGGTTTGGTTACTTATCTGTTTTGTTTTCCTTCACCCCCCTTATAATCTGAGATATTTTAGGCTCCCAGAAGCTGTAAAGAGTACTGTAGTATGACTTTTACCACGCCTTCCTGCAGGACTTCAGCAGGCAGCTATGCTTAAAGTATGTCTTAGTATTAGGAAGTGCAAAGAGCAAAAGGGAAGCAGAATTGCTGCTGTTGCATCTGTCCACCCAGAAGACCAGTAGCTAGAGCACTCAGGAGGCATACAAGTAACTAAAGCTCAAATCCTTCCCTGGCCTCAAGTGGCAATTCAAACCTGCACAGCTACTCCCCTACAAAACCCCATCATCAGCCAGCTGTGTGAAGATGTTTTGTTTGTACAGGTGATGGACATTCCATACACTCCCTGGCATGAACTTCCACTATAAGGAGCTCACCAGCCTAAGGACTAATAATGTGCCGTGATGAGTAAGAAGAGCCTATTGGTCAGTGGTTAGGTCACACCAAAAAAAAAAAAAAAAAAAGTCAGAAAGGGGATTGCAACATGTGCCTCACAGGCTTCTGATGAATGGCCCTTTATCCAGGCTGCTGGGCAGAGAGACAAGTCCAGCACCACTTACTTCATCAGCTACTTTGAAAATACAGACCCACCCAAGACATCTATGGCTTATCTCTCAAAAACCTGCTCCATGGTAAAGTTTGTAGCTGTGACTCATGATGAGTCACCGGTGCCTCCCTACAGGCCAGTTTAATGTGTTTAAATCCCTGAGATTTAGATCCCATAGTCTTTCTTCATGACTTCTTCCTGGGCACACGCATTCCTTGGTCATTGCTGAATATTCTGGATTCCATTCCCAAGTACCTCCCTCGAGAGAAAGGTCTCGTGGGAGACCCTGTAAACACCCAGTGCTAGAAGACTGAGCACTGTCATGCTTTAAGTCCCACATGTGAGCCTAATATAAAAAATGCTTATTGCCCCCAACTACACATGCACATGACACTGGCCATTGTATCGGGACAGTTTATATATACAAATCTATTCATCTGTGTTTGTAATAACACAAACAGCGTTTCACACCAACTGTAAATAACAAAATACTGTTATTTGCGGGTCATGCTTACGTCATTGAAGTAGTCTCTTAGAAATTCTTCATTCATGGCTCCTGCTGCTCCCATCGTGCCTCCTCCTCCAGCCACCACTGTCTTGCCTTCTACACCTGCCATGCCTTCAGCCCCTCCAGCTGCCACGGCTCCACACTCAGCAGCAGAAAGGAGATGTCTGTGCTCTTCCCATGCTTCCCTGGCAGTAGTGCTGTGATTCTCTCGCATATGGGAGGCAGAGCTGCTGCCTCCTGCTGCAGTTTCCTCCCCACTCATTCCTGCTGCTGCTGCCACTGCTGTTCCTGCTCCGCTGGTCGCTCCTCTGGAGTTCTCCAGTGCACTGGGTGGGATGAAGCTTAGCACCGGCTACATAAATAACACAAATTAGGATATGACATGAAAGCTGCGCTGTCGAGCTCATGGAACTCACCAAACCAGCAGCAGGGCTGGGTGGGACCTGGGAGTGTGCTGTCTTATGACTTGTTTGAATTTGCACTTCTACATGTTGCTGCAAAGAGTAAAAGGCCTCCTGAAATAGGGTGCAGTTTCCGCAACTCTGTTCCCAAGGAGGATCATGGAAATGTTTCTACAGATTGTTGTTTTCTTGAAACTCAAAGGGTTGGGAATGAAGTGGGGGGGTGGGGAACCAAAACCACCACCACCATCAAAAAAAGGCTTGCAAAACTCCAGGGAGCTCAGCTGTTCTAAGACTCTGTCCAGCTTTCCTCAGACACAAAATGGGCGAGTGTGCACTGTCTGCTGCCTCTCTGGTGCTGCTCTGGTGCTGCCTGGCCCCTTCTTACTTTCTAGCAGTTTGGCCTCCCTGTTAATTGTGTTTTAATGAGAAGTTGGAGTGAGCATCAAGTCTTTCACCTTATTCCTGTTTCTTTGTTATTGTGTAAAAGCATGCCAGTGTCATGCCCTTTTTTTGAAAACTGGGTTTTGTAGCATAACAAGAAAGGGCAAACTTCACTGTTCTCTCTGCGGATTTGCACTTGTTTCTGCCTTTTTTTTTTTTTTAATTAAGAATTTCCTCTGTTTAAGAAGGCAAATGCAGAGGGAAGCAATTTAAAATGCAGCCTGAAACTTTGAACTAGGAGAATCTAAGCTTTATAACCCACTCTTTCACTGATTTACCATGCTTCCCAAGGGGTGCAGAACATTGCAGGCTTGCAAATGCAAATACTTCACTCCTTACAGCATCAATGCTTTCCCCACCCTTCTACCTTCTGCTCAGACACCATCAACATTTACTTGACTGCCTTCCCTTTACTTTGGGATTTAAACTTTACTTTGGTTTTTCTAGAGCTGCTGGTGAAATTCATCTTCCACACATCTTTCACTGAGCCTCACACGGTTAATTTTAATTAATGTTCATGTGTGGTTAAAATCTGCTGTACAGGTTTGAAAGGTCAGCCTGTAACATAGAAGAGATGCCAAGTGCCAAACTGAACATCTGGGTAGAAACCAAAGAGAAATGCTATTACAGATACATGCCTTCTCCTCGGGAGCTGCTCCTTCACTGTTCCACTGACGCAACATCGCTTCGCTGTAGTCCGGTATGGCAGCGAAACCCTTCGCTCCTGAGCCGCAGGGGCACAGCAGCAGTAACAGTGGAATAACTATGGGGAAACAGAAGTTTGCCATTAACAATGTGATTATTAGGGTCCAAGCACACCAACAGCCAGTACCAAAGTTTGGCCAGCTCCCATTCCCAAATGTATCTTTAATGAGCTAGTGATCAGTATGAAGGCTGACAACGACTCAAGGCAGGTTCCCAAATATTTGAGGTATCTCCTAGGAACATACGCCAGGCTGGTTTCGTAGAGAGTAAACTTGACAACTAACCCATCACAGCCCCAATCCTGCAGATAATCATGCACGTATGTAGCTATCCTTCTATCCAAGATCTCGCATACCAAACCCGAGCCTTAAATATCACTGCACAACCTCAGCATTTCAAACTCTTCCTGTTCTTTTTACTACCAGATAACAACACAGCATCATGTAAATTCCACCTCACCACTCCTAAGACAGGTCTAGAGCACTGCCTGTGGAACTCAAAACAATCCAGTTTCAGGTGCAGAGAGTATTCAGGTGGCATGAACTTTGTTTTGCCACAGCTAGATTGCTACCAGAACAAGCAATAAGGCATTGCTATTTTAAATGCAACACTAGTACACATGGCCACACCCTGACTACAAGCATTCTTCTCTTATTTTTGAGCTTCTATTTTGTCTCACCAAAGAACAATGTCGCAGGCTGCTCAGAGCAAGGCACCAGACCTGGGTCTGCAGTGAGGGAGAAGAGAGTGGAGAGCACGCTGAGGTTTCAGTGGGAAGGGTTAGAGTTCACATGGGGAGGTGTGGGAACACCAAAAGGATTCCTTACTGCTTCCCCACTTGTTATTTACAGCACCATAAACAAACATTAAAGTCATGCATCTTAATTTTAAAATGCACAGCTTGAAATTCTTTGAGGGTGAAATGCTGATGTTACCAAAATTAGTTGGGGATTTGCCATGACTTCACATAGACTAGGAATTTACACAGACTATATCAAGCTGATTAAAAACTGGGAGCTGGACTGTTTCTTTCCTGATGCCTTGCAGACCATATTCACAGTGTTTCCAAGGTAATGTGAAACATTACTTACGCAGCAAAAGTAAAAACGCCAAGATGATTAATGCAACCGCTCCTGGTCCCAGACCCACTGACTTGGCACCAATAAACTTCTCTTTGCAGACGCCGTCATCCGCACAATTACAAACAGTCAGTTGCAGAGACTGTGCCTCAGCACAGCTGAGCCCTTGGAAATCCTTTATTAGGATGGGAACTGATGTTCTGCCCAACTTCAGGTTTTGTGGTACCAGCTGTATGCTGGTGCCTGAGGCAGAAGGGGGGATTAAAAAAAAAAAAAAAAAAGAGAAAAAACAAGAAATGAGCAGCGAGAAAACTGACTCCTGTAAACTAAGGGAAGTAAGACCTTCACAGCCTCCCAACTTGCCCCCTCCAGTTAAGCCCAGACAATGCAATGGAATTATGCTTAATTATCTGCTGCTACAACATATGTGCTCTGAAGTAATCCATGCTGGTAACAAAGCAGCCGTGCTCACTTGCAGCCTCAGATGATGGTGAAGAGTTTCCCACCACCAGGCTTATCATGGAAGACAGCCAACTGCCTATATAGCGTTAGCCTTCACGTCATCTGCATAGATAAAGGCTGAATTCACAAAACAACATCGTCAGTCTTTAGGAGATTAATCTGTTGTAGGCCACAGGCAGAAAGACAACATCCCACCCGGTCCTGTGGCCATGTCACATCAAGGACACAACTAGGCAAGAGGTGCCCAGGTGATGTTCCCAGCTGGGGAATGCCACCCTATTTGGAAAAGCCGCAATCCCTACAAATTACTGCTAGTCTGGCTGCAAGCGGGGTGAGGAAAGCCAAGATTATTCCTTCTTGGTCCTAAACCTGGCCATTAGGATGACTCTGCTGATTGTTTTGCAGTGTTATGCTGTAGGATTATGGAGGACAGAATAATGAGTCTGAGAAGAAAAACGTGTTTTCTGGTGCCTTCAATCTATCTGAAGCATTTCCTTCAAGCATTTCTCAGGCTTATATGAACAGCAATGTAAGAAGAAAATGCTCATCTCATTTTGAAATACTCATTATTTATGATTTCTGACCTTATTTTTGTTCCTACTGTGATGGACAATCTTAGGTTACACTATTTCACCTTTTCAAGGCTCAATGTGCAGACAAGACTTACTTATTTATTTGTAAGTTAGAACAACTTCAGCCAGTAACACAACCATATCTTCAAGCTCAGTTTTAACAAAAAGTATCACCCATCACTGCATGCTTCTTGTAGGAAGATGGGAATGGCTTGATCCCAGCATTACCCATGAAATCTGGTCACCACATAGGGGTCAAACTAGGCAAAGATGGTCCAACTGAGGGAAGGTGACCAGCCCCAGAAGACATGACATGTGCTTTAATAGCCATTAGAGAGAAGGGAGCAGAATGTGAGTGATGTGTCTTCATATCTGACTCCATATATATGGGTTTTTCTGGTCTGGATCAGACAAATCAGTGTGACTTGAATTAACAAATTAAGGCACTAGGACTCTGAAGAACTGAAAGTAATTAAAAATGTATTTTCTTACCATTTCTGGATGCAATTAACCATTTTTTTGCTGTCCCTTCAGGCTCATCAATGACAGTAAAGCTGAATGGATCGCTGTTCGGGTAACCATCCAAATCATTAGCTGTAACATCAACTAATTTTGCATCTGAACACACAGTCTGCACAGGGTTCACAATAACTGGGCAGTTATCATTCTCATCTTTAACTTGAATAACGACTGTGCCGGTGACCGTTTTCTTAGGAGAATCTAAGATTTTAAATACGAAAAACTAAATTGATTTGAAGAGTGCAAAAATTTAATCTTAAAATAATAATAAAAAAAACCCCTTAGAATTTTCCAAAACACAAACATTGCTGAAGTAAGTTGAAAGAGCACTCCGTGGAGCTTAAGGGAGCAGTGTTTCATTCCTAATGCTAATAAACATATTGACAGAGTTCTTCTGAAGGCAAGCTGCTTTACTATTTTAAGTTAAAAGTGATCTATTTCCAGTGTATGGTTACACAGTAACACGCAGGTTATAAAAGGAGAAGTCTAATTAGATACACAAGAAGTTTATGGAGTCTTTCTTGCTTGGCATTCAAGAAAACTGAAGACACTGAAGTCTGCCTATTAGCATACTGAGATACTGGCAATTTCTACCTTGACAAGGTATGTTCCTATCAGACTTGGTCTTTGCAAAACTTTAAGTTCATCTCCATCTAGTCAAAGAAGAGAAATGGGCACCTTGGGAACCCATTCCAAGGTTCTTCCTACTGCAATGAGTTGCCTGTGTCTCTTCAACTATAGAGCCTATGGGAAACTGCACTAGGCGCCTACTTTTTAGGTGGTTAGAGAGGCTAAACCAACTACAGTTTTAGAAAGGCAAACTAAATCCTAAACCAAGCAATTAGTGTGAGAACAAAACCCTCTCAACTTACCAGTAGTTATGCCCAACATGGTGATAGTGTAGGTACCATTTACTACATGAGACGACTCATAATCTAGTTTTTCTGCAAGTCGGATTTCACCTGTGACTGAGTCTACTGTGATCCAGTTTGCTGCATCTCTTCCTTTCACGTATCTGATTAAAATTGCATGTAAAGGTTTACACATTTATAATGAGGAAAACAACCATCAGCAGAAAAAGCCACTTCACAGTATGTTTATTCTTTGTTTAAAGCAGAGACCAAACCCTTAGGTCTGATGCTCCTGCCACTGGAATTGCTTTCAGCTATAAACCTAAGATTATAAACCTACCCCGAATGCTGAAACCTGCTTTTCCCTCTAGAGCCAGGATTTAGGTGTGGGGGCATTATAAAAAGTAGATTCAGGGAGCAAGACTGAAGCAGGAGAGGGAGCTGCGCTGCTGGTCATTATCCTCCTCCTCTCCGCTCCTGCTCCCAGCTAAAGCTGAGCAGCAGCCACCCAGGAGAGCCTGTATGACAGGAGAGGGGTCCTCCATGGGGCACGCAGCTCTGTTGGTCTCCACCATTTGTAAAAGCCATGGTGGTGGCTCAACAGTATTTTAGCTAAAGAGCCGCGATTCAAAAATCTAAACGCACCCGGCTCAGACCCATCTACCTTACACGCCTTCTGCCCCATTACTAGAAGTTTCTGCATATTTCTTCCCAATGTTTCTGCAAAGTCAGATGAGTAAATCTCTCAAAAGTAGAGGCATGACAAACAGCGTGCAAGCACAGACAACTTTGGCCCAAACACTCAGATCTCACCATGTACAACAAAACAAGTAGGATTTTCACGTCAACTATTTTCTGCATAACAGAATAGTGAAGATTATAATAATGATGTTGAGGTGTGAATTATACATAGTAGAAAAAAAAACCTGCCTTCAAAATTATTTCAGTTCAATATATACATTTTTACAGTGAGATCTGATTTCTGAAACTCAGTTATGATAGTTATAAAAAGATTCTTACACAATGTGCTCTGCTGTTTTTCCAGTGTCTTCATCATAAGCTTGATACTGTCCAATAACGTCTCTTATCTGTAGTTTCTCACTTGCTTCAATAATTTTTGTGCCACCAGGGAATACAGGGCCTTCTCGCACATTAATCACATTAATTTTGATTGGAATCGTTTGTGCTTTATAACTGCGTTTAATTGACTTGTGGAACTCTGCTTTGTTTGTAACAACAATGCCCAAGTTTAGGTTTTGAACTTTTTCATAATCCAGCTCCTAGAGCAATGAAACAAAAAAAAAAAAAAAAACAAAAAAAAAAACAAAACAAAAAAAACAACAAAAAAAACCCACTCAATTTGACAGAACCTGGTATCTTGACAACATTCATACATTTACTATTTAAATAATAATATAAATGATTATATATACTGTATACAAATTATTATAAAGAAATAAAAGAACCGTTGGTTAAGATGTTACTCTCAACACATAATGCTTCAAACTCTTAAAAGTACATAAAGACGACTACTTTTCTTATTTTTAATGGATGACACCATAGGTATGTCTGCCATAGGTTATATTACTGAATTCAAACTAATTTAAGGTAGGTGCAAAGAGTCCTACCCATATATTGTCTTTGAGTGAATCAGCGCTCAGTATTACTTGGCTCTTCCGATTTTTTTTTTTTTAAAAACAAATTAGTTTACTTCATAATACTTATCAATTTTTTACAGTTATCACTTTTCAGACAAGGAAACCAGAGAGGGAAAAAAAAACCTACTTAGGACACTATGCATCTTTATTTCTTGTGGACTAAAGGGGAGTGAATTCCATAAAATAAAAATTTCCATTTTTGGAAAAAAATATATCCATAATTCCAATTTATGGATATTCATTAAATAGTCTGTAGCCCACAGCTCATGGAGTAGGTTTTGCCTGAAATGTTGTTATCTGTGGCCATGGGAAATAAGGAAATTTAAACTGAGAACAGCAAGGAAAACAAAAATATGGGAAAGTTTACAGTGTATTTGTTAGAACTGCTGCCCAAACAACACGGAAAGTTTGGGGACTTCTGTCCCACTAGATATATTTGAAATCATACACAGTGTAAGTGGTAAAGCTGGACAAAATTATTATTTTGCATGGAATTACTGAATACACCAGCAAAGAATATGCCAAAAGGAGGAGTGCCCACCATGTAAATTTACGGTTTACATATTGACTGAATATAAATAACTTCTATGTCAACTCAAATGGAATAATTATTCTAATATTTGAAGATGACTCTCTAAAGAACATACTAACCTTCACAAGAGTCAAAATCCCTTCATTTGTTTGGGTATCTGTTACTATATGAAAAAAGCCATCTTCGTTGCCAGAAACAAATGAAAAGTTTGCCAGCCAGTTATCAGAAAACTCTTCATCTTTGTCAAATACTTTTATTCGCATAATTTCCACATTTGCTCTGTTTTCTTCAATGCTTCCTTCAAACTGCAATCAAAAAAACCCCAGTCTTTAAAAAGATGTCATGATTTACCTTATTTCACCAGTGAAGAAAATTTGCACAACACCATAGTAAGTAATGGGATACTGGCAGGTGTAGGAACCTGCCAAATGTTGTGATAAATGTACTTACCGCATGACTTTCAACCACCGGCAGATTGTCATTGACATCCAAAATCTTGATTTCTAAAGAACACGTTGCAGCATTCCCACCTAATTCACCACCACGGTCTTTTGCTTCCACCACCAAAGAATAGCTACTTTGTGTCTGCCATGTTAAGAAAAAAAGCATTTAAACAAGACTAAAAATTTTTCCCCTGCTGTATTATCTCTATCACATTTTGGCAATCCCTCTCGTGGCTAATTATAACTCCTCTCTAGCTAGTAGTAAATCCCACACACAACTACCATGACAGGCTCTGCTGGAGCAGAGATGAGGCTCTGAAAAGGATTTGGGGCTTCTGCATCTCCCCCACAGAGTTAGACTGTACTTATGTGGCAAATGAAAACATTTCAATGGCCACAAACAGGTACAGGACCAGTGATACCTGTGTGTCAGGACAGGGCTAGAGGTGGAGATGCTGCCCTCAGCTGCAGAGAGCTAACATCTAGATCACCATCTGCTGGCCATCAAAAATTCATGCAAGCACTGGTAAAGCTGCTGGCAATACATGGCTTGCCAGGCTGTTTCACAGCAGCACCCATCCTAACTCTTTGCACCGGGATTTGCAGAGTGGGCTACAAAAACCTGGATGCAGTCAGCAGCTTTGCAGGTGGTGACCTGGGTTGTCTTTGCCCTATGCTCTGCAGCACAGAGAAATGACCCCTTGTTTCATGTCACTGCTGCTCTGGCTGCACAGGAGGGACAGCAGGCAACAGCCATCGGGCTGGTGCTGTGCTAGAGAGGTGGCAGGGGGAACACAGCCTTGATCCCATCACCACCCCCCTGTCCCCAGTCCCTGGAAAACACGAATCAGCCAGACAAGGCTTTAAGCCCAAGGGAGGTGAAGGAAGGTAAAAGTTTTTTTTTTACCTCTCTGTCAAGGTTTATTTTCGCTACTCGAACCTCGCCAGTATCCTTATTCATACTGAACGCAGCGCTAGGGCTTTGGGAAACGATCCTGAAAGCAATTTTGGAATTTAGGTTATTTGGTTCATCTGCATCTGTTGCATTTATCCTCATTACAAGTGTACCTGAAAAAAAGCAAACAAAATACATTATTTGTTTACACTGTCGTGCACTGACAAGTATTTTTACTGTGATGTCAGAGACAGAGCATGTTGTTGGATGTACTGCACAATTTTCTGATGCTCTTGCCTTTATTTATTTAATGGAGCTGAAGAAGCGTTCCTAACACATCTGTAATTTATAGAATTCAATGCACCAGAATTAAACAATGGGTTGAATTCTTTCAAAAGTTCTGTCAGAAAACTGTAGATATACAGAGACGAAAGAAAAAGTTTTTGACCAACCAGCTACATTTCCCTCACACATTATTCTAAAGGGATCACTACAGACTCTTGCTACCTGAACGTTACTAAAACAATTGCTCTGTAATGATGCCCTCCAACAGCTCCACTGAAAATACATGGCGGTCCCTATGCTTCAATACTCTTATAAATAGCACAGTGTTTTTTCATCTGGGAAATTGTGCACCTCAGCATCCAGTACCTGAGTTTGAACATTAGCTGGAATTCAGGCAAGAAGCGATTACCATATGGCTGCTACTGACTTGAGAGCTGAGGGAACTTAATAACTCACCTAAGTGGATGGTCAAGAATCTATTCTTCTTCAGATTATGGTGACATTGAAATGGACACAATGTCAGGTATTGACTAGGTTGATTTATTCCATCTTTTCTTATCCTCTGGGAAATAACCTGTTGCTCCTATGTCTACTGACATCAGTAGGAAAACTACCACTGACTTGTTCTTTGAGGTTTAGGTCATGGCCATATGCACGTCACAGTGAAGAACCTCTCCAGCCCACAAATAAAGCAGGGCTTTTCATAAGCACAGCAGAGCTGAGTCCCTCCCAAATAGGCTGGGATTGCTAGGCCAGATGGCAGACTGCATCTCCCGTGCAATCCCTGCTGAAGGACTCTGGTTCCTGGATTTGTGGTACCTTTGACATCAAACTAAGTGTGCCATAAGAGGAAATGTTGTTTTCTGTTGCCTTCATGTGGATGCTTTCCCTTCACTATACCACATAGCTCAGCTCTGAATAAAAACTTACATCCACATGTGGATAACCTGGCCTACGCAAGCAAGAGAATGTATCCTTGTTACTGCAGATACGCTGCTGCAAAGCATACATTCACTTGCACCCTTGCAAGTGTTGAGAAAAGCTAAATGAAAAAAAAATATTCCAAAAATCATGTTACCTGTTTCACTTAATTCTTCTATTGAACCAACAAAAACTTCATGGGAAAACACTGGGGAGTTGTCATTTATATCCACAATTTTAATTGGGAGGTCTATCGGCTCTTCCAGTTTTGCTCCAGTCTTATCTAGTGCATGACCTCTGAGCTGAAATACAGACAGAAACAATAAGCAAATCCAATGAGTGACTGTAATATATATAAATACATATGCAAAATAGAAATATACAGAAATATATATCATATATATAACAGAATCTAAGCATTATATAAGCATATATGCAATATAAGCAATAATTATATAAGCATATATGCTTACATAATGCTTAGATTGTTATATATACGTGTACATATATACGATAAATAAGCATATTATATATGCTTATAAATATAAGTATACACACACATATCCAGAAACATTAAAACAAATTGAAGCAAATGCATTTGAACAAAATAAGTAACAAATGGATAGGACGGCACCTATAAGGAAAAAGTTACTACTTGACTTACAAGGAGCATTGGAGTCTTTTCTCTGTCAACCCTTCCTGTTATGTTCAGGTCTCCAGTCTTTCCATTGATAACAAATAATCCATAAGGGGGTTCTGTTACTCCTTGACCAGATATAGTGTAAGTTACCACTACCCCTGTATCTTCAAGATCAGAATGTATCTAGCAGGAACATAACAGATTAAATAGCATTTGGTGAATAAAACCATATTTAAAATCACAACAAAAACTATTTTTGCAATGAACAAACAAAAATAAATATTAAACACATTTCTCTATGCTCCTTTCAGTATGGAGATGTTGAGATGAATGCAGGAAGAGGTGTGTGTTCTGTTTGAGGATCTGGTGCAGAGAGATGAGGAACATGATGGGCAGTGCAACAGCTGGGAACCATGTAGTGGAGGGGTCTACAGGAGAAGAAAATTGGGACTGCTTGGCCAAAGACAGTGGGATAGGATACAAGTACACAGAAAGGCTGGAAGACCAGTGTGGTAGGGTGAAAAGCTGGAGTGAGGGAAGAAGGAAGAAACTGGCTGATCAAACAGATGTGGGAAATGAAGTGTGGAGAAAGACCAAGGGAAGAAGACAGTTTTAAACAATGAGTTGAGCTGGGATTGAAGCTACCTGAGTAAAGCCTGGAAATAAAATATGACAGCTTTTTAAGGGAGTTTAAACCTAAGCTAGTGAGTGTGACCAGTACTGGGGAAGTGATAGGGTGGAAGAAGAAAGGTCAGACCTGGAGAAGAACAGGTAGAAGCAGCTACATAGACTAGAGATTATCCCACTCCTCTGCTGTCAGCAAATATCTGAAATATCTGGAAAAGCACACGTGCATTGTGCCAGCATCATCATCAAGGGGCGGCCCAAGCAGAGGGTAACAGCCTGCTACCATCTGCAGGTACTTTATATGCTGAAGTGACAGGTGTGGTAAATTCAGGTTTCAACACTGGTGCTGAACCAAATACATGTCACTGTTGCACAAAGGATAACACCTTGGTTATTTCTAGCTCCATTTCCTAAAAAATTAGTCATATATAACCATGCTCCCTGCATACCCTTGGGCCCTATCACTACCAGCAGCCTGGGGATCCACTTGACAAGTCCAACCACAGCTAAGTAGGGGTGGTAGAATGAAAAAACTCGTATTCCCAAAAGTTTTATGAAAACTGGTGGCTGGTAAAAGAAGAGAGACTGAGCCAAATCAGGCTGCAAGAGTAACTCATCTGCTGAAGGAAGGAAACAGAAGGAGATGTGCCAATCTTCATTCAATAATCCTTTAAAATTAAATAAATATTTGTACATGTGTTTAGGGCAGCCACACCCTTATTTTACATTTTCAACTCTATTTTTATGTGTATTCTCTATTTATCTATTTTCTGGGCTTACTCTAGCAATTGGATTCTTATAGGAATTGTCCTCCTCTTCCCGTATGAAAGCTGGAGGGACTGTCCATTCTCGCTTCTGTCTGATTAGGCTGTTGGGATGAGACAACATGCCACTCCTGCCATTTCGATTATAAACCTGTGAAAAAACAAGGTTGGAACATTAGCATTAAATTTAGCCATTTTGGCTAAGTGTTTTGTTGCTGCTGCAGCCCAGACTTACGAATAGCCTTTGCTCTTTCACTAGCTAGTAACTTCAAAACCATGGAGCAGCATTAGCCTTTCGAGCCACAATCTAAGAAGTATACCCTCCTCAAGCTGTTTCAAGAAGAAAACTACACTAGTCTTTTCATCAAGACAGAGTTAGGTAAGACAGGCTTTAAATACATGAGCAAGTTCCCATGACCAGGGGGTGGTGAAAATAGACCTGTTCTGGAAGATTTAAGTGCTTGCCATCAGATGTGGGAAGAAGTTTGGCCCTAAGGCTGTTTATCTTCCCGCCAATACTGCCTCATACTCAGACTTCTCTCTGAAGCAGAATACATCAAACAGCAAGCCTCTATTCAACCCATCCACTGTCTCTGCTATCCTTGCCCTGCTACCCCTCATTCTCACTCTGCATGACACTCTTCATCCTTCTGTCCAGCTGAATCCCTACGGAGTCTGTCAACTTCCAGATTAACATCTGGAAATGTTTCCAGTTCACATCTTCCATAAAGCAGTAGTTGATTTCATTTACAGAGAGTCAAAAAAAGAGATATCTACAAACAGAATTTTAGGGGAAACTTCTCAGAGTTGAACACCACTCAGTTTGATGGATCTATACACTTGCATTTCGGCTTTCATTTCATTATTCATTGTACAGCTTTCATATTTCAGAAAATGGTAAATGTCAAGCTATTTATCAACTGAACAAAGGCATGCCTTTTACACTCAGAGAACGCTTCTTCAGGCATTGATAAAGAAAAGCAGTTTTCTGTTATTTCCTACCTTCACATAGAGTCCATTTCCATAATTCAAACAGATCTGAAATGGAAGTTATGATAATCATTATTAATTTTATGTCACTTTAGCAGTACTAAGCTTAACTGATATGATCTCCCTCGTATGAACAGCAAAGCCATAAGGAAGAGGGTATCTGACCTCTATCAATTAATATTTACTATTTACCCATAATAGCTTCTGAAATATTCTCTCATAACCATTCACATTAAAAACATACATCATAATCATATAATTATTAAGTTTTACACTTCTCTCCCAGCAGGAAACAGATAAGCAAATAATCTTTTTTCTCTTTTTTTCCCCAATAAATGCAGACTTTCTAGCAATTTTTAAACAACCATTTTTTTAGTGCTGATTAAGACTTCACTACTCAAAACCGATGGGAATTTGCCAGTGCTTGAAGTTAGCATTGCTTGTCAGCAGCCTTCTGAAGAAGCTCCCTCTTCTGGGCAAATCACGGATTATACGGGCTGTGGTGGGTTACTAACCACAGCAGAGAACAAACAGTTTAAATAACGTTTAAAAGCAAGGACTAATCAAAACATCTGCTGAAGCATACATGACAGAAGCAGCTCTCTACTTAGTGCCTTGCTAGGAGGATAAATGGCCTACATCCATCCGTCTCTTACTTAAACAAGGCAGAGACACATGCATGCCAGCAAGCAAATGATGTTTGCTCTGACAAAAATTTACATGCCAATATTCAGTATTGGGACTGCCCATCTTTTCATGCACCAGAATAGCCCAGTATAGCCATGGATGCCCTTAAACACCTCAGTGAGGTGCCTCATCTTAGCTGGAAGGAACTGGAGCCTCTGCCAAATTACCAGACCCTGTGTTTACATCCACTCTGCAGCACTAAGGACTCCAAAGGTAACAAAAACCCTCTAACAGTGCAAAAAATGTAAACACTGGGAAACAATGACAACAAAAAATAGGTTATTAAAATGTGTAACAAACAAATAGAGCTTTTAAGCTTTGCGTATGTCAAGAATACTTTTATTGTATTCAGCACTATTACATCTACCAACATTTTGCATCTTAGGTGATTATTTTTTTTTTTTTTTAATTTACCTTATACTAATGCCTAAGGCAAAGCAGGCTCAGAAAAGGTGATTTCCTACTGCAATATGTCAGGGGGTATGTCTGTATATTTTCTTTGACTGGTTTCTAGACTGTTGACTGGGCTCCCTGTTCATCCCTCTGATTCAGCCTTGATTGCTGCATCGATGACAACTATTTTTTTTAAAGATGCTATCTCTTTCCCACACAATACAGCAATGCAGTGGACAGTGTTGAGCAACATAGCGACCGCTGTTTCGACTTGCACAACAAAACTGTTTTTCAAATGGCAATTTTCCCAATGTATATATTCTGAAGACAAAAATCAGCAAGCACTAAGTTCCCTAACAGATATGCATTGTGAGGGCTACAGGATCTTACGCCTTAGACTAAGTTGTTCTCATTAATATTCTTAATTTTATTTGTTTTAATTAGTTATATGGATTTTTAACATTTGTTTTTATGACTAATGAGATTGTACCAGCAAGAGTGACAGGAGGATTTTGGTTTATGGTCAAGGTTTATCAACTGAAGCTGCAACTCCTTTGGAAAGTAAATAGTTGCCAAGATGTCATCGTGAACATCCTTGTTTGCTCTTACTGGTAAACTGAAGGGAAAAGTGTTTCTGTCTCAATACTGAATGGGGAAAAGAGGCACAAGGTGAGAAGCTTCCTTGTATTGCAAACTTGAGAACCACAGCATAAACAAAAGTATCTGAAGTTCGAGAATAAGCAGGTCTTCCACTGAGATGCATATCAAGAAAGCGGAAAAAAATCCCATTAGTCATTATAAACAGAAAGTCTTTCATTAAGACAACTAAAAGTAAAACTACAAAGCAGCCTCAAAACATTCTGGTTTATCGCTAAGACAGTAAAAAATAATCTGCTTTTGTACTTTTCAATCTGTAGTCCATGGGCCTTTAAGACATCAATAAAAGGTGTTTAAGAATGGCAATTTTATTCATGAGATGCATAAATACATTTGGAACAAATACATAATGGGAAAAAGGACTTTTCAATTAATTTTTTTTTCAAGAAAAAGTGCAGTCACATATCCAATAGGTGTTGAATTCTGAATTTCCCCTTTTTTTTTAATATCCTAGAGCCGCCTTCTATTAAACGGCTTAGAGTAGGAAAGGGCAGTCTGTCATTTGATGTGGATCATACATAGCCTTGGCACAGAAAATAGACATCTACTTATGACATCTGTTGATGACACAGAGCTGAGAAGGCACTGTCAGAAGATAACTGGATAGTTACAGAAAATGAGGTGGAAAACCTGGGGCCTGAAGTAATAAAAATGGAATTAAATACTACAGGAAGGCAGCAGGAGTAGGTGAGAGGACAGGGGAAAGAAGGGAGCAACTGCTGTGTGTAAGCAGTACAAGGCTGTTCTTGCCCAAACCCATGTTCAGTATAGTCAGGAAGTGACTAAAGGACAGATTTCAAACACACTGGTTAGTTTCATACTCTAAAGATAAAGACTGAGTAAGCAAGAAGGTATGTGTCTGTATTTGCTACACTGTGAAACAGTAAGTCCTGGAAATGTGGTCTTTCACGTATGCTGTGTGTCAGGAGATTCAGATCCCGCAGCTCCTGCGAGTCAGTTTGGTGCTGAAGACGATGGACAAGTGAAGATCTTCCACACTTAGAGAAGCAGGCTGAAGGGACCATGAAGGTTATCTACTAGTCCATCTCCTGGCCCTGCGGCAGGACGAACTACACCCAAGTGCTTCCTGGCAACTGCTGAACTGGTTGTTAAAAAAGAGTGATGGAGGTCCCACAGCCTCACTAGCTAGCCTAAAGCAG
Source organism: Tyto alba (assembly GCF_018691265.1). Classification (NCBI taxonomy): domain Eukaryota; kingdom Metazoa; phylum Chordata; class Aves; order Strigiformes; family Tytonidae; genus Tyto; species Tyto alba. The sequence continues at coordinate 4,405,745 of NW_024881301.1, forward strand.
TGCCTAGATAGTCTTACAGATGTAGGGTCTTTGTTAATTCTTACCCTCATTTTACCATTTTAACTTTTAGCTCTTTGCAAGTTGATCATATTGCTGTTTGGGCAAGATTCGGTCTCAGATTAAGGCACACAAATTTGTATGTCTAAATGAACACCAAGTGCCTAAACTTCTGTCATACTCAACAGAAATACAGCAAATACAGACAAGGACATCAGAAAGCAGTTCAATTTGCCCCAAAGTCAGTCCACATCTGCTATTTCTCTCTGGACTGCACTGACTGTAGCTATGTCTACTTTGTAAGCCCAGTATAAGATTTGTAGAGCAAAGCAGTTGCTGCCAAGAACCCAACACTACACAACCCCTGTTTGTGGTTGTTACTTCAGACTAAAATTAGCCTGGTCCCACAGACCAAACACCCATGAGCAGATGGGTGCATCTCCCAATAATGCAGATTTACTCAGGAGGGATCAGCTTCACACACGCTGGAGGTTTTTTTTCGAAAGCGCAATTTGACCCAACCACATAGGTGCCCTCTGCATCCACTGCATCTCCACTTACCATGACAGAAACTCAAACACCTCTATTGACATGTCTTAATCTCAAACCAAATCTCCCTCTTTGCCATGTTGATAATGCTCTCAAACAGCATCATTCCCCCTTTCTTCACAATTACACTTCTTATATCTGAAAACTTATGCATGTTGCCCACTTTCTCACTTCAAGAATCATAAAAAAGGACTTCCTGAATTTAGATTGCATAATTTGCTTTCTCATAATCTCTCCTAGGCAGATTCACTTTATTCTGAAGTCTGGTGTCCAAAATAATACACTTCAGTTCAACAGGATGGCTAAAATACTAGATCTTATGTGTTTATTGCTGGCTTTCATATCTCACTATAGCACTATTTATTCTGCCCTTTTTAGAACACTTGAGTTGTTGAATCAATGCACAGAGGCTTGTAAAGATTTCTACCGTGTTTCAATATGTTACTCACAATAGAACCTATGCTGCTTTGAATTATCTCACCTTTGGTCTTTCTAAAACTAAGCATCACATTGGGTGTTTTTATTTTTTTAATTTAACTGGTTTCTATGAATTTTGAAAAGTAATTGCTACTGGCTCTGACATTACAATAGTGATCTAAGTATTCTGGACTGAACTTCATCATACCCAGCCTAAGTCTAACATCCCAAGCATCAAGGAAGCACAATCTGAGAAGACGTTCAGAGAAAAAGTAAGTTTTTGCTACTCGCGTAGTGAAATCTGTACAACTTTCAACTCTTCTTTCACTCAGATGTAGGAAGTGTTCTAAGGGTTCCTTTCTTGATGACGTGATGTCCACGCCCTTCAGAAATGACTAAGAAACCTCCCAGTCTAATAACCCTCGATAGCCATGCCCTGCCGGCAGGCCCATGGCTCTGGGCGTGTGCGCTGGGCACACGCCAAGCCAAACCCAACCCCACAGGCACATCGCCATCCGGCACGCCCGGACATCCCTGGAAAAGAGTCAGAGGACAAGGGACTCAGGGAAAGCTGCCGTGACCCTCTGCGAGGTACCCGGGGGGTGATGACACATGGATGCAGCGTGCAGGCAAGCTGGGGGGGAGTGCAGACGACCAAAAGATACTTCCAGGAAGAACAGGGAGAAGAAGAACTTACGAGTTCTCAATGCTTCTAAGGTGGAAGGCTCTTTGGGAAGACACGACTTTTAGGCTGGCTTTGTTTTTCAGTAGTTTCTTAAGGTTTTGCAGCTATCAGTGCCATCTTTGCATATTGTAAGATCTAAATGATCTTTATCCAATGCTCTTAAACAAGCAACTAGACTTGCTACCACATGAATGGCTTTGTCCAGATTAGGAAAAAAAAAAATAAAAAAACAAACACCAAACCAAAAAAACAACCAACCGAAAAAAGGCAAAAACCAGCAGTGCCTCTCTCTCTCTCTCCTGACATCAATCAACTCAGGCAGTTTTATTTGCTCTACTATTCTAACAAACAATGAGGCATTTAGGCATCAAACTGACTCCGCTCTTAGTATACCATACCCTGCCCAGGCTTTAGCTGAGACAGGATGATGAGGATTGAGAAAAATAATTTTCCTTTTTCAGGCAAAACCAACAGCATCCTGCAAGCTCACCAGAACGGGTGACAGTGTGGCTTCAAGTATTACAGAAAGAATCACCGAAAACTTTCGTACAAGTAGCACTCTGGATGTTTCCCATTGCTCTTTTGGGCAAAACCAGGATTAAACATTTTGCAACCAAACCAAAACTCCCAGCTCGCTGCAAAGAACAGGGTTAACTGTTGCCGGCTGACTTGCGGCCAACCACAGGTCTACAACAAAGTCATCAGGCAACAGGTCTCCAACTAACAGATCTGATTTTGCAGGATTTTGAGCACGGGGAGCAAGATCCCGACCTACAGCACCTGCCAGCCTGACCGTGCAACAAGAACGCTGCTGAACCCTGGCAGCTCCCAAGCCCAGCCCATGGCCTGGCTCCCTCTGAGCGGTGGCCGCAGCCCGGTTTCCGTAGGCGTTTTGCCAGCCTGGAAAGGTGAAGAACTGAACAACAGGGCTGCTGATATGAAGGAGAGTCTCCTGGAAAAAAACTGCTAGAAAACATCAGTCCTAATCAAACCAACCAGGTGTTTTGGCCTCTGTTATGAGATACTTTTTCAGGACAAAAGCAAGGAGTATTTCATAGGATGGAAGGTCAAAAGGCTGACGGCTAAAAAAGAGCAAGGGCAGAGAAGAGGAAAGATTTAAGTGTCTTGAATTGTTAAGATTTTGGTATCATTTCTCTAAGACAATAAAGACTTCCATTAGTTTATGCTTTATGATCTATTTTCTCTCCTGGCACTATTCCTTCAAAAAAGTAACACAATTTATTAATAAAAGTAATATGCTGAACGTGAAGATGGTAACAGTATGAACTCTTCACTGCACTCCTCAAAAAACCCTCACCCATCCCAGGTACCGTTCTCACGGGGCTCTTCTACTTCGGCTTGCTTTCGGACTTTTTTTTTTTCTTTTTTTTTTTTTTGGGGGGGGGCTTTTATCTACCTCCCAAAGAAGGGGAGCAAACCAGAAAACCCGTTCCGAGCCACAAGCAGCCGGCGGCGGGAGAGCTGCCAAGCCCCGACGGGCCGAGCCGTCTCCCCCGCGGCCGCACACCAGCCCCCCCGCCGCCCCGGGGTCGCCGCTCCCCGCGCAGCGCCCTCCCTCACAGCTCCGCGCAGCGCCGCGCAACATCCGCACCCCTCAGCCCCCCCACCGCGGCCAGGCGCGCCCCGCCGGGGCCCGGACTCACCAGCAGCGCCAGCAGCCGCGCCGCCGCGGCGGGGTCCCGCGACATGGCCGCCTCTGGGGCGGGGGGTTGTGTGCGTGGGGGGTCACCTCGTCGGGCCGCCCGCGAGGGGAAAATGGAGGCGGCCCGTCGAGGTGGGCAAAAAGTAGCCGCGGGTGGGTGGAGTGTGCCGGGCGGGGGCAGGTGGCGCCCGGCCCCGCCCGGCCCGGCCCGGCCCGGCCCGCAGCGGGGAGCCCCCGCCCCGCCCCGCCCCGCCCCGCCCCGCCCCGCCCCGCCCGCGGCAGCCCGCGGAGGCTGCTGAGGGACGCGGCCGCCATTTCCCTGGGGCTCCCGAAGTTTGGGTTTTATTCCCCCGCCTTCTCCGCCAAGGAAAGCGAGCTTGGAGCGCGTAGGTGGCATGCAAAGCAGCTGTGACAACAGAACGATAAATTAACGAGCGATTGAGAAGGGGGAATATAGTCTCCTGGGAAGATAAAATTGTGAGTTGTTTTAGCATAACCTTCCCTGTAATCTTCTTTTTAATACGCTCCGAGCCATATCCTTCCTGCTCTTATCTGGCAGAGATCTCTCCTGGATACACATAATTAATTGATGCTTACGAAGGCATAACTGATTCTTCATGATGGCGAAACATTTAAACATACTTCCCGGGCATCCTCACTTCTTTGAGACACTTACCTAATGAATCTTTCTAAGATCACACTCCACTGTCGTAAATGATTTGCAAAGTGGCTGGTTATGCTACCGTGTCTGATACTATTAGGGCTCGGTGAGGGAACCAGCTTTATGGGATACCTTCCAATTACATTACGTCTTCTTATAACTGTTTTAGCAGTGTACGATAAATAATTTCACATTGTGCCTAATGTCAGTTGCAACAATTACAATTTACATGGGGATCACAAGGGAAGTCTATCTCACAATTTATTATGGTTAGGTATATCTATTTATATTATTTACTTAGAATACCACAATTCACTGAGTTTGCTGATACCCTTGCATTAAGAATTTAAAGAAAACAAAAGGCAGAAACAAAGAAACGGATATACATGAAACGCACGGTATTAAGGATTTAGTGGTCTTTCCTGGTTCTGTCACTGACTCACTGCACTTTGTAACCAAACAGAAATGTGTAAGTTTGCACAAGAATACACCCTGAGATCCTCTGAGGATCTTCAGGGTCTGGAGGGCAGGGGTGTTTTGTACAGATTTGACAGCCAATGTAGCTAGGGCAGCTAATGTTGGTAAAAGTAAAGTAGTGTGAAATTCTCTTTTAGTAATTCCTGTTTGAGATAAACGAGGCAGCGCGTGTCTCAAAGAGGCTTCCTATTACAACTGCTTTTAATATGGTGATTTAGAAGTAGATTCCGATTTTAGCTGTATATTACATTTCCTAGCCTGATGGTTAAGCATAACTTGAAAGTATTTCTTGCATCAAAAGGCTGCAAGAGAAGAACCTTGATTTGTGATGTTCTTCTTAATCTGGAAGTTAGCTCCATGGAATTCTGAAAATGTTTTTGGTTGCCTATCCAATGCACTGTTAATCAAGCGTTAGTAAATACATGTGCCGACAACTGTTTGCCAATTTTTAATGCTGACATGATAGAGTAAAAAACATATTTAATTTCCTTTGAAAAATCACTGGCACTGATTTCCCTTTGAAGTTACCTATGTGTTTACCAGAGGAATTAGAATCATCTCTTCTTCACAGAGCTCAGTAGCCACAGGGAGACAGAAGCTGTTCTGCAAATGACTTTCCAAGGACTGAAATGCCTGTTCTTATGTTGCTTATAACTTTCACATGGGTCAGCTACATGTCCTGCACATCCTACAAGACCCTCAGTCGTCATAAAAAAGAAGTTTGGGGCTTTTTTTCACTTGTTTAATCCATCAAATAATTGAAATATTATGAAGGTTTCTCGGTTCTCTTCTATGAAAAACTTATTCATATATTACAGAAATAATTTGCCTGATGTTATGAAATAAATGTCAAACAGCATAATTTTGTTTCTAACACAGCTAGTAGCTGTGTCACTGACCACTGAAGTCAAATTTCTTTTTGCCTTTCCTCCACTTTAACCTGGCAGCTGCTAAATACTCTTCCTCCCACAACCAAGCCACAGTTCTGCCGCTACAGTCAGTTTGCATGGGAGGATCCATGCGGTGTTAGATCTTTGTTTTCCCCCTGGAGACAGCAGCAGTTCAGAGTTCACCGACACTGCGGAACAAAGAGGAAGTTCATCTTTGCTTTTCAAACCATAAAATGCAGCTGAGCCCTTCTTCAGTGCCTGGTGAGGACAGGGCCTTTCCAAGACGCGAGGCATGCACTAGGCTGTTCTTTTCTCAGACTGTAAATATCTGTTTAAATTCTCTTGATAAGCTTTTAACAGCAGATAAACTATTATCTAAAGCAACCTAACTTTTCATGGGAGGGAGAGTGCTTGCTTTCAAGGATAACAGCTATCAGCACAAGTATTCTAGTGAGTTAGGATTGCACCGAGTGGCCTCTGCATCAGGGACAGTGTCTGGCCCTTGGTTACCTCCCGAACCCTTGCCTTGCCACCGGCTCTGCTCGCCTCTCCTGCCTCATGCCGAGTAATGCCTCGCCGGAGTGCCAGGCACTGCAGGCTTGCCTGGGGTGGAGGACAAGGACAGGCTTTAGAGCAGGCCAGCAGAGTCCACCTCTGCTTCTTACAAAAGCAAAGGTAACGTTACTTCAGCTGTGGTTTTTGATTTTGTTTTTCCCCTAGAAAATCACAGTTTCTTATTTTAAGGCAAGCGATTCCATCAGATGAGACAAGTGCAGTATCTAGCAAATGGTGTTAAGGTGGAAAATCCAGTGTACTTTCTTCGTGATGAAATGTTGACATTCATGTATGATTCATATGAAGCTATCATGCAAACATTTCATTATCTGAAATTATGTCATTAATCTTTTCTATATTGTTTAAATATTCTTTACCGTACCATGGCCCCAGCTGCCACTCGCTTTTTGGGAAAAGATCCTGGTAGAGAACAGTGTATTGAGGCTGTGCATGAACACATCAAGATTACATTTAGTTATTCAAAATGTATAATGGATAATGCATATTGTGTGAAAACATATGCACATCACAGAGAGGGTTCCTAACACCTGGGCAGCTCTTGGGAGCAGAGTGGTTGCATGAGGTGCAGTTACCAGCTTCGAAGTGCTTACAGGACCAGGTCTCTTGGGGGGAAAATTAACGGACTGAGGAGAAAAGTACATTAGCAAAAGGGTTTGATACTTTAAGTAAACAGTTGGCACTCTCAAAATGGAGCCATTGTTTTTTCCTGTGTGTGGTAACTTTTTTTTTTTTTGATTCTCCATGCCTCTTGTCATGCTACTTAAACAAATTCAAGCTGTTTAGTTCCTTATAATCATCAGGAATAATCCTCCCCCTTTCTTTTGCTTTACCTCCTCTTTCTCACTTAGCTGCTTTCTCCTTATCTTTCTTCTGCTCTTTCCCCTCTATCCACTCTCCTGTTTGCTGCCTGCCTGGTTTTTCTTTTCCGGCACGGCCGGGTTATTTAAGTTTCCAGGTGCCAACTGCAGCTGTAGGAGTGAGTAAGCCTGCTGAGCTGTGAGCTGGGGATTGGTGGAGCTGTAAAAAAGCCAGACCAGATCCTTGCCCTGAACACAGGCATTTTGTTACTGTCTGACAGCATGAAATATTGTCTTTTATGTGTATGAAACAAGGAGTGGCAGGGCAACTCTTTTCTTGTTTTCCTCTGCATAGCAACCGAGGCCGCTCTGAAGTTGTCTGCAGGCTGTTTTTTCAGGGTGGTGTGACTCTCTGAGAAAACTCCTGTTCCCATTTTCATTTACAGAAGGCAATTTGACTGAATAAAACACAAACAAGTTAGGTGGGATGGCAAGGTCCAGTCCTTTAAACCACTGGACTTTCCTATTCAGCGTCTCCTGGTGATCTGAGAGGGGCTGCTGATGCAGTCAGGTGCTGTTCATTTGTGATTGGGGATGTAAAATCTGACTCTATAACTTTGTGTGCACTTGCTTTTCCTTATAATGAATGGATGGTGCTGAGCTCTAAAGCACTCCCCAGAATTAGACTTCTTTTTCCTCTCTTTTTCCCTCTCATCCCCTCACACCACATCCCCTCTCTGCCCCCCAAAGGAAAATGTCTAGATGCTCGTTTACCTTCTCTTTCTCTTTCCACCTACAAATCAAAACAAGAATATATATTGCCAAATTTTTCCCATATTGCCTAGTTTTACATGAAATTTGCACCTCAGCCTCTGGTCTCTTGAAAATTGCTTGTGGGCTTTACTGTGAATCCTAGGTTCACTCTTCACTTCTCTATGTTCATACTGTAGGGGTTCCATGGGGCTGACCTTCTTTATAAAGGTACTTACTGATGACAAAAGAGGAAAGAAATAATGCTGTAAAGAAGACTTGTGCCTGTCATCAAAAATTAGTGTCAAAGGCCTGTCACAGGTGAAAATAGTTTAATCTTAGCTAAATTTAATCAAGGAAATTATTTTAAGGATAAATGAGGAAATACCAAGCTATAGTTTCAGGAGCTTAAAATATCAAGTGAGTCAATTTAGTCACAGCTGATTTCAACAGAGCTCAATTGAATATAGTTAAAAAAAAACCAGCAGCAGTTTGATTTGTAAGGAAGCAAGATCTACTCTTGACATAGTTAATATATTTTTGGTACATTTTCCCTCAATATGAGGGAAACCGGGGCATATTTTATTCAGATATTTAATTATATGTGCAAATTTTGTCCTGCGAGCTCTTAATTCATGGTGCGTATAATGAAGCCAGTGAAACTTTTGAGATGAAGCTTTTGCTGATGATTTTGTCTGTAACATTTATGGTGTGTGGTATAGCACAGCTTGTGAAATATTACACTGAAATGCACACATATGAAGTAAAGTGCTGCACACATTGGACCTGTCGTTTTTGGTTCTGAGTGGTCTTACGCAACTATTAAAAATGCAGCCATTCTACATCTGCTTTTCTTAGAGAAATGAAATGTTAAGAATGATGCCGAAGTAGTTTTCACACACCCTAATATTTTCTTTTTGAAGTATAAAATTATACTGGTAAAAACAATTACAGAGTTGCTCTGTGAATCACAAATGGTGATAGAACAAAAGAAGAGCTGCCTCTGGTGAGGCATCTGTCAGAGCGGGCTGTGGACATACATGTTTTTATGTGAGATGGTTCCACTATGTGTATCCCATCACCTTGAGACCACTGATATTCTGTTGAATCAAAATATGTTCTGATTTTGATGGCAAAAGGCGAAAAAGTCCCAAGTGACCCAAAGGCTGCATTCATTTTTTTCCTGATGGTTACACAGCTGTGAATGTGAGAAAGTACAAACCATATTGGTTAACATCAGTGTTAAGACTGACAACTTTCCATTGAAACTTGTCAAGTTCAGGTGCTTTCAGATGATTCCTCTATAAAAAGTGCAAATCCCAGGCAATCTCCTAGACCTGAGACTAGGCAACTTTTCAAAGGTGATCAAGAAAGTTATTTACAGTCACTGGCAATACTCCTGCTGAATTTTTGGATTAGTTTCTGAATGACGTCGGAGTGTAACTGGTAAGACTTACAAGAAAAATGGGTGCATTTCTTTTAATTCTGTCTCTGACAATAGCAATGGGAGATAGGCCATTTAGAAAGTATGTGCAACCCTAGCCGCTGCTTGCAGTCCGTCCCCTAGTACTCACCCAGGTGAGGCTAGTTAGTTTGTATTTAAAGACCTGCTACACACAAATTTCTGTAGTCCCTTCCTAAGTCTGTTGCTACAGCCTGCCATGGTCATTTTTATTCAGTAATATATTAGCTAAGGAAATCAAGGAGATAAAAGTCAGACTTACATACCCAGAAACAACACAAGAAAAGCATTACTTTCCTGATAGTATTATTAAATTTTGCATGTCCAATAGCCGTTATTTTGCTATTTATATATGAATAATTGATCTAGAGTGTATTTTACAGTCAAGTGGCATTCATTTTAATTGACATTCGGCATCAGAGTCTTGAGAAGTGTCCTCTTACGCATGCTACAGGCACATTGCTGGCAACAAATATGCATTACCAAAACACCTTAACACCCGAGCATCTTACAAACATTGATGAATTTATAATCATATTCCCAAGGGGAAGAGATTAAGTTGACATTTCCCTTTTCAAAGACAATTTATTGAAAATTCAGAAAAATTAAACAACTTACGGAGGTCCAATAAGTAGTCCTGGGGAGATCGTTGTCTCTTGAGTCCTGGTCTAGTGTCACAAGACAATTCACCTCCCTGACAGCCTGAGCCTGAATTGACTGCCACGTGGACAGACCCTCACACAGATCTTTGCTACTGCATCACTGTAAGATCAAAGCCTGCAAGTACAAAATTGCTATTTATTTTACCTAAATTTTGACTACCTTGAATCAAATCTTCAGTGAATGAGTTGGAAAAAAGACTGTAAGTAATATATATATTTTGTTTTATTTTTTAGAGCTTTCCTAAAAAATAGGAAAAATAAAAAAGCTGAACTACTAGCTAACTAAATTTTCAGGTAGGCCCAGCAGTGTATGATGAATGTCAAAGGTCAAGGTATGTGATAGATGTCAGTTAAGCAGCTTTTGTTTCCTAAATTGCCTATTTATGACTGTTCCATTTCATATCTTATTGTGCTGTATCCTGAATTACAGGATGTTGTTTAACTACTAGTCACAACAGGTAAATACAACAGATTTGTCATTATACAAAAGTGTATCCAGAACTGTCACTGTTGAAACTCTGTCATTGTTCTCCTTTTTGTAAAATTTCAGTGCACTTGGAATATGAAATAACTTTGTCTGTTGACCTATTTTTGACTTTTACATGCACTCCCATATATTTCAGCTAAAGTTGCTTGAGTATAACAAATGAACAGAGTTTTGCATTATTTCCAAGTTTGCAAATTTGACAGAATTTTGCTTTATTTCCACTTAGGTTCTAAATACACAGAAAATAAATGATAAATTATCTTTGTTGCACTGGAATTAGCAGTGTCATCGGACTGATAGCAATGTCATTGCTATAAATTGAAAGATAAACAATATTTTTTCCTAACTTTTTGAAAAGATATTTAAACAATTATCTAAAGTATGTGTGAATGCCAAAAATCATTCTGTCTGAAATGCTGAGAAAAAAGATGTCAAAATATTATGGCAAAATAAAATGATACATTAGACTTAGAAGTAAAAACATGATTCTCTTTTTTAAAAGCAATATTTTGCTGAGTTCAGATAAACCTTTTTGAAAAACCTCTGTACAAAAAATTATTATTATCATGAATACTGGCCTGGAACATTACAAAGAAATTGGATTCAGAAAAGTAAAATTGTTGAGTTTTTACTTTTAGAACCAAAGTGGTTTTGCTTGGTTCAGGAGCTCTTGACCTGTATGCACTGAATGTACCTGCAATGCCTGTGCTGCCCAAATACTGTGATTCAGGTGCCTTTTGCTCTCTTTCTTCTCTGTGGCTTGTATTCCAGCGTTAATCTATAACTCCTCTGAAGCACTCTTTCAGAGTTGCAGGACAGAAAGGTATCGCAGAAAAGGCCATCTATAGAGAGAGGACAATGCAGAGAATGATGGCTTGAGGAAATTGTTCTAGAATTCTTATGAGACCTGACAGAGGTTTCTGCTTGACATTCTAAATCAAAGTATCTTATTCAATTTGACACCTGAAATAGTTTTCATCCCAGGATGCTCTGAATTTCTAAAGCAACACTTTTTGTTTTGATTTTTTTTTTTTCCTGAAAGAAAATTAGAATTCTCCTGCATAAACCAGCAGTTTTAAGGGAACATTTCCCACTGATAAATGAAGAAGAAAAATACCCTGCGTCACTCAACTTAAAACATGATGTTCCAAATGATTATTTATTGTATTTTTTAAGTAGCATTCAGCAATTGTTACAAACAAATCTCTAATATTTTTATTTATGAAAGCACAATAACACTGTAATATTAGCTATATTGTAAATAGAATTAAAATGATGGATCTGGTTACTCAGTAGTGAGGAGCGTCTGAATGGTGCAGTTATATTAATTCAAGCAAAACAGTAGAGTTTTTATTTTTGCTTAAATTGTGTGGTCTTTTCATATTGCATGTTTTAGGTGCTGCTCACAACAGTTTAAATGTGTTACTTATTACCACAAAATCAGGAAAAATTAAAAAGTATTCAAATCTGCAGTTCAAATTCAGACAGTGTTCCCAAGGTAGAAATCTAATGAGACCCTCAGCTTGTGGCTCTGTTTTCTTCCATGGCAGTATTCTTTTCATGATGTCAAGGTCTTGGTGAGCCTGTGTAAAACCGTAGGATCCTGCTCCACAAAACCCAAATGAAAATAAAGAAAGCCATAGACTTGGTGTTGCATGTTGCTAACACTTTAATAAGAGGTTTTTGCTTGAATAGTTTAGAGCAGGATTGATATCACTACTCCAAGTTGTCTTTCTTTCCTGAAAACCATTCATTCTTCATTACCAAACAATATGATTAAAGGTAGACAGCAAATGGGCTTCTGAATTACAACTGAAGGAAAAGAAACAAAGCTAATGTCTGCTAGTCAGGATTAAACTATATGCTATTTTTTTTAATAATAAAGCTAGAAGAAGAATTTGTGTGGAATTTTTAATGAACCAAGTATTTGTTCACATCTTCATATACATTTTTCTTCCACAATTTGTAGTAACCTAAAAATATCCACGTCACTAAGAAAACAATTTAAAGAAAGTTTTTAAAAATTACACAGCAATAGAAATTAATATTCAGAAATGCACTGTAAATGCACTGATGGATAATGTGATTGCTGTTTGATGTGAGAAACCAAGATTGAAAAATACTAGAAATCTTTCAACAAATTGTATTAAATAATAGGCTATTGATCTTTAAAAAGTTGGTAAAAGATAGCACTTGAAATAGTCAACCACTACATAACCAAAATCTGTCCTTAGAAACAACATTTTTTCTCTATGAATTCTTCCCCTTACTATTTCTAGATGTGCAAGAGACCATAGTTAGTTCAGACACTCATACTTCACACAGCATTCCTGTTCAAGAGGGCCACAAAGAATTCAACATGTGCTCCCAAAGACTAGTTACATTACTTTGAAGCGCAATTAGGAAAAATATTTCTGATTTGCATAAGATGACTATGGAAATATTTACACAAGACTTCATTTTTTTTTACATTAAAAATATCTCTAGTGGGATTCGGCTATATTGCATAGGCTTTCTAAATGTCTAGAGACTCATGCATATTTCAAATATTTGCTTTTTTAGTTAAATAGGTGGTTAGCAAAATGAAAAGGAGGTTGTCATCATTTTAGTGGACTTCAGCACAAACTCTCCAGATATAAAAAAATACAGCTTTATAACTTAGTAACTATTTTCCTTCTTTAAAGAATGGTTCTAGAAACCATGCTTACGGTTGGTACCTAACTTAGGAGAGATTAATCTCACTGAAGTCAGTGCAATTTTAGTGATACTTAAGATAATGAAGGCTACAGCATGAAGTAAAAATAGCAATACTTCAGGTATTATGGGGAGAGCATTTAACATGCTCAGGTTGCTTCAGAAAAGCGCTTGAAGCCACGGAAGGGGCCCTTTCTCCAGACAGCCTTGGATTTGGTCACGACTCCTGCGGGTTACTGGTGTTAATGCCAGTGGCACTGACCAGGGGCACTTCAGGTTATCTTTGGCAGCGGATCTAGTCATATTTCTGAAAGCACCTTTTGAAAAGCCTTTTCCTGATATCAGACTCAGAAACTTGTCTTCCAGTTCTTTTGAGATAAATTAATCTGCATATGCAACTGAAAGTTTCTTTTCCATTTTATAGAGTGGTAGGTCCGCAGACAACTCTTAAACTTTTCACTAACCTAACCATCGAAGCTGAAGAAGCAAAATTTGAGGGAAAACTACTGATTTGGTGGTCTAGCAAAAAAAGCTAGTCCCTCTGTATAACTCTACTGTATTTACATGGAAGCGATGTTGCTGTTACTGTACATATGATACAGAAATAAAATGAGATAGATACTATATTTCAGTATTTTGCTCCTTCAGATCATATTCTAAGCCACATTAAGGTATTATTAGAATAAGAGTCCAATAGAGCTGTTTTTGTGGGAAAATAAAAGCCAGATTTAATTAAGATCATAGAATCATAAAGACTTTTTCAATTAACACATTCAAATAAACTTTCAAAATATCAATGCAAAATACATTGACATATGAAATAACAATTCTCCACACTGCTTATTAGCAAATTTATATTGCTCCCAGGTGTTTTTTTCTTTTCATGAAGGACTACCAGTGTCAGTGATACAATACTTGCTATTGCCTCCCCACATCACAAAGCTACTAAGACTTTATTTTGCTGCGGCAAATTTCTGGTCATGCTCCTCGCCATGAGAGTAACAGGATGGCAGGCCATGGCAGAGTGTTTTAATGAAAACTTCAGAAAGCAATGAAAATGTATTGTGCTTATATGATTATTATTTATAACTATTGTTGGTGATGGGAGAAATGATTGAAAGTGCTGTTCTGTAGCGCTTCTTGAATTACATGCAAAATAAAGTGATGCATTTGAAAGTGCTTATTTAGTCTTGAGTTGACTAATTATTAATTACATTCTTTTCCTGTCTTGTCAGTGAGGGGCTATTAACTCAATGACATTAATTCGTGCTGATACTGTATGCACACAAGTATCCCTTCTCACGGCTCCGCCCAGCAATGAGATCTCTCTCCAAAAAAATTAGTATCTGTTTGTAAACTTGTAGTGCTCGGTGGAGAGAAAGAAATAAATTTAAAGCTAACTTCAACTTTCCCTTCACTGACAAAGTCCTGCATTTGGCCTTGAAGCGGGGCACCCTTCAGAGATCCTCACACAAGTAGGAGTCCCTGAAACTTTAGCGCTATTTCCTAGTTATAAATAATAACAATATTCTTGGTGGGTGGCAGCTAACGAGTGTTGGTGCAAAAGGCAATTTGGACAGGAAGGGGCGCTGGCAGAGGCCTTACTGACTGGAGTACTGCACAGTGCTGTACTTTGTCACTCTTCTCCGGGAGGTGCCGGGGGACGCCGTGCCCATTGCCTGGCCAAGGTGACAGTCAGCACTGAGCATCTGACCCGCGCTGCTGAGGCCCCCAAGATTTGCCCCACCTAGGCTTGTCCCCCCTAGGCTTGTCCCCCCCAGGCTGCTCATCCCAGACCCTGACACTACCCTTTCAGTGACCACCACGTTGTGGGCATTTGATAACTCCGAGGGAATATTTATTAAGCTGCCTGGCATGCCAGAGGCAGGCCTGAACACCCTTTCTGTCACCACCACATTCGACCCGTCTACCAAATCGGGAATGCTCAGAGAGGTCGGGAGCCGGGAGTTAGGTGCTATTACTCTTTCTGTGACGATAACGTTGGACCCATCTGTGAGATCTGGGATATCTAGCATGCCACGCAAATCAGAGGCCGACGCAGGACCGACAACCCTTTCTGTTACAACAACGTTGGATGCACGCAGAGGGTCAACGCAAAGAGAAGGGGAGCCAGAGGTGTAGGTCTCAGTCACCGTCATGTTGCCGTGGAGCAAAGGATCTGGCATGGGCCTCGGGGGCTGTATGGTTGACCCAGATGTGTAGGTGTTTTCAGTAACAACCGTTGTAGTGCCGACCGGGGGAGGCATTGGTGCACATCCATTGACAATGATGGTGGTTCCAGGTGGCGGGAGGTTTAGATCACTTTCAGGGTTGGGAAAGGTGACGTTAACGCATGGCCAGGGTGGGTTGACGTCAGGGAAAGGTTCGATCTCTTTGCCCAGACAGATCTCTGCCAGGGTCTTGAATTTTGGTCCTAATGTATCCAAATATGTTTCGTCTGTATCTTCTCCAATGAAGCTGCAGCAACCCACAGAACCAACAGGAGTACCGACTCCTTCATGATCATATATTAATAGGCAGTCATTTGCCGGCCGACCTTCATCTTCATCTGCATACACAAATGCTTTCTGTAGTTGCAAAATCAGAAAAAAAAAAAAAAAAAAAAGTATAACACAGTGAGACCCAGCTGACTTGAAAAACAGGACATCAACCGAACAAATTATATCATCAACATGTTTGTGACCTTGAAATAAGTATTATTCAAATGCTACCGATATTTTATTCTTGTTTCTGCAAACACTTAACATCTCAAATTTGGTCTTCCATCAGGGGGTCTGACTGGGGGGTGAAGGGAGAGAGTGAAAGGAATGGGGAAACAAATGTACACTTTGGGCAGCAATATCCGGATGAAGTGGTGGGAAGAGGAGTGAAGCAAGATGGTGAGGGAAGCAGTGGAGAGGCCAGGACAGAGGGGATGGGATGGAGGGCTGGCCACAGCGAGGAAGGCTTTGTGAGCCCAGTGGAAAATCCATTTTGAGCAGAATGGAGATCACTGATTTGTGATGTCTGTGGTGATAGTGGGGTGGTAAGTACAGAGGGGTCAGGCAGGAAAGAGGAGAATTTAAACTGAGTGAGGGGTGATCTTGGAGGAAGCAGTGAAGGGCAGAAGGGGAGGCCTGGGCAGGAGAAGCAGAGGGTTTGGAGATTGAGATGGTCAGTAGAAGGGGTAGTCTATGGTGACCTATGGCTAGCAGTCAATACATAGTGCTCCCAGCCTAGGCAGGGACATTGTGGTCTGGGAGAAGTCCATTCTCAGGACTTCAGGACTGCTCTGTCCCCTCTTCCACTGAATCTTGTATAGAAGTTTCAATATGCATGGAGTTATTTTGTATTTCCACCATGTAACTTGGGGAGGAGAATCTAACAGTAGGCTCACAGGTATAATACAAAGATCAGGTAATTACCTCAGAGAAGTAGTTGTCTAGGAAGGCCATGTTCACTCCTCCTTCTCGATACTCTTTTATTGTTCCTCCAATTGGTCCTTTTGTGTCCCCTGTTCCAGAAATTCCTCCAGCTGTTCCATAACCAGTACCGGTGCCATAGCCAACTCCTGTAGTTTCTTCAACACCAGAAGCTACTCCTCCTCCTCCTCCATATGTGTTTGTATATATGTCTGAAAACAGAATAAGAAAAGTTATTCTTCCTGTGCTCTGTGAAAATTTACACAGAATTTGACAGTGGTTCTTACAAATAGTACAATGAATGATGCTACTGAGTTTCTAAAGGAAATTCGGACTAATTTCAGTCACAGATCCATGCACATGTGCCAAACATTGAAACTGCAATAAAAATTAAGCGCATATTAGCAGACATCTAAGACTTTGATTTTGTTCTGCTACATTTTCATATGTGCTTTAGAAAATCAATAGTTCACTTGTGTAATTGGCTGGAGAGATTCCTGTCTGATGTACATCTAGGTGCCATGGGATTTGCATTAGGAAATCAGATAATATTTATGGATACTTCTGCAAATAGATAAATGTGTATTTATGATCACTTTGGGGTTAAAATTGTTTTGCCTTAAACTCTTTTCTAAAAGAAATAACTTTGTAACTCCGTTCACATTTCTAGTGGTTAGATTGTTAAGGGTGATTTGGGAAAACAACAGTTGACCATAATAACCACCAGTGTTCATAATGCAGAATGAAAATTACCTTTACAATAAATTATAAAGTCATACCTACAGGGTTTTATATTTTCCAGGTTTTTTCATATATGATAAAAAGGAATGAATGGTCTTAAAATTCAGCATGTAATATAATAAAACAATTATATACAGTAGTCTTGGCTATGGTCACATTAAGAAACATAGGCTAAATTGTATTGTTTTTTCATTTAATCTCTTTAGTCTCAGTTTACAGAATTTGAATCAGGGGCTTTCACTGTGTTGGTACTGAACAGTGGAAATAAAGTAAATCACATGTGTAAGTCTTAAACTTTTAAATTGTCATGGCAGCAGAACTTCGCTGAGAATGAAGACTCTTCATTCATGTTTATGCCCCCAAATGTTCTCTTTTTATTTTACGTTAAGGATGAGAACATTTTTGAATAACCAATAGTCATCAGAGAAGTTGTGTTGCAGAGTGACACTTCTTCCTGTCAGAAGCTAGTGAAAATGGATTTGTGCTAGCATCCTTCCTTCCTGTTGTGGAGTAAGGAATGGGGAAAAAAGAGAAAATGGCACAGCAGAGCTTGACTTATTCTCTATGGCCATTGAATTCCTGGGAGAACCTTGTCTCAGAAGCATAAATTTATTGTGTTGTGTACCAGCTTTCTGTCTAGGCTAGCGTACACATGGTCAGTAATTAACTGGCTACTTGACGGGTCCTATTCTTCCTTGTGGGAAGCAGAGCCTGGAAATAGGGAAGAACTGAAACTTTCACCACTGAGTTATGAAAGAAAAATTATTTATTTTGGCCTCAAGATTGATTTCTGATAAAATTGGTGTCTTGAAAAGACCCTCCATTCACTATCTGAAATGATAAAGAAACATTGCCTGAGATTTGAAAGCCTTTGCAGATTTTTCGAAATAAATGTAGTTTGCAGAAATTAATCTGCTCAAAGGCTTAAACCTCAGATCTTTCATTCATACTGGAAGTCCTACTAGTATCAGTTTGACTATCTATAGATGGAGGATTGAAAGGGTTGGGTTGTAGCTGGGAAACCAAAGTGCTCTTTGAATCAGAAGACATGAAGTTCTGAAACAGAGATTTATGACAACGCACATAGAAAATTTTAGGATCTGCTTACCAGAGGGTTCACCAAAATCACCTCCCGCAGCTGTTGTTGGGGCAAGAATGTGTGAGACATCCTGGAAGACAACATTTTGACTCCTTGAATTATGAATTTGAAATTTCCATATGAAGACCAAGACTTTGTGAATCATGAAAAGGAATTATCAATCTAAACTGTTAACAATAGCTATTAATTACCATCTCCATAAAAACCTCCCAAACTCAGAGGAGTCCATCCAAGTTTTGTTAATTGTCATGGTAAAAGGGGATCAGTGAAGATGGTTTGTTTTAGCTTGTCCTACTTCATGCTGAAAAAAATCGTTAGTTACTGCATTTCAGCTGAGGGAATAGTAACACCAGATTGTTGGGCCAAGGTAACTGAACACAACTTAAAACACACAAACTCCATCTGTAAATGTTGAGAATCATCTTCCACATCTGCCTGGCTGAACTTGTTGACAGTGCCAGGCTTCTTTTAGAAGATAACACAATGCTACAATCACTTTCGTGCTTCTAGTCAAATGCAGTCTTTTCTTTAAGTATGAGTTACTGTGGGATTTAGGAACAGGGGATGTACTGACCCTGTCTTCAGGCTGTGCACCTTCTATTCCCCAGGGATGAATTGCCCCTTCTGTGCATTCAGGTACAGGTTCAAATCCAGTTCCAACTCCACCTACAGCGCCAGGTCCACAGCCACAACAGTCGCTCATTGACATCAAAATTGGAATCACTTAACAGGAATGAAACAGGAAACATGGATTTAGGACATTTCTTCCTTGCAGGAATAGCTGCTTTTCCCAGAGGGCAGGTACTCAAGAACCTCTGCAAATATGTGTTTTAAAATGTTTCAAACCAAACAGCCTGCAAGTCTGGCTTTCAGAATCATTAGCTGCTTTTGGAAATGTATGTATTTGAAAATACAGAATAATTTGTACCTTTAGATACAGCAGAGCAAAGTGGGGGTGGAGTAGGGCTGTTACTCCAAATTTATGCCTATACACCTGGGAACAGACTTTGATCTATCTCAACTGAATGAATGTGAGTTGCATATGAAAATTAAACAAGCAGAACCAGTCTTGCTACATGTAGCATTCAGTGATATTCATTCTTGATATATACGCATGCATTTGCCTCTTCAGATATTTGTAATTGGAAAGAAATAGACATATGAGAATTCAGTGGAGAGATATTCATCTGGCTACAGTGATCTCTGGCTAAGGCTCCAGTTGCATTTTTCACATCACGTATACATAATGTTTGATTTGAAGAAAACAATAGAGGCAAACCCCAAACCCCACTTTAAACAAATGATTACATAGAGTGAGTCAGGTTTCCCAGTGTGCTGTATTATGCTTCGTTGTTTCAGTGTTGGAAATTGTTGATTGCTTTAAATGCCAACATTGAAAAGATTGCTCATTTTAAAAAGGGACTGCAATAATAATTCTGGCTGTTTTTAGGTCCTTAACGTAGATGGCAAAGTCAGTAAGCTCATATCACTGCGGAGGGAGTGGAGAGAGAAACAGCTGCCTATACCAGACTAAGCAGAGCATCTAAAACTCTCAGTTTACCATCAATGTGAACAGAAGAGAAAAAGGGAAAGGGCTATACAGTGTACAAAGTTCTACCTCACCCTGCACAGCTAAGGACACATTTAGTCCAGACTACCAACTAGGAGAGAAGATTTCCAAAGGCAGAAAGACAGTCTGTCCTGCAATATTAACCACCTGGGAATTACAAACAAATCAGCCTTTTGCAGCTTCAAAATTTTGTGTTTGTTGATTCCTACTAATCAAAACAAACATCCCTCCTCAAAGAATTAGGGGAAAAATCCATTTCCTCTGGTTTTGTAGTCAGTATTTCTGCACTGGAAAATTTTAGATGTTGATTGTTTGATGCCCCCACCATGAAAGAAAGATGATCGCATCTGATTGTGGTGGTAATTGCTTGCATACAGTCTAACTTGAGTCATTCATATCCCTGAAACTCATATTTCTTAAAAAATACTAGGACGAATGAATGATCTGTTTTGATCCTGTTATCACAAATGCTATTTGTTTTTAATAGATGTAATGTTTGGCAGCAATAGCCAAAAGGTTCAAAATTTAAGATTATTGTATTTATTGTTCTACAACTTTCTTTAAGTTCAGAGGAAGCTTGTTCTTTGCATCTTTTAATACCCAGCTTGGAGCTGATACTTGTCAATTTCTTTTAGTAATTTAATGGAAGCACAAACTGCAAAGTGTAAGTTGTGACAGGGACAGCTCTTGCCCAAAATCTTCTGAATCTTCTACTAAACATTTTTACCCTTTCTGATGGTTTGACAACTGGATAATACCTTAGGAAACAACCCCTAAATCTTAGGAAGGAAATAGTTATTTCTGAATGAAATATGTATATAAATATGTAGAATACAAAATATATAGAAATTCTTATAACTTAAAAGACATTTTTTTTCTGTTAAATGGCCCATGGGAGCCAACAGGTTAGCAACCAACCAGAAAAGTTACCTTATTTACAAGAATTTTAAAAAAATACACTTTTCAAAAAATTAATAAAATTGTTTTCTTAATTTTATACTTACAAACAAATATTAATCCACCAAGAAACATCAGGCCAATGGCAGCACCGCTAAGTGTGGTAGAAGATGGTAGAACTCTGCCATAATTCCCACTTCCACTATAACTATCATCAGTGGCTGCAGTATATCCTTCATCACCTCCACCGTACCCATCAGTGTAACTCTGCCAGTCTGTTTGGTCTTCAGTTCCTCCTCCAGGTCTAACCTCACCATTACCACCACCTCCTTGATCTGGTCCTATTCCTCCTTGGCCTCCTCCAACACCACCGACACCACCGACACCACCGACACCACCACCGCCAGCACCACCAGCACCACCAGCACCACCAGCACCACCAGCACCGCCACCACCACTGTAACCACCACCACCGCTGCTGCCACTGCCACCACCACCACCGATGATCACTATTCTTGTGGCCCCACTGGTGCAGTAATTACGACTATCGCACTGACAAGCTTGCACAGGAATTATATGTGGTTTAGAGCAGCGCCGGCCTTGGTTATCTCTTACGTTGATATAGATCCTATAAAGGTAAAAGTCCATGTTCTGAGTCATTAGTTCTGCAGAGGAAGCTTTGGTTAAAAACAAAAAAAAAGAAAAAGAAAAAGAAAAATATTTAGATTAACGTATTGACTATAAATACTATACAAATCTATAATATTTGTGAGTAATGTTCATAGAGCAAAATGAAGACTAAGAGGTCCCATTCTAAGATCTTCAGTTACTTACATGTCTACAGTACTTATTCAAAGCTGAAACTTATGATATTCCTCTATGCTAGATTTTCTTTTGAAAAACCTGAGCCAGATCAGTCTAGTCATCACTTTTTAACCTGAGAAATATAATGGGGGCAAATGTGCTTTTTTATATCTACTGCTGCTTTTCCTGATTTTTATTTGCACAATGGTGAACATGAAAATTCCGTTTTATATGTTTTTTTCTCTCACAAAGAATTTACATGTGGTTTTCAAAAGTTTTTTCAGTAGTTTTAAAATATTTAAAGCTACACATTTGCATCTGTTTATGACAAATAGGAGACACAAGAGTAGTTGTAATTGTGATATTTAATATAGTCTTCTATGCATACAGTAAGTTATGAAAATTCTGTCATTTAGTAATGTATGAGTTTTGATTAATTCATTAGTTTGTTATGTCCTATTGGAGGAAACTGGAAAAGCTTCACTGAGCACTGACTAAACTGTTTTTCTTAAAAATACAAGTAGGTGGAATTTATACAGTAAATTGCAAAAGCTGTGATCTTTATTTGCCGTTTTCATATAACTCTCATAAAAGTAAAGCTCTGTGAACTAATAACTTTGCACTCTAATAAATAAATCTGAGAGTTTTGTCATAAGCTTAGAATTTCTAGATAATATAGAAATAAAAAGGTATCAAATTACTCCTTTTGAATTACCTGATTAATTTTGGACCAATAGAGATGCTTATCATAGCTACATTCAAATAAAGTAGTTTTACTGCTCTATTTTTATCAGTATATTTTTAGTTTTCTTTAAAAGATGATAACTAGATAAAACATGTGTACTGATTCTGATTCTAGTTCTAATATGATTATATATATATGGAAATAGTATATATATATATATAAGAGCAACTTCTTGGATTCATATGATCATAAAATCACATTTAAGTGAGATTAGAATAGATTCTAATAACTCTTGTTTGTTATTAAAAAGTTATACTAATCTCTTATCTTAGATAAGAGTTTATTACTATGGTTTATTCTGTTGTAAAATGTAGGTTCATTTACCGTTTAGTGATCTGATAATCCATGTAGTTTGAGGTTCACCATGTATGCTGAATGTAAAGGGGAGACCATATTGTTCACCGTCCATAGCCTTTGCTGTGATAATCACTGATGGGGAATGCATACATACTTTCCTTAATTCAGTATTAATAGTTGGGCAATTGTCATTGATGTCTTGTATTGAAAGCACAATGGTGCCAGTAGCAGTATATCGAGGAGCCCCTGTAAAAAGAAGTTATCTGTGGTTCAGGAGGGGATATTGATACTATAAATAATGCAGTTCAGGTGGGAAAACTAGAAACAGGAAAAAACATGGAGAGAAATCTGGAAGAAAGAGGGTTTTGTTTCAGAAAATTTAATCTCTTTTCTTACCTCTGGTGATAGCCAGAACCTCTGCTTTGTACTGCCCATTGGTTACATATACTGATTCCCAGTCAATAACTTTGTTCAGTGTGATTTCACCAGTGTTTTGATTGATTCTGAACCAGGCACCCGGATCACGTCCTATACTATATCTGTATTTGGTGAAGTAAAAATACTCAGTATTATGTTATGAATATATATATTACATATTCATTTTGCAAATAATATTTGTCACATTGGAATATTTTTCTTTAGACTGCGCTAGGTCCCATTGCACTTCACCCTGTTCAAGCAAAATTCCTGTAGACTTCAAAAGATGCAGACCAGAAAATTATTTAGGAATAAAGTAAATGCATGGGAGTCCCTTATGTTTTGAAAGTGGTATCACAGTCTAAAAGTAAAATCTTTCTGGACCCTGTAAACCTTTGCTAGAACCCTTGTCGATATCAGTAGTTAAATCCGGAGATCTTCCTATAACATTCTACAGTTGTATTTGCTATAACATTTCTCTGTTTTATGAAAACTTTTCAAACCTTTGTAAATTGTATGTATTTATTTCTACATACATTAAAAAGCAAATTATGGCACCATTAGTTTCAGCAGAAATTAATGTCAAATAATTTTAAGGGTTTTTTAACTACAGAATGAGCTGGTAGTGATCTCTTCTATTGTGATTGCATATTGCCCGTTATTGGGGTTTTCTGCTTGCTTTTATAGAGATGCTAACAAATTCATTACTTGTAGCAAACATTTCAAGAAAAGATATTTTTAGGCTGGGTTAGAAAAAAAATTGGTCCTGATTTATTTAAGTTACAGCCTCTTAGAAAAATGAAATTTTCTTTGTCTTGTGCACAAGGGTAAGAAAAGTAGGACAGGAAGCAAGGCAATCATAGCATAAAAATGGACTCAAGTATATACTATTCTATTGCTATTATTTTATTGCTAACCCATTAAAATTTTTTTAAGATGTTTTTTAAAGCACCCTTTAGAAAACCTATTTCTCATCCCATTGAAATCTCAGTTAAAAGAATTATTCCATCCAGGGAGTTAAGCAGATAAGAGCTTACGCAACATTTGATGCAATAGCCCCAGTGTCTTCATCGATGGCTGTGTATATTCCCACAACATCATTCACTCTTGTGTTTTGTCGTACAGAGAACACAACTGTAGATGGACGAAACTGTGGTGGTTCAACGACATTTACTACTTCTACTACGAGGGGTGATCCATACACCTGGAAGTCACGTGCAACAGAGTGGTGGAAGGCAGCTACATTCCTGACACCAATAACCATTGAGTGAGTTTGGAATTGTTCATAATTTAGTTCCTAAAAGATAAACCACAGAGAACTAGTTAGTAAATAGAAGTTCCTTTAATTTTATTTAAATATTTTCTATTTTAAATGGCTAAGTGGCAGTGTTTTTACTGCTTGTTTAATTTTGTTAACAATTAATTAAAACTATTTTAAGATGATTATTTCAACAGTTGAATCACAGTATTTATCCATACCTTAATTACTCTAAGGATGCCTTGATTTGTCGCTCGATCTGTAACTATTTCAAAGCAGTTATCTTCATTACCGGATATAAAGAAAAACTCTGCTAACCAATTGTCTGTAAACTCTTCATCAGCATCCAGAGCTTGTATCCGTAGCAGTTCTGAACTGAGTGAATTTTCTGAAATACTTGCTGAAAACTGGAATGACAGATAAATACCTATTAACAAACACTAAAATATATAATGTGAGAAAAAACTGGCTGACTGCAGAGACTTTTGAAGAATGTCCTGCCCTCAGTCCATGCCAATTTAATAAAAAATGTGTGTTCTGGGTAAACTGTGATTCTGGCTGCAGATCTGAAGAGCTGTATCACCTTAAGTGTTTGCAGAGGCAGTTTAGGGGAAATGGATTTGTGCTTTCAGTAAGAAAAGATCATACAACGATTGGGTTAATCTGCGTAATCTGGCTATACTGCACGGGTCTAGACACCTGAATGACTGGATTTCTCTGAATACAGAGAAATCAGTGTCAGGATTGACTTCTCTGAATATAAGAATAATCTATGTGTATGTTATCAGAATTGGTGCACAAGTGACAGACTGGATTTTGAGCACACTTCAAGGAAACTGTCCTCTTGATCTGGTGGAGCATCCAAATGTGAGAGCACTCTGGGTTAGTAAGGGCTCTGCTATCAACTGGGGTTTTGAACAGGTTTTTAAAATAGTGATGTTGCCTTTGGTATTAAAAACTTACAGAGCTTTGAGCGAGAGTTGGGAAGTTGTCATTGACATCAATAACTTTAATGTTACAGCTACAAAGGGATGATATTCCATCTGCAGCTCCATCCCGGTCTGACGCCTTCACAACAAGAGTGTAGCTACTGTGTTGCTGTTACAGAAAGACAAATGATCATGTTATAAGGACCACCTGTACATCTTAAATGTTATAAGTACTCATGTCTTGCTGTTATTTTTGAATGCAGGAATTTGCCTTAGACATTTTATTGTGACATATAGAAGAAATGCATTTCTCCCTTAATTTTTGTAAAACGCACATCCTTTTTTTTTTTTTTTTTTTTTCCCCCACTCTCATAACACATATACACCACAACATCTTGTTATTTAGCTTTGGAAAGGGAAATGTTACCTCTCTGTCGAGATAATTTGCAAGATGGAGTTCTCCAGTATATTTATTCATAATGAACATGGGTGGACCGGAAGGTTCCTGACTCTCTATCTTGAAGGCAATTTTAGAATTCAGGTGATTAGGTTCATCTGCATCTGATGCAATTATTTTCATCACCAGTGTGTCTAAGAATAAAAAGTAATAATTAAAAAAAAAAAATCAGAAAATCTGTTTTGTTCCTGAAAAAAACTCATCAAGACAATGCTAAATCTTGGTGTATAAAAATGATAGAATACTATCTGTTCATTGACATTTAGAAAGTAAAAACAAAAGTTAAATTTTGTAGTACTGATTCTGATTGAGTGTTAATGACTTTAAAATGCATTAAAAATTAAGGTCAGATGGAGTAATGCCGATTTTCACTGAACTTCTTTAAATCACCAGAGGGACTGTGTAAAAACAAAAAGTACTGAGCTGTAGATATTAATATAAGAAGTCTCCACAGTTTTAAATGAGAATTTCTAGAAAGTAGAAAATGAGCATTAGGCACCATTGCCTCAGTGCTAATTGCATGTCTAATGTTGATTGTTGTACTTTTGGTAAAAAGAACCATTTTAATGGTTTCAGTAAGGGTTTATGTAGTAATATTCTAGTGCAACTGCAGTACTCAGGCTACAAATACAAATATTTGAAATAGAAAAAACGGGAAAAAACATATTTTATATACCCTCAAAGGAAATAAGTGTAGGTGTAAATGTTAATATTTTTTTAATGAGAAGGAATGAACTGATTTATTTTAAATTTTCACATCTGAAAGAATTTGCATGATGGTATGATTAGAAACTGGAACATTCAATGTTCATGTGTGGGAGGAAAGGGGGAAGGAAGCATCACTGCTCAATTTTAGGCAATAATCTCAGGCCCTGGCTTGAAAAGCGCTTGGAGAAGCATCAGCCACTCCTTCCTCTGGAGCAGTCCTGGCCAATATACGTCGTTGCCTAATATAAAGTAGAATGAGCACCCCAGGCTGATATTAACTGTATTCTGGGAGCTTCACTTCCTATACTGTAATAGGCATAACATAGTTACTTACTGTCCATACTGCTTTCTTCAACAGATCCTGTAAATACAGTTTGTGCAAATATAGGAGGGTTATCATTTATATCCAGAACTCTGACTCGAAGTTCAAGAGGTGGTTCCAAATCTACACCGGTCACTGAGTGTTTAGCAAAGCAACGTATCTAGATAAAGACATTTACTCATTTTAAAACCAAAAATAAATTAAACAAAGTAACAATCTGAAATAAATGAATTTGTGTCCTTCTGCTTTCCCTGCCCCACCCTGGATCCATCGTTATAAAGGTAAAAGAAAAAGGGGAGTACTTACAACAAATACTGGAGTTATTTCCCTATCCACTATTGATGTTATATTAATTTCTCCTGTTCTTGGGTTAACAACAAATATTCCATAGGGTGCACGATCAATTCCAACTCCAGAGATGCTGTATGTGATTGGATGGTTTTCTTCACAATCTGATCGGATCTACAGTAATAGATAATAATTTATGCAGGCTTAGTGAGGACACCAGCAGGGCTTTTTTTCTTATTAGTAGTTCATGTAAAAAATTCTATCTAATTTCAGTTTCTCAACCACATATCACAAGGTTCAAAAGACAGAACCAATGGAAGTCTCTTCTAGAAAACAGTCAGTCTAGAGATTCATCTCTGCTTAAGTGCAGGACAGATTTTCTATTTTTCTAAGTCTTCTGGCAGGGAAGTAGAGAATTTCCAAGAGTATCACACTATGGCTGGACCTCAGTAAGGGTACAGTCATGATGAGATGATGGGAAGGCATCTTCTTTTCTCTGTTCCCCATAAAAGTCATGCACTATCCTTGAACTTCTGCTCAGGGTTTCTCAGGGTGAAAAAGAAAAAAAAATATTGTGATGTAGTACACAGATGCTGCATATGAAGAGACTGTGGTTGGAACTGTCTAGAAAGTAGACTGACGGCAATGTTCTTGAAGCCTTTGGTCACCCCTCAGCAGCCACGTGGGTTCACCATATGAGACTGTCTCAGCAGAGCTGGAAATACTGCATCATCTTTCTTCTATTCTACATACATTACTTTAGCTGCTCTAAGCAAATATACTTTTAAATCTCTGCTTTTATCAGCCTCTCTTTAGGAAAACTTCCTTGTCAGTGAACACTTTTGTTTTTCTTTCTACTTACTCTGGCAATTGGATTCCTTTTAGAATTATCTTCTCCTTCTCTACAAGCTGCAGCAAATTTGATCCATTCACGTTTTTGTCTTCTGAAGGTTTTCCATCTTGCCATTCCATTTTCATCCCATTCTTTTACCTTTGACAGAGAGTTCCAGTATCATATGACCATTAACCTCAATCCATTTTAAATCAATACAGACATTTAAAATTTCCAACAATAAGGAGAAAAGGGATTTTTATAGATCATGTGCTTTTTTATATGTCTGCGAGTCCCAAACTCTAAGACTGTACATGCTTACTTTAAAATTATTCCTGTGTATGAGATACACATTTAGGTTCAGGAGAACTTCTCTTGAGAGGCTGAGCAGGTTATTACCTGCAACTGTTTAATATTTAAATATGTTTCCAATCTTCAAGTTCAGAAATGCCTTAGTTCAGTATTTTCCATTTCATTTTTTCATTAGTTACATTTAATTTGATCAGAAATTCAATTTATAAAGAAATGTATATTACCTCTACATGAAATCCTGTGCTGAAATCCAAGAGTACCTGCAAGAACAATAAGAAGGCTGGCATATAAAAATGCAGGGCAAAATGCAGTAAGCAAAACCAAGCTGCCACACATTGCTATACTGCAGGACTGGAGCAGTACTTTTTCTCAAGTCTATTGCAGTAGCCTATCTAGGCAGCAGCTACAGGATTTCCATAAATAACTTTTTGTTCAATTCATTTTTTTCTATATCCATCACTTGAATTCCTTGACAGTTAGCACCTTAAAAATTAATTCTGTCTTTCAAGGCAGAACTTTAAGTTTGAATGAATGTCCAATAGCAAATTTAAGTTATAGCTACATCAAAATATAGCTTTCATACAGATTTGTAGGTTGTAACACCTCAGCTGGAGTCAGAAGTGGTTGCAAGAGTTGGTATTAAAAAGTATGTACAGGAAAATAGAAAAGGAGTATTTATTTATTTTAAACATTTTATTCTTTATTTTTTCTTATTCAGAAAGTCCACAGTAGACCTGGAGTACTTAACTATGTAGTTTAACCAAAAAGAATGAAAATGTTTTCTTGAAACTTCCCACTGAGATTGAGGAGGTTCAGTGTAAGATGGAAAGCCAACTGCAGTCGTTGGGCAGATATCCCTGGAGTGCAGTGGACTTTGATTTGAAGTCTAACTATGCAGCTAAAGTCTTGGGTAAATAAAGGTTGCGGGATTAGATGCAGTATGTAATTACTTTAAAATTAAAATAATAGAGAATCCTCAATTTCTTGATTAGCACAGTTTAAAAGAAGTCACAGTTTAATTAACCTTTTTCCTAAGTAAGGTGTGAAAATGAAGTTCACTTGGTGAATGTACCTCTTCAGAGCATCTCTTTTGGGTTTAGGACCTGCCTCTGCTCTCTTCAGGTGATAAAAGGTGAAGAATATGGGATTTTAAGGACTGGATTCTTGCTTTGTTTGTCATTGGGAGAAACAAAATATCCAGGTGACTCAAAAAGTGTTGTGGAGCTTCCCTTTTCTCACCAAATGTGGTTAATAGCTGTAGCTATAAAATTTCCACTTTCCTTATCATTTCCTGGTACTGTTCAATAGCTTTTTTTTTTTTTTTTTTTTTTGTCTGACATGCTTTATCTGATGGGTTTTATGTCAGTTATACTTGTATAAAATCTGTAACAATCTTTTTCTCTAGGGTAGTTTTACCTCATGGGACTTCTCTCACTTTAAATTTATTGCATTGTTCTGTCCAATCTGGAAGATGGGCACAGACTTTTTGCCACTTACTTCATGTTAAAACGGTCTCTTGCATGCAACAGATCAATGAACAGCAGCTCCACCCTCCTTCCTCTCTCTTCCCCCTTCTCTCCATTTACCTATATGCCATAAGAGGTCCACCATCTGTTTACAAAGCAATGTCTCCAATGATCTGATCTTGCCCAGAACATTCCCTGAGACCTTGGCACATAATGGATGCCCTAATCTGCTTCTGAATGAGGGCACTGAGACTGTGGATCTGCCCAACTAGTGCGCATATACTTTGAAATTTATCGGACTGTTTGTGGGCTAAGGGCTTTTCTCTCTTGTTTCTTTGAGCAAGCTATTGATGTAAACAGTTAAGAAAAGTACTCTGCAGGAAAATCATTAAAATATGTTAATGTGGTGCTAAAAGCATCAATACCTATTTTAATCTGAGTTTATGTCTTGGTGACTATTTAAATCTCCAGCTGCAGAATGGGGTTCAAATTCACGTGCAGCCGTTACTCATCTCAGAGAAGGGACAATATCAGACTCCATTTAAACTGTGGGGTTTTCTCATCCCAGTGGGAGCTCAGGCCTGTCCTTTTATAATCCCCCTTGGATCTTGGGGAAACAGGAGAGAGTGGAAGGGGCAGATTACACCCTCACTGGAGAACCTGAGTGATGAAGAGTCCACCAGAAATAGCACTGACTCAACATCTCTTATCAGTTGATCCCACCAACAAACCAAAGCCTCCTTTGGTAAGTACAATGAAATCCTCTCCACCCTTAGGCTGAAATCTCTTCTGGCATGCAAGCAATTGTCCTGACCCAGAAAAGTATGAGTATACACCTCCCAGTGCAATGTTAGTGAATCTTGTCTACTGTCTGCATACTGTGGCCTATTCTGTTATTTAACAGTGGAACAACTACCTCACATCCAGCCGCACCACTCTCATACTCAGCAGGCCTAACTGAAAAACTGTGTTGAGTATCCCTGAAATAAGAATTATGCCTGTAAAGAATTCTGTTCTTTAAAGACATGAATATTCATTAAACACTTGATTTCAGCCTATAGGGAGTTCTGTTTTCAAGCAGTAAAGAATATGCATTTTACACTGGTGTTTCATCCTTTGTTTTTGCACACCAGTAATGGGAATGTCAGGAATTTGTTCATCACTAATGCTGGGGATTGTAAATTTAGGCCCCATATTTCCACACTTTTCCTGTTCTGACCAAGGAAAAACCCATTCTGCAACATGTTGCTAATGGAAGGTCTTGAAAGAAGTCTTGATGGTTTTGAATCCCGAGTCCTTAGTACAGTTTGTGGTATTATTTGAGAAGGGTGATTGGATGAACTTGATACCTGCATTTGGTATGTCTCTCTCAATTACTGCTGTGTTATAGGAATGAGGGCAGGCAGACACCAGACAAAGTTACCTAGTTCACCAGCTAAACCTCAGCAATTCTGGAGTAACATCTATCCAACTTGATCCAGGGATGGAGGTTCTTCTGTCTCCCCAACTAATGTTTTCTGGTTCTCTACTATCACCAGCAATTAGAAGGCTCCCCCCACCCTGGCTGTCTATTTCTAATATCTCTCTGTGATGCAACCCATTTTTTTCTAGTGCTATTTCCAGCAGAGAACTACTGTCTCGTAGCAGCTAACTCCAGCATACTTCTAAGTAATGAACAATTTTCCCTTCTGAACTAGTTTTTGAGTGCAGTACTTTCTACAGGTTCAGTGATTAATGATAGTTAAAGCAATAGGAACCACTGGAATGTGTGGGATGCATCCTGAGGACCTTGGGGTAGGCAAGCTGATCAGAAAGATATCAAGATTTGTTGCCCTGTTAGTCTCTGAGAGACTGAAAAAATGGAGACTCTGCAGAGAAGCCAGAGGCCCACTGCACAAGCTGTTTTTGGTTTATGTTGGAAGGGGTGCAGGCAGGAAACATGCTTATGGTGACTGTCATTTGCACAGTGGCCTGTCTGAAAGCTTATTTCTTATTGTAATGATACAGAGCCCAAACCTTGTGTCCAAAATGGCACCTTAGAGTCACACCAGAGTTATTCTGGATTTATTCTGATGTAAATGGGAATTGAATTAGACCCATAGGATGTATATGGTTCTTTGTACCTTCAAAGCAATTTGCAAGCAAGAATTAACTAATCATTAATTGGCTGCCAAGCAATATTGTACGCAATTATGGAATCCTCCCTCCTCCACCTACTCAATCTAAATGACTGAACACGCCTTTAACATCTTCCCAGAATTATTCATATTGGATCTGCTTCTTTCTCTTTGAAGTCAACAGCGGTATTGTTATTGGCCTGGATGGGAGGAGTGCTGAGAACTCACACATATTATATTAGTCACCAGGGTGCCATGCTAGCTCCGGTTGTGTCAGCGTTTTGGGAGTTTTACGTCTTTCTTACTCAGCCAAAGCTCTGACTAGTAAAAGGTTGAAATAATGAACCCTTCGCTGTATTCATTCTGCATCTCTTTAAAAAATGATAAATCTGTGCATATGAAATAATGAGAAGCAGAGTTGAAACATAAGGCAAAACCTCATACTTTAAAAAGAAGCCATTTGATGTATATTTGTCTATACTTTTCATTTTCATAGGTCACTAATGAAAGTGCTTCTTCCAATTTAAAGGCGAAGTTTTTCAGGATTACTTTTCTGGCATTTTGTTTTCCAATTCTTCAAAAGTCAGGTGTTTCTACTGCTTCCTGTATTAGCAACTGATATCAATATTTTTATTGCACCAAGGATGGAGAATCCATTGCTATTTCAGAAGAAGTATGACAATGCTCATGTCAGTCAGAAGAATATATTCCAAAGTTTTATTAATTTTAAAATATGTTTATTCAAAGAACTGACCACTTTGGGAAAGTTTCTAATGAGATTGTTTCTGTTCTGCTGAGCCATACAGAAATAATGAATTTCCATACAGTAACTGAGCTTAACCATTAGAAAAATTAATGGAAAAGTGATTTCAATACAGGGTGTATGCCATTATCATTCAAATTTGAGTTTTTCAAATTTGAGTTTTTCAAATTAGTCATGCTAAGTCTCCTCAATAAATCTCCTCAATAAAACCTGAATTCTAATATGGTTTAGCATGCTCTAGCTGCAAATTCATCTTTGCTTACGGGCCATTTTTACTTAGGAGTGCAAAACTACAGATTTAAGAACCTGATCTTAAGTGATAATGCCTGGATATGGAATTGCTTTAGTTTCTATTTCTACAACAAAATTCTTTGACAGAAAAGCCTGCAGGTTCTTGGCTACATCCTGGCAGATGTTTCATATGCATAGGAAAGGAGAGGATTTGGCCCCTTTATGTTTTTATGTGCAACCAAGTTATGAGCAGGAGGTGTAACCATAGCCTAACAACTGGAAAAAAAAAAAAAAAAAAAAAGAAGCGTAGATAACATGGGAAAAAGCAGCTAGACAAAAGTGCATATAAGAGATGTGGTGAATTTACAATTATTGGGTGTCACATGATAGCTGGCAGGAGAAGAGTCATCCCTGATCAAACAGATTATTTCCATAAAACGTGTCTGTGCAAGTATCACAAACAGAACTCCCTTACTCATGAGAATAACGCCTTTGAAGTCACGTGAGTAAGGGTTGCAGAATCAGTCACACCAATGGTGAAATGCATATAGAAAAGTATTAGTTTCAAGATGGTAAGTTTTCTGTTTTTGAAAGTGTAGTAGTGCACTAAAATATGTATAACTCCACAGCAATTTTCTTTGATACAATTTTTTAACAATATGCTAACCAGACGCACCATTCAGACATGTGATTTTCATGAAAGATTAATTAAGCTGAAAACCAAGACTGTTTCTCAGAATACACTAAAATTGGATACATAATTTATAGTTTATTTAATCTCTACAGTCTGTCAGCTTTCTATAAAATGCTGAAAGATGTTATTAAGCTTTACAGGCCACCATGAACACTGCTGTACAGAAGAACACATAATAAGAACAACAGTTTTTTTCCTCTGGGTAGTAAAAGTTCAAATATTTGATAGTCATCAAAACATAATGGCAATTTTCACAATTGCTCCTTTTTCCTGACCCAACACATACCCTGCATCAGTCACAATTGTAACAATAATATACTGAAAGAATGAAAATTGCTTCAGAGTTGCTGAGAGAAAATAAAGCAGTAAAATAATTTTTGAATTGACAGATCTTAGATACAGTACAGTGAATTTTTTTTTTGAGCCTTGACGCATAAGGAGTATGCATCACCACGTAACTGAGTAAAACAAATAGTCACTAATGCTACATGAAAATTCAGAAGTGCTAGTGTGGTGTGCAACATGTCAAACTCAGAGACCTGTGCACTGTGTCAAACAAGCTGAAACTCATCCGAACCGTATCTTGATTTTGCCAACTTTTGTCGTTGTTTGCTTGGCAGTGCCCTGTGTTGTTTAGTTCTACTTTACTGACTGCAGAGCTGTCACCTAAAATTAATGGATTACTTTTTCAAAATAAGTTTTAAGTTTTCATGTTCTATAACAACAAAAAAATTTTTCCCTGACTATAACATTTCTAGAGGAGTCAGTAACAAGAAGTTAACAAACATTTACACTTAATAATACATTGTGTAAAGTCTAAAATTGTGAAAGCCACAAAAGGACATAAATGCAATAGAAATCCTACTCTTTTCAATCTTCAGGGCCTTAAACCTCTACCTAATTTCAGAAGAGCAGCACAGATGAGTAAAAACAATCCACGCAAAAATCAGGTTGCAGCAGTAGAAGGGCCTCCGTAATTATTTTATGCCCTTTCTGGGTAATTTCCGTACCTTGGTGATCACATTGTATAACAATGCCACTTGACCATAGCCACAACTTTCTTTTTATAGTGAGAAAAACAAACCCAAAGAGCGACACTTTCGTCATGCATTCATTTGCTCAGCACATGGCGGCTCAGGCACTAATGCACTACAAGGCAGGCATGCTTTGTAATGTGAAATAATAGGCCAAGTCTTGATTTTTACTAGCTAAGGTGTTCACTAAATTTCATGTTTTTCTCTTGAATACAGCTGTAGGATTTGGTCAGCTCTGAAACGCCCTTGCAAATCAGTTTAGAAAAAGAGATTTGCTTTTCATGTTCCCTCAACTGATTCAAAAAAATAAAGACATAGAATCAAATGATATCCAATCAAGTTATTAGGATTTTTATAATGATAAGATTTTGATTAACAACAGTGATTCCTTAAATAGTAGCCACAGACAACTTTCACCTGAAAAGTCATGCATTAAACATAGAAAGACATATATTGAACATCAACAGGCTACAAAAAGTCAAAAGCAAAAGAAATATTTGTCATCATTTAATGAAAACCTAAATTATTTGTATAGAATCTTCAGAAGTGCAGTTTAACATAAGCACACCTTTGTTTTTTGTGCTAAATGTCCCAGTATTTTTTTGGGGGGTAGATTACACTCTAAAATGTCTGCTGAGGAAGACGCAACTGGCATAATCACAGAGTTTGCAAGTATAGTTTTAAAATCTGACTTACCAATAAAAGGAACAGAAAAGCAGCTGTTCGGTGAGGGACCCAATCCATGGCATCTGACTTCTCAGATACAAGTCCAACTGAGTTATGGTTACAAGTCTGTTCCTTTTCCCCTCCCCCCCCCACCTCTGGTGTCTATTTAAAAAGACACTCAGTAGATGTCCTTATACTCAGCCCTTCAAGGTGTCTCTGCCTCCCTCTGAGGGAAGCACTGAAGATGCTGTATAACAGAGTGTCTTTCCCCACCCCAAAATCCTGGGCAGGTCTCACCTGAAACGCTTGACAACATCATTATTGCTTGCAGGTAAAATCTGAGAGACACGCCTTAATTCTTATTGCACTGAAACCCTTTGTTGGATACGAAAAGGTACGTTTTAAAAACAGAAGGCAAGCTTTGCTGAGAAGATACCGAGTGATTTATAAATTACTCACAACATAAGGAATCATTAAAATGGTAACTTATCATTGCTTTGAATGTAATTTGAATGCAGTTTTCTCTTTGCAGCAAGTATAATAGAGGAGCTTAATGAACATTACTGTAAAGAATACGGACTTTAAGAAATGATTAGTTTGAATTAAAATTTAAGTCCATTTGTCCATAAGTCCATTTCAGGAACGAAGAGGTCAGTTCCATGCACGTTGTTCACAGAAATGCAGCACTCAGAGCAGAATGGGGTTATCATTAAAGAGGTAAAATATTAATTTGGGGAAAAAAAAAGTAGTGTTTTATTCATTAGACTGCAAGAATATCTGAAGCAGAGAAAGAAGCCTTTCTGCTTTCACCAGCTGTGAAGCCTCCTCATGCCATACCTTTCCCTTCCTATGGGTTGTGCTCTCGTTGACATGGTGGAGAGGGAGATGTACACATGTCCTGTGCCAGAGAAACTCAAATCAACAGGTAGTGGAAGAAGGGTGGATGTGCTGCACAGCTCATTTCTGGCCTCATTTTGAATGGCACGAGCACAAATATGCGAGGGACGGAGAAATCAAAGAGGATTCCCCACTTTGCTCAGCGATAGGTCCCTCTGTTCTGCAGCAGAGGCATTGTAAGTCCCTCCTTGCATCCTTGGGACACCTGAACTGTCCCATACTGAACAAGAAAAAGATAAAGTGAGCTTCTGCTCTGCCACTGAACCTGGGAGGGGGGTGCATGCTTCATTCCTGAAAGTGCAATACGACTGGTGCGCTCCTGAGCCTGCCAAGCCCACCACGATGCTGGGAATCTCCCAGGACTGAACTCCAGCTGGAAAAAGAGGGCTCAGCACCTCTGGGGTTACTCAGCACCTCCCAGGACAAATCCCCATGCTCCTGCTAGATAAGCAGCTTTGCAGCATGCCGTGCCTACACGCCGCTTAGCATGGGTGCTTTGCTGCCTTGCAGCTGGCTGGGGCTGCCGAAGCCAGCTGTGCCCGTCCCTGCTGTCACTCAGCTTTTGGTACTGAGCTCACCATGCCCAGCAGTGAGTCAGTGAGGCAAACTGGGACAGGCAGTGTTAAATGGATCACATCTAGATTTTTTTCCTTTTCTGGGAAATTTTCAACAACCTGAAATTTGCTTTTGAATTAAGTAAAAAGTTACTTGCTGCACGTATGAAATATGCATATTCTTTTATGAACAAAAGTACCTTATTTCAGACCTTTTGCTTATTATTGTTTTATTTAGCAGAATTTTTATAATTATTGCTGGATGCTTTTAAATGTTTCATACCATCCTGATATCATCATTACTGCAGTAACATGTAAAATATCCATATTACAAATGCAATAGTCAGTGGTTGAAGTGGGCCAGTATTCTGGCATTTCAGAGTTTGTTCTGTACTTTCTATGTAGGGGAAATACACAGAATAAGGGCAAACATGGTTTCAAAATGAGTAGTTCTCAAACTTCTCTACAGACCTTCAGAGAGTTAGGTCAGTAGACTAGTTTTGGAGTATCCTTGAAAGAAGATTGATAAAACTTACTTTATTTAGATTATTGAGAAATCACTGCATGTGAAAGCTATATAGGAGCCCTGAAAAGAAATCAAGAAAGGCTGAAAGTGTGTATCACTCAAAACTGCTCCTGTCAGTTCTGAATATCCATTTTCACCAATAGAAGTTATTTCTTGCAAGTGTAAAATATGTATGTTCTTTTACAGACAAAAATATCTGTTTTGTTGTGTCATTTTTTTTATTATAACAGAAGATAATTTGATCTATAAGAGATGATAAAATGCCTCAAACAAATTAATAGTCCCAGCAAAAGTGAAGAAAGCCCCAGCTGTTACACTATATGTTTCTGTGCCATACTTCATTATTAAGAAGAAGGCGTATAGAATTTTCAGAAAAGGTAAAGAAGAGCAACTGTTCAATGGGAACACTTGTCACATAATTTCAGATGGGATTTCAAAACAAATGTTCAAACTTTCCAAAATATAATTTGCACATTAATAATTTAGAAAAAATAGTTTAGTCTAGACAAAAATGACCGAAGAATGTAGAACAGTCTGATCTAGCTTGAAGAAGAAATCCTAAACCACTGACCATCACCTTTTAGGAATACTGGACTTACTAAGAGAGAATTAGTGGCATTCGCCCAACAGTCATTCTGTGCTCTTGGAGCTTTTCTCTTCTTTACATTTTGTACATAGATTTTTGTGTTTTTCTCTTACCCCTGTTAGCACTATTAGCAGAAGAAAGGGCCTTGGATCATTGTGTAAACTGAGCTGTATAATTGAAAATATAATTGTCATATAATGCAGTTAATAAAGATTGCACTTTTCTTTTAATGGAAACAAATATTTTGGTGTCTAAAAATTCAGCCAGTCACCTACTAATTTTGCAAAGCCAGCTGAGAGTCCAGTTCCTAGTGACTTCCATTTGTGCAAGGTAACTAACTCATTTGAGTGCTTCAAAAAGCACCTTTTCCCTATTGCAGTGGTCTCATTACTTTTAAAACACTGTTCTTGAATAATTTTTCAAAATAGGGAATAAGCTTTTCAGTCTCCGAGAGTGCATCATCGGCTCAAACCCGCAGCTGATTTCTAACCTGCTTCATCCATATTTCATGCAGCCTACTTTCACACAGATATATATACACAGTTCAGTCGACACTGAGCATCTCACAGGAAATAATATGGTCCTGCATCCCTCCTGGCACAGTCCCCATATGACTTATGGCTGTCCCTGTTGTGGGGCTTAGAGGGGTGGGCTTTTGCTCCATGTCAGCAACGAGCAAGTCCCCCAGTCCAGGGTCAGTTTCTGTCCTCACTGGATCAGCACCCACTCAGTGCTGTTCTGAATTTCAAAATAAATAAATCTGCTTCACACTCAGAAAGGCTGCTTTACTTCCCGCCTATATTATTTTCATACTCAAAGACATTGGAGAGACATTCTTGTTAAATATTTCCTATGGTGCACAATATGCAGGGTCAAAAAAGAGATTAATGGGACCTAGAAAAAAAGACTAGGAAATAATGAAGAATGACATGATGAAGTAATAATACATACCTTCATTACAGGAAAGTTACACATATTTGTGTATTCTGATAAAATTTCAGTACTCTTCATATTTTGATATTCTGAGACCAATTAAGTTAATGTGCTAGAGTAGCCCTTCTATAAAGTGGCCAGGTTTCATGGATGGAAAGGTTGATTTTTTTTCTCAAAATCTGTAAGATTTGCAGTGAGAGGGAGACATGCAGAAAAGTTAGTTGTGTAAGACGCATAGAAAAGCAATAGTAGCAATAATGGTATGCTGCTCTATGCATTTAATTTCAACAGAAACTTTCTTAATGTTTAGATGGCTAAGTACAGCTTTTGTGTCTCATTTAGATTGATAAAATTTCTGGCAATACTGTGATTGTTAATTGTGACTCTAAATTAGTGCTCTTCATTGAACAAAACTGACCAACTTATTATCTGTCATTTACAAAATGCATGAAAATGGAATAAATATGATCTGAAGTTACCCATAAGCCTGTTCTTGCTGCAGATGGGTTGAAGAATCAGTATTATCCTACAGTGTGATATGACTACAAAAGGA
The DNA here is from genome assembly GCF_018691265.1 of Tyto alba. NCBI lineage: Eukaryota > Metazoa > Chordata > Aves > Strigiformes > Tytonidae > Tyto > Tyto alba. The sequence goes on from NW_024881301.1 coordinate 4,444,630, forward strand.
AAGGCTGTATAATTTTTTGGGCTTGTTTGTGTCACAGCTGAAGGAAGAGGTAGTCACTGATGATGAAGAGATAACTGAATTGCAGATAAGAACTTCCAATTGGCATAAATCCATCTCCAGCACTTGCTTCAGTGTGGGGGCTGGCAAAAATCCTTGCTCAAGAACTAACCACCAGCTCCCAAGACCCCCTCCCTTCAGGACGAGTGATGAGGTTACCGAGTGGGAATGCTAAAGGGCTCAGGGAAAGGGAGTGTCAGACCGAATATCTCAATCAGATGGATGTTTCAGGTATTTTCATACGTAGCTAACATTAATGTTCCTGTAGGCTAAAGCTCACAACCTTAACTCAAGAGCTGTACTATATGGGGAAAACACATGAAAGAAACCAAATGTGCCTTTAAAAGTTAGCATAGTACAGTCTGGAATGATAAACTCAGAACTGACTTATGCATAAATTCATCACGATTGTATTAAACTGTTACAGAGCAGGCTAATGTGGATGTCTTAAATGAATTTTTAAATTAAAAGATTTATCACTTTTAATTTATTCCCTTTAGTTTTTCAGTTTCATAATATTAATTACATCTTGTAAAGTTTTTCTTTCTTAATAATTTTTTTTTTTTTTTTTTTTTTTTTTTTTTCTTCAATTCAGTCTGTATTTTAGGGGGAGTTTCATCCTGATTTTTTTTTTTCCTAGAAGTTTATGTTAAATATTTTCTCAGTTTTTCTTTCTTAACTAAGCATAGGTATTTATATAATTTTATATTACTCACAACTGTAAAGAACATGCATATACTCACTTGTGTGAGAGGCTGCATATAATTTTCAGATTTCCTAAATGGCTTGAACTCTGCATTTTTTAAAGATACTAAACATCCAGAGCAGATAATGGCAGGGAGGAAGAGCTGCGGGTGCCAAGCCAGGGGTAGAGGATGGGTAGGACAGTCCCTTTGGGCTCTGGCAAGGGCTTGGATCTACGTGAGATAACCATGAACACACCCCCTAACACCGCAGTCTCAGACTTAGCCTTGAGTGAAAGTCTTCTGTGTGGGAAGTGAAAAACCCCAACAGCTTAAATAATTAAACTTTCCTGCTGTAGCCTTACCATCATGATTAAAGGAAGTGTGTTTCCCCAGAACTTACCTGGAGGATCTGTCATCCCTAAGTCAATACAGACCTCCGTTCTGAATGAGGAAGCCAGCCTAAGACTTTCCTAAACTATCTGTTTTTTGGCAAGCACCCAAAAATGTAGACTTTAATTATTTTATCAATGCTATACTCAGACCTACATGATAGGCTAAAGAAGAGAGTTTCTGTAATAGTAAAGGAAGGCAAATGGGAAATGCCATTAGTTCAACCAAAGCAGTGGATGAGGAAGTTGGCACCATTCACCCCATTTTAATATGAGGAATCCAAGGCACAGAAAGATGAAATGACTTGTCTGAAATACCTCAGCAAAGCAGGGACAGGACTCTGTCTCACATCCTGCACTTGAAGATATCTTACAAGTGGCATACGACAATGCACTCACCTCTGATATATCTTATTCTACATTTATGGAGCTAAAGCTCCTGGAAATGACAGATGAGGCACTCAGACACACTTTGTAATGCTTATGATATACAGGTCTATGTTTTGTCATATACTTTATTTTTTGATATATTTTGGGAATCTTACTTGAATATCTGCAGGATCACTGTTATTGCTGATAAAATTTTTACTGAGTATGGGCTTCTCCTGACAAGATTATTTCGGACTGCTAAGCATCCATTTAAGTTCAAAAGAGTTCTCTCTAACAAAAAGAGTTGCTAGGATGGGCAGTATGTCTTGTTATCATCCTTATTAACAACAATGCATTATATTACCAATGCATCTGTTTGGATGTGAAATTAAATGTTAAAATTTGATTTAGGCAAGATCGTGTCAAAGGCCATTTTTCAGTTTCCTCCAAATAGACGATTTTTGCAGCCTATTCATTTCAGCTTACTTACTGTTAGTAACTGTTGATAATAATAATAGTGATGATAACATTGTCATTTCTGAGTTGCTGATGATGTGTGGGGCAAACCTAGGAACATAATCAGAAATACAGCCTGGCAACAAAACTATAAAAATTAAACATGATACAAGGAATAGAAGGTAAGGAAGAAAAATAAGGTGTGCAGAAATGAGAATAATTAGAGCAACGCAATCATGGAATTTCTCACTCTGAGATGATGCCTGCCTTCTCTGTCAAACCTTTGGAGTCAACAATAACAGGAAAATGTTCAAGTTCATCAGTAACCTGCTGCTTTTTCAAGCAGCTAGCACCTCCTGTCTGCCTTCATATTCTCCCAATCTGGGGTACAATTTTCCTTTTATTTATAATGAACAGCTAGTGAGTTTTATCTTCTGGTGAAGCTAAATTCAATGAGTCTAGGATTTGCAGTAGGGTGTAGGCTTATGTGCAGGTTAATGTTGCCTGCATGAGTTACTGCTGTGACTCCTTCTGAATGATGAGTTCTACCACTGAAAATCAGCATTAATGCTCTTGCCATCTCTCTACTATAACAAGTGCAGGAGCACTTCCCAGCTCCTGGGCCTGACTACACAGCCCAGGAGCTCTCCAAGACCCATGTGCAAACCATGACACTCCCTTGAGTTTTCTGTGTAAGGCAGGTCTGCAGCCATAAGGTACAGACTTCTGGTATAAACCAGCAAATTTGCTGGCACATCCCCATGGTGGCAGCAGCTGGGGAGGTGATATCAGAGAACATATCAGATGTTGACTAGTGAAGTTCTTCAGAGGTCTTTGAGTATCGTGGTGGAAAGTCAAGAAAGTCTCAGAGACACATAGACATCCCTATCTCTCTGAAACACCGACTTTATCCTCTCTTATTCAGAAGGCAGAATTAATCTTGCCCTCAGAGACTCAAGACAAAATGGTTGGTCAGTATTGGCATGGGTGAATGACCTATGAAGAGCTAACATGCCTGTGGGTATTTGTTTAGATTCACTTACTACTGAACCAGCCAAAGCTTCCTCACTTTTTGCCATTGTACTTCTTAGAGGAAAAGAGGATAAGCAGATTTTTTTTCTCTCATTGAGTTTACTTAGACTATCTTCAGTGTCTATAAAGAAAGAACTGAAGGTTCTGATTGACTTTGGGCTGATAGACTTTGGGCTGCCCAGTCCTGTGAGTTGGAGGAACATGAGTATGGGAACAGTGACTTTCCATTTGTGGACACTGAAATTGTGAGGGACCAGCTGTATCAACTAAATGTTCCAAGTATATGGGGCCTGATGGAATTCAGCCCACAGTACTGAAGAAGCTAGCAGATATTATGTCGGGACCCCTCCTGATCATCTACCAAAGGTCTTGGGAGTCAGAGGAGGTCCCCACTGACTGGAAGATAGTCAATGTTATTCCAATCTACAAAAAGGGTGTGAAGAAGACATAGGGAATTACAAATCTATTAGTCTAAACTCAGTTCCTGGAAAAATTACGGGGAAGATTATACTGCATACTACTGAAATGCATTTAAAGAATAATGCAATCATCAGGCACAGTCAACGTGAGTTCACAAAGGGAAAATCCTGTCTAAATAATTTTATATCCTTCTACAATAAGGTCACCCAGCTAGTAGATGAAGGGAAGGTGGTGGATGTAATTTTTCTGGATTTTAGTAAGGCTTTCGATACTAACCCTCACAGCATCCTTCTGGACAAGATATCTGACTGTGGGATGAGCAGGTTCCTGGTGCACTGGGTGAAGAAAAGGCTGAGGGGCAGGTCTCAAAGGGTTGTGGGGAATAGGGGTACATCTGGCTGCTGACTGGCCACCAGCAGTGTTCCTCAAGGCTCAATTCTAGGGCCAGTTCTGTTCATTGTATTTATTAACGATCTGGATGCAGGAGTTGAATGCACCACTAGTAAGTTTGCTGATGATACCAAACTGGGAGGTGCTGTTGACTCTCTCGAGGGACAAGATGCCTTGCAGAAGGATCTAGATAGATTGGAGCATTAGGCTATGATTAATGGAATGAAATTTAACATGTCAAGATAATGGATTCTGCACCTGGGATGGAATAATGCCAGGCAGAAGTATAAATTGGGAGAGGAGTGGCTGGAGAGCAGCCCTGCAGGAAGGGATCTGGGGGTGCTGCTCGGCAGCAGGCTCAATAGGAGTCAGCCATGTGCCCTGGCAGCCCAGAGGGCAAACCCCATCCTGGGTGCACCAAACACAGCATGACCAGTCACTGTATTCAACGTTGGTGTGGCCTCACCTCGAGTACTGTGTGCAGTTCTGGGCCCCACAATTTAAGGAGGGTGATAAGGTCCTTGAAGGTGTCCAGAGGAGGGCAACAAAGCTGGTGAAAGGGCTGGAAGGCATGTCCTGTGGGGAGCGGCTGAGGACCTTGGGCTTGTCTGGTTTGAAGGCAAGGAGGCTGAGGGGCGACCTCCTTGTTCTCTGCAGCTTCCTGAGGAGGGGACGTGGAGATGGAGGTGCTGATCTCTTCTGCCTGGTATCCAGTGATAGGATGAGTGGGAATGGTTCACAGCTGTGTCAGGGAAAGTTTAGACTGGATGTCAGGAAGTATTTCTTTACTGAGATGGTGGTCAAACATTGGAACAGGCTTCCTAGAGGTGGTCGATGCCCCAAGCCTGTCAGTGTTTAAGAGGCATTTGGACAGTGAACTTAATAACATGCTTTAACTTTTTGTCAGTCCTGAATTGGTCAGGCAGTTGGACTAAATGGTTGTTGTAGGTCCCTTCCAACTGAAATAGGCTACTCCCATTCCATTCCATTCCATTCCATTCCATTCCATTCCATTCCATTCCATTCCAGCAGGGTAATAGACATCAAATAAGCCTCTAGAAAGCAGCAGCAAGACAGAAGCAGTAAAGGTCAAAGAGATCTTTGCTCAGGTGGCAAGGTTCATATGCAGTTGCCAGTCTCGTAAGTTACTCCTTTAAAGATATAGATGATGACCAACTTAATTTATTTTTCTGGGCTTTACTGCTGATTGATGCTTTCTTCGGTTTTCAGAAATGCCCCAGACAGAGCATCTTCTACTTCCTCCTACAAGATCCAAGGGTGTTTGGCCTTGGCCTTGTAGCAAACTGGGACTGCAGGTACAGGTTACTAATATCTGGGATACTGCATGGAAAGGACAAAGCTGCCTGTACTGTGATCTAGGTTTTCCTACTTTACTAAATAAAGAATTATAAAATTTCTGATACAACAGGAGGAGGAAAACCTGTTTAATTCAGACAGTAAGCAAAAGTTATGTGGGTGCAAAATAAATGGTTTATGTTTCTGCTTTTTTAATATTCACAGTGGTTAAAACATCATTTGCAATGTATAATTAACTTCCTTCTTCTTAATCTAATACTCTGGCTTAACTATTTCACCTGAAGACTGGTCAATGTATAAATCTATCTCAGCTGATAATTTGCCTGACTTGCTTTGTGCATTGAGGAAGTTGCTGTACTTTCCTGTGCTGTGCCAATGTCTTGTCAGCATTTAGAAGTTTCTGGACATAATCCACTGCAAGTTTCTATTCTTACGTGGGGTTGGAGAGAAAGAACTAAATTTGCAATAGAGATGAATAGATTCAGGAATAAAGGGGACACTGTCATTTGTTTGACTTCAGAAGCACTGGAGAGCATTCAGTCTTTCACCTTAAAATGCCTGAAAAAATAAAAAACAGATTTGTAAAAAAAATGTGAAGAAAAACTAGCATGCTTCTGGAATTATTTCATAAAATGTCTTACTTCATTAAAAACTATTGGAAACTTGGTCTTTGCAGTACATGTGACATAAGTATAGGCAGCTAAGTAAGTAATAAAGGATTATAAAAATTGGAGAGACTCTAATGTTAGTTGAAACATCCAGCAGAAGCCAAGAAATGTGTGTTTTATTAAAGGCTGATGCTCTATTTGGTATTATACTGACCACCGAAATCAAACTGAAGTCACCTCATAACTCATGCGAGAGAGCTGATGTGTTGCAGTAGTGCACAGAGACCTCCCAGAAGCTGCCCTCGGCATCAGGCCCGGTTGTGTTTGTTGCTAAAACTGTCGTACTAACATGGTCTCCCTTCTGAGGAGCTCACACTGAAGAAAAGTGGTTCACACCTTTAGAAAAGAGTTTTCAATCTCAAGTTGATACTTTAAACCAGTCAGAACTCCACTTCTCCACCTGTAATCCTGCTTTCCTTTTGAGGATTCACTTTATATTATTTTTATAGGTCAGCATAATATCAGTTTCTGAATAAATTATATATTCACTATATGGATGTTGCAAACCAAGTCTATAATTGTTCAGGTGATTTTATGTCCTATATATCCATGTATGTACATGAGGATGTACAAGGTGTGTAGAAAGAAGCAGAACACAGAAAGAAGGGTGTCTCAGGAATATCATCCCTCTGATTTGCTCAGAGAGTGTAGTACTTTCCAAAGTACTTATCTCTAAAATAAAATATCTATACACTTTTGGTTCCAGACATCTTGCAGCCATTATAGCTTATTAAGCAAAAGAAATCTATTTATATTAAATAGCAAATATTTAAACATTATTATATCTTCAGTTATATATTTCATTTTTTAAATCATCAGTGTTATTTGAAAAATAATTAATGGTATCTGAGTACATTTCTGGAATTTAAATAGTGCCAAAGGCTTATATTATATCCACAGAAACCAAAAAAAAAAAAAAAAAAAGGAGGGAAGTGTGTGCAAGGGAAGTTAAAACTAGATTTTTGGAATAGTAAGGTGGATAAACCATTGTGGGTAAATAAAACTCAGTCCTAATATTTTAAATGTGTCCTATAATTTACTGTTTAGATAAGGCTTTTCACTGTCTAAAGTGTAACACACTAATATTAATTTTGAAAATTTGCTTTTACCATATATGTTGTTTAACTGAAAATGTATTAGAAATCTCATGATATGTCCTGCTTACAGATAAACAAGAGAACCTCCATTCTGGGACAAAGAACAGCTATAATCCTAGATTTCGTGGAGAAGAAAAGTCAGAGAAGCAAGAAAATAAAGAAGCTGTAGGGGCTATAGGAGCAATATGGAGCTACCCAGGACCAACTCTGTGACAAGTGGAGGTTCAGCTTCAAGCAACATTTCTATAGGGCTTGTAAAGTCATGTCCCAGCATCTAAGTGACATGACTTTCAAACATGTCAAGCATCACCCAATTACTGCTGCTAAAATCAGGCCTGCTAATTAGAAAAGCAAGTTGGGTAACAACATCACTGCATCACTTCAAAAGAAGAGGATTTTAAGAGTTTAACTTCATCAGCCACTAAAAAACCAAAACCTGGAAATATTGGCTTGGCAGTTCAAGGCATAATACCCTATGCTTATATGATTTAAAGGTGAATTTGCTTTAGATGGTACAAAATTAGGTATCACTTTCAGCATGTTTGACTTCAGATAAGCAAGTGGAAGAACAGAAGCATGCCTGAGCATAAAGGACAAAGTTATAAAACTTTGTCTGGAGCATTTCACTCTTCCAGTGTTTCTCCCTCAGCTGACTTACTAACCTTTTTACATGGTAAGGAGATTTTTTTCTGGGGTTAGGAATAATTCCACTGACTTTTAGTGTTATTAAAATGTAAGGTACTCAGCTCAATTTTTCAGTTTGTTCTCTGAAATAAAAAAGAAAAATCTATACTGACATTTCATTTTTACAATGTGGATGTTAGTAAGACCCAAAAGTATGTGCATTTGGCCCTTTGATATCAGCTGCAGCTAAAAATGCCCATTTTACCTCAAGGTAACATAACTTCTGAATGGTGATGCTACCTCACACATGCTGCAGAAGTTCTGTCTTCACAGGTGGAGGGCATGCAAGGACACATACCACTTAGGAACTGGAGAAGTAAACACCAAGGATAAGGTCTTTGTATAAACTTGAAAAGCTGAACATTCACGACAGGATAGTTTGGATTTGTTTGAGATATACATACATATGCATTTACATAAACATATTTATATATCTATATATCTATGCCTATTCCAAGCCCATGATCAGCCCCAACTGAGCCAGGAATTTATGTCTATGTTCACACAAGCAACCTCACCATCTCAATTTAAATATATTTTACTAAACCATCCATGGTTTCTAAACCCTGAGCAATGTATTGTTATTCAGTCTTACTGCTTTTGCTAAGCAAGCCCCTGAAGCATAGTGCTGTCATCCTAGTTTTATGTTCAATTTTTTTCCAAGCTTGCCAAGAGAATGTGATTGAAAGACACATTCCCATATTGGTTCAAGCAAAGTCCTGGTTGTTTGGATGACTGTGTTATCTCAGACACCCTGCACACATTCTGCACCTGGATCCTTCCCCCTGAAAGCAGCTGAGCTGAGCTGAAAGCATGAACTGATGAAGACGATGGGTCTGAGGAGGGCTGTGTGTGAGGAGTGGCACTAGAACTGGGCACCCACAACAGCACTGACATATTTTGCCTAACTCTGGGTAACATCTTAGAGGAGACATTTTAAGGTTTTTCACTGGTAGGTTTTAAAAGGAAGGGCATTTTAATGAGCTTTTCCTACCCTAATCTCCATTAGCTAATATCAGGCATATCTCAGAACAGACTGCTTGTCAATCTTAGCACTTCATCCATACACACTCACTTGTTTCTGGTTTTAATTAACAAGGAAATACCAGATTGGGCTATCTGGTATGGTGCCCTGTCCCACTCTATTTTATCATAATTTGAGAATATCTCTTTATCCCACCCTGTATACAGCTCTAGCCATCTGTTTCTGCCTGCAAGCCATGTGAGAGACCGACAGACAGATAGGCACGCTCTGCCTCCAGCTCTCACTGCCATGGAGCTAGAGGAGAGGTAGCAGGAGATTTGCTGGGCGGATGCTCCTTACAATGCCTTCACAAGTGGTAGGAGGAAAGCTAATCCCTTAATTCCCCCTTCTTCCCAGGAAGAAAGGAAGGATGGATGAGGGAAAGGAAACCAGTGCCTTTCCTTCTAGCCCGTACTCTAATTAATGGAGTATACTTGAAGGTGGTTACAGAAATCCCAACACAGGCTTTAGAGAGCAATGACCAGATATTTGTACATGCTGCTGCAGGGCATGGTCAGCGGCCTTCATCTACTGCATTTGCTGAGGCTCAGGGATTATTTACACTTCCATAGCACTAACAAACCAGCTGTCATGACACTACTGGGAGCGTGATCTCTTCTTTTCAACTGACTGTATAGAGCAGGTATGTGAGCCACAAGCAAAGCATGCAGTTTCTTGTCTAATCTGACTGCTCAGGCAGTGATTGCTGTGTGAATTGCATGACTAATAGCACAAACACATTCTGAATCCAGCCTTATTCAAGTATGAACTGGGTCCCTGAAGAAGTAGCCATTTTCTTGAATATTTTTGGTGTGTTAGTCATCATCACTACACTGATAATGACTTCATGTTCTGCCCTGCCCCTCCAAATTATTTCAGTGCATGGCTACCCATGTCTTTTTTCAGAGCAGATCTTTGTGGTGTAGCCTGCATCTAAGTGTTGAGGAATGAGAAGGTGGAAGTCATATGGTTCAGCAGTCATCATTAGAATATCATCATTGGCAACAGCAACTAGTAAAGTCAAAACCATCTCTCTAATACAGTGCTTTATTAAAAATTAATAATTAGATGTGGAAATCACTGAGTAAAACCAAGGTTATTTTATTTTTCCTTTGAAGAGGGAGAACCATGGTATTTCAATACTTTGTGACCAATAGAAAATACTGAATTCCTAAGTAGTGACCCATGTTCTTTCCATTTCAGCAGCTTGCTTTTGTTAAATGATCATAAATTTCCACATCACCCACAAAAAATATGTTAGGATGTCATATTTTTTATCTATTTTCTTGGCAGAAAATGCCAATGCCCAGTCTTGAGCCTGAAATATGTATTTAGTGTTTTCCATAATGTAACGTTTCTGTTTTACAATTTATTTACATATTATACATAATTTTCTTGAATGCAACGATATTGTTATTTTCTGCTTTTATATGAGCATTAATAACATAAACACTGAACTGTTTTTATGTTTCAGACAAAGCCTATAAAGCATTATAACTGGCCAAGGATCTTTGCATATTCTATGCTTATATACTGAATTTGTGAGAAGATGTCTCAATAAAAATATTAAGTGGAGATAATGATATAAGAATGTATCACATTACTAGCATAAACATCAGACCTAAGTTCCCCCTAGCCTAACAACTTGCCTTTGAGAGTGGCTACCAGCAGTTGCTTAGTGTAACAGCCAAATTCGGGAAGGAACTTCCACAAAAGGGTCATTGGTGGTTAGGCACTTCATGAGCTGGAAATTGCATCCATACAGCTATGCCTAATAGTATTTGATGTACCTTTCTTCCATTAATTTGCTGTAACACTTTTATACCACCAAAACATCCTCTGGCAATGAGTTCCTCAGATTTAGTTATGTGCAATGTAAAAAATTTCTTCCTTCTGTTGTTTTAAACATGAGGTCTGATTATTTCACTGAATGCCCTCTGTTATGAGAAGCAGCAAGTAGTTGTTCATTAGTCACCTTCTCCAGGTCATTCACTGACATCCTACTGAACAATGAGGACTTACACAACAAAATAAACTGCATACCTTCTAAGAATGACTACTAAATTTCTCTTTTAATCAAGAGTCATCCTTCTCTCTAAATAACAGTCATTATGTACCATTAAGGATGAACATGGTGCATTGCTGGAAATAAAGATCAGCTTGTTTTATCTCTCCAGTTGTTCTGGAATCTGTCTTTCATCTCTGGGAAGTGACTGACCCAGGGACTATTGAATTCATGGAGAAGGATGTCTTTAGTTTGATGAACTTTGGAACAGGTCCCATGAGGGGAAATCTGCTTCTGTAGGTGAAATGGGTTTCACTAATTTATATAATCAAAGACAGCAAGAAATGCTTCTGCAGGAGGCTTGAATACAGATCCATGAAGTCAGAGTCCTAAATTATGTGAATCATGCTTTTAATTTATTGTCCTGACACAGGTGCATTTTAACACTGTACCAGAAGACCTGAAACAGCCACCCTTGCCAGGCCTTGCAAATACTCTGGTGAAGGACAGATGGTGGAGATTTCTCACATCCCTATATCCAAGAAATAAGTCCCCACAGTGCCTAAAGAGGATCACCAGAGGCTGAGCAGCACTTAGTAAGCGGTTTGTTATTGATACAATGCAGCCTGTTTCCCATAGCCTATCACGCCTGCTCTATGGACCAGCTTTCCTTTATATCCCTCCAAAACCTAGATTCGTATTGCCTGCCTAATGTAAGCATCACAAATACATATAGAGTCAATAGAGTATCACCTGCTCAAGACAACTCAAAGATGAGCCTTCAGAGATGGCTCTTTCTGACAATTTAGAAAGCCGAAGTGACTGTGCTTCTAACATTACACCTTTGATGGGTGGGTGCTTAGTCAGGCAGGTGGGATTCATCTGGGCCTGAATTCCAAATTTCACATGAACTGAAGATGTGGCTGACCCTTGCACTGGTCACTTAATGATGGACAGGATCACTGTGCTTTGCTCCGTCATTCCTGTGTCAGCTTCTGTTGCAATCTGGCTTACGGACATCTCAGACAAGTTGCTGAAGAACATCTATACTGGGTTGGGTACTTATTACAAGTCTAATTAGAAGGAAGCAATTACTGGGATTACATGTACAATTGAGATTCTGTGCAAGCAAATATCCACTTTGGCATTGAAGCTTCCCTTTTGAAATACTTCTTACAAAAATGTTTGTCTCTTAATTTCCACTAACTTGGTATAGAATGAAGAGATTTAGGTTTGTTACAAAGTTCTGCATTTTATTCAGGTCTTTCTCACAAAATAAACCTGGTTTTGTTTCTTCTGGAATCTGAAGAGAGTAATTTTCTAGTTTGGTCACCATAACACGGAGGAAAGGCTTTGACTCTCTGCAAAGTTTTGGTTTGCTCTCCAGTTTAATTAACAAATCTTTCACTATGCCTCTTAAAACTCTTTTCTCTCTGTTGTCTACTCTCAGTTTTCCCAGATAACACCCACCACAGCAGCCACAGCTCCCAGTGATGACAGGGCTGCTTCCTCACATGGCAGGAGCACTGCAAAAATTGATGCCAGTTGCTCACTCGCTCTATGTATTATATATATATATATATATATATATAAAATGTATAATATGCCTAAAGGACACATTACATTTTTTAAGTTGTGTTTACGTTAAGTCACTTGAACTTAGGTATAATAGAAAATCTAGGTATACTAGACTTCTAGGTACCTTGGAAAATCTAGAGAAATATGTATTCTCCATGTTGACAATTTTATTTTCTGATATTTTCCCAATTCCAGTGGTTTACATGGGAAAATTACCTCTAGAAAACCCTTCTAAACCAGCAGATATAGGTTTTTCTAGTTTGGTTTGTATTACATTCTGGATAAAATGGTTCAGATGTAAGCCATACAAATCTAAAAGTGGCCACATTTCATTAGTGCCTGTCCCACACCCCAAGTAGCAGTATGTACTTGCTGGGACTGGTGCTGAGCCCTGTGGCTTTTTGGGGGGTGTCTCAGGGTTCTCCCTCGGGAAGGCATACATTGTCACTGTGGTAGGTCCTTCTCTGGTGCATATAGTGGAGGACCTTCACCCTCCAGTTCTGTACAGTTCCCCCAGATTCCTCTTCTGCTGTCCTCTCTGAGGAGAGCTCCCTCGCCTCTATGGAAGATACACAAGTTATTCCAGGTGCTATTTCTGATCATCTTGTCTATCTAATGCATGCATGAAATATGACAGTGTACACACATTCACAGATTAATGAATATAATGGGAATGTATAAACACCTTGCATCTGCCAAAAGATGGTGAGATACCTGTGTAACTTCAGACAACACTAAATTGTCTGTCATTTGGCTCAATTCATAGTCATCCTCTCTTCACCTCCACCCTCAGCTAGGGATGTTCCTCAGCTAGGGATGTACCGGACTTTGACCTTGAGAGAAAGCTGCCTCTTGTAGCAAATTTAAAAGAAAATACCACATGCCACTGACCCGCGGGTTACCATCTTTGAACTTCCAAGATACTTTTAAAACATTTAGGTTTTATCATACACAAAGACAAAGGATGAGAAAGTGAAGCCAACAAGGGAAAAACAGGTATTAAGAACAAGGATAAGTTTTCAAATACTGGATTTCACACTAGTGTTTTGTTATGAAAAAAGTAAATAATTACTGGCAGTTTATGACTGTGATGAATAAAGGATGTTGTCAGAAGAAGCAAAGATTAAATACTAAAAATGTCTTAGTCATTGTTAAATATAAAATTGATATAAAATTGATGCCTCAACAACAACAACAACAAAAAGGAAGAGTTGTCATGATATTAGCAAGTTATCCACTTGGTTTCTCAAGAGTATGACAGCGCACATGTAATTAGACAGGGAATGAGAGTGGTGAAAATGGAGAGGTGCGGCTTCAAAGTGCACTGCGTACAGGCACACACCTAAGAAAACATGCAGTCACTTGGGAAACTGATAAACAGTTTCTGTACCCCACATCCAAGGTAGTAAGCCAAACTCCGGTGAGATAGAATGCTTTGTCCACTGTTTCAGCTGTGTACGTGAGAAGTGTAGGTCTGCCAGACTCACTTTAGAAAGGTGTGTGAACCCTAAGTGTACTTCAGCAAAGGACTGACTTCAGGTTGGCTGGGAGAGCACAGGTCCAGGAAGCAATGCACATGATGCTGTACATTGTGTACGGATATGCCACTCTGCTCACTACACACACACACATATATGCATTGTTTTTGTCCTCCCACCTTTGGACTATGATCTGACTGTAACTGTATCTATCTTTTTTGTTAATTAGTGGCAAGCCTCTTTGGGAAAGAGAATTTGGTTTTATTCATCTTTATAAAAATTACAGTAATTTATAAATGTTTGATATTAGTAGTACTGGTATTAATAACGGTAATAACAATGGGGAAACAAGAAAACTTTTCTGGGGTGCACAACAGAATCTTTCTTGAAAAGAAACACTTGGTTATTCCCTTCTAAGCAATTGCTCACATATTTCAGACTTGAAAAAAATGACAGACAAAACCAGAAATGTAAAGAGTCTACAAGTAATAATTAAAAAGAAAAAACCTGTCAAAATAAAGGAATGCTGAGTATTTTGGATAATGGGAGTAGGTGCCTTTAAGAAGCTTATAGGATAACTTTGTATATTATGAATGCTATTGGTTATCTCTGTGTAAAATACATAATCTTCTAAAATAACTTAATAGTCTTTTTCTTAACAGTTGTGAAAAAAATCTAAAAGAAGGGTAATAAATCAACCTCACTCAACTGGCACAACTGGATTTAGCAAACTGATGAGAAAGACAGTGACACAGCCAGTAGTCTGGTATGGAAATTGCTAAGAAAGCAAAAAGCAGGACATCATTCTCTTCAGTGAATATAGCTCTTCCAGCTTACACCAAATCCATAGGTTAGGGGCAAAAACTGTTTTTCTAAGAATCCTATTAAAATTCAATCATGATTTATCATGAATAAAATGCCAGTTCTTCAAGAAAAACCCTGCCAAAACCAGCTCCCACTATGGACACTATTTCTGCTCTTCATGCTGTTGGTCACTAAAAATGGCTGGAAAATATTATATGATGTATTTATGCCTGTTGAAACAATCTTGGAGTTTCTCATTTTCTGGGAAAAAAAAAACCAAACCAAACCATTTTGAAGTCTGATTTTACCATAAAGATGAAATAATTTGAGAAAAGGTCATCAAAACATTCACACTTTTCTAAATAACTTCAGATTTGATTCTTTACCTTAGAAAGGTATACAGTACAGGTTCAAACAGTTTTGGAATAGGAGCAGGCCATCTGGAAAAGTTTGAGGAATCTGCAAATAAGTAGTTTGTGGTGGCTGCAGTGAGCAGAGTTTGCACTTGATATTTTTTCCTGGAATAGAAAGGCACCATCTTCAGGAAAGGTGGTACTTGGCTAGTGCCCCTGCACAGACATAGCAAGCAAAACAAAAGTACTGGACCACCAGCACTGATTGAAGTGCAATCCTAAATCCTGGTCTTCACTCTCAGTTATGATTTCCCAGATGCTTCTCCTGGTCCTGTCCCTGGTGGTGCAAGTGGTACTCATATGGAGAGCAGTATAGATGAGTCCTCTCCTTGTGTTGGTCACTGATGCCTTTCATTAACCTACTGCGCCAATTTCCTCTCAAGCACCCTTCCTTTGGGGTGTGGTTTTCAGGACAGCAGCAGCGGCTGGTGTAATAAACTCCTTCTCCCTTTGGCCCGCTGCATTAGGTTGCCACACCAGAGGAAGCAGTCAGTTCATACATTTTAAGGCTAGAGGGGACCATTACAATAATTTTATTTGCTATGCACTAGAAGCAGAATACATAATTCAGAAATATATCAGGTCTTGACTTAAAGCCTTTGCATGCTGGAGATTCCAGTGCTGCCCCTGATTATTTGTTTACTATTTATTATATTTCCACCTGAAAAATTGGCACTGCACATACAGCTTGTGTTTCTCTAGCATACAGATTACAGATTCTGAGTCTTGCTATGGTTTAATTTACTGAAGTTAAAGAGTCCTCTAATGGCAAAATCTTCCACTCATGTACATAATTATGGCCCATGAAAATACCTATGGACCTCTCTGCACCCAGTCACAAGTGGTAACACCAGCAACAGTCACAACTTACTTTTCCTCCTAGAAGACATCATGAGCTGCAAGACGCTTTCCCCAGTCTCTGTTTACAAAATTAATCTCCATCTTTTAATCAAGACCTCCCTGTTTTCCTTCTCTTTGGGTCTGAAATATGCAATTATATTTAAATACATAGATGGCTAATTACACACTACCAACAGCAGACTTTGAACGGAAAGAAGTAAGAGGGGTGGGCAACAGACATTCAAAAACTCCTAATAACTTGTCATTGTAAGAGTGACTGATGAGGGGATGTAAGACTCTGTGTCCTAATGCTCCTGTGTCATAATTTCCCCCCACACACTAGGCCACAGTCTGCTTTGTTCTCCCTGCTCCTTTCCTCCTCATGTGATCATTCACTGGAAAAGTGATCCCACAGAGAGCTTACTTTTCCCAGAAGCAAGTACCCAGAAAGACAAGAAGTATATCTGACAAGGAAGAGGAGGTTTTTTGTCTCCTTTCACCCCCTAAACTGGGTCCATTGGTAAGGCTGGAAACTCCAGTTGTAGGATCATGTGAACCTCATGAAGTTCAACAAGGCCAAGTGCAAGGTCCTGCACTTGGTTCAAGGCAATCCCAAGCACAAATACAGGCTGGGTGATGAGTGGATTGAGAGAAGCCCTGCAGAGAAGGACTTGGGCGTGTTGGTGGGTGGAAAATTGAGTATGAGACAGCAATGTGTGCTGACATCCCAGAAAGCCAACCATACCCTGGGCTGCATCAAGAGAAGTGTGGCCAGCAGGTCGAGGGAGGTGATTCTCCCCCTCTACTCCACTTTTGTGAGACCCCACCTGGAGTACTCTGTTCAGCTTTGAGGCCCCCAGTATAAGAAGGACAGGTCCAGAGGAGGGCCACAAAGATGATCAGAGTGCTGAAGCACCTCCCTTATGAGGACAGGCTGAGAAAGTTGGGGTAGTTTGGTCTAGAAAAGAGAAGGGTCTGGGGGAGACTTTATAGCGTCCTTCCAGTACTTAAAGAGGGCCTACAGGAAAGACGGGGAAGGACTCTTTTTCACGGAGTGTAGGGATAGGATGAGGGGCAATGGGTTTAAAGAGAAAAAGGGTAAATTTAGATTAGATGTAAGGAAGAAATTCTTTACTGTAAGGGTGGTGAGTCACTGGCACAGGTTGCCCAGAGAAGCTGTGGCTGCCCCCTCCCTGGAAGGGTTCAAGGCCAGGTTGGATGGGGCTGGGAGCACCCTGGTCTAGTGGAAGGTGTCGCTGCCCATGGCAGGAGAGTTGGAACTAGATGATATTTAAGGTCTTTTCCAACCCAAACCATTCTATGATTCTGTTTATGGCTAAAAAGGAGAGGAGCTGAGTGGTCCCAAACTATTCCCCAAATATTTGGGGGTAGAGTCTCATTGCAGTTGAGGACAATAATAATAATAAAAAAACCCCTTATTATTTCTGTGAGAAAGGATATCATGGCCGGTCTATATATGGCTTTCTCATATGCAGAAGGGAATACACATATTTTAAACACAAATTCTGTGTAACTTGCTTTCCAGGACAAAAAAGAAAACAAAAAGGAAGAATACATTGGAATTCCCCTGGCTAGTCTGGAGGAATCTTTAATTCATTTAAATTTATGCACCTAACTTGGGTAAATCAAATAGGATCACAGTCTCCCTGTGCAGTCAGTGGAGAGGAAGTCACTTGTAGAAGATGAATCAGAGCATCCAAGGTCTCAATTACTTGCTGGAGACGCTTATCTCCTCCCAGTGACTACAGAGGGAGCACAGGATGACGGCATTTAGCAAGTCAGAGCATCAGCTGGAGGCCTACAGTGAGTTGGCTTTCCTTGTCTCTGAAGAAATCCACTGCAAAGATATTTCTCCACTTACAGAAGTTATTCCGCATGGTGTGACTACAGAAACAATGTTGTATGACTTAAGTGAGCTGCATGGCAGGTCCAACTCTAAACTTTGTAATTTGGATTTTTAAATGAATTCTTCATCAGGTTTCACAGTGAGCTTGCAGTATCACATTGCCATTTTGTTTAAATTCAAAGCAAATATATAAATATATAAAAAACATGCCCTTAGCTTCTAAGTAGTTTGCAATACAGGCTGTTTACATACAGTATTAGCTTCAAATTGATCATACAGTCATCTGCAGATCTTTGTGGATGCTTAGCACAGAGCTAAAGCTGCCTCCTAAAAAGACAGAAGGACGATTCTGTGGTTAGTGTGTATGTGTGGCTTGTTGCCTTTCCTGTAACCCTTCCTTTGTGACACAAGGTCAGGCATCTATTCACATTTCAGCTTCAGTTCTCAAACTATCAATTAAATGGAAAAGGTTGTCCTTTTCTAGAGTGGTTGTTACAACTCATACTGGAGTTCCAACACCATCAGGGTGCAATGTGGCCAAATACAAGATTGATTGTTCATCCCTGAAAGTATTTTCAATGAAGGAACAAAGTTTTGCTCGGTGAACTAAAGCTTTCAAGCTGCTCGCATATCTGAAGAGGGTCTTACTCCTTTGCAGCTTCTTTCATCTTTGTCACTTTGTAGCTCTAATTCGTCAAGCAGGACATGTAAACTTCCAGAGATAAATGAATACCACACATTCCATTGGGCTCATGCTCCACACTTCTTTCAGTGCCTTAAACGTGCGGTAGTTTCAGAGCTTTGACAGCTGGTTGGAAAAGAAGCCTCAAGGCTTACACTCTGTTTATATATGTTACCAGACCACTTCTGCATAGCTTGCAAAACAAGCTCCAGAGTCTGTGTACCAGTTGAATTTATGAGAAATTCCACAGAGGTATGAGAAAGCAAAAGAAAATCTATCCTATGATTTGCAGATTACAAATTCAGCCAACAAGGAGGCATTCACACCCCTTACATTTGGAAATTAACCATATGATCCACAGCAGTGGCAGCTGAACATTTTTTAGCCTAGAAACCATATGCAAGTTGAAATATGCTGATTTTGAGCACGCTTGGAGACATGGGCATGAGAAGGATGAATCACTTCTGAGAGCTGGAATAATTCAAACTGCCCTAGCCAGTGTCAGTGGTAGTCACTGAGCCTGAGGGACAGCTGAGCTCCTCAGTGAGGGGATAGGAGTCTGCACAGCAATTTTGCAGCGGTATGCAAGGCAAAGGAAGTTTGAGAGAATTGTGCCTGCCATTCCTGCGTGTCTGGTTGCCACAGCTACATCTCTCATAAGGTTATGCCAGTAGTCTGCAGACACCCTAAAGATATATGGGTGATTGAGGGCACTGCATTGCACTGGACTCCTCGGCTAGGAAAGTTATCTTTGCTAGGAAGGTTATCTTCACTAGGGACTGTAGACACCTGCATGGCAGACTTCCTGTGGGTTGAGTTGTGGTTTAACATGGTAAGAGTTAAAGTGGTATTTCTCTCTACAAAATGCAATCCTGCTTTTCCTCCTCATCTGAGGAGTCCCACAGAGCCAGAGGAACAAGCTGAGCTTCCACGTTACATGTATATCAGCCTTTGAACTAGACTCTACCTTCAGTTACACCTCTGTGAATTGGAGTAAGTCTTCCACTTCACTGAAACTAGCTGGGATGTTTCATTGTTGTTACAGAGGAAAGACAACAGTTCTGGACCTTTTCATTCATTTCAGAGTTCCAAGAGCAATTTCCTAGTACAACAGCAAAGGGCCAAGTGAAACATGAGTCTTACTTTAATTATTTGGTCATCCTTGCTTTCTGAAGCCAAATCCACTCAGGAAAATAAATATTTCTGATCAGGCTTCTATAATAAGACATTCATTGATCAGAATTGAGCTACAGCTTTAGGTAACACTGAAATTCAGAAGTCTAAGGAAGCTACAAGGCATTTAATATGATTTACTGACCTTGTGCAAGCATGTTTTATTTTTTTTTTTTTTTTTAAAAGGTAGCAGAACTTTTCTGCAAAAAAGAGGAACTGTTTTTCTTCCAGTTGGAAGAAATATAACAAGGATATGAAGACAGGACCATGAGGCAAAGGAAATGCTGTGAACATTGTGATTTTGCTTGTTTTCCCTAAAGCAAATGAATTCAGTGCAGGTTCTGAAATAAATGTTTGTAAAAAATATTTCACAGAGCAAGATACATTAGCAACAATTTTGGCCAAGAAGAGCAGAGGAAACCTGTGAAGTGAGAAACAACAGTTCGTGCAGAAACTTAGTTTTAATAAGATCAAGTTTTGCCCTGCTGTGTTTTGAAACTATCTGGAAGAGCCTGTTACCTTCCACAAAGAACAAACACAGCTAAAATTACTAACGCAATGACTCTACTTAACAAACAACTTATTACCTGCAGACTTTCTAACTGGGTGTGGAGGTGTAATTTGCTCTTTTGGATCTTTCTGCTTGGACAGAAGCCAACGTAAACTCCCAAGCCAAGTCATCCTGATTTAAAAACGATTTTCTGAAGCTCTCGGTTCCCATGAAAGCCTGATATCGGTTTAACAACTAGGGATTCAGGTACAATTGAAACACTTCAGTTTGAGGCTTTCTCTGAGTAAAAGTCTGTAAAAGCAGAAACGCAAATGTGCTTTAGAACACACAAATAACTATGCAGCACACCCTGGTCCTTCTAGGTTAATAAAGGAAATATTTATATATTGAAAGTCTCTGTTTATGTGTACTAGATCATCAAGCATGTGCATTAAAAAGATTTTTTTATATGAAGGCTGCATTGTACTTCTAATGTTTTGTACATCGGGTGTTGTTTGTTGTTGTTGTTGTGATGAATTCCAGCCACTTTCACATTGTCAGAAAAATATTGTGAATATTTTTTGGAGTCACAGCAACCAGATGTAGTGGTAAAACTTTCTACTTATGACTAAGAGATCATGTAAATTTCTGTTTACCCTTTTATAAAACACCCTTTGACATCTTTAACCTGTGAATGCTGGAAAGGCTCCAAGGCTTTCATTGTGCAATTGCATTGGCTTTTTTTTCCCCCAAATCCAGATTAATTTTCACTCATCAAAATATGTGATATATTTTCATCTGGAATGTGAAACAGGAAAAACCTTAAATTAATTTTAAAATGCAAGGATTTAAATAGAACATTGGAAAAGCTTTTAAGCAGCATCTTATTAAACAACCTTCCTTATCATTCAGCTAGATTTGAATGATCTGTAAAGTATTTATGGCTTATCTAGTCATACCCTGGGTGGAAGCTCAGGGTAAAAATTGGGAAAACAAATTTCTGAAAGTATTGCTCTGTAGAGAGAAAGAAGTGGAAAGAAGAATAAAGAGATGGGATTCCTACCTTCTTTGTGTGACAGTCACCAGAGATGAGTGGATATAGAGGTAAGAGACAGACAAACTGCCATTGGAAGAAGGGTGCACAGGAAGGACTGCATTCTGGCGATTGACCCTGCCGTGTCTGGGCACAGTCCAGTTTATACACATTGTTACACTCAGGGCCCTTCTGCAAGTCTAAGTTTATTTCAGAAGTAGAAGGAAGTCAGTCACAGTCTTCATTTCCGCTCAGTTTAACTTTTGCCCTTTGTTATATACATTTTTTTCTCCTTGTAATAATTATTTTTTATTCTACTGATTTTTCAGAATGGCAGGTCAGTACCACTTGACATTAGCTGAGGTAATACTGCTCAGCTATTCCAGTTTTCCTTGCGATACACTCCGACATGTTGTCTTCACATCTCAGTCTACAAGCACGTCTGGAGGGCAAAGTGGTCTGGGTGAAAACAAAACCACAGCTATAATACTGATGATCGTGCAACCGCACCAGAGATGAACTAATTCTGCCTTGGCAGAGCTGGGGCCACAGGCAATGCAGTGGATCTCTGACAGCTGCATTTTTGCCAGAGAGAACTGGTAAAAAAAATTTTGAAGTGAAATTCTAAAGAAGCTGCATCAGGAACTCCCCAACACAAACAACAGGCTGTCAGCACCAGTGTCATTTCATCTATGCTAATATTGCAGATATTATAGAAGCACAGAATATTCAATAGCAGCTGTTCTGACTTTACCGAGGTTATATACACATTTTTACAGAGTTGTTAGTTAAAGTCTTCCTGGGTTAATTGTTAGTGCAGGGAATGCTTGCTGTAGGAACTAAAAATAATGAGGGTAAATTGCAATACTAAAATGAAACAGAAAAAACTCTTTTGATGTATTGCTCTGTGGGATTTGCTCAGACTAGTTTGGTCAGGTTTGGGAAGCGTTGGAAGGCAGAGGATCTGAAAATGCGGAGAATCTTGGTTCTGACATGAGAGAAAAGACATTTTACCCATCTCATCACTGACAGATGTAAGACTGAGCAAGACAGAGGCAAACCTTCCTTAGGATTTCGATGTGGAAAAAACCATATGACAAGCAGGTAAGCTAAGTATTATTTATGCTACATCAACATTTTTAAGGCACATTTTCTCTTAAATTCTTCTTCCAATTAAATAGCATGTGCTTTATGGAGCTGGCTAGTTCCTGGGTGTCCCTGAGAGAGCAGCACGCCGGGAGAGGTGCAGGGGAGCCAGGCCACTCTCGCCAGCTGAGTGAGACCCAAATGCAAAACACTGGTCTGGGGGTTTCTGCTCTGGGAACTTGACAACCAGAGGCCTGTGGTGCAGCGGGCAGAGAGTCCTGTTAGACTGGAAAATGTGCTCTGCATACCAGAAAATGGCTAGGAAGAACTAAGGGCTAGTTTGCAACATTTAGGTGTAGCCATTATTAAGGAATGATGTAAATTCTTTCTTCCAGGAGGAAGTACCGGGGAACATGCCCAGAGATTGCTTTACCTTCCCGTAGCTGTGCCACCTTGCATGGGGTGGTTCACCCTGCTTACCCAAGTGTGAAAGGCTGGACTCACCCTCTCTGAAAAGCCTGTTTTTCCCTAGGAGATGGGGATGGAGTAAAGCTTGCATTCCTCTGGGGGCAGAGTGAGATTCTTTCTGTCCGTCCCAGGGACTCTGCAAGAGCAACTTGTACCTCTTTTCTGCTTTTTCTGATTTGAGTCTAGTTAAATAAAAGGTTTATCCCATAATCTTTATGTTTAATGGGACTTTTTGTCCCCTGATTTCAGTATGATATCAAGTGTTTGCTACCAAATGCAGTTTAAAAAAAATCTGCTTATGTAAAAATGGGTGATTCAGGTCTTTGTATACGTAGGGACAAAGGTGGGTGAAACCCTTACCCCCTCCTTTCTCTGTAACCAGAAGCCTACACAGACAAAGCTAGTAACTATGAATAATAAAGAAAAAAGGCTCAAAAAAGCTTGTAGGCAAATGGGGACTCCCTACAGTATTCACTTCACATTATGAACAGGGCTTTAAAGTGAACGGAGAAGCCAATCCATCTGTGATGTGGTTCCATTTACAGTGCCTGTGTTATGTAAAATGACCTTTGTGAAACAATGAATCAGGCCAAAAATGTTCAAAATTAACCATTTCTGGTATGTAATGCTTATAATAATTCATGGAGAGCAATAGCATGAAATGTTAAAAAACATCTAAGGGAAAGGATGTTCTTTTTGAGTTTTACAGCTCAAGAGAAAAACATGGGAAATAGTGCAAATCTTGAAACAACTGCTGACACCCAATTTGTTCTCAGTTGTACATGTTAAAAGGTCATATGTGACACTACTGTTAAATTAACATTTATTATTGCATGGTCATGTTCTGGGTTTTTGCATGCATTGAAGGCTGTATATCAATTTGCTCATGATGCTGCCACCTTCAGGAATTAAGTTTTATGCAAATTTAAAGTAACTGTAGCTGTGAGATGAAATAACTCTAGCGGTAATCTAAATTTATCTAATTTGCCAGGTATGTAAACTACCTTAGATCCACACTGGATTCTCTGTTCATCTGACAGATCATCTCTAAATCTAGCCTTCATAGTCTAAGGCTAAGAAATTCTAAGGCAATCTAAGGCTGGTTCAATTAGTGTGCCAAGGGACTGGGTAAGGGTGTGCCATGTTAAGCATATAGCAAAAAGCTATATGAATGTGTAAACTAAAGTAAATCAACTCCCCTTTTAAATTACTCCTGCTCTGTGTATATATTCCACCAGATGGATCAAAAGGGTTAGATGTTCAAATGTGCCTTGGAGGCACTGACTGTAGCAAAAAAAGGTGTGGAACTGAAATGAGCAGAAATTTTTTTCATCCCTTTGAACTGTTAGAGATTTTCAAATGAATCCTATACTGCACTGGAATGAAAAGGGGATCTTCCAAAGTTTTAAAAGCCATTCACATCAGAATAGCAACTATGGTATCCCTGAAGTTAGTAGACTTTGACAGGGTGTAAAATATAGTGATTTCAGTCCTTGCTTTGAATAATAAGGAGCAAAGATTTGTCCCAAGGTCTTTCATATTCCAAGAAAGCAGCTTAATGTTGACTACTTTAAACTATGCGTTGCTCAGGCTCTTCTATTAGATCTATTTAACATACGAGTGAATCTTACAAAAATTATGTTCACAGTATCACAGGAGCCAATATTACTTTATCTAAGTTTTTGGTGTCTGTTATGTAGATGTCTCCACATCTGAGCTAGTCACACAAGGTCACCTACTCACCATCTGTAGTCAGTGGAAATATGATCAATGCCACGTGGGGCAAAATTAATCTGACCAAATGTAGGCATCCAGTTTGGGATGAAACATACCCATCAAATATTGGCCATAGCTCTGCTGTGTATAAAAAGGCCTCAGCTCAGATGTTTGTGTTGGTGTAGTAAACACGCATTTAGTCAGATGAGTCACACAATTCCCCACATTAGCTAAATTTCAGGGATTGGTTATGATACTTACCTTGGGTGTTTGGAAATAAATGTTAAACTTTTCCTTTCCTAATTTTCTCTCATTGTCCTAACCTATCAGACCTGGTCCACATTGTAAAAACAATTAAATACCTTTTGGTCAGCAAGCCTGAATCTATGATTGATCTGATTTTTATAGGATATAGCTACAACTTGTGTTTGTAAGCAAGTATTGCCCCAATTCGTTCTCTGTCCTTTAAATCATGTTTCAGCTGAAATAAAAAAATTGCATGTATATATTTTACTACTTAATTTTTCTGCAAAGTTGCTCAGAAATTGAAACTTTCATGCCTCAAACTGAGTGTACGCCATAAGAAAAGGCTTTCAGTTTATGAAAGGTATTTTTTTTCCTTATCAGAAGTAAAATTCATCCTTCCTTACTTTCAATTTAAAAACCCCTCAAAATGCAGTAATATGGGATCTGTGTCATAACTTTAAAGTTATCATAAGGGAAAAAAATATAAATATAATGAAAATTATTATTTTTCTTTGTTAACCAGTCCCTATCTTATCCTGTCCATTTTTCAGATAATATAGCAAACAGAAAATTAATTATCTTATAGGAAGAAAAAGAAACCCCAAGAACTCTGTAATACCCTTGTGTACAATGCAGATTTTATCTACTTCTAACATCTGATGATCTTAGTTTTATAATTATACATAGGTACCTAAAATAAGACCTTGCTTTGAACTGCTTGAAATGCAACATAAAAGAACTACACACTCCAAATGCAGTATTAACTTGGCTTGCTATAATATTGGAAGGTAGCATGCAGATAAATTAATTATGGGACAGAGGGTTTGTGTCTTGCCCAAGGCTATACCACAAACCCAAGAAAGCCCAATTTAACTTCTTACTCAAGCCAGAGGGATTCTTTCTGGTGATTTCAACAGGAATTGGCCTGGATCTGGAAAAGAAGGAGTGGATGCTACCAGGCATCAACCGCTTTGCCTTGATAGGAACCTGAAACAGGTATGTGTTTTGAGAGTTACTTTCAAAAACAAGGGAAGAGACTTGATAGTGTAAATACATGGATGCAGACTCACCCTCAAATACTTCCCCTTTTGAATCTGAAACAAACAGGTTGCAGTGTAAGTTTTCAAATATTGTCATTTCTTTTATCATTTGACCATAACTTCTGTTGTGGGAGTAGTACACCTCAGGTGTAACAGAATTGTTTTTGCTTTTTGATGTGCGAATTTCAGAAAAATAGTGTAAATGAAGGTGGAAATGGCAAATGAATCTAATCAGCTGCAAACCCCATGGAATAATAACAATTCTAATTTTAGCATCTTCTAATAGGAAGAAACATTTTGTAGTTACAGGACAATGTTTTTTATTCTCCAAAACCAAGAGATAATTTTGGTTGATTGCACTTTTCTAAATAGCTATATTTTATACAAGACTTCATGGAAAGAGAAATAAATACAAATAAAGTCAAATGACAAAGCAATCCAGAAAAACTTCAAAACCCAAAGTTATGTACATTTTTATAAATACATTTTTTTTTCTGTTGAGAGTCTGAAAGTTGTGTTAAAAAACTTGGATGTGAGTTAGCTCATGGAATATGGCCCTTTGGTTCCACAATTACATGCACTAATACAAATTTTACTATGGGAAGGGCTAATTTCTATGTCCAGTAGAAAATAAAAGATCTCTGCAAGGTACTTTCCAGTACAGTGGATTACCTTGACAACGTGATTTCGTCACTACAATATCATCACCACATGCAATAACAAATGTATCAGAGGTCTGGTGAAATGCTACATCCAGTCTATCATATTTGGGATATAAATATTTATTTTCATTTAGTTCTTTACTTCTCCCTTTGCAAGAACACAAGTAATCGTTTTCTCTATACATAAAAACATTAGAATGAAGAATAAAGAGTTTTTTCGGGAGATTTCATTTTGTACAGCAATTCAAGTTTAAAGTACAAGTAATTGAAGTCGTAATTGAAATGTGTGATTTATTCAAAATGTAGAGTAATATTCATTCTTGCATCTACTAAACACACAAAAAAGCAAAACTAAACAGACAAAAACCTCAGCCGCATCTCTTACATTTTTGCTTTCTGGCCCCAAGCTAACAAAACGCAATCAGACTTTATATAAATCAACAAGTATGCCTGGTTAAAACCCCAGATTTACGAATTTATATTACAGGTAAGTGAAATGGTACTTTAAGTTTATGGACCTCTGAAAGCCTGTGGATGAGCTGCAGTTTGACAAGCACCTGATAACAGAAGAATGTGGGGCCTGGTTTTGAGCCTTGTAAAAATGAGTGATGAGTTGACAAAATAACAAATGAACCTATGCTTCAGTAGGGAGAAAATAAATTGTTATGAACACGCAGTCTAAATTTAGGTAGAAATGAGACAAACTGTTAACACTGAAATCAGACAGTTTAGACACAGGGGTACTTTAAGTAAGCCTCTTTTCTATATGCATTTCAGATCAGCTTTCAGATGTATAAAGGTATGGACCGAGTGTAAGTCTATCAAATAATAAAATCCTTCCTTTTTCTAGTGAGATGAATTTGCTGTTATGAAATTAGAGGTTGAATCCCAAGACCCAGGAGTTCCCATCTTTTATTCTCTCCCCTGACATCAATTACTTCTGCAATAGAGGAAGTGTGGCAAGATGCACCACTTCCCAAGATCTGTTTTCCCCTCTGAAAACCAAACAGACCATATAACAGTATTTAAAAAGCCATTGTGAGTGCTCAAGTAGTTAATGTCTCTTCAGTGCTTTGGGCTTCCCCAAAACCAGATTTGCATGTTATGGTATCCTAAAAGTAATACAGAACTTCACTTTTTGGCAGTCATTAAATCCTTGAGGGCCTTCACATAGAGCCTGTTCAAGGATCTTTGGAAATAAATGCTTAATTTGGAGGGTGGCTGAGTGAGGCACAAGGGAAGGGAAAGGAGCTAGCAGTAGGAGGCTGTTCCTGCATCAAGAAGGCCAGTGGTGCTCTCAGGGAGCTCTACCTCTCTGGGAGTTAGGGAGGGATGGGAGAGACAGTCCAGGAGGGTGAAGGTAAGGAAGGAAAGTTAGGCAGGCACACTGCCCATGTTCAGGTGCTGGAAGATGCTTATAAATATTATGGAAAAGGGCCTTCCTCTGTTTTGTCTCAGACCACTTTACCTCTCTATAGAGATCCTCCGACAGACCCTCCCACAGTTTCACTTGTCTTGAAATTTCCTCCCTCCTCTTCTGCTTTCTTCTTCCTTCAGCAGCTTTGAACAAGTTATGATGCTTCCTTTGGGTCTCCTCTTCTTGGACTAAGCAATACAAATTCTTTCGAACTGTTGTCATAGGCCAAGTTTCTCAGGCCTTTGATCAACCTTGTAGATATCTTGTAGGCAACTTACAAATGACCCACATGAAATAAGCCTTATCAGAGACTAGGAGGTCAGAAAGTTGAGTTGTATGTCTTACAAACAGTGCTTCTGTTTATATATCAGGGTTATGAGGATAATAATAATAATGCTGTTGTTCTTATAGGCTGTTTTCCTGCAGTAGTTGAAAACCTTGGATCCAATTCAACTTCAAAAACTTAGAGCTTATTTTGCATACTTGTTGCTTAGTTAGCCATTCTTCATCTCATATTTGTGAAGCTAAGTATTTTTATGCAGAAGCAGTATAATATTGACATAACTCACACAGGTGGAATTATTTCATCCTTTAAAATTTAAAAACTACATGCATTGCTGAATAATGCCCAAGCCAAACTTACTGTTGTAACACTGATGGAACTTGTTCCCATAGATGCAGGTTTTCTAGCAGTAAAATGAATGTGTATTTTGTGTTTGCATGTGTTGATGTGGGTTGAATGGAGTACTCGAGTATGTGGAAATCATGTTGATAAATCACTACTAGCATTTGTACATCAACATGCATGTTGCAGCTTGGTTTTCATAGCATTCCACTAACACAGATCTGAGAATTCCTTGCTCTTTTCAGTACCTATTAGCCTTGTTTAGGAGAACAAGATACCTGCATATTTTTTTTTTTTTTTAAAAAAAAGAAGAAGGAAAAGAAAGCCTAAACTGTTAAGAAAGTTTTAAGTCTTTATAGTTTTCTGAAGGTGGAATACATTTGCTATTTAATGTTTATTTACAAAATATTGTTTTCATCTGGCTTTTTGCACAAAGATAAGTAAGGGTGGGCAAAACTTGCTGGAGGTAGGTTTGGTTTGCTAAATCATTCCTCCTGGATTTCATTTAACCACACAAAGGATAGCTGAGTGTTTCAGATCTGAGTCGGATTTTATACGATCTTTGAGGGAATGCTTATCATGAAAGTGATAAACACATCAGGAAAACATAAACAGTGAAAAGGACAAGTTGTCTTCTTCAGGTTTGATGTGGTTTGATATGTTGTAAATATGGTAAATTGTGAAGAAATGTATCAGTGAGCTCTGGAGAACTTCAGAGATTGTGTAGAACCTTATGGCACAGAGACTATAAAGAGAGAACAAGATACTGCCTGTTGCTTAGCTTTGACTGAATAACACAGTCCAAGAAAACACCAGAAAAATAGTCTTGACAAGTTACTCTCTACTTAATTGGCATGCAATCCAATGTGTTTTATCATGCATATTAATATTTTTGAAGAATAGTGAGCAGGTTTATTTCTCAGTTCACTTAATTACTATCAGTGCTGTCAAAAGCTGTTTCCAAAAAATCGACAGTACTATGCAGATGTAAAAAGGTGCAATCGATTAGGAAACAAGGCCCACTGTGCTTACAGTGTTCACAGAAAGTGCCATTAAGTTGTTATTCTCTACTCCCTTACGCTCTACTACATCTTTTCTTGTACAGTCATTTATAAAGTGAGAAGTAGCAATTATATATTTCTTATTACAAGTGTTTATAACTGTAATTATTTTCTTCACACGTTCCACAGGGAAAAATGACTACCTTAGAGTGCTTGATTCTGTAGGTCATTTTGACTGAGTAAGGACTGTAGCATTTGAGTGTCAATCAAAATATTTTGGAGGACTGCAAAGGGAGTTAAATTGTTCTGGGGAAATCTTCCTTTTTACTCTTCAAAGCACTTCCTGTCTGAAACACTACTATGTTGCCAATGACATACAACATGATCATGCTTATAAAGTAGGTGTGAATAACAGTGTTCCTGGTTGGCTCAAAATTGTTCACTATGAATTACGCTGACTAACGATACTAAAAGCTAGGACAAAAAATTTCTTATATAAAATGTGTTACTGAAAACTTAGACTCAATTAACTCTTTCCTAAGAGTATTTTATTAGATGGAAATAAACTGTCTTTGTCAGCCTTAATTAAATGAAATCTTAAATTTATGACACAACACTTTAAACAGATTATGTCTCCTAAGATAATGTTAAAAGCTGCAGCAGGGGAGGTTTAGATTGGACATTAGGAAGCATTTCTTTACTGAGAGAGTGGTCAAACACCGCAACAGGCTTCTTAGAGAGGTGGTCAATGTCCCAAGCCTGACAGTGCTTAAGAGGCATTTGGACAATGCCCATGTTATTACATGCTTTAACTTTTGGTCAGCCCTGAAGTGGTCAGGCACTTCTATTCTACTCATTTTCTATTCTATTCTATTCTATTCTATTCTATTCTATTCTATTCTATTCTATTCTATTCTATTCTATTCTATTCTATTCTATTCTATTCTATTCTATTCTATTCTATTCTATTCTATTCTATTCTATTCTAGATCAGTCATACCTTAAGAAGCTTCTTTTTAATCATGTTTGTGCCATCAGCCACTTTTTGCTTCAGCTCATAGAGAATGAGCTGACACACTTGGAGAAAATCTTTTGTTTATTAATATGACTGGATCTAAAATAGAGAGCACCTTCAGCCTCAGAACTGTCCCAAGAGATTCAGCTGAGAAACAACTGTACTTAAAGACTAATGAAGAGTAATCAAAGAACAGATAAGGACTGAAATACCATTGGGTGGTAACTAGACAAACACTAAAATAAATTCTTGACAAACATGTTTGTGTTTTCAATACCTGGAAGGAAACAATTATTAAACATAAGAAACTCACAGATTTCCTGTAGTAAATGCAGGGTCAATTAATTATTTTCAAGTTTTTGTATAAAAACGTTGATCACTAATCTCATGCCAAAAAAAAAAAAAAAAGTTTCGAAATGGTACTATAGATCAAAGAAGAAATATCTACTCCAAATGATCAAATATTAATATTAACTATACCATAAAACAGTGTATGAAGTGGTGTAAAGGCTACACAAAGGACTGCAATAGTGAGCTTTTTCTACATCTATTACCTTTTAGTAAGACAGAGAAAAAAATATTTTTTTCAGGTGTTTTTATTACTGACAGTAAATTTAAGTCGCATTCAACTTGCTTTGGAGGTAGAAAAGCACAGAGAATTTGATGGTCTTCCACATCAGATATATCAAGGAAAAAACCACACATGTGAACTACACGCAAAATCCAAAATGCTGTAAAAACATTACAGTATTGTAATTTTTGTGTTTGTAGAAACACTGAATTTTCATTTGTTGGCAGGAGGAATATGATAATTTTTTTATCTATATTGTTCATTCTTTCAAAAACAACTACACGCTTTGCTTATTATTTCCGTGAACTTTAACTTTTGCCAAAGCTGGTATCATACTGACAAGAAAAGCACCCTGCCACCTCTGTGTGTTTTGCCGCCTGCTCCGTTTTTTCCTAGCTCTCACTCCAGAGTATCCAGCCCTCTGCACATTTGATGTAGAGTTGTAGTCCTCCTAGGACCAAGCAACACCTTAGGTGACAGAACAGCTCACGCACCCTGAGCCCTGCTCTGACACCTCAGGTGGGCTAGGACAAGCCCAGCGTTGCTGGCAGCTGGCCATGGATCCGTGTGCTTCCTAGCAAAAACATGGAGATTGAGTCTACCCTGAAGAATGCAGTGGGAGGGGTGCTAGTATATATTCTATTTACGTTATCAGTCCTAAATAGCCCAATAAACTGGTATTAACAACAAAGACCTTTTGTTTGACTGACTACACAGAAATGCTTCCAGAACAAATGATTCCTGTTCATGAAAAACACTTCTTAGAAATGCTTCTGAAATAAATCATTCTTGCTCACTAATCAAAGCAGATTTTTTTTTAAAAACAGTCATGTGACTACTAGTGCAGGAAACCTTTTACTTATAATATTTATGATTTTTATATTCATTCATATATGTATTGCAGGTATGTTGCATACATGTTGTACATATGCATACAAAATCCATATGTAAAAGACACATTTTCAAACAAATAAAAATACATTTCTTATTTTAAGTGACTTAAGCTACCAGCATACTGTATTTACTCTCTCAAGGTGATAACCACATAAGGAAATAAAACATTCCACAATCCTAAAATATTTCACCTGGCAAGCTCTAATTGTTTTTTAATGCCACAGAGGTGAAACATGAGCCTCCCGTGAGTGCTAAGAAGCCTGCATCTGCAACCATCAGCACAGCTTGCTTCTTTAAAGAGGTGATTACAGCATTAAGCAAAAGAGAATATGTAAAGAGCCATGGAGCGTGGCCTAGTTGACCACAGCAAGCTGTGTATAATCTTGCCTTTCTAAAGTGAATCTTATTTCAGACTCTTACAGACAAACCAGCTGGAACAAAGTAACAGCTTAACTTGTTTAACTAGTTCCATTTTATTTAGAGTAAAAGGTAAAGTTTACATTGAAGCCTGAATTTTCCTGTATTTCCTGAGTCCTATTATGCTTTCTAGTTTTTGGCCAGTTCTAGAATTACAAACGCCTCATACTAAAATAAATGCTGAGACATTTTGAAAGAATAGCACTGGGGATGTCTGCCCCACCTTTCCGCTCATGCCCGTTCCCCCCCCGCCCCCAGCCGGGTCACAGAAGTGGATGTGAACCAGTTCCTCAAGCACTGCAGTTCGCAGCCCAGCGCGTTAACGTCAACCAAAGTGGATGTTGGTTAATGCACCCGACAGTGAATTACAGCAGCCAAATGTTGGCCCGATCTTGCTGAGTCTGTGAGAAACCTGAGGGGGGAAGAAATTCTTACACCTTCTGTTATCTAGTTCCATATAGATTATAGAGGTTTCTCATCTTTTCTCCCTAGGATTTTTTGCTGACGGATACCATCATTCTCAAACCTATAACTAAAAGGGAATTGTGTTTTGTCCAGGGTGGAGCGCGTGTCATACGAGTGCAGAATTTTATAGGCTGGGATTTAGCAGAACAGGGCAAATGGGAGGGAAAGAACAGAAAATAAATAGTGATTCTTTGAGCATGCAAGTGCAAAGTTCATGCTGGAGTCACAGCTTTTAAAAACCATACTTGAAAACCCAGAGCAGGAACAGAAAACTATTAAAAGAGCTGTGCAGCGTGGTTGGAAATAAGGCTAATGAGGACAGCAGGTAGCATGCTACGTCCGAGCTGTATGCTGGACAAATAGCTCAGTCCTCCAGTTCTGTTGCCACCAACCCTGCTAGCAAATGTTATAGAGTGCTTGAGTATATGAATCCCTAACTGAAATGCTAATTGAAGTGGATTTAGCCCTGTAATATCTTACCAAAAGCATTTTGCGTGGGTCTTAAAACGAAACCGCACACTGAACATGTTACTTGGTATCTCAGCATGAAAGACAGCGTGTTGCCAAGCAAAACAACATTCCCCTACTTCTCAAGTGTCTTAAAATTTTTATTGCCCATTAAATATTTGTTTTCTCAGCCTGAAGTTGAAACCACAGCACCGTAAACATTTTTAACAAATGCTATTTGAGGTTTTGACTGAAACCTCACTCAGATGTGAGAGTCATCGGACTTTCTCAGAGGATCAGCGTGAGTCTGAGCCCAAAACCAAGCCCAGGTGATGACAGACTGCAAGTATCGTGCTGCTGAAGCTGAAAAGTGGTGTGGGCTTCTCCCTTGCGGAGGGAGGGGTGGAGTGCTGCCCACCCAGCATGTCCCCCTGGCTCAACTTCTCCTGGGCAAGTCCCGTGCCTGGGACTCTGCATGGTGGAGCCACCACTGCTGAGCAGAGGGTGAAAGAAGAAGGATTCACAGCTTTTCTCTGCAGTTTGAAAATAAGGGAAGTCTTCTATTCAGAGCCTCCTGGCATCTATGGGATCAGAAAAGCAGGTTTATAGTCCTTAGAAATGTGCTTTTGGTTTTTTTTTTTAGATACAAATGAACAAAACAATTAATTTAAAAATGATCACTTAAACAAAGGTGAAACTTAATGTGTTAAAGCAGCGTTATTTTTTTTAATCCATTTTTAGACATTTAGACCAAGCCTAGTATGGAACTCCCTAGAGCTGACATTAAACCATGCTGTGTTTCTGATACAGCTGCACAAAAGTTTAATTGAGGAGAAATACATGTATATATATGAATTATATATGGAAACAGGAATATATGCCACTTTATTTTTGTCTGTAAGGAAAAATATTAGCGTATTTTTATCAGGTGCATTATAATGTGGTCATTACCCAATGTTAAGGAAGTTTTGCTAAAAGGCTGTTTCTGCGTGCCTATGTAGCACTTATTTCACTATAACTCCTACATGATATAGAAGAGAGGGTTATTTATTATTCTAAATTAATATAACTCATAAGCATTTTAGTTTTAAAGTAGTTTAATTTCAAAAAAGGTCAGAATATGTAAAAAATGTTGCTTTTTGAGTATGTCAATATTCAAAGCAAAATGAAATTAAAGTGCCCTTATCTTGAAATTCTCTTTGGGTGTGCAAGTTAGCCTGACTTCTTCAACACCCTAAAAGTTACGAAAGAATTACAACTCACAGATACTTCCCCAATGATTTATCCACCAGTCAGATGGTTACTTCTTAGTGGTTTCAACAGCATCAGTTCAGTAAATCTGAATATTCATGTGAGGAGTGTGACTGAAGCAAGTTCAACAGCCCAGTCATACAGATACATGTTGATGTTGTTGAAGAACTACAGATAACAAAAAGTTTGCACTCGCAACAATGTGTTGGCTCCATTTTATTTACTAAATGAACAATGGTCTGTTGAACTATTCAGTTCAGTGACTAAGAAGACAAATTTTCTAATAATTTTGTAAAAGAATAATTTTTCTAATCATTCTGGAGCTTTAATACATAGTTGGCATGCTCTTAAAATAAAAAATCAGAAGCAATTATTTCTACACAGGGTGAAAGAAACAAGCTCTTTTATTCTTGATAATTTTCATAACAACATGGGTATTTCCCATGTGTATTTGCAGAACTTAATGATAGAAGAGATCTGCAACATTAAGTATGAGGGTGGAAACCGTGTTTGAATTTTTCTAAATTAACACAGTCAAATTCATTCACTTGGGATACTACATTGGTATAAACAAGAGAAGAATGTAGCTAACAATCTTAAAAATAGCAAACAAATAACCAATTAATTCCATATTATTATAATTCTTATTGCATATATAAGATAGACAGAAAAGTTCAGGGGTTTGCCCAAGGCCACAGGCAGAGCTGGAAATGCATCAAAGATTAAAATGGAGGACAAACTGATTATTATTCATTTCACAGTTTTTGTACACTGTCCAGTAAATACCATATGCAGCTAGATCAGATACATGAGACTATTTGACCCCTTCTCTTACTTAATAAAACTTATCTAAAAACCCTGGGTATTATGTGCAAAAAAATAAACATGCATATTGTAAACGTTTAACTTATTTAATTTTACAGTCTTTGACAAGTGTACCCACTAAATAGGTCAAGTAAAGATTCTGCTCTGTCAGCACACTGATTGTTGTATCTATTGTTCTGATGCCATCAAGAAAGAATGTGTCATTGAGTTTCATCTTTTATGTAAAAGAAAGAAAAAATAACAAATCCTAAAAGTGATTAAACCAGAACAAACAATGGAGAAAAGTAATTGAACAGTGAGCCTTAACACACATTTTAACCACATATATATATATATATATATGAGAGAGATATATATAAGTATACATACATGCACATATGCATTTGTTGCAGTATGTATGCAAGAGTAAAGATTTTATCGCCTGCAACATCAGGATAGCACATAAACTCTGTAACATGGTTCTAGCTGTATAAAGACAGATCAAAGATTCAGCCCAGGTGTGGCTCTGGAGTTTCATTGCTCAAGGCTAATTATTCACAAAAAGTCCCCACCCTAGAGAGTTGTCTAGCAGGTTTATCTTTTGGCTGGTAGACATTTTAGAGAAGACACTACCTAAGCTCAGCTATTTTGTATGACACACTACAGCATCCAAAACAATTTCACAGATTTTATGAGATATTTGTCCAACTGCAGATTACATGTGAATGTAGTTTTCTCTTCCAGAAGCAGACAGGAGTTTCCAAGGCATTTAGCTCATGCTGAGCTCTAATTAAAACCAATTTCTGTGAACAGGCAAAAGCACAATACCATAAGGATTGCTGAAACTTCTAACTTCATAAAGAGAAAACCTACTAAAAACATGACCAAAATATGTGAAACATTGTATCACAAATGACAAAATAACTCAGTTAAGATGACACCAACTATCACTATAGTTTAAAAAATTACTTTTAGAGACCAGTTTTAAAGGCAGGTTCTACCTTTATTTGCTTATGAGTCATTAACGGTGATCAAGACTAACCATTTTTCTCACTAGTAGCACCCAATTTATTAAAATGGTTACCAATATTTTATTTAAACAAATTTTTTTTTTTTTTTTTCTAGCAGTCGAGATTGTGGGGACACTGGTTCTGTCTGCCTCTGCTCTCATTTGAAATGCATTTTTTTTTCTCCTCTCTTCCCTGGTATTTCTATATCTACCTGTTAGAAATGTCTTGATCATACTGAAAAGTACCAGCATCTGTCGCATATAGAGTTTTCAAGAGGTAAGTAAGCTAAGCAGTCAATTTGCATGAATATTTGAATTTAACAATAGAAACTGAGATTCTTACTCAGTAAAAATTCTCCTGATAGACAATACAATATCCATCTGACTCAAGAAAGAGTAGCAATTTCACACAAGATGACATCTGAAGAACTGTTTATCTTCCAATAATTTACAAGCATCAACAAATCAATAAAATATGCTCTTAAGGAAGATGTCATTATGCATGTTTGGCAGTGCAGATACTTTACTAGAAGAAAGAGAAATATATATGAGTGATTACGTGAACTCTTACTGGGATTAGAAAGGCTGTTTTTTTAATGCTGTGTTTAGTCCACTGCACTACACCTGCCATAAAATGTTGCATCCACTTATTAAGGGCTATCCCTGCATAGAGGGAGGCTGCTGGGTCACTGGACAGGATGCTCTGGTATGGCCACAGGCCACCAAAGACTAGCTTCCTCTTTAAGTTAAGTAGGCAAGTATCCTTTTTCCCTCTGTAAAAACAGTATTTTAATCAATTAACTTTATAAGGTGGTTATAACTCCTATGAATAGGTAAACAGAAACAGTTTCTGTGTTTTGTGGCTTCACAGGATTCAGTTTTTCAGGAAGATGGAATCTGTGTCAAAATTTCAATTCATTTAATACTTTTAATGCCAATGAGAAAGCTTTGTATAACTTTTTAGCAGAGTAAAAATAAAGTTGTAATAAATTAAATAACATTTTTTCAGGTAATTCTGATTCCAGGTGTGATTCTCCCCTTTGTTCAGTTTGTTTATCATCTTGGCCATTTGTAGCAGATTAGAAGATCACGAAGATCCCTTCCTTCCTTTACACCAATAAATTAATGTCTTCCTCAGTTCTTATCGATGAGCTGCGTAATTCAAAAAATATTGCATTACTATAATTTGGATGTCACTTTGTGAGCGGGCTAATGTATGTTTAAGTTCTTTTTTTTTCCCTCAGTTCAACAATATGATGTTGAAGAATTTAAATTACAATAGTGTAAGTAGCTTAATCTTCCTGCCATTTTTACATATGTGTTTATGTACATGCTCTCCTCACTATGTTACAGATGGGATTTTGGCAAGAGTACAGTTTTCTTGAAGACCTAGAGAAAACTGTAAAATCAAAAAGATTCTTCATGATGTCATCAGAACAACTTTTGTAAATGACAGGGAGCTTGGAAGGGGAAGTAGAAGTTACCTGGGATCTTATGAACAGGTGCATGGGCCTGGCTTGATCCATCAGACAAGCGGTTTATCCTACCAAATGTGGTCTTGGCATAGATGGAGAAATAATGTTATTTGAAATAAAGAAGAATTTTAAATACTGTAAACACTTGATTGTAATATAATTTACTTGATTTTGGGTCTTGTGTGTGATGTGAGACTTGCAAGTGATCTGATGTTTAAGATGGCTTTAATCAGAGCAATCAGGAGGTCTCTTAGCTATAATGTAGGCTGTTAATATGGATTCTGATGACAACCTGCAAGCCCCAATGGTTAAAATGCAGTCTTGTGAAGAAAGCATATGGATGGTGGTCTGAAATTTGGAAACAGACTATGACCTATTCTATATTAATTATTAGTACTCTTCAGTAAAATGAAGACACTGAAAAAAAAGTGCTTAGGACTAGTCTCTGTCACTTGATGTCATACTGTCAGTGAAATCTTTTTTGGAACTACCTAATAGCAAAAGGCTAGTGTGGTTTGTAGCACATGCTATGTAAGGAAGTTAGATATAAGATACCTGACCTTGGGCTCAAATACATGTGGACAATCATAGCTTGCATACCCAGTAAGTCCATTCAGATGGGTGGGGATTTAGTAAACACTAAATAAATAATGTTTATAATAGCTTATAATTTATTTAGTGTAAATAACTCTAAATAAACAACATACAGAACAACATAACAAGATGACACAATTTTCCAGTGGTGGTGTCCACTGCACATATATCACTTTTTCCTCTGGGAAAAGGGAAAAGAGGGAGAGGAAGAGGTGGCAGAGAGCTCTCAGGGACACAGTGCCTCCTGAGGGTACCCGAAGGTGAGCTGGAGCTCAGTGGCCATGCCTGGCTCAGAGCTCTGACCTGAAATGTTTGTCATACTGATATGGAAATAGCAGCAAGGAGCTGATGTTGTGCATAAACATGTGAACATGTGTAGTTCACCTGTGCATACATGCAATTGGAGACAGAAAATCAGAATGTGAAGAATTTTGTAGACTAAATGTGACTGGAGACTTCTAGTTTTCTTTTAAAGTTGTGTATTTTGGAGGGGAGAGGAAGGAAAAGAAGCACCTCAGAGGGAGAAACTAGGCAATATGAATATGTAGTCAGTATTTTCAGGAACTTTACAAGTATTTAAGAAGTTAAAGCTTCTAAATAAGAACCAGAACGTTAATTTTTTCATGAGCTTCTGCAGATGACACACCTTATTTTAACTGATTATTATACAAATCATGAACTACGAAGATAATTGCTTCCCTGGCCAAATGACAAAGGAATTCTTATTTCCAGTATATGCCCTGTTGAATGCCGAAGGCATTGTACATGCTAAGGCTAATGCTTTGCTGTATAATAGACACCTACTGATTAGTAGTTCTCAAGCTTAATTTGGTTATGGTATGATAAACTGGGGAGTGTCTTTCTAAGTAAAACTGACATAATGCTTTTTTTCCACTGGAACTAAAATAAAACTGTGCTTCCAATACAGCACCTACAGAAAATCTAATTAGATTAAACTTAAAGCATATTTTGCATTTCATGTATTCGACAATTTCAGAAAATGTTCCCATTCTTCTTATGTTTGAGTGTTGTGTCTAATTGTTTTCCAAAGTTATATTAAACAACATGACTATCATGCTCATGTGTGGGTCCTTTGACTATATTTCTCTTCAGGGGAAATAATTTCTTTTTCTTTACATTCTGCTAATGTTTTTATTTTTAAGAAGCCAAAGAAGATTGTCTTTAATGATTTGTCTTCTGTATGGGATACACACATTTCTCTAGTTTGAACCTTAGCAAAGGTCAGGAGACTAAAGGCATTTACCTGGGGGCGGTTTCTGAGAATGCTGATGCTGGATTGTCACTGTAAAGGGAATAGATGATGATTATATTATGATGTCTCACTGGTAGCTGAGGGTGAGAGAGAGGATAATGCTCTATGCTGGAATGAGAGTGGGCTCTGTGTTTTTCAAAAAGTTTTTAACAGAGAGAGAGGGGGAAGTGTTTTTATATCCCTTGGACCTAAGTGACTTCCCAGCAATCAGCTAAGACAGGAAAGCACATGCAACTGGCTGTTATTTTGTCTGGGTATGTAGCTTTTTCTCATGCTTGATAAAGATTGATGAGGCTTTGAACCCTTGCCAAAAATATACCTGTGTGACTCAAATCAAGATTGTCCTTGGAAACATGAGCTATATATCTTGAAAGCCTTTGAGATTGAGGCTGTGAGAAAACAAGTATTTGGGAACTGGGTCCAGCTTAATCTGTTGGGTTTGGGCAGGCCACATCTGTAAGTCTGCAGCTGGCAACCACAGTCAGGCCCTGAGGTCTGCTCAGTCATGCAGATGCTGAGGAGCCCCGTGGACTCCCTAGGACTGTGTGCAGCAACATGATATAAAATGTTTTGAGATTAGTGATTTTACACTTGTTTACTTACCCTAAATAAGCACTGAATATCCTCACTAAAGCATAAGGACAAGGAGCCAAATTGCTACCAAAAATATGCAAAATTAATGCCAGAGCAAATACATGAAACATACAAAAATATTTGTGCAGGCAAATAAGGATCTTTACAGGCACCAAAGCAATAGGAGGGAGAAACTTTACACCATCCTCCATGACGTATTTGTACTGTGCTGTTCATGGGGGAGTAGTTACCAAAGATCAAAGGTCACATTTCAACAGAGGAAAAGAGTAATGTATTCACACACAGCCTTATTATTCCCACTTAGCTAGAAGATAAACATAAGTGTAACTTATAAATATAAATATTTAAAATATCTTTACATTTGTGGGTCACACAGTGAAACCCCAAAGACATTACATTACAAACTCCACCTTAAATTTAATATCCCATGAGGACAATTAAGGGTCATATGATAAGGAGAAGGTGACTCTGCTGTTCTTACCATTACTGGCCTAATACTTTAAGAATATCAAAATAAAATTAAATCAGTACTTAAACTAGTGATATTCCTCTAATGGAAGTTGTAAATCATGACATATAACTAGCATGTATGTCTATACATATTTCAGCTTGGTTTCTCTAGAAGACAAGCATTGTCTCAGGGAAGATATAAAAGAATTATTTGAATGTCATTAATAACCATTTTTATTTATTAATAAACAAGTTATTAAGTGTGAGTGAAAAGCATAATCCTTTTCTAGTTACAGAAAAGCACAGAATAGTTGAGATGTGAAGGGAACTCTGGAGATTGCATAGTCCAACAACACTCTGGCAGAGTCACCTACAACACATTGTCCAGGACCTAGTCTTATGCTAGCTACTTTATTTTATCAATATATTCCCTATTACTTGATCTATTATCTTTCTAACTTTCTATAAGATTGGAAGTTATAGGTGGATAGTAGGAAGCATGCATCATCTACTCTCTCCAAGTTCACAGCAAATACCATCTGTTAGTCTTTCTAGATAAAAGTTTTTAATATGAAAGTACCATTACAAATGCTTAGAAAACTACCCAGATTTAGCCTTTAGCCAGTAAGACACAGGTTCTACTACTGACTATTGAAAATTGCTATGTGGCTGAAGACCATGGGACATGCGTAATGAAGCCTAAGTAGCTGAGAGGCAGAAAATGTCACGATGTGATAGTATGTCACAGATGCCCACTGTCCCATTTTGGGTACAGCTGATGTGGGTGTGCAGCTGGGCTACAAGGTGACCCAGGAGTCCCTACTGACTCGCTTCCACCCAGATCATCATGCTGATGTAGGTCCATTCCTTCCTCCTTCACTTTAGGGCACAAAGTTAATGGAAGCCATTAAAGAATTGCAGTGATTCAAATATTTATTAGTGGTTGAAGAAGGAATGGATAGATCAGGAAAGGTTGTGATGAAGAGGAAAGGCAGGGACAATTAATTGTTTCAAACAAAAAAAATGTATAAAAAACAAACAAAATTTTGCAGCTCTATAGCACTTTGAAACCAAAGCTCTCCTAGCTGGGGAGACCTGAGTTGGATAATCTGAGTTGTAACTTTTACAAGTTTCCTGGTTGTATATACAATTTAATATATCTCAAGCAGATTCATGCTGAACAGATGTCAAAATAAACTTTGTGTAAAGCGTATGTAAAATGTGCAAAATAAATTGGTTAAATCTAGATCTGCTTCTTGGTCTAAGCAAGGTTGCTTGCAGTCATGGAGTTTTAGGATTGGGATCATAACCCCAGAGAACTAATATTTTGTACCTCTTCCTTCCTCCTTCATTGGAGGATGGGCTGGGAGGTGGAACCAATAAAAAACACCAAATTCTCTGTTATGGTTTGAGTGCAGACAGGCTCAGCATGCTCTCTTATGCCTTGAAGTGGGACCCTGTATGTCAAACATTCCTTTCCCTCTTGGCTCCCTCACCAGAGGTGACTCCAAGGCTCAGCAGGGACTCAAGCTCTGGTAGACAGTTTTCCTGGCCCTGCAAACCATACCAAACCCACACTGCTG
The DNA here is from genome assembly GCF_018691265.1 of Tyto alba. Lineage (NCBI taxonomy): Eukaryota > Metazoa > Chordata > Aves > Strigiformes > Tytonidae > Tyto > Tyto alba. The sequence goes on from NW_024881301.1 coordinate 4,486,685, forward strand.
TGAACACACATGTGAGAGAGGTGAAGGATCAGGGTGCTCTGACTAGCTCCTGACAGGGAGCCCAGTTTTTTCCTACTAGCCGCCTTACCCCATCATTGGGCAAGGCAGGACCCAATGTGCAGCTGGGCCCAAGGGCCAGCTGCCCCAGCAGCAATGACTCCTTTACTTTTTCCCTTTACTGGGGTTTTTGCACACACAGCAACTACCACAGCAACACCACTTTGCTGTCAGTCTTTTGGTAGAGCAACCCTGGCAATTGACCTGCAATCCAAACAGAAATAGGACATGCCTGACCATCCCTGAGACAGAAAACCAAGGAGGAGGGGTACTGTTTCCTGAAGTGACAGTACTGCATACCGGGGGGTGGAGAAGTAATCCACAAAAGGGATGCTGACTATAAAACCATTCCACTGTTTCCTTGATGCTGGTTGTTTAAATACTTTCTTCAGTAACCAAGCTAATGCTCCAGCGCATCAGCAAACTCTACAGTTGGGCTTCTCTCTGTGGAACTCCTCTGAAATAGAAGTTTTAATGATGACTGCAATATAAAAAAGTCATGTACCTAACCTTGAATTGAGTTTAATGTCTGCCCATCAATCAGTATCACAATTATCAGCGTGACAATGTGCAGAAGATCCAGTAACGTCTGTCTTTAGGACTGCTTTCACTCTCCTTTTGTGAGCAGTGTACTAACCTGGCATTTTTCACCATTCTTTTTTGTTCAGAGTAGTTTCCCTCTGTATTTTCTCTGCTCCAATATAAAAATAAAACAAACAAATGAATCTGACCTATTAATAATTAATTTTGGGTCCAGGAACACACAAGTGAGAATATATGCAGTATTTCTTGATTATCACCACTGGGCCCTCTGCTTCTTTTCCAATAAACCCCACTGTGGTATGCATGCATCTCACTGTGTCTGCACACCGCTTCATTTGCTTATGCTATTCTTTGCCTATTTGCCCCTCCTATGTATACATTTATCATATAAATAGCTATGAGTTTTTGGCTTTTCTGTGATCTACCCAAGAGCTTTAATAGTAAGCTGTTGAAGTTCAAAAGTAACTTACTGATATTGGAAACAACAACAGAACTCTCCCAAAACAAGAAAACACAAACATTTTGTGAGTGTTTGACCTTGATGTGGTGGAAAAGCTCATGTGTTCCCGTGATCCTATAGCTACTCCAATGGCAATGATGTTGTCATCATGACACTGTGATCACCCAAGCTAGACAGACAGGGTCCAGAACAAGGGACGTGGCACTGGTCATTCAGTTTGCCTATAAAACCACTAGAAAACTCAAACAAGCTATGGAAAGGACAGAAATAACAAGGTTGTCTCATAAGGATGTATGAACGTGAATCTGCAAAAGCACTGTTATGAGTGTTTACATGCCTCCAAACAGGAGCTAGAAGACTGTCCTATATGCTTCAAAGCCTTGGAAGAGATAAGTGGCTGAGAAAAGTTAGCAAACTTACCCTGTTAAACAACTGTGCAGAGTTCATTATTAAATGGGAAAAAGACATTTTAGAGGGTGTGCTGCTGTATTATCAGTACTTATTAACAATAAAGACACCAGCAAGATACTAAAAAGTACTCTCTCCCAGAGAAACCCATGAAATAAACATTGCACCATTGAATGTACAGAAATCTTCCAAATTAATTTTGCATTGAAGCAGCAGCAGTGAATGGAATAGAAAAATTGTAAAAACGATCTATGTGGAATGAAAATTTTCATGGTACAAATCATGACAAAGGAATTACACTAATTGCTATTGCTCCATTTAAAGATAATATTGGGACAGACACCTTGTTTTCTCATAAATACATTCACAGGCATATGTGTTTTTGACTGTGAAGCAGACTGGCCCAAGGGGAGCTAATTGCAAATTGGACTATTATCTGCAATTCAGTGATATAATTTCTTTGACATATTGACCTCAACTACTCATTTTAATTTAATTTATATTAATATTTTAGTTTTTAAATAAGTTTTGTGAGTTCTTACTTCAGGTGTTGCTTTTTTTTTAAAGCATTGCTTTAATCCATCCCACTATAACTTACATATTTCCATGTAAGAAACAAATACAAGCTCATTCTCTATTAAAAAAAAACTTTATTAAACTTATGTCTTGATATTAATAACAAAATTCTGTTTGCTTTTTCCACTTTTTTTACTTGCAGTGTGGATATTTTCAAGGACATTATCATGTTTTCCCCAACTTTGATCAAACTATAGTCTTCTGGAAATGACGTTTCATTCACAACTGAGGAAATGTTAAAATAAGCCTTCAGCTAGTTTTGTAATATATGTCCTTCTAAATAGTTATGAGTACATACATTCAGAAATATTTATTGTTCATAGAAGAGGTGAGAAAAAAAGACAAATGTTCTTTTATTTAAAATGGATTATCTCAGTAATTCCAGAATAATGATTTTTTTTGCCAAAAAATAGTAGTATTTGTAAATTATTTTTTTTTTTTATATGACCACACTGTTGCTTATTCTACAGCCACATATGCTATTCCTTTAGAGTTATATCTATTTAGGGCACAAAGAAGAAAAGGGTATGTAGGACAAATGTATTTAACACCAGATATTTAGGACATGTGAAAACTTACCTTTTTCTGCATTATATATAGAATATCATAAGTAAAAAATGTACAATATAGCCTATGTGATAGAAGGTAAATCACTTGGTAGTAAGTATGTAAAGTCTCACTTTTGTACTGTTAAGATCTGTAAGGAATAAAAAATTTCTGGCAGTGTATTCTTCGCACTACAAACATGAGGCACTGGTTGCTTTCCATCTTACCTCCCTCAGACCTCTTTCTGTGAAGAAAAAATTTTATTCAACACTGGTAATAAGCAAAAACCCTTTGATTGAAATGCTATGCTCAGTCTTCTCTCCATGTGGCAATGAGGTCGAAATCCACTGATCTGTCTTTTGTTATCTCAGTTGCATGCTCAAGTCACTGTTTGTTGTCTCATATATCAATGAATATTTCTATCTGATTCATCTTCTCTACCAAGTCATGGTGAACTCTTGGCCTCCTGTTTGTCTAACAGTGCAAAAAGGACTCTAAAGATAAAAAGATCCTATCACATGGTGAAAGCATTTTCTTGCAATATTCTTCATCCATTGAATTAGTTGTAGAGTCTCTTCTGCCACTCTTCTTACCAATCCTCTACAGGCCTTTTGCTCATTACTGATACCCTCCATAAACATCACATGATCTTTTAACTGGTTCTTAATTGCTATCTGATATTTCCCTATAAATATTGAGTTTTTCAATGTTTCTGATATACCCGTGACTAATATATTTTGTTGGAGCCTTTTTGTCTCTCTATTACCCACAGAAAAGCTGGAGAAGGATCCTGGAGTTCAGGAGTCAAAGCTTAATGGCTCCTGGGGAAGAAAGACAGGCAATTTCTCTCCTTTTGAACTGTCGTCAGGTCAGCTGGAGCAAGAATATGTAATGCTCCAAGCAAAAGGCAGGGATCGGATGCTCGAGCCATTCCAGCTTTTGGAGAAGCTGATGCCCTTCCCCTGGTTCCCACGCAAAGCCGGTGCTGGCAGTAGGGCCTCCACCGGCCGTGATTACTTGGCAGCCTCCTGACCTAGACAGCTTCCTGTTTTGCCTAAGCCTAAAGCCATCCCTCGATTCACATTCCCAGTTTGGCAAACATTGGGAGGCGCAGGTATGACAAAAGCTCAGTGGCATTACAGGCAGGCCTCACATCAGACTTTTAGGTGCCGTTGGGTCTTTACTGGTGCTAATGTAATGACGGAGGAATGTAGCTACCATCAGTGGAGATACCAAGTGAGGGAGGCTTTGGTAGATCCTGCCTATACACCTACAGTATCAATTATTTCCCTACATAGCTTTATGTCTGTAGCTGTAAGCAACTTGACAGAGTATCTATGATACAACACTCTTTATCTAAAAGCATTAATACCAAGCACACTGGTTCCTGATTCAACCGAATGAAAACTGACCATAAAAGCATACTAAATAGTACTTAATATTTTTAGATGCTTGAAATTTATTGATAAATAATTGATCAACAGACAGAATGAGGAGAGGACAGAAACTAAATTTTTCCTAAGGAATCCCATGTTTCATATGACCAGTAAAAAGAAGTTTTACTGACAGTTCTGATCAATTCCCAGAGACTTACTATATGTATCCATATTAATAAAAACCATTAATTTGTTCTCCTCCCTGTCACTCTAATAACCATCCAGTCTGGGCTTAGAAGCACCAATGAATTTTAGTGTCTGTTGTCGTTCAGCTGTATTCTGCAAGGCTCATTGAAATCACTACAAGGACACACCTGAAATATAGGAAATCCACCATCAGCAATCCATCATCTTCATTCCCAGACTTCTTCACTCCCTCCCTTCTACACATACACCCACTTCTGTTTCTATGTTCCATGAGGAGCAAAGTTGAGAAGAGGAGATGAGACTGCTTTCTAGATAAGATAGAGACAGGGAAAGGCAGTTCACGTGGCTTGGCCCAAGTGAAACCTTCCCTTCAGGGTCAATTCCAATGTAGACAAATCCATCCTTCTCATGGCATTTATTACATTGTGCACTGGAGGGCAAAAGGTTAAAAAGGCGTGTATTTCCATACGTCCTGTTTATATGAATTGCTAAGGTCAGGCCTGAGTTCTCATGGAGGTATGGGGAGACACACTGGAAGAATCTTCTCTCCAAAGGAAGCTCCCTAGGGTTTAGACAGTAATTTCAGAAGTCCTGGACAGTGTCTCAGCTGACACGAGCTGTAATCAGTGCAGGGTTTTCCTCTAGGGACAGGACTACATGATCATAAAACCATGATAGAATAGAAAACAAAGGAAGTTTCTGAGATTTCAAATCTCTCGGAAGTACTGGGTCACACTGAGCTGTGTGATAGCTAGAAAAACAGCAATAGGAGCACACTTTCCTTGTTGTCACCATCCTTTCTCTTCTCTTCTCTTGTTCACTGGCTTCCACCAGGACCGATGTACTAACTCAAACAGCAGAAACAGCATAGCTGTGCTATTGCTTTCTTTTCCCCATATTGTTTAGCCTCAACGTGATTCAGATTGCATTAAGCACTCCTGCTGAGCTGTGTGTTTATCCAGCAGTTTGTGAAGAAGCAGCAACAGTGCAAGAGCCTTGATAGCCACAGGGCACTGGAAATTACTTAGTAAAAATAAATGATCATATATAGGTCAATATTTTAAAGTATTCAGATTACAGTGTTTCAAATCTAACAGTATATGTGATGAAAAGTTGTTTGCACCCCTGCCATTACCATTGGGGTTTAAGAAAAGCTAATCTGGACATAGAAAGGCAAGTTATTAGGACAAGATCCAGCCATGAGAAACCCTGAGTTGGCTCTGTGAAGTCCTATTTGAGGTCCCTGTAAGAGATTTCTTGGCACACAGAATACAGATTTGAAGGAGGAGTAGGTAGTCTCCATTTACCAATAAACATTAAATACATTATGTTGTGTTCTTCAGAATGGGGATTCAAAGCTGAGCCTCCCAACTCCCAGACTAGTGGGAAAACAAACAGGCTTCTGGAGAGCCGTTCTTAACTTCTCTCTGCAGACGGGTAATACCTAATAACCTTGGGCACTCCCATGAGTAGTGTAGAAATGAGGCAGAAGATGAATTTAAATGCATTTGCCCCATAAATAAAATACTACAGTCTGAGTATTACAGACAGCTGGTCTCAACTCTATCTTCCATGTTTTATGAGAAGTATCTAACTCAAACAGGAGATTCAAATAGCAAATAGATGACTTCTTAACCCTCTTTACAGTCATGGATTAACCGCTAAATTTTCTTCCTGAATACTGCTGAGTAGTCAGTTTAGGTTGCTCCCTAGTTCTTCAGGAAGGTCACATAAGAGCTTAAGCTTTGTCCCTACATGGTACCAGAAGATTTGGCATTGAATTTAAGGACTGTGTGGTCTATTGTTGGTGAAGTGGCACGAAATGAACATTAGCACCTTTTACACAACTTGTGTGACATGAGCTGGTGGTTAGCAACTGTTCCTAACTGCTGAGGTCAACAGTTGAACCAACACTGACTGCAGTGCTGCAGAGTCAAGTCCCGGCATCATGCTGGCCAGAGTCCTCCACTGACGGAGCATGTCCTGAGCTGGGAGGTACTTTCACCGAGATTGTGAATAAAAGAGTGGAACAGAGGGCTTGGGGCCTATGAAGTCTTGAGGGTTGAGCCAACACAGATCACAAAGTAAAAAAGAGAAAACAAACTTCACTTATCAAGTGCTCCTTTCTAATGAGAGGTCTAGTTGAGCCCCATTTGACTAAAACCTTTATTACAGATTGTGCACTAGGTGTATCAACCATAAGACAGGTAAGGTCTTCTATTTAGTTTCATATAAATTGCTGTGATTGCTGACTACAGGAATCCTTGGTGGTACCTAAAATGATCCCTTCTTGAGGAAGTAATAGCAGAGTAAGATGGGTGATTATCGATCACTATAGTGTAATAGTTAGAGGAAAACAAAAAAGGGCACAATAAAAAATGTTTTATGGAGCAACATTTTTATTTTATAATGAAAAGGTGTCTTTAAATCATTAACTCTTGATAAAAAAAGTCAGCTTCCCAGAGGCCAGCTTCATGGGGTAGAACAGTTCAAAGGTCTGATCATCTCTGGTTTATTTCCAGTAGACATCACAGTGCTGTCACAGCGGCTGTGACACAGAACAGGGATCTGTAAATGTGGAGGCTTCACTGAAGGCTACAGACTTTGAAGCAGCTTTTTTATTGCCCACTTCAGGTCATCTCTTACTCTTCTGTTCTGGTGATGTCACCGCTCATATTCCTGTTATTGGATGATCATAGCTGGAATGCGCGAAATGTAACTTTGGCATTGGGCCCGATGTGCAATATCAGTATGTTGTATAATTATCGCTATGCTTCTGTGCTTAAGTTTTAATTGTAAATATCCTCATGGCCCTCATACTATATGCAGCTGGGTAACTTCAAAAGATGGTATCTAGCCATTGGCTAGATAAAACTGGGCTGTGGTTAGCCCTTTCCTGGGCCAGACTTCAGCGAATTGGTTGTAGTGAAAAGGGGCATGATTTCAGCATGGTACCTCTCTTACATTCATTATCATTTGTTCATTCCTTAACAATGACGTTACAGTTTTGAAGGATTCAACTACAGCCTGTCCAGACATGTTAAGTCACATGTGCTGAGCAAAGGCTTGCTCACCCTTTTGACCCCCTCTTGGCCTGTCCCCTCCTGGTGATGTCTCAGGCTTTGCAGCATGCAGAGGTGGCGTCCCTCTTTGCTGTCCCCATGCATCACAAGCAGCTGGAACTGTTATCAGCTCTTCCCCAGGAACAACCCTCTGCGTAGGTCCTGTCTCATCACAGGCTCTTCCAGCACGATTCCTGTATCTTGCAAAATCTGCTTGCAACACATTCAGCAGCTCCTCTTACTGCAGTGTTATTTGCGTTCCTCTAAACAGATGCAATTTATATGCAAGCTGGGAAGTAAATGTAATCCTGACTCTGTTTAGTCAAATTTATGTCTACCTTGGAAGGCCAGGCATGCCTGAGAGGAGTGTATATGACTACTGAACTCTGTCCAACACTAACCCCATCCTCAAAACCCATGGGAAAAATTCACTACTTTTATTTTTGCTGAATCAGTGCAGAGTATTTTCCATTGTTTCCACCCAAAACAAAGTGGACTTTCATGACATACACTTACTAATTCTTTCCTGGCTTATATTTTTCAACAATTCTTTTCATTGCTAAACTTTCAGATATGCATGGGTGGAGTACTCATGACAACTCAAACCTGTTCAGCAAGAAAGAAACTACTGCATAGGTGTATGAATCTCCATTACACATTTAAAAATCATAAGTGACAATGTATTCTGGAGTTCCAGAGTGATTTCAAGAGTCTTTCAGTAATTTTTCATTAAACTTTTATTTGGAGAAAACTTGTTAGTTGATGTTAGATATATTTGAAGAAATGTGCCATTTTGCTAACCTTTTCTTAGGCACAGGATATGGTCTCTTATACTGAGATTGTTGTGTCTAGTTAGTTCACAGGTCCAAAAGAAGAAAATTCAAGTTTTTGTTGTACTGTTTAATTAACTTATTTCTTGCTGAATGCAAAGGCTTGGAGAAATATTTTAGTTGTCACAGGAGTGTGATAAGACACAAGCACTCCAAATTACTCATACGATAGGAAATGTGAACCTCAAGCATCTTTACATTATGCTATTCAAATTTTCAGTAATACAGTTGAACTGACAGCGTTTTTTCTCATTTCTTTAATTTTCTAAGTAATGCATAGAAATAAATGAATGCTTATTAAAATTTGTATTCAATTTGGACTCCCAGAATGAATTTTTAAGCTTGTTATAGAAATACAATTTATGCATAATTAAGGGGAAATAGTAAAAAAATATTTGCCATAGCTTTAATTTTGCAAAACAATCCAGTAAGAAATCCAGAGAACACAATAATGCCTGAAGTAAAAACACTTTTGAAAACTATAGGGAGAAATTGGTTTCATCCAAGAAAGATGTGCCTATTTATTGAAACTTCTCTGTGCTGGTGAGTAGGTCATGTGATACTATGATCAGGAATGAATCCACTAAATTGATTGAAGTACTATGTTTTGAATAACCTGATGAAATACTGAATTTTAAAAGAATAATAACTTACAGGAGAAATCTGTGTTTCTTAAATAAAAAACTGAAACAAAATTATAGTTATAGTACAGAAAAGGAATAAACTATGCCTGTAAATTATAATTCTGATAGAATTATAGCAAGTTCAATAAAAAATGACATCAAATTCTCCCATCACTTAAATACAGAAAGAGCTGGTTTGGGCCGGTTTATCCCATGTCTACATTCATAAATGGCCTGTCAGGCATCTCAGATGAAGTTCCACTAAACAATTTTTTGAATAATTGCATGAGAATATGGGAGAGAGGCAGGGATGGCATCCTTTTTCAGGGTGTGTTTTTTTGTCTTGCTCTTTTATACCACATGACAGATGGTTCCATCTGGGCCATCACCAGAGCATGGACACCTTTAGAAAGACATAGCTCACTTGTATTGCTTGTTAGTACATTGGACTGCTCTGGCCTATTAACATCTATGACTCACTGTGTCTCTGTCCCTGTTTAATTTATTTTATAATAAATTCTTTAGTGAGCTGGAGTTGAACTGTTCTAGACAGCCTCTATTAGCATGAGTCATTATTATCTAAACATTCGAGGGTAGAACTGGATCTATGTTGTCTGGTTTCAGCATAGTCAAACTCAGCTTGCAAACATATGCTAGCCTGGAGCTCTATCACTTAAAAACAAACTTGAAATTGCTATGCCAAAAGCAGTATTCATTAGTCAGTCTTGAATTCCAAATCCTGACTTGTAATAGGAAATTGAGAGAATTAAATATTTTAATAAATGTAAACACTAAAATTATTTGAGGAACATTTCTTCTGATTATCAGGGTACTTCATTGTCCCTATATAATGAATGTTCTGTGCAGCCCTGATTCTTCCACCTCAAAAAAGGATATGGAAGAGCTGTAGCAGATCCAGAGAAGATCAATAAAGACAAAGGTATGAATGACTTCCATGGGAGGAACAATTGCACAGGCTAGGAAACTTCAGCTTGGAAAACAGACAATTGAGGGAATATATGATAAAGTCATAAAAAATTGGGAGTGGCATGGGAAGGGTGAATAGGCATTACTTGTTCATTGTGTCTCTCAATAACAGAAGTAGTGACAGATGAATCTATAGGTGGTTGGTTCAAAACAAATTAAATGAGGTGGCTTTTTTCATGCAGCATGTATTAAGACTAAGCACTACTTGAGAAAGGGTTTTGTGAAAGTTAAAGTTTGCACAGATTGAAGGACAAATTGGAGAACTTTATGGAAGAAAAATCTATAAGGTCACAGAATACCTAGTGCTCATGAACTCCCCAAGTTACAAATAATCAGTCTGTTGCAATGCTTGGGAGAAGCATCACTTCTCACTTGACCTGTTTTTATAATTTTTCTCTTGGTATTCTGTCTTACCCATCATCCTGGTCTGGTCCAGCACAGTTATTCTCGTGTTCTTTGTTTATTAACTATTGTGAATATTTATATAGTGCACCTGTACTTTTTGAGTACATACACAGTAACTATAAGCTTGTCTCTCAAGATTAGTTCCCAAAGAACACTGCAGTGAATCTGTCAAAATATAAATAAAATATGAATTAATATAGTGTGAGCTGCATTTAAAAATGAAAGAAATCATAAAATATTAGTCCACATATTTGTAGCTTGGATATACATTTCTATTTTTACCAAGTCTTCCATTGTGGTATAAAACATTTAAGAGGATTTAACATTGCTATGAAAATACATTACAGGATTATCTTTTACCATCAATGAAATTAAGTGCTAAAATATATTTTTAAAAGTCATTATCTGCTTATAACCATACACTTATCTATTTAAAACTGAAAGGAAATGCACAAAGTATGTAATAAGGACTGGGAAGGCAGACAATTATAAGTTGAATAATCTGACCTGTAATATATGTAGTATTGTTAATTTTAATATGGACCTCTTCTACATTATTAGTCTGCTTGAAAATCTAGTGAAACATACTCTGTAATTGAGTAGGGTCTGAGCCATGAAATATGACAGTTAAATATGTGTTTTACTTGACAATTTTATGATAAAAAATTCAAAATTTGCGTATGCCATTGACAGACCTCAATGAGACACTGTATGGGGAGGTATTTGTTTGGTTCTCCTGGATCTACTTTACTTAACTGGCAGGTGAAAAAACTCTTCAGTTGTAAGCCAAAAACTGAGTGCTCAGACAGACTGCAAAATAGTAGTTTTAAACTCATGGTTGACCTCATGTCTCTGATCTGATGATTTAATATTTTCTCAGGAAACTTGGGATGGAGAAGGAGGCAGATTACGGGGATATTTTCTGAATAAGTGGGTTATTGGTGTGTTTGCAGAGGAAAAGTAAATCCAGAGAGCAAAACACTCAGACGTCAGTGGGAAAGTTATGACACTTTTGCATAAGCAAAAGACTTATGTCTTCTTTACTTCTTACTTTCTTTGAGGAAGAGGGAAGTATTTGCCTCAGTAACAGTGATTAAAATCAACAGTAGCAAACAGACAAGGACATCTGTTCAATAGGAATGGAATATGTGAAACTAGATGTCAGCTGGGCTTTCCAACACTTTGCTACACAATCAACAGCAGTTTCTTTCCTGGCACTTCTGTGATTGGGCCACATAGCACTTGTTCCCAAATGACCCTGTAGAAAGTAGCAAAGAAACCTGACAGGACTAATCAGAGACTCCTGACTGCTCCAGAGGGCAAAAAGCCAGACGAGATCATATATCCACCTCTTGGGGAGGCACTGGAGAGAAGGGCTGTTCACTGCCCAAAGAAACCACACGTTGGTACTGTCACTTCCTTAATGTGCCTTTTCTTTTCTAGTAGATCACTCATACTATCCAACTATAAAGAAAGAGTAAGATAAGACCCAGTTTGTTTACACTAGAATAGCATAAATTAACAGGAAAGAGAATCAAAAAGTAACAAAAAAACTTCTGAGTATCTTTATTTTGAAGGCTGTAACCTATTTCAAGTTGCACACAGACTTGTACACCAGCAATTCTCATTATAGCATAAAACACAATAATGCTTCAAAAAAATCTCTGAGATACAGGTGGTTTTCTTTGCTATTAATACATGTATCCACCAATAGTTTTACTTTCTGATTTTAATCCTAGACTGAATGTCCTGTGCAGCTCAGCAAATAACCTTTGTCTTAGTCTCACTGATAATACTTCATAACCAACACAGAGTGATGGATTAATGAACAATGGACCAGCTGTAATACAGCACCCTGTCTCAAAAAACCTGCTGTCATCTAAATAAATTCCAGCTACAAAGTGATCGCGTATTTTGTGTTAAGTATATTGCCCATCAAAAAAAATCTCCTGCCAAAAGTTATAACATCAAAGCCTCTTTTTCAATCAAGAAAGATGTTTTATTATTCTAAAAAAGTCACAAGGCAGAGACCAGTGAAAGCACTGGTTTATGAGAATTAGTAGCTTTTGGGATAGTGGGAAAAGAGAAGGAGAAAGAAACATCTGAAGGCAGAGATGGGCCCTTCTCTCTGCAGGAGGAACTTTGGTGGAAAAGAATAAAAGATCTTTCCAGTAACAGGTATGAAGAGATGAAGTAATCAATTATGAGATAGGTGATTAAGTGAAATAGAGGAAGTGTGTGGAAGGGGGGGTCAAGACAACCAGAACTGCAAATGGATGGGTAAATCATGTTAATACCGAATGGTCCTGAGTTTAACATACTATGGAAAATGGAAGCATAGAAAGATGTTGAGAGAAAGAACAGCAAGAATTATTCAGGAATAGGACTTTAGAAAGTAGGGAAATGAGTGACCAAACCTGCCTGAAAGTTTGAAATAAGGAATAAATGTGGCTGATTGTACAAAAAGCTAATACTGGGATGGAAGCTGACCCTCCCTCTTAGGTTCAGCTAAGGTTGAGTAAAGAGAAAAGGAAGAGGGACATTCAAAACAAAGTGACAGTGACTGGAAGGCAAGCCAGTTCATTGAATTTCTATTTTGGAAAGATCCCTGAAATGACTCCAAATCATGGAATCCAGAAGCAGGAAATCTTTGCCTCTGTTCCCTTCTGGTCATTTTGATACACCTCATAGTTGTCAGGCTTTATGTCATTTTCATCACATAGCTGAAGTCTGCTACTCCAGTCCAGTCATGTCCTTGGGATCAGAAACAACATTTCTTTCCCTAGGAACTTTCGATTTCTTAAATTCAAACTTCTATTTACCCTCATGGTCAGAAACCACATTTTAGAGGGAAATCAAATAGACAAACAAAATTGCTTCTATACCCTAAATCTTGCTTTTCCTTAATGCTAGCCCAGGAGGACTGAAGTTCTTCAAGGATTGTCATGCCTACCTGTGTGACAGATCCTCTCAGCAACACCTTCCTCTCCCCTGAAAAGACAGTCTCCCTTTAAAGATAACCAAGGACATTCTTTCGGCTTTGTCTTGTAAAAAGCTTCAGTGATTTGTGAAGAAATTATTTAATATTAAGTATAAAAAGTCATTCTTTTGTCTTCTCATTTGTATTTCTTTACAAAGCTGTATTACAATGAATCAGTGTCCTATTACAAAAATATTCTAATTGCTAAGCATACACCATTCCCACAAATTACAGCAGGAATCCTATGGTCTTGTAATACACACTTTAACTACATCTTGTTACAGTAAGTAATAGGAGAGGTTTATTACAGTAATCGAAGAAGAGGAACCTGTGCATGTTCCACCCAAAGGTGTACTACTTTTCCATGAATTAAAGCAATATAAACAAAGAAGTGATCAGTTTTCTGCAGTGTCACTGAGGTTGTAATTAAAAGACAGTGAACAGCACATCTAATTATTAGGAGATGGGAACTTGATAACTTTGGGCAAAGGACATCTCTGACGTTTTGCTTACAACAAGGAGCTGGACTCAGTGACCCTGTAAAGGTCTTTTATAGCCTTATATTATGGAAGTCAACTCTGGGCTGATCATTTCATCGTCATTTAGTCAGACCGGAGAAAATGAGGACAAAGATTTGTTGAATGTGTCAGCCTTTTGAATGTCAAACAGATTCTAAGTGCTTATTAAATCCCTGGCACTCTTTGGCTCTTACAAAAAGAATTAAATAGTATTATCAAGTTATTTAATCACTGACAATATATCACTGTTGTCCTGTATTACCTTAATTTCATTGTGATCTGCATTTCCCCTGTTATTTATTTCCAGGCCACCTACTACATTTTCAAAACAGAAGTTAGTAGTCAGGTTTATATGATCTTAAACCCACATCTATTATACATGGAAGGAGTAAAACTGGTGCTCCTTTGGAGTGAGTCAACTGTCTGTATCTAGTGTAGGATGATTTACAAGACTAAGGTTCCTATTTTAAGTGTTTTAGAATTAAAGATTTGAAGTATGAGGCAATTTAATTATCATTTCTAATCAGAATATGTCTCTGACACATCATTGCATATTCTTGCAAGCCAATAAAATATTCAAGCCAGCACAGCCTTGGATACATCATTGGATACACAAATCGAACATATGTGATTGACATTGGGCAGTGAATGTGCTTCATGGAGCAAGACTGACTGAAGAAAGATAGCATCACAAATACTGATGGAAGGACAAAGGTGCTACATGAATGGGTGGTTAATGCAGTCTTCTATGATTAATTTTAAAATCTTGCTGTGCTGAAGAAGGCAGGTAAAGCGTTTATGCTGAGTGACAGCCCAGGCACAGCACTACTCACTTCAGAGACACCCTCCAAGAGGTGCTAGCTGAAGAACTTGCATTTGATGGGATGCATTTGCTTTCTGTAGTTTACTGGTGAACAGTCAATGTAATCAGTAGAGAGAATTCAGCTCCCAAATTTCATTGTCAACAAAGAAAAAAATCTATAGGAAATTGGTTTTGCTTTAACCATCATACGAACTTCAGAGTTGAGAAGTCTGGTATGCTGGGAGCCAGCCTCACCATAGCAGGTTTACAAATACTTTTTCATTTTTGTTTCTGTCTGCACCAGTTAATCTGTATGAATTGACACCGAATGTTATGTGCTGCTCTTAGCTCTCTGTCTCTACGAGTTATTGGCATTATTTTAAAAAGGCAAATAAACTTCCAGGAAGGATATGCAAAATGAAAATCCTATTTAAACAAAAGAGAAATAAATTTCCTTAGGAGCCAAAGAGGTACTCTAAGGCTCAATGGTATGGACATTTTCCACAGTTTGATTAAGAATAACAACATGTAATCTTTGGAAAAAAACAAACAAACAAACGAACCTATGAGAGCAATAAAGTTACTGATTGGAATAGCTACTAGAATATGTGTACTGACATGTGATTCTCATTAACATTATTGGTTTTTTGTATTACAGAAGCACCAATAATACAGAAAATTCTCTAACGCCACAAAAACCATATTATCTCCATGAAAAGCTCTGGAGCATGTTGCAAAAAAAAGAAAAAGTAGCAAGATAGTCACAGACAAATCTGAGAGGAGTTTCTTCGGAGTGTTATTTATTTTCTTTGGAAAATATGCTTATTACTTCTCACTTAAGTAAGAGGGCATGAGTGACAGTGACAGGGAACATGTGAGAAATGTAGATCTCAGAGAGTTTCTGGCTTTTACTACCTGTTGCTTTGAAAAGGGAAAATGTAAATGAATCAAGTTTCATCTTGTAGAGAAGAAAAGGCCCTTCAAGCAATCGCAAAGAGTAGGAGGTGTTGACGAGTGATATCTACACAAGTGCCACTGGGATAACTTGTATTGTTATTTGATTTGGACAGTGATAGGGAAATATAATTTTCTTCATTATTATTCAGGCTAATTCAGAATATTAGTACAGACCAAAAGTAATTGTTGTAATTGTTTAAAATAATCAAGCTCTGTTTTCTGATTATCCAAACATTTTTGTGTTTAATACATGAGGAAGTCAAGAAGGTTGCAACCCCTTATATTGCAATATCTCACATGCTAATGTGTAAATACATAAGCCAAATATTAGACACAATATGTGTAAATGACAAACATCTAATTTGTATTTATGGTTATCATAATTATTTGCACAAACTGAATAATGTCACACACATATATATAATTAGGTACATTCAATAACCAATTTCTTTCCAGATTGAAGTGTGCATTTTCCATGTGCATCACCACATCTGAACAATTTATTATTTTCCAGATATTTCCATAGTTTTGATCTCCAACATAAGCATTTTCCTCTCAAAAAACTCCCCAGAGGTGCATTTCCAAGACAAACAGCTGTTTGTTTTGTTCTGTCTGTATGTCACCCAGAGGAAAGGCATCCTTGTGGCATCTTCTATCTTCTCTCTTAGCATGAAATATATTTATAATTAATATACTTAAAACACTGTAAATCTTCTTTCTTGCAATCCACAGTCATCAAATTCCAGACACATACAGCTTTTCTCTTAAAGTGGAAAAAATATATAATTAGGCTATGCCCAGAGTTATTATTTTAAAGAATTTAAACGGATGACGGAAATTATTTTTTTCTGAAACCATCGTATGTAGCAGAGTATGCCAAAGCACAGCAGTAATACTGAGGATGTGAAAGAAACCACAGTAAACAAAGAAGAGGCACTGGGCGAAGTTGCAGCCACTCGCTGATGAAAGTCACGCTCCTACCTCACAGCGGTGCTTTTGCCTCTGGCTGCGATCCAGGGAAAAGGGCCGAAGGGATCGAGTGCTCCAGCTCGGGCCACGCCAGCTCCCCGGCGAGTCACAGCGTCTCTCTCCAAGCAGGCGTGACATCTCCTACAAAATCAGACTTGGCCTCACCCTGCCTGAAAGCAACTCTCTGCCCAAGCTAGGAGTATCTAAGTTACCTTCTAAACTCAGTACCAAGCCCATTTTTAATTGGCAAGTTAATCGTGTGAAAATGCTGACTGGACGTCACTCATAAGTACCAGCCTTTTAGTTAAGCACATTTGTAGGTGGGGCATATATAAGCATAAGAAGGCCTCAGGACAAGTTGGATATTAGGCTCTGGCAGCCACATTGTCCCCAGATTACAGCTCATAGCAGATGTTCACCAAAACTCTTTGCCAAGCTTTGCCAAGCTCTGTACAGACTGGTAAATCCCATGAAATGCAAGATCTATGCTTTTTAACAGCACTGGAGAAACTTGGCTTTCCCTCAGTATTTGCATGTTGAATCCACTTGTGAGCTCTTCATCATGTTTTGCACAACTTCATAGGACTGTAATTAGTTGCATCAGAATTTGATTTAAAAATAAGAATAAAACACTAAATTCTGAGTAATTTCAAGCCAAAATCTCAAATTAAGTCAATAAACCAAGTTTCCCTTATCTTCACATTTAGGTCATAGAGAGGTCTTTGAAGTCAATTGTGTTACAATCCTCTAAAACAGTGTTATTGGCCCAATCCTAATTTAAAATCCAGTTTTGTGACATTCCATTCATTTCCATGAAGTTTGCTTCTTATTTGCAAAGTAAGTGAGATTAGAATCAAATCCAGTGAGGTTTACTGCAGAAGGTCAGATAAGACTGAAAGAGTGTCTTCAGGCTTTTGTCTATGAAAACAAGACTTCTAAATCATGTTGGTTCTTGCAAAAGTGTCAGGAATTATTATTAAACAAGAGTTGCATTGCTTTAATTTTACTTGTTTGGTCTGTATTTTATAGGATGAGCTTAAGTCCTCCACAGACATCTAAGGCTGTAAAAACTACTGTACCAAATCAAACCACAGCTGGCCCAGTTCCCTCTCTCTGATAGTGGCCAATAATGGATCCAGGGAAGTGTATTTGAACAAGGCAGGTATATAATGGCACGTTCCTAGCAAGCTCGTACAGCCTACAGCAATCTTTGATGCAGTGATTTCCTGAGGAAAAACGTGACATGCTTGTTTCTTACAGCAGAGTGCAAATCAAGAGTAATTGCATTGAAATTTTGTGGAGTTATAAGGGTATACAACCAACAACAGTAGGTGTATCTTTTCTTTTTTTTTTTTTTTTTCTGTAGGCCCAGGCAAAACACTTGATTTAAATATCTTCCTGTCCTTATGAAGTTCAAATTACATTTTAAAATATGACATTTTTATGACAATACCTCCTTACTTTAGAGTAGTAGTAACACAATTATAAAAATAAACGCTTTTGAAAGACAAATGGTAATTAGGGAAGTCTTCTTGCAGTTATTAATTTTGAATTCAATTTCTTATTGATAAAAGAAATAACACTTAAATATCTTCAGTATCAGTAATGTTTATGTTCCAATCATAACGTTCATTGTAAACTTTAAAAGCTTTTTTTTCTTTTCAAATGGGTACACCAAAAAAGAGTTTTAGACACATCTGTTATTCACTAAGGAGATTCATGATCACTTACTGTCCGTATAGTGCCGCAGGTGCAGAGTGTGTGGATGGTGCTTTACAAATACAAATTTAGACAAGGTTCCCGCCCTGGGAGACTTGGAGCCTATTTTGAACAACTGTAACACTAACAATTTAAGGATTAGGCAGAGAAATTGATGCAAAGAGACAGAGGAGGTCAAAAAGGTTAGCTGAAGGAGGTGGGATTTAATAGGAGATTTAAAGTTCACTTGATCACAGGTAGAATTAAGTTGTTCCAAGAAGAAATCTGTCATGCAAAATTTCTTCACAATCTTATTCTGGAAGAACTTTGAATTCTAAATGTTTAAGAGGTTTGGGGAGGCCACTGACCTTTGCAAAATATGGGAGATGAGGACTGAAGTGTGCATATGAGCAGTTCATATCTAAAAATGATGACTTCCTGTAACCAAAATTTCTTTCCTTCTTGCTCACAAGTGGGCTGGCAAATTAGTTTCTGAGATTATAGCTTTTGCCATGCTACAAACTAGTAAGGATTGCACGATTACAGTTTTAATTTGCTCTACTCTAACCATTTCTATTTACAACCTGCAGGTCAGATGGGGGTAATTGCAGAGAAACCACACTTCAGAAATGAAAGACTAGAGTTTCAGGGCAGTCCTAAACCAGCTCTTTCCTTAATAAATGTGCAAAGAGTCTTGCACATTCCCTAGCCCATGTCTTATCTCTCTTTACACTGTGGATGCATTCTCTGTCCCCATTTAGAAGGGGCAGGCTGTATCTGGCGGCCAGTATGGCACACTGGAGAGCGTACAGAACGTACCCACTTGCCAAAGGTCACTTGAATCTTCAGGCATTGGCTGGGTTTTGTCACAGAAGATCTGCTGAACATCTCGCACACGGGGCTCTGCACAGCTGCACATGCTCCCAAGGCCACCCAGATGTGACATGCACAGTCAGGCGTTGTCTACTGTGACACCTAGAATTTATTACTAAATACTTAAAGCACTGCTAATTTATACAGCATCTATAAATAACTTTTTCACCTCAGAATACAATGCTGACCACAATTCATGTTTTTTGTGTCATGACATTTATGACTTTACTTTAGAGTAGTATTTTAGAGCTTTGTGTTACAAGCCATTATAATAAATCCAGTAAAAATAAAATCTAAACCTGTGATTTTTTTTCTGGTCACAGTCTCCTACCTTCTCAGCATTAGCAATTGATTTAGATTTTTTTTTTTCTTTTTAGATAATCTGCAAGATACTTGCAGTAGCAACAATGAACATGTCAGGTGAGTCAGTGTCAAAACAGTTGTGTAACATCAGAAAGAAAATGTGTATCTTGCTAGCTTAACAGTATCATTTAACTTTTAAATTTTTTATTAGTAAACTAATTTTACATGATGAATCGAGTCATTAAGGTTAATTTTAAGGGTGTACAAAGAAATAAGAAAGGAAATCCAAATCCCCTAGTTAAGAGAAATACTGAACTATAATAATCAATCTCCTGAAATGTATTTTGTTGGAAACATATGAGAAATGGAACAAATGCATGCAGAAGCACGTACCTGTCATGTTAATGAGCTACAAGTTGGGTGAAGGGTATGCAATGCTGTATAGTGTAATAGATTACAAGATACACTTGCAATTCTTGCTTTTGATTTTTAGTACTTTATTGCTTTCTTTAGATACTTTGAAAGAAATATGCTATGAAATAACATAACTGTAAATCATAACTGGACATCAGTATAAAGCTTAACACTTACAAAAACCTATCACGACTGAAATATAGTTAGTATCAAACAAGCAAGTAAGAACCTGTTAAATTATGCATTTTAACACAGCTGTCTTCAAAAGAACACAGATGAAAAGGATACAAAAAATAATCTGAAAAACAGAAGAAGAAAATAAAGTAAAAACTACAAAGATACTTTATAAATTCTCTTTCTCTGGTGCCACTCAGACCATGGTTGGAAAGCTGATATTTCAGCTAATAATTACAGAGATTTATTCTGTGCTATAGTTCGGTAATCATGCAAAAAAAAAAAAAAAAAACAAAAACCCAAACCAAACCAAACAAAAGAAAACAAAAAACCAACCAAACCAAGAAAGAACTAATTTAGAATGACAATCAGCACATCACTCAGTCTCTATACTTCAGAAGATTCAGAAGATACACAAAAACATACATGAAGTGTGTTTACCTCACACTGCAGCCAATGAAAGGAGGGGAATATAATGAAGTAAACATTTGCATTTTCCACAATATACTGTGTCTGTAAGAAAAAAAATGATTGTGGAGTGGAAATTATTAATTTTTTAAAAACAGATTTTCAAAGGAACTGTGTTGGTATTTCAAATCAGACCAGAAAAAAGTAAGAGGATGAGAAGTGAAGAAAAAATGCTGAAAAAATTACAGGATTCAATAAATGGCTCTGAAAATTAAGACAAAAATGCCCACATTGGCAAATGACAAGCACAGTCTCTTCCCCTGAGCAAAATGAAACAAGCCAAGACAGCCCCAGAGCATAATTCTGCAAATCTATGGAACTGGCAGAGACAGTGCTTCAAACACAGAGCTAAGGAGGAGCAAGCACAGCTGTATCAAACACCCAGTTCTGACATGTGGCCTTAAACATCCTTACTGCACTCTGACCCAGCCTGGGTCTCTCCCTTAAGAACCGAAGCTGTTTCTGCAAGCCCGTAGTAGAACAGCAAGAGCAAATGGACTAATAAATCACTCTGTCATTGACAAAGCATCCATAAAAGCAGATAATCAAATATTATCTATATTTAGTTTAACCACACAAACTGTTTGGGCTCAAACCTATTTCCCACTTATGCAGTTAATAAAAACAAAAACTATCAGTGAAAGTGTCACCTTCCATGCTGAGCTCAGGTTCTGTGCCAAGAAACGCAATGCTTGCCTGCAGAATTCAATTTCTCCCAGCCACTTTCTAACCCAGCCTGAACTCTGATTTCATACTTATGTATAAATAATATGTTTCATGTGATACTGTAATGGCTCATCTTAATTACCCAAGGCTGGAAGAGGGACTGTTTCTTTGACAGTGGAAATGCACCAAATCTCCATAAATCTCCATCACTGGGGTCCATCCCTACAGGCCTGAATAAGCTCTGCAATGCTGGGTTCCCTCCGGTAAAGCAAAAAGCTGAGCATGGTGAGCCCCCACATATACAGGACTTTCCCATATACCCGTGTTGTTTCATTTTTCCCACGCTGAGCCTCTTTTTTAAATACACCCAATAAACAGGGAGACAGGTGCACAGTTTCCATCACAGTGACCCGGGGAACAAGGATAATTGCTATAGGAGAAAGCTAGGACATGGCATCACTTTCTGTCATCTCTTTTCTGGCTCACTAGAGGGGAGTCTGGTTCCAGTCAAAATGGGGATCTCAGGGTAGATTTTCAGGGTAGTTGGGGGCAGAGGGCACAGAGGGCTGAGGCAGCAGGTGAATACAAAGCCCTGCAAGCTGGGAGGAAGATGTGGGACAGAGGGACAGTGGACTGTTGGCAATGTTACATGAAGAAACTTTGAGATTGCTGTTACAGTTTGTTTCTCTGTGCAATTTTGTAACAACATGGGAAAGCTGGGTTTAGGTTGGTGGGGGACGGGGTTGGGGTGGGGATGTGTGTGTGTCTGTGAATGTGAA
The DNA here is from genome assembly GCF_018691265.1 of Tyto alba. Lineage (NCBI taxonomy): Eukaryota > Metazoa > Chordata > Aves > Strigiformes > Tytonidae > Tyto > Tyto alba. The sequence goes on from NW_024881301.1 coordinate 4,508,366, forward strand.
ATTTCACAAGCAAGCTCTGACTGGAAATTTGAGACGATAACATAACATATATCAGAAGCCTTTTTAAGGAACGTTGTCTTACTACCATCATAGAACGGTTTGGCTTGGAAGGGACCTTAAAGACCATCTAGTTCCAGCCCCCCTGCCATGGCCAGGGACACCTTCCACCAGACCAAGTCACTCAAAGCCCCATCCAACCTGGCCTTGAACCCTTCCAGGGAGGGGAAATCCACAACTTCTCTGGACACCCTATTCCAGTGCCTCACCACCACCACAGGAAAGAATTTCTTCCTTATGTTTGATTTAAATCTACCCTCTCTTCAGTTTAAAACCATTACCCCTTGTCCTATCCTTACACTCGCTGATAAAGAGTCCCTCCCCATCTGTCCCGTAGGTCCCCTCTAATTATTGGAAGGCAGCTATAAGGTCTCCCTGGAGCCTTCTCTTCTCCATGATGAACCAACCCAACTCTCTCAGCCTGTCCTCATACTGGAGGTGCTCCAGCCCTCTGATCATCTTCACGGCCTCCTTTGGACCTGCTCAAGCAGGTCCCTGTCCTTCTTACATAAACCAGAGGCCCCAGAGCTGGACACAGCACTGCAGGGGGGGTCTCACGAGAGCAGAGTAGAGGGAGATAATCACCTCCCTCAACCTGCTGGCCACACTGCTCTTGATGCAGCCCAGGTACAGTTGGATTTCTGGGCTGTGAGCGCACATTGTTGGCACAGGGCTGCTCTCAATCCACTCATCACCCAGCTTGTGTTTCTGCATGGGATTGCCTCAACCCACGTGCAGGACCTTGCACTTGGCCTTGTTGAACTTCATGAAGCTTGCCCAGGCCCACTTCTCAACCCTGTCAAGGTCCCTCTGGATGGCATCCCTTCCCTCCAGCATGTCAGCTGCACCACACAGCTTGGTGTCATTGCTGAACTTGCTGAGGGTGCACTCAATCCCACTGTCCATATCACTGACAAAGATGTTAAACAGCACTGGTCCCAACACAGACCCCTGAAGAATGCCACTCATCAGTTCTCTCCATTTGGAGATTGAGCTGTTGACCACAACTCTGAGTGCAACCACCCAGCCAATTCCTTATTCACTGTGTGGTCCATCTGTCAAATGAATGTCTCTCCAATCTAGAGACAAGAACATCATCCAGGACAGTGTCAAAAGCTATGCCTTCCTAAAGGTACCATGAAATATATTTAATTTGTATTTATCTGAAGCTAACTATGAGGCTTCTTCACAAAGTCAGAGGAATAAAGGCATGCCTACATGCCTGATAAATGTGGAATTGGAATTGTAAGCTCTGACGTTAAAAGCAGTAAGACAGAGCTAGAAAGAGTTAGAAGCTAGTAAATGTTAAAAATAAATATTTTAATATTTATAAAATATTCCCTCTCAACCCCTTCAAAAAAGGCTAGAACTGTATGAATTAGAAGAAAACTGACCTGTTATTTTCAAACTAATGTATTTCAATGTACATGACATAAAGATGCTTTAACAGTCCTACTTTAGTAAAAAAAAGTATAATCAAGATTTTCAAAAAGGATTTATATTTTAATGAAGCTGTGTTGCCAGAAGGTATGTTTTCTTCCAAAGAAGTTGTTTACACAGACTGTTTACCAAGTTGTTTACTCCTACTGATTAGTGAGTAGTGACTTCATGGTTAGCAACTGGGAAATAAGATTGCTCTTTAAATGGGAATTTCATGACAGTTTTTTCAAAGCATGTATCTTCCTTTAGCTCATGTATATATTGTAAAAAGTTTGTAGCTGGTCCAAAACTATTGGTCATAATTAACAGGAAAATACTTATTGGTACTCCTATGTAACTAGGTCTAGGTAGACCCTACTGATCTGTGAATAAAATTGGATCTGTGAGAGTAAAGTAATACAGGAGTTATTTATCTTGGTTTGTCTGCTTTTCCTTTTAGTAGAGATACATGAATTTGCAGATGTAATATTTGAAAACATACAGGAGTTTTCTATTTATTTTTCTGAACATTGATATGAAATAAAAATATCAAAAGCTTTTAAATATTAAACACAATTAAGAAATACTACAACAGATGAAATTTCCTCACGAATCTGAAATATCTGATAAAATATTTCTGGCATGTACATACTACTATTACCATTTCAAAATCTGGTCTTGCAGAAGCAGGAGGCAAGGCAAGCTTCTGTACAGTGACTACACCTACAATGAATAATCCAATTGCAAGAGCACGTGAGTCATATTAAGATTTCACCTGCCTGCCTGTTCCCTGGGATGGAGGCTTTAGGATGCACTGCTACCCAGGGGAAGATGTGGTTGCTGCCTTCATTTTGTACAAAATAAAATTATTGATGTGGTCTGATTTGATTAATGAGCTTAGTTATAACTAGATCAGACCTTTGGTACGAATTCATTTTGGGGAATGGTATAGAATCACAAAAGCATTCTCCAACAGCTTATTGAAGCTATAATTAGACTCACTGAGATATGTGACATTATTTCTCTGAGCTGGTACACAGCTCAGGTCCTGCACTAGGACAGGCAGCTGTGGACAGAATGGCTGCAGAAGTACATCCCAGTTTTCCAGTGAAAGGAAAAATCACATCTGTTTTCATGCAGAAGGAGCATTCCAATACTCCTTTTCCTGACAAAGATGGCCAAAGTCTTCCTGTTTTCAAAGAGAATCCCAATTAACTTCAACAGAGAGGACTGGCCCCCTGCGAGCCTCCAAGAGATTCCCACAGAGCATCTCCTGAACAATGCACAAGACCGCTGACAGACTCTGCACCATGAAAAGCAATCTTTCCCCCGCAGTTTAGAGGCACAAAGTGTTTGCCAGAATAGTTTAACCTTTAAATTTTCTTAGCCTTGTATCTGCTTTCCATTGGTGTCAGGTTAAATTTATTAAAAAAGAGAAAGGCTATGAGTCTACTGCTTACAGACTTACACCTCCAAGGGCACCAAGCATACCAGAGCTAATATGAAGAAATAAGAAGTGTAACAAAATCAGTATGGAAATGGGGAATGAAAGAGAAGTGAGGGAATGGAGACAGGGAACTGTACACTTTCAAGCAGATGAGATGATACACTTCTTAATCTAAAACTTCAATAGTGACTTTTAGTTTGATTGAAAGAATGGACTATGCTTTCTGAATTTAATGTCACAATCCTATTTACTTTGAAAAATCTCAGTTCCACATGGGACTTAAGGTTTGCACATGTAATTACAGCTAAATGTATGACTTGGAGAACTTATATGGAAACCAACCACCAACCACAAATTCAAGAAACAAGGCAAATCTTGAAATTTTACTTTCATCTTTTTTTGCAGGCAAAATTCTTGTTAAATATCTATCAGACTTGGTCCATAGAACAAAAGTGAAAAAACATCTGTATTTATTATCCTTAAGATTCAAAATTGAAAAGATCATTTTTCTGGCAACCTGAGGTAATTACTACACAAAACTTACTTAAAACCATTACGGACTTCTCATAAGGATTTGTAAACACTGTGGATAAAATGGACATTTAGAAATCCTCGTAGATGTGCCACAAACTACACCTGTGTTTTAAAAAGTCTTAATATACATGTTGATGTATAATGTAACAGGCATACCTTCATATACCAGTTTCTAACCACTATGTTGCATACGTGCAAGTAAGTTCAGTGTGCGTGGGTATGATGATGTGCATTTGTGAGTGTTAATGTAAATCGACTAGTACAGACTAGTGTTACAATACTTTTTTACTTGTCAAAATAAACAGTTGTAGTGGGAATATACAACAATAATTTTCATGAGGGTCACAGTTGGATATTTCTACTGTCTTGAAGGTTGTATTTTTCAAGTACAGATCACTTTTCTTGAAGGTGTTCTTCTTAAACATAGCAAACTGCTGTACACCTGCTGGGATGGACAATAATCTGACCCTGAAATACAGCTACACAATAAAATGTTTAATAAGTAATGTTACTTAATAAGAAATGAGAAATAACTTCTTTAACAGTACTTCAAAGACAGAGTGTAATTGACATTTTCCCATGAGACTCCTGTGTGGCTCAATCTCATGCCTGGGATCACCATCTCACAAGAACTGTTATCCTAAAAACTTTCAATATACTATGTGTAGTCTCAATTTTAGCACTGGACACACATTTCTTCACTTCTGTGGTGAGTAAAGAACGCAAAGGCCATTTTTACTTCTTATCATGCAGAGATCAGGGAGCATATGAGACTAATTTTGTGGATGAATACATGTCCTTTTTGGAAAACGGTACAAGTTTAAGTATACTAATAATTGCTTACTTACAATCAAGTAAGTATATAAGCAGATAAATGTTATAAAGAGCAAGAATATAACTAATCTGACTTCAGTTTCTGAACTCCAGTGCTTCAACTAAATCCAATGCAAGTGTGGGTCAGTAGGGTAGAAAAAGATAATTTTCCTATCACAAATTTTCCAATTTATCCTTTGATAAAAGGAAGTTTGAAGTTTTCCGCTGTGTATAACATCTCTAATGACTTGGTTTACATTAACAGTAAAACTATCTGCTTAATTTCAAATACTCAAATGATGTTATACTAGTTTTCTAAAAAGAAAGCTATTGCCGATCTAATAAAATAGCTAGATTATTGATCAAATACTTCTCCCAGTATTACATTGAAAGTGTAACCACTAGCCTATTTTTTAATTGAAAATCTACTAACATTTATAACCTCTTGCCTGTAATCTCTAATTTACAAGTAACTATAGCATGGCAGGTACCCACAAATGTCTTCACATATTCACATTTCTCTAACAGTGAGAAGAGAAATACAGAGACAGAGACTAGTGTTGTATGTGTCTAATTTTAAGGCACTTCAGACTGTTTCTCATTCCTTAATTTTGTTGTCATCAGTCATACAAATGTGAAATATAATTATTTTCAAAATTCCTCAGTCCCTCTGAGTTATGTATTGCAAGACAACATTTATTTTTTCATCACTTGTTTTTTCACTCAGGTGATGATGAGACAGGCAGATATTTTAGCGTGGATTCTCTCTGTCACTTGGTATGCATGCTCTGCTAATATCCTATGCAGCTTCATTTGTTATGCAATATAGGAATATTTGTGAAGCATATGTAAATAACCGTTTCGAATTCCCTAACCAAAGAAACTGTCCTATTCTTGAAAACACTTAATGATGTGCATAACAACTACTAGTAAGCTCAGCAATTTACAGGTCATCATGTGAAGAAATGCCTTCAAAGCTAGAGGACAAGAGTGTGCTTGAATTTAAATTACATTAATATTCATGGTATATAATATACAGAAGTATAAATTATAAAATGGACTATGTATGAACTTGCATGCGTGCAGGCTGGCAGTCTATGTGAAACATCAGTAACAAACTTATTTCCATACTATAGGTCTGGTTCCTTGCAAGAAAACAGCTTCAACTCACTGTAATTCTTGCAACTATTCATGTGATACTGGAACCAGCTTTCAAAACAAGAAGGTAGCATGTACAAGCATGCAATTATAGAATATAGCTTCTTATTAGCCAACAAAAACCATAATTTTTCACATTAGATCTTTTACATAAAGTCTTCACTCCTGCCCCTCAACAATAAACCCACAGAATACTAAAGAAACCTCAATTCTCCAAAACTTTAATGAACTTCTTCTATACTTTATCAGAAAAAAAACCCCAAGCTCTTGTAAGTTTTTTTATTTTTACTCTATGAAGTCTTTAAGGACATACATATTAGCTAAAAATATCTTGCAGTAATAGATTCACTATAGAAACCCAGTTGCTGTGCACATTTTTTTCAAGAAAGGTATATATTAGAAATGGAACTTTTGCTGACTACAGGAAAAATTTTCTAAAGCTCCTTTGCTTTATTTACCTTACAATTTTAAAACCCAAATAAATAGGAAGAAAGCAGCAATTGATCTTTGATTGCAGACCCACTTAAATCAAATACAGTCCCAGTAACATTTGTTGTTAGATAAAAATATTAATTATTACACTACATTTTCATCTTCTTTATATAAAAAAGTTTTAGGAAATTAGGAGTATGACTCTCATTCAAAGGCATCAACCTATCATAGATCTAAAGGTCAGAAGGGATCATTACTTCACAAAGGTCAGTAATCTGCCCCTCTGTAACCTGCACCAAGCCCATAACTACTATTTGAAATATGTTAGTGCCAAATAATCCTCAAATTAAAAGCACATAAGATTCTAGCTATTAGCACTAGGGCACTCTGAAAGCTTTAACCACTAAGCTCCTTCTTTATTCCTTACATTGCCCACTCCTGCCCAAGTAGGACCCGTCCTTGGTAGGAAAGATGGCTCCACCCCAATTAACCTGATATTTAGGGCAGTTGCAAAGGAAATAAAAAAAATGTGGTCTTAATTCTGCTAAGGCTGGGTAAGGCATTGATTTAGGATCCACTACTACTACTTTAGTTAGGTACATGCCTGTTTGCCTTGGTTTTCTGTTGTGGGCACTGCATGTGGTCTTCCCTGCTCACACCTTCAGTGGAGCAGTTAATGTGCCTGCTCCCAAGTTCAGCTCGGCATGGTGGGCTGGGGCACCTCTGCAAAAGAACAAGCTCAGTGTTCATTTTCAAAATTCAGACTAGTAAAAATTGATAAAGTCCTTTGTCTTTAGATACGTTGCAGGTCAACACTGATGGGTCAAACACTCCACGGCAAATTCTTTTAGTATCTTTGATACAAGATTGAAAGATATTGCCTTGTAAAAATTAGAGTTGAATATCACCTTTGAAAGCTAGAATGTGACTTCAGAAAGCGTATATTTCCTGAAATTTATGACATAGTCAGCGACTTTAGCTGTGGCTTGTTATGAAATTTTCTAATTGGTGACTGAATGTCTAATAATAATAATTCTTCATTTTGTTTTCCAAAAATACTTAAGAAACAGTTTTGTTTTGTTTTGTTTTGTTTTGTTTTGTTTTGTTTTGGTTTTTTTTGTATTCTGTATAAATAGAAAGCTCTCCTAAGGCCATGCAAAAGTAATAATTCAGCACTCATCTAAATTATTTTCAAGCCACTAATATTTTCAAAATATTAAAGGTAAGTCACTTAATTTGCAGACATAAACAAAAGGTATTTGGAGAAAGATTATACTGAATTACCTATTAATGTAATTAAAAATAAATAAGTTTGTGTTTTGTGTTGAAATAATACAGAGAAATTAATGTACTTTTTCTCATCACTCCCTTAATCATGAAATATTATAGCCCACAGATTTCTGTGGAGATATAGTCCTTAATAACATAATTACAATATAAACAATTTTAAAATTATGTAGATATCATAAATAGACAATAGCAAGGATAATAATGCTGACTTTTCTGTGCAAAAACTTACAAATCTGCTTTTCTACTTTATTACTTTATCAACAGTATAAATATGCTCTTTTAATATTTAAATATTTTAATATTTAAATATGACCTTTTAATATTAAACACTTCCAAATGGCTACATTTTTTTTACAAATAGTTATACATGTGTAGAGTTATCTTTTGGTGAAAGTAAAGTTTATATGATTTGTCAGGAGAAATTTCTTTTTAAATTTTGTTGCAGTGGAAAGCTATTCACTGATGAGGAGATGGTGTTGAAAGGCTAGTGGTTGTCGCATATCTGATGTGAATATGTAATCAATATATTTTCTATTCAGTGTCAGTTTTTAACTATTCCCTTTCTATACATATGCTAACATTGATATGGACATGGATATGGATATATAATTTTTCCTTTCACTGAAAGGTAATTTATAATTTCATACAAGAAGAAACTACCTATATTCAAGACAGAGTATGAAAAGATGCATGAATACTATAGTGATACCTAATGGAACATATATACATACTAAACATAGAAGACGTCATCCAAAAATCTGTACTGTGAAGTTTAAATTTTGCACTGAAGCATATTGCTGGCAAGTAATGCTGCATAACAGAAGTACTTTAAAATAACGGCACTGCTGGAAAAAAATAAATAAACAATAAAATAAAAAATAAGTTATTTCCAAATGGGAATTTTGTCATAATTTTGATCTTTAAACATTTGCATTCACCTTCTTCCTGCAACAAAACTCATGGAAATAGTCTATTACTTTGAAGTGACATTTGAGATTTTTATCTGTAACTGGAGTCTGTCAGTTGTGATTTTATCTCATTTGTGATAATATTATTTTAGGTGATATGGCTCATGTTAGTAAGGCATTGAAATGAACCTACACTGAGCACTTCCATATTTCATAGGAATTTGATTTGTCTTAATTAATGTTTCTTATTACAGATAGATGGAGACAGATATATCTAAATATTAGTTTTTGACACAGAAAACAAGAAAGAGAAGATGATGACGCAGAGATGTGAAAGTTAGGAGAGTTTTGTAAATTAAGTATGCATTGAGTCAGGATTTTTAATTCTGTCCACTCTTCATAACTACAGAGGTGAAAATCATAACTACTTTGCTCTTTTTTTTTTTTTTTTTTTTTTTTTTTTTTTTTTTTTTGCCATTACTTACTTTGTTCATGCTGACCTGTAAACATTTCTCTTATGTACCTACATGATTGCCCTGTCAGAGAGCCAAGTATATTACAGGTGCTTGGGAATTTCCCACAAATATTCTAGATGCACCTTGAAGGAAAGACTTAGCTGGTCATGGTAGGTAATCACTCAATTGAAATCATTAATCACTGGAAATGTGGCAGCCCTCAAAGATCCGTTTTTGTCACATTGCTCTGCATTTGCAGGAAGTCTCCTCTAGATGTTACTTCTAAGTGCCATAAACACCAGCACTGGAAGTTTCATCCTTTTTCTGTACCGCTGGATCCCATCAGAGTCAGCCTTGAAAACAGGGAAGCGTGGCAGCTCTGCCTTCTTCCTGCTTTTGTAGGAGGCTAGCTCTTAAGGCTGTTCGTGGTGCAGGCTGTGTTTACATGCAAGGAGGATCTCTTGAAAGCTGTTGGTGCTGTTCTTGCACCACAGTTGTGTTCGCCTCCATCACCGCAAGCTGTGCCGGCCTTCCACTGCCTCTCCCGGCGGGGTGGGTCTGGAGTGGGAGAGCAACCCCTATCCCCTCTTGTACACCTCTGCAAAGACTGGGCATGTTTCATGTATACAGAAATGACTCGCTTGGGGAAAAAAAAAGCCAAATTCAACTGCAACACTTAAGCTAACTTTACGTAGATTGTTTTTCACCCATACCGAGCATTTTGCTGTTTTAGCTATAATCATTGCCCACATTCAAACGTAATTGCTCACGATGCTTTGAGGTTCCAGTGAAAAATCTCACAGCTGGGTGAGGTTCAGTTTTCTCACCAAACTGGCATGACTGAGCTTGCCTTGCTGAACTCATCAGAAACGATATCTCTTGCTGCAACTTTCATAAATTCGTTCAAAACATCCCTTCACCAATCAGATGTATTTGTGCACAATATATCCTGGAGTTTTAAAATCATGTATTTGAGAATTCATTTGAATAAATGATACTGTACACTTATAAAATTTTGTCAAGGTGTTCTGCTGTTAAAGAGCGGAATATTCAGACGTGGTATAGCACATTCAAAAAGAAGGTAAGCTTATGGGAACCATCAGTATATATTTGCCTGGTTCTAGTAAGTCTGAGAAACAGTTTCACTTGCATCCATATGCCTGAGGTACTTGGGGAGTTTGGCACTGTCATGTGACTAAATATGTTCACATGAAGATCAGGCAAAAAATATGAGAAAACCCATCTAATATCATGGTGGGTTTTTTGTTTTGTTTTGTTTTTTGGCTTTTTTTTTTAATACTTACGGTGTTTTTTTGTTTTGTTTTTCTTACCTAGATAAATTCATAAGAAGATCTGTACATACCAGATCAGGCTTCAGACCCTCGAACTTGTCTTCTGTAGACAAGTCAACAAGTCTAACCCGAACTTTGTTTTCCTCAGGGTCTGCTTACCTGCTTACAGACTGGAAACTACTTAAATCTAAATCAGTCAGACTGCTGAATAATGCACAGCCACTGTGTTGGCCTAATTCTGTGGTGCCCCGTTAGAGGACTTCAATTCACTTGTAATTTCTAATGAGGCAAAAAGGCAGTTGCTGCCACGAGACCAGTAGTTTTATACCAGCAGAAATCATCACAGCTGATGAAGAAAACTGCGCCTCCACATTCCAGTTATAACAAAGCTCCAGGAGTCTGTACTAAACACACACAGGAGAGAAGTGCTGAGAGCTTTTTGAGCCATATCACCAACACTAAGCTATCTTTTTTTTCCTTGTTTGGAAGAGGGAAGGGGCATTGGTTTTGGTATGAGGTTCTCCACCCTTTCTCCTTGGTGGACACGCACTGGGATTCTCCTGGAGCCTCTTTCCAGCCTGTGAATACCACTCCTGAGCTGGGGAGAGGTGCTGGCTACTGGGTGAGGTGAGGCACTCCTGTCTGCCCAAGGGCTGAGACTCCATTAGCCAAACACTCCCTGCTTGGGGGAGCGACAGCTCATTAGTAAGGAAAGGAGGCGAGAACAAACATTAAAAAGCTACTCCTCCTCTACCTTCCATTTTAGCCTTTTTAATTGGGAGGGTATCCTTTGAAACTTTCTTCCCTGTTTTCATATCTCTGTTTTTGTGAATTACAACCTTAGCTTGTGCTGTAATCTTTCTCAAAGTGGTATTTATTTCTTCTCCAGCACTGAAATCAATTTTTAAAAAATCTGGCTCTTTAATGTAGCTTTATTTTTCTTTAGTTCATTTTTTCTGCTTCCTAATTATTTTCACATTCCCATATTTTTCACTGTATTCTTTTTTTTATTTCATTATTTTCTTCTACTTTTTGCCCAATCTTGTTACCTTATTTCTTTTACTCATTCATTCATTTTCTCTCCTTTCTGAATTGCTTTCCCATATGTCCATTCAGTTCTTGCTTCATGTTTCTGTTTTACTCTTGTTATTCCTCTAATTCCTCCATATTTTTTTTTTTTTTTCGTAATTCTCAGGCAGTGTCCTGTATGGCTTGCTCAGCCTTTCAAGCCCTGGGGATGGGAAGGGAGAGGACTGGGAGGAGAGAAAAAGAGGAAGGAGGCTGACTTGAACACACTATTGTCCAACAGGAAAAAAAATGCTATCTTTGCAAAGTCCATAATCACAGTTTGACTGACTCACTGTACACCATACTGAGTAGCAACCTCCTTTCCTAGGATAATGAGAGCCTCGGAGGGATGGTGGTTCCCTGAAGAATGAAAACATGAAAGAGGACTTCCCCAAAGCCGTTGGGTGGAGCACAAAGGATGTGGAAAGACTGGAGGGCTGGAGAGCAAAGATGATGATAGATAAAGGCAAGGAGTTCAAACACCATGAATATCAACAATTGAATAAGTTGACATTATAAACGTTTTGGCCTTCATTGACCATGGTGAGGCTGGTGGAGTTCACTGGTTTGTTTCTGTGAGTCTGAATAAGTCCAATGCTATGAATTCTATAATGAGTGCCAGTTTCAAGTTACTTAATGGCATTTTAAACTATTAATGAATTAATTTAACTGAGAGGTTAGAAAGAATTTCTACACTCTTTAAAAGTACTGACAACAATATTTCAACTTCAGTGTCAGTACAGGTGCCTCAGCAGATTTTATTGAAGGTATTTTTATACAGAATATCTAAATCAGTATACAATACCCAATCAAAATGTGTGTATATTTGAAACACAGTTCATGTAAGCTTAACTGGAAAAAGGACTTTTTTATTCTTAAATGACTGAGATATAATCTTCTTTACTGCAGATACAGGCTTAGTTTTTACAGGTGGATAAGTGAAGAAATGTATTTTCTACATACTGTATAAAATACCACAGTAATGCTGGTAAGTCACTTCAGGGATCTCTACTTGTATGTTTGAATACCACCATCTATGCCAATAATGTCTGACTTCTGTGTTTGTCATTTTTCTTGCCTTTTCTCTTTTCTAATACCAGTTGTTTGGGTGATTTAATAAATCCAACTGGATATTATTGATTACTCTCCCATATCTTCTTTCCTTTCTTCCTCCATGCATTGTGATTAGCATATTTTCTTTGCAGTTCCCTATAATGGAAAATGATGAAAAATGTGTCTTCCTGTAACCCGTTCTCTCATTTTATCAAGAGAAAGAAACATGTGACAGGATTGTATGCTTCTGCAACTGTTTTGTCTTTGTGTTTTTATTTAGTCTTCTAAAAAGCGAGCACAAACTCATAAAACAAGATCACAGTCTAATCTGCATTTATTTTGCAAAGATTTAAGTTTCTACAAAATCTCCAAGAAGCAGAGTCAGGCCCATAAGCAGGACTGTCATGACCATATTTCTGGTTCTGAGTTGCACCAAAAATGGCGTTTGAATATAGCTTGAAATCTAAAGGCCCAACTCTTTGTTCTAATTTATAGTTTAATTCTTCACACAAGAACTCAAGAACAAGTTTTAAGGTGGAGGAAACCCAGGAAGATTTGTCCTGTTACTGACATCTCATGCCTTGTATACAGCTGTGCACCCTCATGATGCATGTCTCTGCTGGATTTGCCTATATCAATGAGAGACACATATGCTGGTAATATTATAGATAGTATATGATATTCTGATATAATGTGAACTCAGGTCTGCTTAATCTTCACATAATTAGCTAAAGCTCTGTTTTATTCTGTGGTAGTCAACAATGCAATAATGTACCAAATATAAAAGCTTCTTAATGTCATTTGCTCATAGCAACACAATGAAGAAGGAAATGAAAATTGTTTTATTTTTAAAATAAGATGTTCATTCTTTTGAATATCTGACAAAAGTAGAGATCAAATGAAAGAGAGAAAATAAAAGATACATAAACCAAACTGATTACAAGAAAGAATATAAATTAATTAGACTGGAAAGTATTTTGGTTTTGCAGCTATCTTGCTTTATAATCTCAAAAAACATCTAAACTAATAAATGTTAAACGTGTGCCGAAACTATCGTACGTGTATCAACTTGTCTATGCTTACAAATGGAATAATTTAAACAGAACATAGCAAGGGAATTAGAAAAATAAAGAAACAACCACACCTATCCTTGTAAAGCATGTAAAACTGAATAACATGAAAGAGCATGAGTGAGTGAGAGAAAATTGTATGTACGGGTGTATAAGCCACTTAAGGTGGTGATATTAAATGAATGTATCACTAACACAGGGTGGATGAGGTGGACCTGGTCAGCTTCCTCTTTCCATGACAGAATAAGATCTGATCAACGCAATAATTAAACAAGCATTTCATCTGTTAATTGCTCTGTTATTGTCAGAGTTTTAACATTTCTTGTGAATGCAACCCATAATTCTGAGATTTTACAGGAAAAATCCTTTTGGCATTAAACTGCTAAAATGTGAAGATTTTAATACAGGATGCAGTCAGGATGAAGACATTCTAAATGAATACTTTCAGGATTATAATCTTATCCAAAATGTACTCAATGCATTGTAGAAATCACAGAGGGTCTTTTTTTTTTTGCGGTTTCTGTAGCCACCAAACCAGGACATCATAACAAAAGTCTATGGAACCTGAAATTGATCTCAGTGGGAACAGTGCGTCATCACCAATGTAAAAACATCAACTACAGACTGAGATACCTGATTCCAAATTCAAAGTTTTGCTCTAGTAATGAAAGGTAATTTTTTTTTTTTTTTTCAAGCTGGTCACATCCTTGCAGTTTTATTTTGAGTATTATAAAGTAAATGGAAAAAAATGACTAAATGTAGAGCAATGTGGAAGTAATATGCGAAGTGAAATATGTGAGCTTATTTTAAATATCCTTCTACTCTTTATCAACAAGTAAATATTTATTTTGTAATTGGAAAGCAGCTTTCAGTAGTATAACAATTCCATATATATTCTAGCACATATAGCAAGACTTGGGAGTATTCCAACATCAAGCAGAGAACCCCAACCATGCCATGACAGAAATCAAAATCATCCCACCTTCCCTCCATCTCCTCTTCTCTTTGTCCTGATTTCCACTGGATAGGAACTTGTGCATGTGGACAGCCCTTTGTGTATCAATATGCTGCTACTTATTTCTCTGTTTGGTCAAGCACAGAGTCGAGACTGCAGGAAGCTCTGCAGACACCCAAGCCCACCAGTTAAATCAGGCTGTAAGTGTTAACAATGCCTGCAGAATTTCATGAGGAGTTTTATTCAACAACACAGAGAACACCCTGTTATATATTACTAAAATCATGCTAAGCATAAAAATGTTTCTTCTTTCCACAATTGTCATTAAAAGTTTCAGTTGGGGTTAGCTTCTTTTCTGTCATATGGTATACAGAAAGTAACAGTTATTCTCCAATATTCTGAGAATTTAAACAGAAACTGCTGTTACAGTATCTGATCCTTTGACCTTTTTATATCACAGATCAACTTCTCTATTAGTAGACCCAGTAATTGGTGCTTGACTAATACTTAAGCATCATTTCTGTCTTACAAGTCTCTGGTCTTGGTTTAAGATCTTCAGGAGCATGAGTCTACAAGTTCCCCACTCCTTTTTTTTTAATGTGTTGAGCTTTTAAAATCCCTCTTAGTCTAGCATATCTACCAATCTTCAAATAATAACTGCAGCTTTTTATCTGTTGCCTTTAAATTCTTTACCATAAGAATCAGGTACTTCATTGTAGTACTGTTCTCACCAGTATTAGATACAGATGTAAATCTTCTGTTTTTTTTTTTTCCCCAATCTCTGTATATCTGGGGGCCATATTAATTCTGTTCTGTTGACTCCTTACATTGGAAACTTGTGTTCATTTGCTGCTTCTGGTATAATTCCTCCACTACAACATGAAAAAGGCCAAGGTACACAACACCTTCTTTGACATTGTCTTTATTGGTAAGACCTGTCTTCAGCAATCTCAGATCCCTGAGACCAGAGGGAAAGTCTGGATTCAGGAAGGCTTGCCCTCAGTGGAGGAGGATCAAGTCAGGGAAAGCTTAAACACCCTGAACATACACAGATCAGTAGGACCGAGTGCTGAGGGAGCCAGCTGATGACATTGAAAAGCCACTCTTCATTATCTTTTAAAAGCTGTGGATATTGTGGAATGTTTCTGAGGCTTGGAAGAAGACAAATGTCACTCCTATCCTCAAGAAGGCCAAGGAGGAAAATCCAGGGAACTACAGGCTGGTCAGACTTTTCTCAATTCCAGGGAAGGTGATTGATCATGTAATCCTGGAAGCCATTTCCAAATATATTAAGGATAAGAAGGTGACTGGGAATAGTCAGCATGGATTTATGAGAGACATCCTGTCTGACCAATCTGATGAAGTGACAAGTTCGCTGGACAAGGAGAAAAAACACAGTGGGTGTTGTTTACTTTGACTTTAGCAAGGCTTCTGCCACTGTTTCCCATAAAATCCTCAGAATATTGAATTATGGGCTAGGTAAGTGGACACTGAGGTAGACTGAAAAGTGGCTCAAAAGCTGGATTCAAAGGGCTGCTACCTGATGCACAAAATCCAGTCGGAGGCCAGGCACTATTGGAGCAGCTCAGGAGTCAACAAGTCTGATAATGTTAAGCATCCTCATTACTGACAAGGATGGTGGGACAGAGTGTGTGCTCTCAGAAAGTCTGCAGATGACACAAAATTGGAAGCAGTAGCTGACAGACAAGAGGGTCATGCCACCATCCAGAGGGACCTTGATAGGCTGGAGAAATGAGTCAAGGGGCAAAGAGTCCAGAAAAGGGCCACAGAGATGATTAATGGCTGGGAACATCTGACATCCTATCAGAGGGTGAGAAGGCTTTGACTTTTGAGCCTGGAGAAGTCTCAGGTGGGATCTTGTCAATGTGTATAAATACCTGATGGCAGGAAGAAAGCGGAGCCAGGCTGTTCTCAGTGATACAAGGGGCAATGAGAAACTGAAATAAAGGAATTTCACTTAAACAAAAGAAAAAACTTTGTTTAGTATGAGAGTAGTCAAGCACTGGCACAGGTTGCCCAGAGAGTTTGTGGAGTCTCCATCCTTGAAGATACTCAAAATCCAACTGGACACTGTCATGAGCAACCTGCTCCAGCTAACCCTGATCTGAATAGAGGGGTTGGATAAAGTGATCTCCAGAGGTGCCTTCCAACCTCAGCTATTCTGTGATTTTGTGGTTCTGTAAAACATCACTTGACAGGATATAGTATTACATTGTTAGATGCAGCTTAGGCATGTTTTTTTCAACAAATAGTCATATTTTATTTTATTTTTATTTATTTTCTTATAATCAAGATATGGTACAAGCTGAAGAAAACTTTAAATGTCTCAGGGGTAATTTCCCTAGCCTTTATTAATTGTCAGTTCCCTTCAGATATCAAAACTAATTTTATAATTTCTTCCAGCCCTGGAAGAAATTGTTACAGAAAAACATGGAACAGTGCAAAAAGATCATATTATGCTCAGAATAAATAATACGACAGCAATAAAGACAGAAGTAGAAGTTTGAAAGAGCTTTAAAGCTGGGTACAACATGATTCCATGTAAAGTGACATGGAAAGGAAAAGTGGTAAGTTACTAACAATCAAAAATAGAGGTAAAAATATTATTTTATGTACTGTTTTATCCCCCAAAGAAGCAAAGACAGAATTGCCTGGTTTTATACCATCTAGTATAACACAATAAGCTGAGATCCCCTAGGCAAGGCCAGTAGTGACTGAGAGCATAGAGAAGCATCTCTCAAAGTTGAATCCCCTCACTACCAAACTGTTTTGTAGGGCGCCCATCTCACCCTAGAGAATAGTGAGGGAACTTGGGAGACTGTGTTCACGACTTAATGTGACTTCAGTATCTAAAGTGCAGAAGAAAGACTCTTGGCCAGTGTCCTGGGTTGAGTGAATGGTGGAGTTTTTTTGGTGGCAGGGGAGGGGGCTATTGGGGTGTCCCCCTGTGAGAAGCTTCTCAAAGCTCCCCTAGCTCCACGTCAGCTCCACTTCTGTTTGGGAAATTGAGCCAGTCAGCTGCGCCTCTGCGATAACGTATTTAAGAAGGGACGTGGTGACGGGCAGAGGGACTGGTGAGGAGGAGTTGCAGCAGCTGCGTGAACACCAAGGTCAGTGGAGGAAGGGAGGAAGAAAGGAGGGGGGAAGTGTGCCGGAGCAGAGACCCCCCTGTATCCTGTGGTGAGACAGCAGGGCGGCCCCCCCCGCCACCCATGGAGGTCTATAGTGGAGCAGACATTGATTTATGGCCTGTGGCTCCTGCTTGGTATAATCAAGGTGCTGTGCCCGAAGAAGGCCGGGGTCTCATGGGAAAAGGTATCCCCGCTGCTGTAATTCAGTGCTGGGAGGATTGCAGTGTGTGGGGGTGTCCCACACCGGAGCAGCTCAGGCAAGGCTGCAGCCGTGGGAGGGAATCCAGTCGGAGGAAGTTAGTGACCCATGACGGAGCAGTGTGGGGAACGTTGCGGCCTGTGGGAGGAATTCATGTCAGAGAAAGTTTGTGGAGGACTGTCTCCTGTGAGAGGGGGACCATGATGGAGCAGGAGGAACAAGTTCCGGACACTCCCCTCACCGAAGATACAGGAAGTGGCAGCACTGACTCTGCACCCCCCATTCCCTGCCCCTGCACCACTGGGGGAGGAGGTAGAGATATCGGGAGCAGAGCTGAGCCCGGGAAGAAGGGAGGGGTGGGGGGAAGGTGTTCTCAAGATGTGGCAATGCTTCTCACTGTCCTACTCTGTTATGTGTTGTTAGTGTCTGTAATAAACATATGTTCTTTTTTTTCTTCCCCTAATGAGTCTGCCTTTTGCTCGTGATCATAAAGGGGAATTTTTTCCCCATCCCAGTCCTATCTTGAACCCCAAGCCTGGCTCTCTGTCCCTTCTCATTGCCGGAGGGGAAGGGAGAGAGAGCTGCTGCACTGTGGTTGGCTGCCAACCAGGCCTAAACCACGACAGCCAGTCTTTCAAACCAACACGCACCAGAGTTAAAAGCTTCTAGTAACTTTAGGTAACTGGGAACAATTAATGATTTATAGTTCTATGAATGCTGTTTTGAGATAATGATTACTCTGATTTATGGTAGGATAAAGACTGGGTATTAACATGTTTCAGGGCACGTGTATCGGAAAACTAATCTCTGAACTGGCTTGAGGCACCTCAATGTAAGCAAAACTAGGTGGTGGCAAAGGTCATTTCACATGTGAGTGGGTTAGGATAGGGGAAACTGGGAGTTTGGTCAGACACTGGAGATCTGGTGGGGTTGGAAGGCTCAGAGGGCTTTAAAAACTACCTGTGTGTGATGAGGTAGGGTGGAGATACGTGGGTAACTCAGGGAGCTGCACTGTAGGGAACAGGAGAGGCCTGTGTGGATTCTGGGGACTGGAAGAGCTCAGCAACTTTCCAAGCTATGAAGCTGGGGAGAGGCCTGAGACAGGATGTGGGTGTTTCAGGAGGCTGTAGAAAGTGTTAGAGAGGTCCAGAAACTTATTTTTCTTCTTCCCACTTTTGTCCTAGAAAAACCCCACATATACCAGCTGGTTGGATTTAAAAATCTGGAACTCTTGCCTCACAATCATCAGACAACTCAACTTCCCATATGGAGTTACATGGGAGGGTTACATATGCTATTCTCCCACATTGGGTGCTGCGGTGTGCGTGGGATGGGGCTGCTCCTGCCATGGGAAAGCGGAATGGGTGAGGCTGGACTGGGGGGGACAGGAGCAGAACTGGGCTGCTGTCCTTTAATCAAAGCCTGAGAGGTGAGCGCAGCAAGATGCAACTGCTGTTACAAGAAGGAACCAAAACTAACAGCCAACCACTGATATGGATTGGCTCTTTGAAGGCAACTCTGCAGCCAAGTTCAATGTGGGTACACAGGATTGTACAGTCATCTGTTTCCTCTGACTCTTACAAAGGCTGTTTTACACTGTTCCAGAAGTTTGCCACCCTACGTATCTGCTTATTGTGCTCTTACCTAAAGCCATCTGTGCAGTAAGCATTTGTAAAACTTAGGAATAGATGCAATTTTAAAAGATCAATTGGATAAAAAATATCCTACATCTATTCCTTTGTGTAGCAAAAATTGGTAGGAGATGAATATGCCCTAAACGCCAGTGAAGTCACCTATACAATTGCATGTATGTGAGGATATTACATGGCCTTCAATGTAAACTACACAACATAATACATCTTTATATATATCTCTAAGAATGTATGCAGGTTTCAAGACTCTCATTGATTCTGAATACTTATTCCAGCATTGGCTTAACTTCTGAATTATTATTACATTTTCTTAAATACTCTTTCAGAGATATGCATTAGAATAAAGAATTTCACATTTCAATACAATTCAACCAAGTAGCTTTCATTTCCCCTATCTTACTGTAGGATGACTCTTTAATGGTCTTTATCAAAGTCATAGCTGGCCTTGCAGAATGGATAGTATATAGAAGGACTCCATCTTATATTTTCAGACTGCATCCCTTTTGGAACTAGTGTTGGTCACATATACGTGACTAGTATCAATTTGGGCAAACCCTACTTTGTAGTGCTTAAGCCAGATAAACGGTCAGGTAAACATATACAGAAATAATCTTAAAGCCTAGTACTAGTTTTAAAACTACAGATTTTACTGTTTATATCCAACATCAAATTATTCAAGTCAAGATTAAGAACCCCAAAATGATATATTATCTGCTTGTTTTTCTTAAATCAACAATATGAACAGTTTTTTATGTTTGAAATTAAGTAACCTCTCTAAATATTTGAATTGCTTTTATTCTTTGCTGGCCACAGAAAACAGAAGAATCCAAACACAAACAATCTAAGTAGGAAGTTTTTATTTAGAAAGATCAGCTGATGAGGTATACAATTTCTGCGTATGTTGTGGATAGTGGACTAGCCCTAGTGAGATCACAGAGAATAGACTTTCTCTTAAATTGTTCATTTCTGAACACAGAATGAAACCTTACAGAGTACAGATTAAAGAAAGTATTTTTTCTTAAATTTAATGGAATTAATTTTAGAAGGTATAAAAAATTTCTGAAACACTTTCATTTAAAACTTGTCACATTGATACATATGAGTTTGATCATGAATGTGTACCTTTGAACGGAGATAAAGAGAGTGCTCATCTCAGTCATCATCTCATCAATACTCCAAGAAAGCCCTAAACATTTCATCATGTATTTACTGAAACAACATCTCTTTTGCAAATATTTTCCATTTTTTTTTGTCAGCAATTCTAGGTGTATACAGAATAGTAAGACAGCCAAAGTAATGGCAGGTTGTCAATCTGCCACCTGCATTGGTACCATTGTGTCATTTAGTTTACTCACAGAAGCTCCATTTGATTAAAATAAATTGGCCACTGGCATTTCACCTACACTGTTATTTACACTAACTGAATTGGCCTAATGATACTCATACTAACATATTCATGGAAGTTCATACAAGCTAAAAAAAAAAAAAAAATTATTAGTAAGCAAGGCTCATTTTGTAATATGTCAAAACTGTATTTGTGAAATTAAAATTGTATCTACTTTATTTTAGATTTCAGTAGCACAACATTGGAATTTGGGTTTCAAAATTTTCTGTTACCTACTTTTTCTTCTCCTTGAGCTCATTAGTAATCTTTTTCCTCACTCATAAGAAATACTACTGCCCTTTCATAATTCCCAGTTCCCTGCACAGAGACCTTTTCAAATGTTGTACTTCTCAGAAATCTTTCATATCTGCATATTTCACTACTCTTTAAGGAAAAAAAAAAAAAAAAGAAGTAAGCCCTCGGGGTTTATGTTGTTCCCAATAGGAGGGCATGTTCAAGGACACATTGAAGACATGTCCTAGGGAACTGTTTTAAATGCAAATATTTATATGAGAGGAAAATGAAGAAGTATGTTAGAGTTGTACAGGTTTCCAAGTACCAGTCAAAAGAAGCCACAGAAACCTTGGGACTTACTTCTTTTCTTCTAACAAAAGATGAAATGCTGTAAACCAATTCACTGCCAACATCTCCATTTGCGACCTTCACTTATACATGAGAAAGCAAGACTCAACAATGAATGAGAATCAAAATAGATTGAAAATGTCATTGCACAGCTGCCAAAGGAAAGGGCTTTTTTGGTTACCAAAGCAAATGCCTATTTTTAGATTCTCAAGGCTAGTTTAATGCATATCATTCATTAGCTGAAGCATTACACTTCTGTAACACATTTTTCATTTTCTTTATACTATTTGCATATCTCTCTCTAACATGCCTATAGATACCCTTCCCTAGGTTATCTGTATCCAGCAGAGCAAGGAAACAGACTAGATGTAGCAGTACTAGATGTAGCAGTACAAGATGTAGTAATAGAATTACAAAACAACATAGCTACAAAACTAGTACCCGATGTAGTAATATTTTCAAAACCTGTTTAGTCATTCTACTTTCTTCCTTGTGTATGTAATACTATTTTATTTTTCTGACATGCCACAGTATATAAATGCTGCCAAATGACTGTTTTCTCTATAGTAGTAAATAGTTTTTCTTCTTGATTATAAGAAAATTAAGGTTTGAAGACATATTTGCATTTAAATTCATAATTCCATTTGTTAAATTAACTCTGTGATTTTGTTTAAATAATCAGATGACCTAAATAATCAATTTACATAGAAAAAGAAAGGGGACAAAAACATTCTTGGGCAATTCTGTGTTTGCACATAGAATACCAAATGGTTGTGACTCATTTTCATTCTGGCTTTTGTTCTCATCGGCAATTGCTGAGTTTTTCATGACATTACTGATGTATACAAAAATACTGAAATTTCTCTTAGAGAGTTCCCCTTCCAGGAAGTTTCACCTTCCAGAAAAAGTTTTAATTTGATGCTGTAGGAGAGTGAACAGGGAAACACATCTACATTCCAATGATATGCACATAGATTATAGCTCTGTCTTCAGTAGAAACCATGAATGATAGACTAATGTATTAGGAACTTAGCCAAATCTTTTACCAGAAAAATAATAACATGCAACTTTGAACTAGCGTCCCTCATTTGCCTGAACAAATTGTGTTTGATTCATTAATTGGAGTTAAACAATAGTTGCTCTGGCAAGCTTTCAATGTCAGACTGCCACTTTTGCCTTTTACAGTGTTCCAGCAAGGTCTTTTTATTACTCTTATAATAGTTGTCTCACATATTCTGATCAGTACTCTGTATCGTTAAAATAGATGTTTAGATCTAGGTCCTTGATATTAAATCCTCATACCCTTTGTTCTACTCTGTCCACATCACAATATTTCTATTCTATTATCTTCCTTTTATCACTACTGTATCAGTTACTACATTGCTACAGAGAATAAAATCAAAGCAAAAGCACTATAAAAAAAGTTTATTAGTGAATCAATATTTTCTGTTAAAAATGATGTGCTAGTATTTACTGTTATTCTTCTATTGGAAGTGATTCTATGGTACTCCACATTCTAAAAACATCCTTAATAACACACTGTTAATTATATATTCTATGTCTAAATATTTGCCCAATATTTGCTAAGTAAAGGAAAATTCTAATGTTCATATGCAGGTGTGCAAACAGATTAGCTCCTGAAAAGTATTCTCAACTTTATTTTTGCAGAGCATTATGTTCAGAATCAGAAAGAAAGTTTATGTCAGAATTTCTTCTTAATTCTTCCCGAGTTTTCACCAGTGCCAAAATTAAGGTCTAGGAAATTACACCAGACTAAAAGACAGAAGAATACAGTCCTTATTTTTTATTCTGGGGAATTTAATAACATTTTAAGCAAAGTCCAGATACATATAGTGTCACGAATGCAATACAAATAACAAATCATAGCTTATTAGTGAGTTGAGAGGATACACTTCCTGATGTGGTACAGTCAGCAAATTGGCAAGAAAATCAAAGCAAAAGGGAAGGGGAGTATATTAGAGGAAAAGAAAGAACAAAAGGCAGGTATAAGACTTAGTGACTATAGAATATTTTTTAAGGACAATCACCAGTATCATTTCACAGAATAGCATAGCAATACTTCTATCACAGTAGTAGTATTACAGTTCCAGTCCTCTGTTTCCGTTGTCTTCTAAATCTGTCCTCTTACAGCTTGACTTTCTGTGGCTTTGATAGCTAAGGAAACTCTCAGAGTTGCTCCATCATATCACTGTGTTTTACCAAACAAATGCTACAGTTATGGGAGTGAAATCCTGGGATTTTTGCCAATGACTTCAGCAGGGACAGGTTTTCATACCTGCAGCTATGATGAGTCCTAACCATCGAGACCAGCACAGCCAGACTTCAAAGTGCAGAGAGCTCAGGGAGCCATCCCTTCACCTTGTGTCACTGGGCACCACTGAAATGAGCCTGGCTCCATCCTCTTTGCGTCTTCCCTTCAGGTGTTTATATACATTGATGAGGTCCCCCCCTGAGTCTTCTCTTCTCAAGGCTGAGCAGTCCCATGTGTCTCAGCCTTTCCTCGTAAGTGAAGTGCTTCAGTCCCTTCATCACCCTTGTGGCCCTTTGTTGAACTCTCTCCAGTATGTGCATCTCTCTCTTGTACTGGGGACCCCACCACTGGGCACAGTGCTCCACGTGTGGCCTCACCAGTGCTGAGTAGAAGGGAAGGATCACCTCCCTGGACCTGCTGGCCACACTTCTCCTAATGTAGCCCATTGGCCTCCTTTGCAGCAAGGGCATGTCGCTGGCCCATGTTCAACCTTGTGTCCACCAAGACCCCCACATCCTTTTCTGCCAATCTGCTTTCCAGCTGGGTGGCCCTCAGCATGTGCTGGTGCATGGGGTTTTTCTTCCCCAGGTGCAGGACTTTGCACTTCCCTTTGTTGAACTTCATGAGGTTCCTGTTGGCAACATTTCTCCAGCCTGTTAAGATCCTGCTGGATGGCAGCATGAACCTCTAGCAGATTAGCCAATTCTCCGTGTGGATGATGACATTTCCAAGACCCTGAAACTTCAACAATAAATAGAAACAGGTATCCACATATTAAAGTGGAAAAATATCAGTATCAGATGTTATATGGATAAAATATTGTTGCAATTATCTGGCATACATATTACATACTTGGTCAACTCAATATGAAAGTAATCAAAACTATGCAAAATCTCTCTTTGGTGGCTGAAGCAAAGCTGTTTATTCTTCAAAGTTGTCTTGTTCTCTGCGTGCAACCTTTCAGAAATTATTCACTTGCTTCTTCATGACTAAGAAAGGCAGTTGGTGTCAAGGAAGTCCTTTATTTTAATAGCAAGGTTGTTTTCCTTGCTATCACTGTTCTCACATGTTCAAAATTTTAATTAACCAGCAAGGTCAACATTTGCTGTTTGCTTTTTTTTTCTCTGCCCAGATGTGTTGGTGTCTTTCTCACTTGACTTTGAAAATTGCAGCACATTTTTATCTCTGTTCAGTTACCAAGGAGGAAATCAGTTTGTTTGTTTTTTTTTTTTTTTTTTTTTTTTCATTATGAATGAATATGTAGCTTCATGTTCTTAGACACCACCACAGCAAAAATTGCTTATCAAGTGTCTGGGCATCCCAAAATTACTTCTGCTAAAGTTAAAATGACTTTTAAAAACAGTATTCATGAAGAGGTTGCAGTATAGCACTGCAGAGTCATTTGAGTTCTAAACTCTAGCTAGCTCTCCAGCATCACAGTGGAGAATGCTATTACAGTCTGGAATCAAGGTTAATTCCATAAGAATTCATTTGAAACTGTAGTTCATCTAGCCTTCCTTGCACATCCACTGGAGGACATCACAGAGACTTCCTGACATTTGTTATAGAATGTTTAGGTCTTTAGCAAAAAGCTATGTCTCAGGGGATGTTCTCTCTACCTGGAGAGAGAAGAAATGTTGCTTTGGCCTCTGACACAAGAATGAAATATTAAATGATCCAATCCACAGAAATAAAATATCAGGCATTCTAGAAAAAGATGCAAAAATGAAGGAGGGATTCTAAAACAAGTGCTTATAATACTGGGATCGGAGGGAAAATTACTTTCTGATCATAAGTCTAATGATTGATGATAACTTACCCCTGACTGTTGCCAGTCTTTGATACCTTCCAAACTTCAAAGTAAGGGAATAAAAATACTCCTGGAGACTAAGCTGTGCATCAAAACTTGTGAAAATTCCTTCCTGTTTCATGTGCTATCCATGATCCATGAGATATACTAAATTCAATAAAAGACACTGCACAAAATATTGCCAGCATATTAAAAGCAAGTATGAGTCTGTAAAACACTTCATAATCTTCACAAGCATCATATTTAAACAATGAAGGTTTCTTGCCTATTTTACTTCACTTGAAAAGCACCTGCAGTGTTTCACTCTTTTAATAGTTACAGACCTTATATATCCGATGCCTTTTGTAAGATTATGCCTAAAAATCTCTCCAGCTCTGATGATTATCCTGATGAATTTTGAAGAATAATCATAACCTCTCTAAAACTTCCACTTTGATATCTTAAATAGATATGTTAACTTTATAAAATACCTCCTCTTATTATTAAGTTAACCTTTCTCCATCTCTGTTCAAATTTATATCATTTTATAAGCATGGATGATAAAAACTTGAAGTGACATTTTAAAGAACATCTTGCTAACACTATGCACTGTAACACTAAAATTCCTAAGTCTTTACTGAAAATTATTTTTGTGATCTTAAAATGACTCTGTGTCATTCTGGACAGGATATTCCTCCTGTAATCTGCCAGTAAATCCAGTTCCTTCTCTTGAAGTGCTAACTCCAGTTGATAAGCCTTCAATTTAGAGTAAAAATTCTGGATTTGGTCCCTATGTGCATTGCTTTCTACTATCCTATTTTATCTTCTGTAATTCCATTTCACAATGTATGACCCACCTTTTCCTACCAACACTGGCAGGATCTTTCAAGTGTTGCATCATCCATGCCATGGATTATTAATGCAAACATTAATCTTATTTTTTTAAAGAAGTATCAGCAGAACTTGTTCCAAGACTGGTTCTTGGAAAACACAATTTCTAGCCTCTATCCATCTGAACAACTCTCTTATCAATGTATCTCATTGTAGTCTTCCCTTCATCTATCATGTTTATCATCCCATAGTCCTTGTTTTAATTCCCACCTTCATTTAATTTCCCTTGACATTCATTTTAATTCTTTTGAATCAATGCTTTACTTAAATCTAGATTATTAAATTGACTGCACTAATTCCATGTAAAGGTTATCAAAGAAAGATATACTATAACGAGACAATCTCCTTTAGCCAAAATCACATTGAATTTATCTTTTTTAAACCCCACAGTCTTGGTTACTCTTCCTTTCAAAATCTATTATAGCACACTGTATTAACAATAAATGAAGATTTCTTCTGGATATCTCACTTTTCCTTTTCGGATACATCTACATTTACTATTCTCTAATGGGTATAAATAAAGTAGCACTCCCAAAATTGCAGGTTCTTTTTAAACCACTGTTACTAAACATTTTCCAGGCTGTTCAAATTTCACACAATACATACTTATTTTTATATCCACCATGGACTTGATCATTTCTATTTGCTATCCTTGTTGGATAGTCTTTCCTTATTTGTATACATAATTTCTTCTATTAAAACTGGGGCAAACTATTAAGATCTGTGACATCTGACGTCCCCTAATCTCCACCTGATCCTCAGAATATGGCCCCACTTGTCCCCTTCATATTATCTCTATAGTACTGTGGTTAGAAAACTCCTTATAACTTCCTTTAGTTTCTTTGAAGGATCTAACTCAGATATCTATCTTGCCATTCTCACTGTATTTTTGTACTTTCTGACCTATAGATCTATAACCATCTCATTTCAGTAAATTTCCTGATTATCTACAATGTCCTGTGTTACGTGTTTAGTGGCTCAGGCACATCCATAGTTCTTCCTTATCTACATACTTGAAAACTCAAGCCCAGACTAGTGAAATTTTATCTTCATGTGATTCCATGTCTCTTTCACATTTCAGACCATGGGTGCCTCTTAGTTTCTTTACAGCCCCAAAATTTGGTTTCCTGAAATCTGAGGCTTTAATTATTACCAACCTGTCTGTCTATCCTGCACTTGAACCTAGCGTGGTAACTTTGAATCTATTTGTGCTCAATCATTCCAAGGTTACTTTCTCAAACAGTTTTTCTCATTGCTCAGTCCTGGCTCTTAAATTAAGATTCATAGCTTTTAAAGTAAATGTAGCACGGCAGTTACATTCTTTTGCTTAGTAAAGAAATCTGTCCAGTATTGTTTCCAAGAATACTTGAGCTCCTATCATAGTATGTATGATTACTATTGTAATCCGTTAGCATTTTTTTTGTCAAAACTGTGTCTATGAAATCTAAAATTTTCCATAACTTAGACTACTATGTAATTTTTTCAGTTTCAAAGAGTTTTCTAACCCATATCCAACTCTGTTTTGCACATTATAAAAACTCTTCAATGTGTTAGGGCAGTGCTCTTGTTCTTTTTAAAATAACCTCTTCTTTTAGTGATTTCTACCTAATTGCTCTCTTACATGCAAGGAATACGGATATAGAAAGTTTCGGTTTTGATACCTGATGTGAGTAAAAAAGAGTCATGGGATTAGTAAAGATAGTACATGAAAAAAATATTTGATGAATAATACTCAAGCAACTCCCCTATCAGCCCCTCCTATGCAATTTTATTATGCATCTTTGATGTAAGACAAAATAAAGCTGTGCAGAGCAAATACCTCCTGTTTAAAAATATTCAAGCTATTTTCATTCTGTTATATTTATTTTCCCACTTACACTACCTTCTTAAATTTTTTTCTTAATATGTAACTAGGAAAATAGAGAAGAAAGCATAATACAGAACTAAATCCAGAGTGTAAATGTGCCCTATGACCTCTTGAAAAAGCAAGAAATCACACTTGCCTCATATTAGTCAACACTCGTAACTCTGCTAGATCTCTAGGAAAATTCAACAGACTTATCAAAGGAGAATAAAAGTAAACTCCTTTACCACATCCTATTGAAGGTCCATTAAATTCATCCTATCTCTCACAGCAGATAGTAACTGATATTTAGGGGGGAAAGTATAAGAAGCAAAGCACATGTGGCATGGTCTTTTCCCTGTATACTCTCCAACTCTGCCAATTGGTATTTAGGGACTCCCAAAGTCAAGGGTTCAGACCTGTGTCTCGAACAACCGCTGATGTGCAGACCCTGTGTTATTTTTTTCTTATCCTTTTTCTAACGTATTTATGCTCCTGTCCTCCATTATATGACAGCACCGAGTGGCACCACTTGATTATTTACTGTACAAATAAAAATGCCTGCTTTTATTTGTTTTATTTCTATTGCCTGACCATTTCCATTCTAAATTCTCAGCTTGCAAGAAACTGTGACTAAACATTCCCTATTTTTCTCTATATGTCACTTGTTGCATTGCAAATCTCTGTCATAGTCCTTTTACTCACACATCTTACCTTCTACCCACTGTCTTCCACTGCTGATACTGTATTTAGTTTCATTATATGAAACCCACTCATTTTAATTTCCATTCTTGATAGCTTCTTTGCCTCCTGTAGGTGTTTTCTGAGATGACTGGAGCAGCATGAAGTATTCAAAATGTAAATCCATAAATTTACACAGTGGCATGATTGTGTTTTTTATTTTGCATGCTCTCTTCCTTTCCTAATAATTTTTAAGATCCCACTTGCTTTTCAAATGCCCCTGAGTAATGACTTAAGATTTTCTGAGGAACAACAGTAACCTTTACTGTGAGGGGTTTCTTCATTGAAAGCTGTATATGCTTTTTCCTGTAATTCAGGACCGAGTGTGTACACTTCCAAAAAACAAATACTTGTACTTTGGTAATAGGGAAGATTAGTTGGTTATAAATATCATTAGTTCTTATCATAGCTACCACTTGACTGTCTAGATCATATCATTTATGTTAGATCTTTCTCTGTCATTTCTCGTATCAAAAGAAAAGAGGAAGAAACAGCATTTAGCAGAATTTGTTAAACACAAAAAAGCTGCACTGAGTTTCTTATTGGCAAGATATATTTTGACTCCTACTGCTGAATTTTCTGCATTAGGTTAGTTTATGACATTTCATCACCAACCATGTCCTTCTAAATCCTTTTGGTTTGGACCAAGTTTTTAATCTTATTTTCAAGAAGCTACGTTTAATGTGAGCTCTTTGGTTCATTTTGTTCTTGGTTTTGGCCTGAACATGCCAAGAAAATCTTTAATATTTTCTTCACTGTCACTTGAGTGGTAGAATATTCTGGTACCTCACTTCCAAATCAACTGACAAAATAAACTGACAGAGCAACCACTATTTTCCTGGCATTTCACATGAAGAGACTTTTTTTTATCCAAGTGTCAAATATGCCCATGTAATATTAAATAAATTATTTCAATTTAATTAACATTCATTATCTGTATTTAAACTGAATTTATTAAAACCAAAACTATTTATTAAAAAGTATCACATTATAGAAAGATATTCTTATATAAAGATTTGGATGTATATGTATTTAAATGGCAAAGAAAAAAATTATCTAGCATTTATTTGAAATAGCACAATGAAATATCCGATTATTTCCCAGTTCCAAGAAAGCAAATGAAAATTGAGATCTGCTGTGACAACAGGTACACTCAGATCATGAAAAGTGCACCTTTTCCTAGGCAAATAGTGGTTTTCATATGAGAATCATATGAGAATTATTAAGCGCAAACAAGAAAAGCTAGCTCAATTACATAAGGTGCGTTTTATTATTCTGTGATGTAAAACTGATATAACTTAAAATTAGATAAACATTTAAATTAAAGCAATTTCAAAATCAGAGATTTCATCTTAAATTTCAGAGCATGCTTGCATTTTATTATGAGAAAAAGAGAAGTGCAAAAGCATGAGACTATAGGCTCCAGAGTCTTATTCAACCCAACACTTGTGTGGGAATGAGTAATGTGTAAAGCTTCAGACCACTGATAATAATTACTCTCTAAATTAAAGATGAGCTTTATCCCATCTTCTTTGATGATTAAGAAAGCCAAATTTTCAAAGCTAATTAGTTTCTCAGTTAGGGTCATTGTTGTTTATTGTTCAGGCACCCTTAAGTTAATTAGTATGCCTGACCTAAATTAAGAATATTTAGCACATTTTATTAACAATGCACAGTAACAGAAATCCCTGACCAAAAGATATGCTGGGCCTCTGCTTTGTGAGGTGGCCTAACAAGGAAGCAAATTTCACACCCAAGGATGCTTCCAACATAAACATCTGGCTGCAGGTTCTTGGTTACTCAACTAGCAAAAGTTGCACGATCCCGCTGCACAGGGAAAAGTGGCTTCCATGTTTTCCCAATCCTCTGCTGGTGTTATATTGCTCCATGTGTTGTGAGGAGTTGAGCACAGCCAGCCAAGAAAGTACTCTGAACTAAGGAAGCAGTGAGAACTGGTGTGCTCTTCCAGCTCAACAGTCTGCTGCCCTCACCAGTAGAAAGTCGCTGGCATTTTAGAGAAAAAGAGGAGAAATCAGAAAAGACTGAATGTTCTTTTCTGTTGTATAACCTGCCACCTTCCAACAATAAGCATTTTACAACTTTCTGAACAAAGGTGGCAACTGCTTTTAATATCCATGGCCTAATAATTCTGGTACTTGGATTATGAGAAACAGTAAGCAGTCCTTCTCAAGTCATATTGTCTTTGTCATTAACAATTGTGTAGACTTCTACCATACCACTTATTTTTTCCAAGCTCAAGAATCCTGCTCCACTTGTCTTCATAACCACAATCTTTTCTTTTTGCTTTTTTGTACCGCTTTTGTTTCTACTACTCCTTTTATGAAATGGCTTAATAGAATTGCAAACTGTTTTTAATATATGAAGGTATCTGTGGTTACAGAGAATATATACTATTAAACATAAAGAGGTTTATGCTGTTTCTTTCCAAATAATTACTGCTGGTTTATTTTCCTTTGATTGACATTGGTCACTGAGCTCACAGTATTCCCAGAGAACTATCCCAAATCTATTCTCAGTGAGGTAACGTCAAGGCTAGAGCCTGTCATTCTGTTCTTATCACTTTAGCAAATCTTTCCATTATTATATTAATTTAAAATTTCAGTTATCAGTTTTTGACCTTTTCACTTAATATGGTAATATTCTTGCATAACTTTGGGTTGTCAGCCTTAGATTTGGCTGTCATTAATATAATTTGCCACTGTTACTGTGTTACTATTAATCTCCTTTCTCACATCTTTTATGAATATATGGACAGGTTCCAGCTGCCAACCTCCCCTATAGCAGAACTTCCATAATTCTTCTTTCCCCCATTTTAAACCACCTATGATCACAGTAAAACCTCTCTTCCTCTTGCAATTTTCACTAGGATTTTTTTGGTGATGGGATTTATCAAACTTTTTGAACATTCCTGCACCAGTTAGGTGAAATTTAGCAATACGCTTATGGAGTCCAGCATTACACTGCAGCTGATTTGTGAGATATAACTTCCCTCTACACAAGTCAAGCTAATTCTCCGGTATTTCATATGTATTCATGTTCTCACTGAGCCTACACTCCAATAATCCCATTTACTAAGTGGGCTCCAAGATAACCAAATTACAAGTAACATTTTTTTTAAATATTATTTTTTCAAGTCTATGATACATAATGCTATCAAAGTTTGACATAACACAGTTGGAGGATTCATTCTACAATAATGTGACTCAGTTGTGGACATTTGCAGGGTCTCTGTGCCCAAAGTAGCATGAAACAAAGAATTGCTTTTCCACTCACATTCTTGTTCCTTGACTCTAGCCCTAAGAATGCACTCATGGGAACTTTAAATATAAGCATATTCATGCAAACCCATGGTTAAAAGCACTGCAAAGGAAGAAAGATAATTCAGAGCTCCAGCTATGAGAGATTCCTCCCGTCCAAACAAAAGCCTTGAAATGTGTCCATCAGCTCATGGATACGCAGCAAACAGGTCAGGGATTTACTGCAGTTACACAACATAACTCTTCCGATGGGCAGGCCAGCCCATTTTCAAATACCTTTCTGCTGCACAAATGCTTCCTGGTGATGAAGAAGGTGTGAATGACTCTAAAAAGTGCTGCGACGAAAGGGCATTTACTCACTCACGTGGAATCTCCAACTGGATTTTTGAACAGTGGAGCAACTTCGACGCTACTGACACTTAAGGAAGGCTCCAGATCTTTTGGGGGAAGCTAATGGAAGATAAGGAGCACATGAGTAACCAACAATTTTGTGCCAGACCCGACGGCCTATCCAGCCCAGCATGCCTTCTCCAGCTGCGGCTGTAAGCTGATGCCCAGGAAAAGTAAGAATAAGGTTGCCAGCTATGACACTTCCAACAGCCTTGGGCTGAGGGTACCGTGACCCCAGCCCAGTGCTATTCCTGCCTTTATTTCTTCTGTCGGTATTTGACCAGTTTCCCCTTGAACTCCTGCAGATTTCTCACAACCACAGAAGGAGCTTCACGTGTAGGACGAGGAAAACATGAGCGGTACAAAGCCAGGCCAGAGTTTTAAGACTGTTAATTATGGTTTTGGAATAGACAGTCTTGGGTCAACCGACTCTAGGCACCTATTCTGACAGATGTGGGTTTGTCCCACACTGACACTAAACAAAGAATTTTTTTAAAAGTGAAGTTCTGACCACAAGGTTAGTACTCCGGGTTATTATATTTGGAAATTATTGCAGGTCCAAACAAATCCATTCCCTTTCTATGTCCACAATTACTTGAACGGAGCATAATGAATTAAAATATTTAGAAATTAGGCCCTGTGCTTCCCACCTACCTGCAAAACCCACTATGGCAAAGCGAAGGGCTGGGTACAGCTGCAGGGGACTGGGGAGGGGGGCAGCGGGCTCTTCCTGTGTGCTTACACAAACGCCTGAGGTGGGACACCCAGGTGAAGCTAAACTGAAGGCCAGCGGTACCAGGTTGTCTTCTTAAGACAAATCAGGCTTTACCAGTCCAAACAAAAAAAATGAAACACTGCAGTCATTTTTCCTCCGCTCCCATTGAGTCTGTGTGGTGGAGTCCGGTGCAATGTTGTAGGTTTGTGGTGCAACCGTCAGCAGAGCCAGCCTGCAGCACCAACACGCCAGGGGATACTGCAGCGTGCGGCTCTGAATGCCATCGGCCCTTATCACAGGTTACCGCAGGGCCCTGTGCCCCGGGAACTCGCTCAATCCACCTCTTGCCTTCAAGTGCGCTGGGCCCAGGATGCATTCGTTTGTAACCAACCCATAGGGAACACGCTTCTGTACCTTACCCACATGGGTAGAGGGAGGCAAGGCCATAGTTTCAGCCATTCCAGCATTTCTTATGCCCACGCAAACACGCAGGTGTCCCACTACAACTGCCTGATTGTTACACCTCTCCCTACCTTCTCGCTACCCACAATACTGGTGACCTCAAGAAGCAAATGTCCAATTCTTTCAGATGCAACAAGGTCATTAATCCCCTTTATTAGCTTGAAATAGTGAGAAACTTTTTTTTTTTTTTAGTTTTTTTTTACTTCTTAATTGTGCATTTGAATGTAAACAAACATTGAAATGTATCCACCAATCCACTCGGTCACCTTTTTGATGTGCTTTATGATTGGCAGATAAAAAAAGTTGCAAACCAGTAATAATCGTTCCTGAAACAAAGAGTGAAATAACAATCCCTGCGTCTACAAGCTTGCGATAGAAACTCCTTTCCCTGCTCAGGCTGAAAGGTCTTCAACTGCAGGGTGCCTCCTTGGAAAGCCCACCTCCTGGGTGTGCGACCACATTTCTGGGTTTATTATTATTGTTATTTCTGCTTTTATCCATCTGAAGCCACTCTGAAACCAAGGAGGCACAGGTGAGCACACGCGGCCTGAAACAAAACACGAACCGCCCTCCCAAAAAAAGAAATCCGGCCGAAAATCCGAAAGTTTCGCTGCCGGTAACCACCCGCCCTTCTCTAACCGGAGGGCGGCCGGGGGCTGACACCGCCCCGGTGGGACCCCCGTGCGCGCTCCCTGCGCGGACCCCGCGGGCGCTGCTCCTCCTTGCGCCCCCGCGGAGCTGGGGATGGCGGGGCGGGGCGGAGCGGAGGGGGCCGCGCCCGGGAGCTGCCCGCCGGTGACAGGGCGGGGGTGGGGGGGGGCGGGGGGGGGGGGGGGGGGGCTGAGCCTCCCCGGGCGCCGCTCCGCGCCGCTCCGCCCCGCTCCGCGCACACCCGGCAGCGGGGGGCGGGCCCGGCCAGAGCCTCGTAGCGAAGGTGGGCGGGCGGGGCGGGGCAGGGCGGGGTGTCCCAGCGCCGTGCCCGGGACGGGCATTACCCAAAAGGAGGGGGGGAGAAGAGAGGGGGGAAAAAAAAAAAAAAAAAAAAAAAAAAAAAAGTAGTAATTAAAGTCGCCGCTCCCGCGCGCGGTCCCACCCTCCCCACCGGCCTGCTCCTCTGGCAGACGGGAGGGGACAGAGGGAGACGGGCTGCCGCGGAGACGCGCCACCGCCGCCTCCTCCGCCACCGCGCACTCGCTCGCCGCGGCGGCTTCCGCGCAGCCCCGCGCACCATGGCCCCCGCAGCCCCCCGCCTCGTCCTCGGCCTCCTGGTGAGTGAGTGCGCGGGTGGCGGGGGGGGAGCGGGTCGCTGGCGCTGCGCGGCCGCGCAGCCCGCTGATGCGCCTGGCCGAGCCGGGCCGGGCCGTGCCGTGCCGTTCCGCGGCGCTTCTCCTCAGCGCCGTTCCTTGCTTCACCGCGGGTGCGCAGCGCAGGAACCTCGGAGGGGTCGATCGCCGGGTCTTTATTCCCGATAAGTTTTCCGCTCGGCGCGGTTCTTGCGAGGGGCGCGCCCCGCGCAGGGGAGCGCGGTGGCTGCGCGGCTGCGGGGCGCATCCCTGGGGCGCATCTCGGGGTGTCGCGGCCGGGGGGGGGGGTGTGCGGGGCGGGGGGGGGGGGTTGGCGAAGGGAGAGAATTGGTCTGTGGTTGGGTTCGCTTTACGGACTGGTGGCCGGGTGGCTTTTGGTGTGTGCCGTGAGGTTACGCGGTGGTCACGTACCCCGGTCGTTAGTGCTACTGCTGGTAATCCATAGGAAAAATTAAACCGCAGTTCACTTTATTTAAATTTTCCCCCCTCTTCTCCCCCTCCCCCGACGGTTGTCCCTTTTCCATGGGACGGGTTGTGCGTGCGGTGCAGCGTGTTAAGCTCCTCTGGAATAGTTAACTGTGCGCTGAACGATTTCAGCGACTTCCCTTACCTTCAATTTATTGTATTGGTACATGATTGCCAGGTACAGGAAGCCACTGTCGGGGAGAGCGGGGAGGTTTTTTTTTTTGTTTTTTGTTTTTTTTTTTTTAATTTAAAAAAGTGGATGAGTGAAAAAAAGTGATTTATCTTTTGTTTCTTACTCCCTTTCTTCCCTATTATCATTTCGTTCACAAAAAAGAGGGCAGTAGATCGTTTAAGCCTGAAAGAAAAATACTTGGTAGTGTTGACCTACTGAATTTATTATTTTTCTATTAATTAAATATGTACATTTTAATGAAAGTGTTACTATTCCAGATACTATGCATGCCTGCCTTTGCTAGGACATTAATAACAAAACCCTAAGAAACCCAAGTGAGTTTACTCATATGTCTAATTAAAAAAAAAAAAAAAAAAAAAAAAAAAAAAAGTAAAAGGAATTTCTCTGTCAAGTAGAAAAAAACCACAAACACCCAAACCCAAAAAACTCCTGAAGTATCTTCTTCATATAAAGTGAAAGGGCATCACATCTTATTTTTACCTGGTGTCTCCTTATATCTTGATATGCACGAATAGCTACCGTTAATATTTGTTTAAATCCTCAGTAGTTCTTTGTGCTGACATCAGACTAGCTTGGCATTATTATTTCAAAATTAGATGTCATTGATTCTTAAAATACTTCGAATAATGTAGCAAGATGGTGTGATTTTAATAACTTAAAAGTTAATACAACATCCATCAGGAGAGAGTGTTTTATTAAGTATCTGTTAATAAGGAAGGTGCCTACTAATACGTAAGCAGGAATGTTTAAATTGTTTTATATATATATTTATATATATATATATATATATAAGGAACAGTATGAAGAGCTTTTATGATGCAGGCACCGCATTTAAATTGCTTTAATGCAATGATTGCATTCCACATTTCAACTTTAATTTTTTTCAGCTGATCTTTGTTTTTCTCGAGGTTCCTAATGTCTTAAAGATTTTAAAATATTTTCATTTAAATATTTTCTTAATAAGAATCACAAGTAATTTTCAGAATTTCCATTAGCTTTTTACTTCTAAATACCTTTAATTCTAAAGGTATATGGAAAATAAAATCTACTTTCCTTTTTGCTAGACTTTCATCCTGAAAGAATAACTGCACTTAAAAGGGTGAATACATTTATTTACATTTCTCTATTTCTTTGTTTCATTGACTGTGTGATTTTTGGATTACAATTTTAAACATCTGGATAGAAACTAGGCAAGATATATATATATAATCTGAGGTCGGGACTAGATTGCGCCAAGGAAAATCTTTGTACCTCCATATGATTCTTTTTATAAGAAGGTCTGATTATCTACTACTCATTTGAATTTTGAGGAGAACCCCATTTTGTAACTGGTTATATGGGAGTGGACTGCTGTGATACACAACATTTTATTTATGTCATATCTAATTGCTGAAGCTAGATTTAATTAGTTTCTTGAGAACGTGCTTTGAAGATGCAAAGTGATATGTAAGTGCTGGTGTCGTCATGTGGTTTTAATAAGACACTTGTCCCTTTAATGTTAAGCATCACCACAGTTCTACCGAACTGAGCGTTGATGGAATGAACCTTAATATTTGGAGACTTTGGATCTAAACTGGCCAAGAATGCCATTGGGGGGGAGTGCATGGTGAGGTTTTGTTTTACCTTTCCACTACTAAGGTAGTAGTGTAGGTGAAATCTTCTAGTCAAGGAGAACTCTTGCTGTTAATGTCAGTGCTGCTGTGATTTTAGAAAAAAAATCCACCAGCCATGGACAGACAGATCCAGGAGTAGTAGTCAGATCCTGTTTCCAGTTTGGAACTTCACATACTGTGCTGCATAGTACCTGAACTTTTAGCTGAAGAGTGCTTTCTGTGTTGTTTCACTGGCTCGTCCTAAAAAACAAACCAAAGGCAGCTTCAGTGTCTAGATATTATTCAAAATACCATGTAATTATTTTTTTTTCCCGATTTCTTAATTTGTTTTCTAGGTACTGAGCTTGTGCTGTGAAGCTTGCAAGAAAGTAATTTTTCATGTTCCTTCTGAACTAGAGGCTGACACGTTAGTTGGCAGAGGTGAGAAACTGCGAGACGCCTGTTTG
The DNA here is from genome assembly GCF_018691265.1 of Tyto alba. Taxonomy (NCBI): domain Eukaryota; kingdom Metazoa; phylum Chordata; class Aves; order Strigiformes; family Tytonidae; genus Tyto; species Tyto alba. The sequence continues at coordinate 4,545,688 of NW_024881301.1, forward strand.
CTGGAGATGCTGTTAACAATAAAAGAGACTTTTTTTTTTTTTTTTTTTTTTAATGGAATGAATGGATGACTGGACAGCCAGTTAAACAGCTGGATCAGCCTTTTTGTGAAGGATACGCCCTGTGTTTGTTACGGATTTGAACACTGGCTCCATGCATCCATTAGACTTTTGTGTAAACAGCTTTTGTCAGGTTACACTATTTATTTTAGAACTAGAATGATGTTTTCAAAATTCAGAATCTAGGGCTTAGTATTTAAATAGGTGTCTTGATATTTCAAAGTTCACCCATAACTCACAGAGTCATATGAAGAAGGCAGTAAGTCATTTGGATAATAGAAAAAAAAAAAAAAAAAGACAAACCCCCCACAATCAAGCACCCAGAAGCTGTTGCCTTGCGAAACACAGATGTGACCTCTCAGCGGTGCTGGGGCATTCAGCGCCTGCAAGGGGACGTGTCGCAGAGGTGTCTGGCATGCACGTTTGGTTGGGAGGCTGCTGCTGACTGATGGGACAGTCTGTCTTGGTTTAGGACAGTGTGCAGGTGACTGAGAGGAATAGGGGAGACCAGAAAACACACCCAGGCTTTTTTTTTTTTTTTTTTTTTTTTTTTTTTTTTTTTCCTAGACCAGTCTTTGAAAGGCAGCTTTTAAAGGTGTGGCAGAGGAGCTGCTACGGGGTTCTGTGCTGCCTCAGACTGAATTTGAGGATTCAGAGGTGTCCTGTGTGAGTCCTAGGACAACAGAGGAATATGCTCCAAATCTGCAATTGCAGTCCATGTTCCCGCAGAAGGAACGAATAAAGTGGATTCATCACAGTACAAGCGATCAGAAAATCTAGCTTTAAAAATGGAAGTTCATTGCCCTTACTTTTAAATTTTAAAATGAAAGGTTGCTACAGCTGTTTGAGTATTTAGCATATTCTCAGAGACTTCAGCATTTCTTTGTAAATAAATTTATGTAAAAACAAAACTTCATGTTATTACAGTGCTATGAAAGAAATAGCATAAGATTGAAAGTAAACTTTTTTTTTCCAAACATTTAACAAAACCTTTATAGCTTGAATGGCATTACTTAAACATTTATTGAGAAAGCATAATATATTTTGCATTAATATAATGACCATTCTGGACAATAAAATGAGTCAGGATTTTCCTGGTTGTTATAAGGTTTTTTTATATTTCTGACTTATGCAACGTGTGTGAGAGACTGTAAAGAAAAAGATCCCACAAAGCTATGGCAAACTGAGTGTCATGTTGACTCACATAACCATCATAAACAAAATCTCCAGTCTGGCATTTTTGTAAATATAGTGCTAGACTATGCAGCAGTATGAGACACCTTTAGGTGAGGCAGTGATATTCTCTTCAATACTAAATTTTCATTGTACAGATTTGACAAGGTAGAGGAGTCACTGCTAAAGTGCTATAGAAAATCTAGGAAATGTTTTAATTAAGCAGTTAAAGGAAGGACCTAAGGAAGAAGAAGGAAGGAAACATGTCATATTTAAAATTATGTTCCCTTCTGTTCTTGCATTCTTAAAAGAGAAATGAAATATGGTTTATTGAAAATATCATCTGCATATATGTTATGTATATGAAATTCTGAATCTACTCTACTTTGGGAATTCTGCAGTCAGCTTTCACAGAGCAAGGCCCTGTCCGCTATGATATCGTTGAAGGAGTATTGAAAACTTTTGATTTTGGGAACATAATATTGATACCAACAGCTCTTGTACTCTGCAAGGGACATTTGTCTAGAGTTTAAGTCTCTGGCCATCATCTTTTTCAGGGTGCTAAATCGTTCTTGCTTAGTTCTATGATCCTACTGCAGTTCATTATGATTATCCTGATTTTACTTTTTCTCTATCTGTAGTGCTGAGTTAGTTGCTGATGAGCCAAGTTTAGTAAAGCGCATTCAAGTTTATTTTAGCCACAAGCGATAGCAAATGCAGTAAAAAATGCCTGAGAAGTATGCTGAATTTACGTGGTACTTCCTATAAAGGTACATATTGAAAATTGCCAATTGTTTGTTCTAGAGTTAGTCTTTATCTCTACCATCTGTCTGCCTCATAATTTAAAGGCTTTTGTCCTCCCAAGACTATTAAATCACATAATACTAGTCAGTGCTTTCCTCCTGAGGGCAAAATTTCCAAGATGTAACATCTCCATTGGGCATTTGCATTAATTAATCATCTTCACTGATTTTGTGAGGCATGGACCACAAGGCAAATATAATAGCTACTGATCCAGTAATGAGTGTGTCTACAATGTTTTTTTTTTGCGTTTAGAGGTATTTGACCATGTCTGATGCATCATCAGTTTTACCAGCGCAATAGTGTCTTGTTGAAAAATATCCACGAAGAACCCATGTCCTTTAGGAAACCTTTATGAACACAGGAGTGGAAATTCACGTGAATATGGTCAAATCTCAGTGCATAAATGGGTTCTAGAGTCTATATTTGTGATGCTTAAATACTGAATGACCACATTTTTGAAGACTCCATGTGTCAGTAAATACAATTTTTACTTATGGAATATTTTTTTGTTTTATGAGGGATGTTATTGTTTAGCTGTTTGAGTTATTGTCTGAATATGTTTTCCTACAGTTGATTTGAAAGAATGCCTTCAGTCGGCAGAGTTTATCAGTTCCAGTGATGGGAACTTCAAAATTCTAGAGGATGGTTCTGTGTACACAACATCTGCTGTTTCTTTGTCTGCTGAGAAAAAGACTTTTACCATATTACTTAAAGATGTTCAAGAAGAAATACAAAAGAAAATACATGTTAGCTTGGTGGAAGAAGAAAAAAAGGTGAGCTTCTAATTTCAAGATACCTTACTTATTTGAAATACCATTTCACAGAGTACAGCTTCATGCTGGGTTATTGTAGTTGAATTCTGAAATGCAAATAACCAAGCAAAGCACTCCGGTGTAGAGTGTATTTTTATTTAGCAGTTGTGGATTACTGTGTCGCTTAAGTGAGCAGACTTCCTTTCCGAAATGGGACATGCTAGCAGGGAGTTTAATCAGGATTGTCAAGAATCTTAAAAGCCATGTTTGAAGAATTAAAGCAGATTTTATTTGTGCAAAGTATTAAAAAGAATTAGAAAACTCTTGGAATACTATCACAAGTATAATCAGAAATTAAGACCTTGGAAAAACAAATGGTTGGTAGGAAGACTGGAGCAGAAGGGAAAAATATAGAAATGCAGGACAGTAGTTAAACAAAAATATACACAGTTAAGAATGTATGGATATATTCATACCTGTCTTTTTACCTTCTAGACCCAGACACAGAAGACCAGGCATGCTAGAGATACAGTTCTCAAGCGAACCAAAAGAAGATGGGGCCCTATTCCATCTGTTATGATAGAGAACTCACTGGGACCTTTTCCACTACAAATACAGCAGGTATATTTTATATGAATCCTAATTTTATGAGACAAACTAGTTTTGTATGTGGCTTTTATGATAAGAGAAGAATAAAAATGAGCCTTCTTGTATTCCCTACTGGTGCCATTCCTACTACTATTCCTGTGTCTTGTTATGTTCTGTTCGTTGTGTAGTTTGTGGTCTTGTAGCTGAAATGACTTGTGATCATAGTTGTTGAGATGAACTGGAAACGTACAAAAGTTGTAAAAAAGAGATGGGCATACTATCAGAAGAGATGTCTTTGGCCTGGAAATCAGTGAAGTGTGTAATTAAAAAAATCAACAAACCAATCCCCACAAAATGTTGCCTAGAAAAAGGTTTTGTAGACACAGAGTGAGGGAAATCTTACCTGCATGTCTACATCCTTCCTGGAGCTTGAGGTGTCTACCTGTAGCATTTAAGACTGAGTATGGCCTATATTACTAGTAAAAGTACTCACTGTAAGGAAACAAGTAGGCGTGAAAGAGAAATGTCAGAACTAAAGTTATCATAGATCCATCTAGCCTTCACTAGATTACAGAGTGGCTGGTAGCAGATGTGTAGAGACAAGTGTAATAACAGAGTCTGTGCAGAGCAATCATTCTTCTACTAATCTTACCTTCCTAACTTCTGGTGTTCAGTAGGTAAGGAAAGTATTTGGGGAGGAGCATGTTTATAAATAGATAACTGCTAATGTTACCTCCTTGGTGTTTGTAATGAGATGCAAAAAGGCTATCTGAATTGGCAAATCTATGGACTATACTGCAGGTGGTCCTCTTTCTCTCCCCTTTCTCTCTTCTTCCACCACTCCGTCTGGCTTTTCTTTTTCATCTTTAGTTGTAAACCCCGTTCTCAATGAGTGCACTAATACCAAAATCTCTTGAACAGATCATGGGCAGAAATAATAAACCCTTTGTATCTGAATGTGACTTGTATGTTCGGTATTCTAGAGAGATTAGATTTTAATTTTTTTTTTTTTTTTTAATGCATGCTATAATTTCTTTATTTGTCTTATAGTCCTAAACATTTCTAAGTTTGAATTAACTGCCCCTTCCCATGTACACACATTATAAGGGAAGGTGGTTACATGGCAAGCTGTTCTATTCTGTGAAGTTTAAGCTCTTGAAGAAGTAGATCAATTTCTGTTTTGTTTTGGTTGTTTTTTTTTTGTTTTTTTTTTTTTTTTTTTAAGAGTTCCTGCTTGTGCTAAATATGATAATGAAAATGGGGGAGATGTATTAGAATAATGCTGCTGTTTTCCCTTGGGCTTAAAAATGTGTTCTTTATAGGTCCAGTCAGACACAGCTCAGAACTACACCATCTATTATTCTGCAAGTGGACCGGGAATTGATCAAGATCCAAAGGGTCTGTTTTACATAGAAAGAGAAACTGGAAATATCTTTGCTACTCGTGCAGTAGACCGTGAACAATATCCAAGCTTTCAGGTACAGGACTAAATTGTGTAAATATATATACTTTTTTTTTTTTCATACATATATTTGAAAGCTGGGTTACAGGGGAAACTTGGAGCAGACAAGATCTGGGATCAGCTATCTGTTCTGAGTAATATCTTTGGTGTTGTAGAGATGAAATCCATGACAAATAAAGAAATATCTGTTCATCTAGGTCTTGAGAATAGTTTTACTTTTCACATCTTAGACTCTAATTGCAGCATAAATGTAGTGAGCTATTGGATTTGCATCACTTTTGGGAAGAATTCGAACTTATCCCTGAGTGTTTCATGAAAGGTTGAAAAGGTCTGCATAAAAACAAAATCATGAGAAACTCTAGATGGCTGTGTTTTTTTTAAGCCTCTCTTTCTCAAGCTGCTCAGTTTCTGGTATTTTGTTAACAAGGTACATTGCTCTCTCTACTGGCTGAGAAGTGTAAGAAGGCAGTAGAAACAGCTTTTAAATAGTTAGGTAACTTGCAGTACCTATTACTGCATTTTATTAGATTATGTTGTAATGGGCAAATAGTTTTGCTTCTGTTCTTGATTTTGTTCTAAATATCAATATTTGCATCTAATTTTTTGGTGAGGCTGAGATTGCCTCGTAGACACCTGGAAAAAAAAAAGTGTTCAAGAGACTTGGAAAAAGTGTTTGACAGAGTTAGGGGTGTAGAAAAAGTGATTCAAATACTTGTAGTGCTAGGAATGGAAAGGGGAAAGCTTAGAAAACATTTATAGGTTTTGTGTTGCTGTCATCATAAGGTGTCAGTCACTTCCCCTTCCATGTAGCTGAAGCTGGTCTTGAGAAGAGTATGCTTGGCATGATGTATTTCATTTTACCGACTCCTCCACTGAAGTAAAAGTGTAATAATACTTCATGTTGCTTAAGCGTGAAGCAAATTACTGATTTTGTCTTACAGATCATTTGCTTTGCAACCACTCCAGATGGTTATTCGCCAGAGGTACCACTTGTGCATACCATCAGGATAGAGGATGATAATGATAATGCTCCATATTTTACACAGGACCTTTTTGAATTTTCTGTCCTTGAGAATTCCAAACCTGGTAAGAATTGTTTTAAATCAGTGAACACAGTTACCACTACTCAGCTCAGTTATGTACCAGTATGACTAGGTGTAATCCTGCCTTTTAATCAATTTCAGTGGGATTTCCTAAAGAGTATTTCTTTGTTGCAGAGGCTGAATTTGCAAAGAGCAGCTCAAGATTTCTTAACTATTAGAAATTCCAAAATGCCATCTCATTCATAGTGAGAAGTATTGTTTAAAATTTTTTTAAAAAACTGAGATAATTCTGTATTCCTAAAATGGTGTAAGAGCTTCAGAATATTATTCTTTTCATTTTATCCATAATCACCTGTTTCCATAAAGTGTTTTGATTGACAGAACAGCAGTTTTTAGTAGATTAGTTCCCTAAACAACTAGATTGGTGGTGTCCTAAGGTGTCAAATGCCTTTGATTAATTTTACAGTGTTTGTCCAAGCTGATGAACTAAGGTAGGATTTTCCTGGGAGAGGGTAAGGGGGGATATAGTCTTGCTTCTGCCTATACCTGTAAAAGGCAAGGATTTGCCTGTCAGTGACTTCATGGGTCTGTGGGCAAAAACAGGGAGAAGGGTGGGCCCCAGAGAATAAAGAATGCAAAAGTTGTGGTTTGCCATTCCTCGTTCATCTCCTAGGCTAGGGTTATAGAGTGGGGAAAGCCACCAGTTGCCTTTCGTTCTTTGAGCTGCTGTACTTCTTACTGTGTGAGTTACTGATTTAAAGTGAAGTCTTAAAACCACTCGGGCTAGAGGGGTGGAATACAGTTTGCACCATGTCAGGAAGCACTGAACCTCCCTGCCATCCCCCCGGTAACTCCTCTCCAGCTGTGTTTGGGATGCTCACTGTCAGAAACACTAACTGAAATCCAAATTTTTAGTATTTCTTTTGATTATTCTTTCTGACAGCTGCAATAATTACAACTTTTTCTAAGAATGAAAAAAAATAGCCAGAGGATTAAAATAGACAATTTTACACTTACTGTATTTTTACTCTTATTTACTGTGTTTTTAATATTATTTTAATTTAGAGCTAAATGACAAAATAGCTATTTTCATGTATCTAAAATTGAAATACCTATTCAAATAATATTTGATTATTCACAGATTTTTCTGGAACTAAAAATTGCTGTATTGTGTTCACAGGTGTAATTGTTGGAAAAATGACTGCAGAGGACAGAGATGAACCTTATACTCTGCATACTACATTGAAATACCGCATTGTGTCACAAAATCCACCAGTAACCCCAGCATTTTCTTTACATGGTGACACGGGTGTCATTGCTGTATTATTACCACAGCTGGACAGAGAGGTGATCTTTCCTGAAGCATCTTTAGGTGTCATCCAGTGCACACAGATAGCTTCTTAACTCTGAATTGCTGGGACGAGAATCACCAGTTAAATAATTTCCGTTACCCTTTTTTTGTTTCCCTCTCTAAGGAGTTTCCAAAGCTTTCCAGAGACCTGTAATTGGTCCAGAGAGCTTCTGCACAGTTCTACCATATTCTAGGTAGTCTTGTCAGGGTACCTCCCGCTGCTCTCCCATTTGACCTATGGATTGAAAATCCTTTGGATTTTTATTCTTTCTGTGTTCACATATCCCATGAATCTGTTTTTTCCTAATCAAGCTCCATTTGAGGTGCTTCTTGCTTCCTTACAGTAAAGATAAAAGAACATTTCTGGAAGTAGTCAGTCATCCTATACTCAACAGAAATATCTCCAATATATGAAACCTAAACAATACTATAACATTTCTTGAAATTAAAGCACAAACCATTTATATTTATCAGCTAGCCTTCAAGTAAATATGATACAGGAAGTTTTAGTTTTTATTTTATTTGGTTGTTTTTTGTTTTGTTTTGTTTTGTTTTTTTTTTGATAAAATGTCGTGTGAAAGTTTATTTACTCTAGAAAGACTGACAGGCACATATAAATAAAAATATTATTTCTAGCATAAGACAGTCATTCTAGAAAAAACACCAGTGCTATAGGCACATCTTTTTTGAGGATAGAGAGCCATATACTGTCATACTTATGTTGCTGCATGTCTAAAAATCCATATTAGCAGTGTGTTGCAAAATCATGCACTTGCAGGTACACTGCTCAACGTTTTTAGCAAGAGAAAAATGCAGCGACTGCGAGCATCACCATGACTACTAAGGAAACAATCACAGTGACTACTGAGAGAAGGAAAGCTTGAAAAATGAGTCCACTGCCTAACTTTTAAAGATAAACTTACAAAGTGGATCAGGAGATTTCTTTTCTCCACCTGAAAAGACTAATGCTACTTCCAGGAATTTGAAATGAGTTACTGTCTTGATTTACAATTTCCTCATTTTGTGCCCACTTGTGTTGTGTTGTTCCATTCTCTTCTCCACTCCCCTTCCCTGGGTTGTTCAGTTATTTATAAGGGTAAGAAAAGCCATCTGCTGTTGTGACTCAAATCAGGGATTTAAGTGGGCTTCTTATCAGTGATCCCCTTGGAACCGATAAGGGCACCGACCCCTTGTGTGCCGGACCCTGCCGAATGGCAGGCATTCCCTGGTCATGTATAGCCCAGACAGAGGATGCTTCCAGCACCATTTCTGGTCATCTTCACTGAGAGACATGCACTGAAACACTTCACCAGCTGGAAACCCAAGGGAATACTCTCCTGCTCCAAAGTGGAGACATTAGGTAGCAGATGGAAGTGCATCATTTGTATCTTCCAGAACTTCAGGTGCTGGAAGATAATGCTGACATTGTGAGAGGCTTTATTGAAGGATACAGGATATAGTGTACACATTACTAACAGATGCTGAATTTAGTGCTGCTTGGCCATTGAAAAATATTTTACTTGTTTTCCTTTTGGAACTGTAGTGAAAAAGCCCCAAAGCTAATTGCCTCAATTCGTAGGGGAGCACTGAATTTAGAGCAGAGTTGGGGAATGGGAATAAAATATTTAGTTTCTACTCTTGTGTGTAACTATGTGATTAAAAAAATGAGTATGTCCAACTTCTGTATGTTTTTATTCATCTTTTCAGCTGGTACCCAGTTACACTCTGTTAGTTGAAGTGAGAGATATGGCAGGTCAGCCTTTTGGTTTGTGCACTACAGGAACAGCTGTCATTAGAATCGAAGACACAAATGACAATGCACCATCCTTTAAACAGACACAAGTAAGTCTTCATAAATGACGTGTATGTAAAAAGGTAAAAAAAAAGACTGTTTTTATCCCCTTTCTAATTTCCCGGTGAGCAGTCTCAACTATGAAGCCTAATGTCCTGAAACAGTTAATGCCAATATAGACATTTGAGAAAGCTCTGTTTTTTGTACTCTTTAGTCTAATTAGACCTATTGCTATATTAGTTATTTTGAGTCATTTGCCTTATGTCCATTGGGAGAAAGCTGACATGACTCATTCACTTCTCCTGCAGTGCATAGTCCTAGAAATCACATAATTTAACCATTTTCAGGGAGGGGACAGATTCACTCCTAAGCATTGTCATGACCTTGTTACCATTTGACCAGCTTTTGGCTGCTTTGGTGTTGCAAATGAAAATGTTAGTGTCAGTGAAGTAGATGCAAGGATTTTCAATGAGATTCTCTATGGTTTTCCAACTTTTTTTTTTTTTTTCTTTTACAAAAGTATTGAAGTCACTTCTTGTTCACCAGTAACTATAACTCAGCCTTAAGACTTTGCTTATTGCAGCCATCTGTATTATTCAGGACAGAGAGTATGTCTCAATAATCATGTATACAGCTCAAACACCACAGGACATTTTGTAATACTGAATTTATGAAAAATAGTTCATTTTTCATGAGGAATACATGTAATTTATTCTTTCTGCTCACTACTGTAGAATGCCATCAGTAATATTAATTTATCTGTGCTTCCTGAGCTTGTAGAGAGTAACACAGCTCTTTAAAAAGATAAAAATATTAAGGAAAATCCTTTCATCCTTTGCCATCCAAGTAGAGGCATACTTCACCCTTCTTGGCTTTCCTTCAAGTTCTTGTGTTTATATATAATATTTTTTTTTTAATTTACCCCAATGCCTTTTCTAATGTTCAGCTTGATCATGTTGTATGCAAATTAGCATCTATGGCTGATATAACTGAGGGGAAATGTGCTAATTTACTTTTCCTGGAAGGAGAATTCCAGACCTAATTATGTCAGTGATAGCGTGAGTGTATGAAGGAGCTGAGATTGCAACTGTGCTGGCAGGAAACCTTTACTGTTTCACTTAGAGTGTAAGGCAGGAATGGGGAAAATATGCTAATTCCTGGAAACAAAATAAATCACCCCTTGGGTTTAAGTAGTCTTATTTAAATACGGTGTTCTTCAGTCCTGCATCATGGAACATTATTCTCTGATTTAATTTTTTTTTTTTTTTTTTTTGGATACTCCAAGTATGAAACACGAGTGGAGGAAAACAGAGTGAATGTAGAAATACTGAGGGTCTCTGTTGTTGATCTTGATGAACCTGGTTCACCTGGCTCAGGAGCAGTGTATGAAATTATAAGAGGAAATGATGATCGATCCTTTGAAATTACAACAGACAAAAACACAAATGAAGGAATACTGTGTGTTGTTAAGGTAAGTAAAAATGAAACTGCTGGAGGAAAATTTGTGTGTCTTCAGATGTTGCTTTTAAAACCAATAATCTATAACTGATTTTTATTCAAAGAATACCTCTAACTATCAGGCAAATCATCTTTCTTCCCAGTCTGAACTCTCTTCTAGAGCAGGTTGCATAATGCACTGCGAATGAGGCTTGTGTGTGGTACATAACCTACAAAACTCACCTTCCAGACTGCTCATCAGTTTTTTGTGTTTTCAAGGGAATCCCTTTGATTTGTCATTCCAGAAGAGGTTGGTGCTTTTGCTTAGTTCCAGAGTTGGAGTTGCTTAGATTTAGGGATGTAACTGATGAATGCTTCATGGCTGGGTTTTTAATATAAATGAGAGTGTGGCAAAGGAGGGGGAGGATGATCACATCCTCTAGTCTTAGTCTCTCTGGAAGGTGATTAAACTTACTAACTCAGCATAAAGCTCTCTAGGTTTTATTTTGCAGGAGAGTGACTTCAGGTTTGCTTTTCTGGGGTGTGAAGGAGTCCACATACACATAAGGCTATATGTTAGTTTAGTTACTTGTTATACCCAATACTTTACAGATGTGAGGAAAAAGAACCACTGTACCTGTATGCCAGCATGCCCCTTTGCCTCTTCATGCCTCTTTTCATTATCTGTTAAAACTGCCATAACAGGTGACTTCTAAGGAACAGAGAAGAATAATACTAAAATTTGACGATGTAAATTGTAAGGGTAGAGATGCCAGTTAAATTTGGGTTTTCTATTTATTATGTTTTTTTTTGTTGCTGGTGATTGTTAGAGCTTTTTCATAAGCTATGCCCCTGCTATATGAACCCAGTTGAAATTTCGTATATTTAGTGTAATGATGGAGTAGACTAGAGAGTATTATGACTTCAAGATATAAATAGCTCCATTAAAGGCGTACGATGACCTCGGAGATGTTATTTGAAGAATAAGTGGTAGAAAATTACTGATCAACCCCACAAGTTCAGATGTATTTGTGATTGATGAAATCTTACCAGGCAATAAATGTTGGTGCTAGCAAGAAGCATGATTGACTTGTGCTGGAAAGTAAATACACATAACCTAAAATAATGGCCAACTAGATATTGGGGGCGGGGAGAAAATCCCCCACCACATTTAATTCTTAGTTCTACTAGTAACTGACTATCTGAGTATTCATCTAAAATTTTACAGTGGTGCTGTTTACCTTATTAAGTATTAGGTTCATCAGATTCTTTTCTTTGACTTACTTAGAACTTAACTTTTTTTTTTTTTTTAAATCATATCCCTTTACTGTGTCTCAAGCTGGATGTTCCAGAAGGATATCTGACTTCTTTTGTAAATAAATGTACAGTTTTATCTATATAATAGTTGGTCAGTGAAAACAATACCATGTTTTGTGTTGGTCTGAAGGAAAAAAAAAAAAAAGCAATAGCTCACCTTTGTTACAGGGACTGGACTATGAAAGTGCCAAGCAAAGGACCCTGGTGATTGCAGTCAACAACGAGGCACCCTACATGCTGGCACCACATTCACAACAACTTTCCCAGAGCACTAGCTCTGTTACGGTGCATGTTCTGGATATGGATGAGGGACCGGTGTTTAAACCCTGTCAGCTACGCCTAGATGTTAAAGAGTGTGAGGAGATTGGAACGAGTATTGGGAGATACCTAGCTGAAGATCCAGAAACTGGAAATAGTGAAGGCATAAGGTATGTAACAGCGTTATCTACTAGTTTATTTGGAGCACAGCATGGGTGGGGTATGGGAAGGGGGGAAATAGTTGTTGGTGCTGTATATATGTGTGTGCATGCGTGTGCACACATATGAGTGTATATGGATACATGTATCTCTATATGTATGTGTATGGATGTACATATACGTGTGTGTGTATACTTGAGATCTTTAACTAAACAAACAAGTTATTCTTGACAGCTACCGCATACCACCTGGCCAATGTAATTGGATCAGCATAGATGAAAACTCGGGTGAAGTCAGAACTGTTAAAGTCTTGGACAGAGATGTAGGCGAGATGAGAAGAGGCCAATGCAATGTCACAGTCCTTGCAGTAGACAGAAGTGAGTACTAAATGTTATTAGTGTTCTTTGTGGCCTGTAACAGATGTTTATGTGCAAATTTAGCATGGGGACAGCTATACAGGTTCAGACCAGAGGCCCGCCTAGTCCATTGTCCTGTCTTTGGGATAGCTCTATCGAATGCTTAGGGAATTTTTTACTGCAGGGAAAGCATTTAAGAAATTGGGGCAAATTCTCAATGTTTTCAAAAATTATCTGCTCCCATTCAAAGTCCTTTGTTAAGTTTATATTGAGAGATTTTCCTATGAATTGCATTCCTTTTGCTTCCTGACTATTTTTTTTTTTTTTTTTTTTTTGGTAAGTGATAGCACCTGGCAGCCATGGAGTTGACAACAGAGGAAGTAGAGAGAACTTTTTGTTAAAAAGTTGTTGACCTTGCAAGTTTTACTGTTTCCTTCTCTGTTTGACTGCTTGGTGTCTTGCTTTTGGAAACCCTTAATTTAAAAGGCCATCTAAGAATAGCTGTGTTCGTTGTTGTATCACTGCACTCTTACCCTCAGTCATCTAGGTTCAGTAACAGTGTTCAGTAACAGTGTTCAGTAACTATGTGTTGCTCAGGTGATGATCTCTTACAAATTACTCTGATTGTAAGGGAAGGGTTGTACACTCAGATTCTCATTCTAAAACATTGATCTTTCTGATCAATTTAAGTATATGCATTTATTGTAGGAAATACATAGTTTTGCCTCAACATCCTTCAGTCAAGATGTTTAAATACACCTTTCACTTCCCAAATGATAAATGTAGCAAATGGATTATCAGAGAAAAATGTTAGGCTTATATGTCACACTTTAAATCCTAAAATATGTATTTTACACTAAAGAAAATACATGAACTGCCTTTATAAATCCAATGGCAGGATTTAGTTTGAGCCTTTATGTGCTTAAACATTGGTGAGAGTAAAGACCAGACCCTTGGAAGAAATTTTAGCTGTAAAGCAACTAACTCTGTACAAAGCTGGCATATTAAATGTAAATAATATGAATTTAAGTTGTTTAGAAATTCAGTTGCACATAAAGTAAACATGGTATATTAATCTGCAATCAGGTATCTCTAGAGAAAGTTTTAAACAGTAGACTTGATAAGTAATTTAATTGGAGTGCATCTACAAACATTGACCGTTCCTGTATTGGAAAAAATGTAATTAGGATGGAGAGTTCATTCACTTCTTGCATGTAGACTTTGGTAACATAGTATGTGTCACTGCTGAATCCTGCTACTGCATGGTGACTCGGAGAGAAGAAGACAGAAAGAAGCCCACTATTTCTGGAAGTGTTTGTGTTCCCAGGGGAAGTGTGGGTAGGGAAAGAGTAATTCATTTTCTCCTTCCAGAAGTAAAAAGGCTGGAGACCTTAATTTTCTGCTTTTTACTCTCAATTTGGCTATAGCATCCTTCACTCCCGATTTATGGGTTCTTCCTCTTCTGTTACAACAGTATCTGTCCCCACACAGATACACACACTCAATAAAATACGTTTTCCGCACATGCAGAATATGGAGCTTTGGGAGCGGTTGATTCACCCTGCAACCAGCTGAACAAAGAGAAGCAGCCAAGAGAGAGCTATGAGAAGTCCCTCTCAGTTTTTGGCTAAATCAGCAGCTGCTTTTTACCTTACTTCTAAACTTGGATATTACAGTTGATGATAGATATCTCATTGTGAAAGTTTGGACTAGAAATAAATATATGAATATAAGAATTAACTGCTAAAAGTAGTTATTTATGTCTCATAGATGGCAAAACAGGCACTGGAACAATCCAGGTTTTCATCCAGCCTGGGAACAAGAACTACCCACGAATCACTAAAACAGACTATATAATGTGCAGAGACAGAAAACCGATCTGCCTTACTTCACAGGATGGTGATGAGTCTCCTTACAGCGCACCCTTCGTATATCGCATAACTGACCATAGCTTGGCTTCCATGTGGAAGATAACTCCACACAATGGTATGTAGAGATGTCCTCCTCCTTACTGAGCTGTCAGTTGCCAGAGGAGGCTTTTCTACCTCTCCCTTGCCTGGGCTGTAGGAATAGGTTGGATAAATGTGTGTTTGGAATTGGTGTAGTCAGTGGGGCTAACAAGGTAGCCCTGATCATCTCAAGTGGTCCCTCAGTTTCATTTGCTGTACAAGAGATTAAGAGTATGACAGAAATAAAGGGGAACAGCTAAAGTATTCTTTATCTTAACTGTCCTGGGTTTGAAATGGTTTGCAGAAGTCAAGAAGATGGCACTGTTGGCGTCACAAAGGCAAGGAGAAGGATATTATATTCTGCCTCTTAAAGCATAAACAAAAATCTCTTCCCAGCATCCTTGGGTCAGCAGGAAGCTGCTGTTTGAAATTATGATACAGAAAGATTAGGTGGGAGAACAAATCCCAATGTAATGCATTGCATCAACAGCTCTGGAAGAGGAAGTATGCATTCATAATTCACAAGGAATTTAAGAATTAAATGGCTAATACTCCAAAGAAAAATACAACTTTTCTTAGGCTGATATTACGGTGGAGCACTAAAAAATCGAAACTTCACCTAAAATTGATTAGAGGCTAACTGAAAAAATCCTGGCAAGTTTTTTTCTTAGTATTGCTGTCAGCCAGCACATTTTTGGTAAAGAAAACATTACTATCTCTCTTAATATATTTATGCTAATTTTTATACTTTTGATAGAAGTAGTTAAACAATTTATTATAAAAGGAATCACCATTTTCTAAAATTTTCTGATATAAAAACTTATTGCTGATGATGGCTTCCTGGTGGGTGCCAGATGATGGCAACAAGAGCAGCACATATAGATTTGCTGCTATGTTGTCATGAATTAGCCTGAAAAGTGTCTGATTCTCAAGTGTTCTGTCAAACATTCACTAATGAAAGTCAGAAGATTGCAAAGTCTGAGAACAAAGACATCTAGGAGTTTCAAAGTTTGTATTAGGCAAATTGAAAAAACATTTTAGATAGTACATGTAGTTTCGTATACCGCATCATAAGAAACCATTAAGTAAATCTGTGTCTATCTTGAAGGTATTTTTTACAAATTGTTTCTTGCACCCTTTAAAACACATGGTTACTAATCATTGCCACTAACCAGGGCAGCAGACCTAAATAGATTGTACTTCCCACTGGGTCTAGCTGTTCCCACTGACTATAGCAATACAGCTCAAGAATGGAAGAGTTATAAATTAAGTTTACAATTAGTTATTCCCATCACACTACCAGAAGTCCTTCTAATACATGTCAGTTCAGTTGATAGTCTTTACTATTAAGCCCAAATAGTGTCATTTGCTATAATGAACTGAATCAACTTCAGAGTTTCAGGTTGTATGTTCTCAGAAGGCTATATAGGGTTTGCTTTTTAAATTCTTACATTTATCAGGTGCTGAAAGTATAAATACTTCCAAGATGTAGTTTTGTGTCAGTGCATTTAAGCTAGCTTTAAACTAGCTAATGTGGATCTGGTAGCACTATAGGTGTAACAGAAGGGGAGACAGTGATTACAGTTGTATTTGTGACAACAGTTTGAGGTATTGTTAACAGTAGATCTGGTTTTGTCTCTTTTTGTTACAGATAATTCTGTGTATCTTTCACCAAAGGGTGATATTCCATTTGGAATATACAATATTCCTGTAAGTGTGATTGATAACGGAGGAAAGGTAGGAGAGAACCATGTAACCGTTAACCTTTGTGATTGTGTTACTCCAACTGACTGCAATGGCAAGCCCCGTGTACTTTCTGCTGGAAATGTTACTCTTGGCGTGTGGGCCATCCTTGCAATGATCTTAGGATCACTATTATTGCTGTGTAAGTACACTTGTTTTTTTAACATGAAGTGCAAAATACTTCATTTTAAAATTCGCTGCGAGAACCTGATTCAAAATTAATTCAACCATTTATTTTTTTAGTCGGTTGTATAGCCTTCATCACTGACTTAATGTACCTGCTGTATTTATTTTGGTGTCATAGTCTTCTTGCTCTCTTCTTGTCCTGTAGTTACTGTGTGTGGATTTTTGTGTATTCTTTTAAGTATGTTTTATGTAAGATGTTCTGTATGTTCATGTTAGCAAGGCCAAAGCATCTTCATTCAGCACTTGAGCTGAAAGAGGATAAGAAATGTAGTGCTTTCAAATCTTTTCTTGAGGCGAGTACAGCAAAGTTTGTGTGTGAGCTTAGTGCTGATTTTGGGATGCACATTTGTGTTTGTAGGAATCAATTTGCTGAAATCAATATCCTAGAGCTTTTTATGACCTTCCTCGTGCTATGGATTAAAACATGTAGTATCTGAGACATTGGATTTTGCAAGAGCCAGTGTCACGTTGAAGGGCAGGTTGCATACTTCCACAACAAACCAAACCCTTGAATGCATGTTGTGTTACTGAAGTTGCCCAAAGACTAACAGATTCTTAGCAAGTTAATATTGCTATTAACCAGTGAGGTGGTGACAGTGATACATAATAGCAAAGCCAGGTCATTTTTGTACCAGAATCAGACAGTCTGACTAATAACATCTTTAACAATCACCAGTGGACAGGCTACAGTAACAAATACTTCAGAGTTTGTTTGTTTGTTTTTCTCCTTTCTTTTCAATTTTTTCTGGTAATGATCAACTTGTCTTGCCCCTCTTCAGTCTCAGATAGCTGTTCTTACTCAGGTAGAACACTGGGATGTGCACATGTTTTGAAGGTGAGGTAGATCCATGTTTTATGTAAACAGGGCAGGTATCCAAATTCACGATATAGCCCCAAGGTGGAACTTTCAGATGTGGAGATGCTCAGCAGGGGGACTGTGTGAAGCATCTGCTAGGTTTTTGTCACTATCCCTTGACTGCATCCCTCTCATATTGACTCATTATTTTATTGTGGTTAGGTTTTACCCTGTGTATCCTCTACTCAGTGCTGCCATGGATGTCTTCCCATCCATCAGCACGAGGAGTTGACCTGCGAGGACCACTGATGCAGATCTCACTGACAGCTGATAGCTGCAGAAGCTAAATGAACTTGAAATTGGCTCTTGACCAATTATCACAGAAGTTTTTACCTTCAGCGATCAGATTTCTCAGAGGGCAGTTAGGCAGAACTGTTGTTTTCCTCATGGGCTTCTTTATCTTTAAACTATCAACTTGAGAAGGAAAGAACGGTTCTCTGAATGAAATGTTTAATCCTTTGTTTAGGACAGGTATTAGTTGCTCATGATTCTTTTACACAAAGTCATTTCTGGTTGAGTCTCCATGAGAACACAAAATAGTAGTATAAGAGGAATAAGCTGAATACAAGGAATTAAATAAGATTGTTCTGTAACATGATGCTTGAAGTCCTCCAGGGTTCTGCAGACCTTTTCTGTGAAGCAGAAGTTTCTGGTATTGGGACCTTTAGCTTGCGTATTAGTTCCTTGTGATATAATTTGACATTGCATATTCATGCATGAAAAATGTCTTATATACAACCTTGTAGGCATATAACATGATATTTCACCTGAATTTGGTCTAAATTTTTTATTACTGTGAAATTTTCAGTCACAGTGTTTTCATAAAGGGTGCTTGCATTTCTTTTGGGGAAACCAAAATGTGTTGTAGAAGAATGAAATAGTTCAACAGTGTAGTGAAAACTCCATATACTGTTTGAAAAAATACATATATGTACAGTTTTGTGTATGTGCATTTTTGGAAATAAATTATTTTTTTTTAAAACCATACTTGGTGCTTAGGCATTTGAAAAGGGTAGTACAACAAAATTCATTGTCAAACAGAAGTGGATACCGTTATGAGGTAAAGTTCACAGTGTCTTCCTCATTTTCTTTCCATAGTAATCCTGATCACAATTTGTGGTTGCTGTGGCTCTGGAGTAATGCACAGGCATGTGACTGATGATTGTGCCAATCACAATTTAATAATTTCAAATACAGAAGCTCCAGGAGAAGAAGTGATGGTAAGTTGTTGATTTACTTCAGCGTAAAAATATGTAGTTAAGATACCCATAGCATTTCAGTGTGGGAATAGGACCACCTGCAAGTAAGTGATTTAGTAAAGGAATTAATCAATAAACACAGGGATCATTAGATTTGATTTGCTATTTAAAAAGAATTTGAAGACTCTTACTTTAGGGCAGAGGTGGTAATACTATATATATTTAAACATATCCTGTATTTGTTAGCTCAGCTGCTTATAATTCTTCCAGACTTGAACTATTGGGTTGGAATTTTCAAGTGAACAATTTAATTGCTTCAGTCATTTTCAATGATGAGATTAAATGGAAGTTTACTATTTTGCCAATGTTGAATGTGTGTTTATGGCAAAACATTATTGCTTTTCCTTGGAGAAGGATTTTTAAATTTAGCAGATAGTAATTGTAAAATACAGGTGCAATTTCTGCCCTTCCCCTGAAAAATTAACCCAAATACAGTTGATTTTTGAGCCAATGGAAAAAATACAATTGAAAAGTCCATGTTCATGAAATACATTCTTGCTTTTTGCATCTAAATTATTTTAAGATACAGTCTACCATAAACTTAGTCCAGCCCAGGACTGTGCATACACAAGGACTTATCTCTTCAGACTTCCCCTTCTCCTCTGTCCCCCACCCTCTGACTTTGCCCTCTCCAAAAAATGGAGATTAGTTTAAAAACTGTTGAGTTTACTTCACACTGAAAATGAAAAAATCCTAATGGTGACAAGTGTCAAATTTCTCATTCCTTATGAAGCATAATGTAGTGCCATTTTAAACTGATAACGTAGTTTTTAATTTTTGATCTCATTGTAGTTTTTCCATATTTCACTCAGTATGCAGACTTAATATGTGAAGAAACAGAATGTAATTTATATATATGACTGTATATCTGGCTTAATGGGTTACAGGTTGTTGACTTTGAAAACCAAACATTATTTTTACATGCTAATTTAAGAAACTATCATATGGATTATAGTACAGCTTTCACTGGGATAAAGATTCAGTTTTTGGATATGGTATTATATTTAAATGCAGATATTTTTTTCCCCCCTCTTGCCATAGTATCCTTCTGAAAGACCACTTATTGATCTTTATACGTTAAGTACTAAGGATAGTTTTTAGTTCAAAATATCACAGTGCAAAGCTGGAGACTTTCCAATTTTCAGTATTGACAGTTCCTGATTGCTGTTTCATGTTTTGAATTAAAAAAAAAAAAAAAAAAAAAAGTAAAAAAGGTATCCCCAGAACTGCATCTTTTTTTAGGATCACAATATAATTCCTCTACAAAATACAAGTGATCAAGGAGGATATGGAATAAAAACAGGAGATCAACAAACATTTGAAATGGTAAAAGGAAGAGGGCATACCTTGGAATCAGTCAAGGGAGGTGGACATCACACTCTAGGATCAGTTAAAGAAGGAGGAGGACAGCCTATGATGGATACATGTAGATACTCCTACTCAGAATGGCATAATTTCACACATCCTCGTTTAGGTGAAGTAAGTATTCTGAAACTGGTTTTGGTTTTTATTGGTGTGTTTTTTTGTTTTTTTTTTTTTTTTTTTTTTTTTAAATTTTTTTTGAGTGTAGGCTGTGGTCAATATATACGGACTTTTCAAGGAAGACACATATTTGTGCTAGAAAGGTGGCTTTCTGGTTTTGGTTTTGCTTTGTTTTTCCTCTCCTTTGCTCCCCTGCATCTCCTTTGGAATATTGCTCTTCGAAAAAGTAATCCTTTACATATTTTAGACATATGTGTAAATGACTTCCTTTTCTTGGCTTAAACTATAGGCAGTATGCTATTTTTAATTTAGAATATTTACTCATTTAGAATAATTACTTTACTCAAGCTTTTGTGAGTTTTTCTGAGAATGTCTGCTTTTATTCTAACAGCTTGCTTTGTACTAATTTAAACCTGATACTTACCTTAGCAGTGGTGCAGGAGTGAATGTACAGAACTAGAAGTGTAGTTACTCCATGCTTTGGAGATCAAAAACTCTCACTACTTGCCTAACTAGTTATGTGTAAATCAGTCTTTTAACTTCACGTAGATTTTGGTTGCTTGACAGGTTATTTAAACAGGTTCTTCTTCTTTTATTGTTACATACATGATTAGTAGATACTATTTCTTTATTAAATACTTATATATTGTAGTCTTAATGATATAGACCAATCATGTGCATTTTTTGTATGTAGGAATCCATTAGAGGACACACTCTGATTAAAAATTAATCAATGAAAGGTAAATCAAAAGAAATTATTTTTATGCAATATGTTTAGGATAACAATTTAAGAAAATAATAAGGTGTGTTCTCTTCCTATGCAGAAGGTGCACCTATGCAGACAGGATGAAGAACAGAAACATTCTGAAGATTATCTCCTTTCATATAACTATGAAGGAAAAGGATCCTTGGCTGGCTCTGTAGGCTGCTGCAGTGATCAGCATGAAGAAGAAGCACTTGACTTCTTAGATCAGCTGGAACCCAAGTTTAGGACATTAGCAGAAACATGCGTAAAAAGATAAATGTTCCTTTCATGGTGCTGAAAAAACCTGTAAATAAGTGGCTGTCATACTTCTGTGATATTAGGTATTTTGGAATTGAGGGAGGGGTGAGAGGTTTATCAAAATTAATATAGACTGATAAGAGTATAAGTAACTCTTACTTTAAAATTACAACTTTTTTTTCATCTCTGCTAGACACATTCCATCAAAAATAAGGGATTCAAAAGATTTTTTTTCTTTAGGCTATGTTAATATAGTGATGTTAGTTTCCACTTAGATTACATTTCTTTTTCTTTGTGATTACTTAAAATGCAAAGCTTGTTGTCCTTTTAATTAATTATTCAGCTTCAAAACGTTACTGTATTTGGCTTTGGAGAAGGAAAGCTTTTTAACTCACTATTTCTTTGTTTTCTTTTAATTCTATAGAAATAAAACAGAGATTGTTCCTGGTGGATATCAAATACTTTGTTAATTTTTAACTTATATGAGCTGAGATACAAAACACTTTAATTTTTCACAAAAAATACTGATGAATACGTTAGAAAACTTTATATTTTGATTGAAAATTAAATATATATATTGTATATATGTAAAATAATATTCAAAAATATATTTTTCTCCTAATGGGTTACCACCCATCAAACTTGCTATCCTAAGGGATTTATGGCATCACCACATGGGGTATCAGCATTGTATGCGAGGATATCTTTTTCTTTTAAGGTAATAAAAGCTTAAAAAAAAAAAATCAGGAAATCAGGGTAACTACTGTACTTCAAATGAATGCAAGACAAAACTCATGTTTACTTGGCATAAATTTGTACCTCAGTTTGTTGTGAATTTTAACATAGTGTCATTGAAGAAATGAATGTTTCCAAGAGTTTTGTCCAGTGTAGGTACTGCTACCTTTTTTTTACTTGCCTTGTTACGGACTTCATTAAACTGTTTCTTTCTGTAAGTAGAATTTGACAGAAGATACAGCTCAAATGGACTGAGCATACACTACATTAATAACATGTTTTAAAGATAGCTTTATTTGAGATGTGAAATTGCACTCAGATAAGTGGTCTGTTTTGAGTGTATTATGTGGTGGTTGTAGAGGTAAGAATTTATGCAGATCTCTGGCAGAAATCTCCTGAATCCCATTTGTTATTTTACTAGATTAAGCATACATATAGAGTATATGTATGTATATATATATATATATATATGTATATATATATACAAAAGTCTGAAATACCTTTGGCTGATGAGAGTAGTGAGACCTGAATGCTGCCATAAGCTGTTTCTGGAATTCAGTCTCTGCTTCCCAGGTTTTATATGTTCTTAATATTTGCACTCCTGGTTAAGTAATTAGTCCTCTGCACTTCAGGAATTCTCTTGTGCCATAAAGGAATGTCTTCCTGCCTATGAGAGAGAAACTTGTGCAATTACTTATTTCTGTTGCTATAATTCTGCTTTTAGGATTTGCTCTGTAAACATATGCCTTAGGGAGATAATTTTTAAAATTTATTATAGCTAATGATCTGTAAAAGGAGTTATCAGTAACAACAGAGTCATGCTGCTCTAAATTTCAGTGCACAGCTGATGCTGACTTCCAGTGGTTGCAGTTCATTCCACACAAATTATGGTCAGTGAAAACCCATAAGAGTATAAAAACTTAGCAAACTTATAAAATAGTACTTTTAAAACCTTCTGTTTCACACTGTAAATGGGCTCCAGAATATTCCTGATAAGAACTATCTGTGGTTAGTAACTTCATAGACCAATGTTATATGTGTTTTAGTCTATCATTTGAAAGTGGTGATGAATTTATCCTGAACTAGATACACTGGCAGTGGTAAGAGCAACCGTCACCAGCAGCAAAATGCTAGATGAGAACCAAGGTTTTACAAACTTACTTTATTTAAAAAATACATGCTAGTACTACTCTTTTGAACACTACTCTTCTTTATCACTAACATAAATGAGTTTTGCTGAACATGGATAGGCAAATCTGTGGCTGACGTAAGTCAGGATAACTATGCTGATGCCAGTGGAGCTATGCTGAATTTATTCAGGTGAAGATCTGTCCCTTAGTGATTTCCTTGCTTCTTTGTGTCTTGCATCTTTATCTTTAGTTACTGGCTATCCACTTTTTAAGGTAACGTTAATGTCTTGTCTCCCCTCTACTTCCCCCCCATTAATGTTTGGTGGTTTGTTTTTTTTTTTTTTTTTTAAATTATATAAAAAATCCTATAGTTCAGAAGGACCTAATATAAATAACAGAATACCCTCTTCTGAAAATTACTTGGGGGTAGCATAGAGAAACCTCTGGAAATACTGTTTTTTTCCTCATGGAATATAATAGTAGTACTGTTTTAAAAGAATAGACCAAATTTGTATGAGCTTTAATTGAATTGATGTTGGCTATTTTAAGTAGATGGTTGCCAACTTTCCACTCTGGAGTTAAAATAATAACTTACTGAAATCAAAATGTTTTCTAGTCTAATTTACCTTTAAGATGCTTTCATTTTTTTTCGTTTACATTTCAACAAACATAGATAATTAGTTACATGCAACTTTTGTCATTTTTAAACAAAGCACAAATTTGGAATTGCTTCTGAACTTGTTCCAGCTATTTCTGTAAAACCAAGAGTAGAAAGGTAATTGAGATGCTTTTAAAAATGAACTGTAAATCATTATTTTCACCGTATCTTCTAAACATGTGACTGAAAACTTTGTATAAAGCATTAAGGTTTACAAATACTGAGTACCAAATAACATTTGTGTAAAGCTTAAAAATGAAATATTTCAAAATGTGTAATTCACTTGTTGTTACTGTCTTGAATTACCTTAAAAATTGTGAAGATTTGTTCTCTTCAACTAGGTAATTTGCAAACTATCTAGTTATGTCAACATTATACATATTAGGTATCTTTTGTACAACAGTGAGTAATAAATTTTTTTGCAAAATAAAAGGAACTTCTACAATAACAGTTCATTTCTTGTACATGAACTAGTTTATAGAGATAAGCATGCCTATTTCTAAAGGGGACTGGACTTTTAAATTTTAATTGAAGTGGTTTTGTGATGTTATACTGCTGTAATGCTAGTAGTACTTGTCCTTGCAGCATTAACAGTGGTGAGTTCTAGCCGGTGTTTTATAGCACAAGTTGGCCAGTTGCCCGTGGGGCTTTCTTAGTGCTTCTAAAGCGATCGCAGAACACTTGATGAATTCAAGATCTTAAAAGTACAAAACGTTACCTCTGTCATCTCACTGATAAATTGCAAAAAATATACTGCCTGTTTTCAAAACCTCTTAAGGAAAACTAATGGCAGCAGATAACCCAAACTTTCACGTTTGGCAGTCATAAAGCTGTGGATATTAGTATCATAGGGATTGTACGATCCTTACAATACTATGGTTGGGGGACCTGTGGAATATCAATTTTGGTTGTCTGGATTCAAGGGAAGAGGTAAATTTACAGAATGACTGAGGTTGGAAGGGACTGGACTTCTGGAGGTCATTTGGTCCAACCTCTCTGCTCAAGCAGGTCCATGTACATCTGATTGTCCAGGACAAGATAGCGTTTGAGTATCTCCAAGGATGGAGACTCTACAACCCCTCTTG
The DNA here is from genome assembly GCF_018691265.1 of Tyto alba. Taxonomy (NCBI): domain Eukaryota; kingdom Metazoa; phylum Chordata; class Aves; order Strigiformes; family Tytonidae; genus Tyto; species Tyto alba. The sequence continues at coordinate 4,570,323 of NW_024881301.1, forward strand.
GAAATCTGTTCCAGTGCTCAGTCACCTTTACAATAAAAACGTGTATCATGGTCTTCAGATGGTGCCTCCTGTGTTTCAGTTTGTGCCCATTGTCTTTTGTCCTGTAGTTGGGCACCACTGAAAAGACACTGGCTCTGTCTTCTATGCAACCTCCCTTCAGGCATATGCTAATAAGATCCTCCCTGAACCTTTTCTTCTCCAGGCTAAACAGCTCCATCTCTCTCAGCCTTTCCTCATAGGAGAGATGCTACAGTACCTTCATCATCTTCGTGGCCCTTCATTGGGCTCTCTCGTGTGTGTCCATCTCTCTCTTGTACTGGGGAGCCCAGCACTGGGCACAGTGCTCCAGGTGTGGCCTCACCAGTGCTGAGTAGAAGGGAAGGATCACTTCCCTCAGCCTGCTGGCAACACTTCTCCAAATGCAGCCCAGGATGCCATTGGCTTGTTTTGCAGCAAAGGCACATTTCTGGCTCAGGTTCAACCTGGTGTCCACCAGGACCCCCACATCCTTTTCTGCCAATCTGCTTTCCAGCTGGGTTGCCCCTGGCATGTGCTGGTGCATGGAGTTGTTCTTGCCCAGATCCAGGACTTTGCACTTCCCCTTGTTGAGCTTCATGAGGTTTCTGTTGGCCCACTTCTTCAGCCAGCTGAGGTCCCACTGGAGGGCAGACCCTCTGGCAGATAAGCTACTTATCCCAGTATTGTTCCACCAGCAGATTTGCTGGGGGTACATTCTGCCCCATCATCCAGATCACTAATGTTGTTAAACAGGACTGGACACTACGTTGACCCCTGGGGTATATCACTGGTTACTGGCCTCCAACCAGACTTTGTGGTGCTGATCACCACTACGAGCCTGGCCTTTCAGCCTGTTTTTGATCCACCTCACTGTTTGCTCATCCAGCCTGTACATCAATAGCTTCTCTATGAGGATCTTAATGTCGACAGTGTGAAAGGTCTTACTGAAGTCCAGGTAGATAATGTTCACTGATCTCTCCTCACATACCAGGACAGTTATTTCATTGTAGAAGTTTATCAAGTTGGTCAAGCATGATTTCCCCCATGGTGAAGCCATGCTTGACTACGCCTGAATGATTTTCTTGGTCATGTACCTGAAAAATGTTTTGTAGGATTAGCTGATCCATCACCTTTCCAGGAATAGAGGTGAGACTGACTGGTCTGTAGTTCCCTGTGTCCTCCTTCTTGAAGATAGGAGTGACATTTGCTTCTTCCAGTCCTTGGGCACTTCTCCCAGTTGTCATGATTGATCAAAGATTGTTGAGAATGGCTTTGCAATGACATCTGCTGGCTCCCTCAGTGCTTGTGGTATATCCAGTCAGGGACCATGGACTTATATATGTCCAGTTTGCTTGAATATTTATCTGATTATCTTCCACCAAGAGTTCATCTTCCTTACCTTTTCCCCTGTCCTCTGAGACTGGGGATTCCTGAAGGCCAATCTTACTAGTAAAGACTAAGGCAAAGGTGGCATTCAGTACTGCGGTCTTTTCCATGTCCTACGTAACCAGGTCCCCCATCTTGTTGAGCAATAGGTCTACATTTTCCCTAGTCTTCTTTTTTGTCACCTATATACTTATAGAAACCCTTCGTATTGTATTTGATATTCCTGATGACATTAATTTCCATTTGGGCTTTAGCTTTCCTAACTGCATCTCTGGATGCTTAGACAGTGTTTCTGTATTCCTCCTATGTTATCCATACTTGCTTCTACCTTCTGCATGCTTTTTGTGTTTGATTTTTTTCTAGAAGCTCCTTGTTCATCCATGCAGGCCTCCTGGAATTTTTGCCTGGCTTCATATTCATTGGGATGGAACTCTCTTGAGCTTGAGAAGGTGGTCTTTGAATATTATCCATCTTTCTAGGATGCTTTTCCCTTCAGATCCTTATCCCGTGGGACAACACCAAGCATATATTTGAAGAGGCTAACATCTGCTCCCCGGAAGTCCAGCACTGTGATCTTGCTTTTTGCCCTACTCTATTCACTTGGGATCCTGAGCTCCACTGTTTTATGATCACTGCAGCCAAAGCTGACTTTGACCTTCACATCCCTGATAAGACCCTCCTTGCTGGTGAGTATAAAGTCCAGCAGAGAATCTCCCTTGCTCCTGTATCACTTGTGCCAGGAAGATGTCATCGATGCTCTCCAGGAATCTCATGGATTGCTTATGCCCTTCTCTGTTGCCCTTCCAGCAGATATCAGGGTGGTTAAAGTGCCCCATGAAGATCAGGGCCTGTGAACAGATGGCTGCTTCTAGCTGTACGTACAAGGCCTCATCCACATGTTCTTCCTGGTCAGGGGGCCCATAACAGACACTAAATACCTTGTCACCTCTGCTGGTCTGCTCTTTAATCTTTACCCATAAGCTTTCAGTTGTCAAGCATCAAACTTCTCTAGACAACAGGTTGGGCTGGCAGGTGGGTGTGTCAGTCCTTTGCAGCAGGGAGTTGTCTGCTGCAATCACTTGCTGCTTACTCCTGGTGCTTCTGCATGGCTCAGGGCTGGTTGGCCCAAATGCTTCTCTAGACAGCACACCTGGTTCCTCCTCAGCTTTGAGGGCAGTGAACCTGCTTCAATGTTCACCTGTTGTCAGTATTCAGGCAATTGATGTGTTCCAGCTGTAGCTCATACAAAGGGTGCCACTCCTTCCAGTCCTGTGTTATCTGATGCTGTGGGGCTTGTAAGGGGAGGAGGAGTGTGAGCACATGGGCAGCATGGAGAGAGTCCATGTGCTAGAATAAAAGTTGTTCAGGTAACACTGATCATCAGCAAACATAACCAAGTATATCTCCAGAAGTGATGCATTTTTTTGTGCAGTTTTCAAACATCTAGAGTCTTGTTTTGGCTGGAACTCATTGAAAATTCTATGTGAAGTGTTTTCCATCAGCAAGTACCTTGAAGAAATATGTAACCCCAAAGTACTAGCTTCATATGGTTTGGAGAACTAACATTATTTATGTTCAAGCAAGTCCCAGAGAAATATGTTCTGTTTTCTGAGCTCAGCCTCCTCATACTATTTTAGGACTTGTCTTGTTTAGGTCTAGCCTCCATAGCCTCCAGATCTCTCTTACCTTATTTCTCTCTTCCCTTTTGCTTTCTTTGTTCTCAGCTCTGACCTCAGGACATCTCTGTGTAAATAGTAGTATCATCTCTTACTTCCCCAAAATTATGTGGTTTTTTGTTTGTTTGTTTGTTTGTTTGTTTGTTTGTTTTTTCATATGTTAAACATCTTTGTTGCAATTTACCCTCTCTTATTCCAGTCCAGCTGCTATGTTGTCTGCATCTGAGCAGGCTGCCTGTACGCCAGGAGAGGCAGTAGAAGGTTTGTGAAGAACAAACAAATAATTTAGAATAAGCTTCTAAAAATGTAGACATCTACAAATGATGCAACCATCCTGCAGTGAATTTACAGTTAGCAGAGATTTAGACAATGGAGTTTTGGATCATGATTAATTTAAGCTGAAGATAAAGTTCTCTATTTGGTCAAACGAATCTCACCTGTGTATCTAATTTCAGTTATGAGGCCTATGGTTACAGTGACAACAGAAAGGAAAGCCTTGGTCAACCTTGAAGATTCTTAGATGGAACACACTTCGGAAAGGTCATTCTTTACATGTGAGCCAACAGACAGTAATGAGTTACCTGCAAAGTGCAAATCAGACTCATGATTTGATCAAATGTGACAGTCATGATATCAATATGCATATACCAGACAGTAGAGTAATTCCTGGGAAATAGTAAAACTTTTATTCAAAAAACCAGAGACACTGAAACTTTTGAACAGGTAGGTTGTGTGTGTGTATGTGATGGTTATTATTTTTTATTATTTTTTTTTTTTTTTACTTTGCAAGAAAGTGTTGTATTTTTGACCTAAAGGTAAATATGTTGTTCAGAAAAAACAATCAGCTTCTGCCTGATCTCAAGCAACTTATATTTTCAATGCAAATGATCTTCATCTGTTGAAAACATTATGAGTGACTGAAAGTAGTCTTGGGCAAACAAGGAAGCATTGTGCAATTCTTTAAATACAGGTAGCTTTGTCGGATCAACCTATAATTAAGCCATCTCATAACTATAACCAAACCACTACAAACTTATCACATAAATGTTTAAACAGATCAAATAGGCTCATAAAGACCCATCTCTTTCCTCCCACTTTAAGGAGGCTATAATTTGACCAGATCAAAGAGCGTATGATGAGGTTTTATGCTCCACCTGTGCTCTAGAACACAAAAGCAGCTGGCACCTTTTCCCTGCCACCCTAACACATGGTTTTAAGATCACCTTACAACTTGGGTTTTGTTTAGTACACAGCTCAGGCAGTCACTACATCATTGATAAAACTAAAGGGAAGAAGTTAAACATGTAACACTAACAAATACAGAGAAGCAAATATAGGAAACCTTTAGATTATAATAAAAGGATACATGATTTTCTCATGCTACTATTGGAATTCTGTAGTAACACAGAAGAGCCTTCACTGACAATCAATGGCTGTATATGTTATTGAAAGTAAAATTTTAGTTCTTTCCTTGCAACTTGAATTAACCAGATGATATCTAGAACACTAGTCACAGTGTTTTTAACTGCCAGACAGCATTTATATAATTTACACTTAAAAATCATGAAGGAAATAACCATATTAAAATGGAAACTCAAAGATCATACCATTATGTGAAGTAGCATTGCCGATTATCATAACCTCTGTGGTGTTAGCTTTATTAGTTTTTATGTATCTTATGGAAATTGTATGGGAGAAAAAAAAATGTTTGATAACATATTAAGCTTGGTGTGCAGTATAGATTCAGGACAAAAAACCTCAAGCTTTTTCTCTAAGTAGTGATGTTTTATATAGTGAGATTGTTTCCTAGGACAGCTGTCCCATTTGTTTGTGTACTGGTGACACTATAGCATGGGTCACACTGGTCTGTAAGGTGATTATCAGGAAAAAAGAAAGCCTGGTTCACTCCTACCAGAAAAACGGTGACAGGAAGATGTTAGAAATACTTGTGTCCTCTTTGATCACTGTAAGGCACACTTATCATTAAATGAAGTCAGATGTAAACACTGACTGATGAAAGTCTATCTATGTCCCTCACTTTTATTATTAAAATGATTTCATTTTGCCAAAGTCTGTTCTGATTTCTGTTAGATGTTTGCATTGACACCCCATTTTGTTACTGCATTTTCATGTATCAGAGTAAGGTATAATACACAACATGGAAGATCTCTGAGCTACTGCTTTTGGAGGAATATGCATTTCTTTCTAAGTATCACACAGAGTGCTTAAAAAAAGCGACTTCTCCTCTCAGCACTCTTTTTACAGTATTCACCCATTCAAATAGGAAGTATGTGAGAGGACAGGCCAACTGAAAGTCTTACCCAAGTAAAACCTGTTTGCAGGAATGTGTTTCTGGCAGCAATATCTGCCTCATTTCTTGCATCTTTCCCTGTAGCAAGGATGCACGTGTCTGCAACATTCTTAGCTGTGTGCCCTGGCGAGGCAGGCCTTGCTGCTGAGCCACGAGCTGGTGTCACAGGAGGTGCCAGGCCCGGGACAACGTGCCAGGCCTGCTCTGCTCTGCGTCATGTTTCTGGAAATGAGTTTGCAGGGAAGAGCAGAGTCCAGCCAGCAATGCAGTACATGCCTGCCAGCAATGCAGCATCATACATCTTCTGAACTTTGGTACCATTACAGAAAGGATGGAACTCACTCCTGAATATCATTTGACCCTAAAGTTTCCTGTGACAGTTTGCTGTAGTAAACTGCGATGCCACCTTTCTGACAAATACAAATATTGGAACTAATTTTCTAGACCTTTAAAAGCTTTCTATCTTTTTTTTGAGGGGGAGATATACATGCACATGATAATATATATGTAAAAGAAGATGAAAATATGTAGATGGGATGAAGAATCTAATGTGATTTTTAACAGGAAGGATGAATCTTGCAAGTTGTTGGACAGTTAAGAAGTTACAAGGCAGTTGCTTCTTCTTGAACGATAAGAAATGGTTTAATCGGTCAAGACAGGGTAGGTGTCATAATAAAATAAACTACAGTTTGATTAATTGTTACTGCAGCTGAAAAGCATGGTTTAATTTAAGCAGGAGATTGTGTAATCAGCTGACCCTGGGAGCCGTGGTTATGTTTTTGAATGCAGACTTGTAGCAAGTTGTTGGACAGTGGCTATCAGTTTCATACACATTTGTGTACATAAAGATCTGTGAGTACTGAGACTGACAGACCTGACTGACAGAATACTACCTTCCCTGCCATTTGTACACGAAGCTATTAGTGCCACACTGTTACTGTTAACTAGGATCACAGTTACAACTGAATGTTGGTGTCATTAATGATAGGACACAAGTAGGCTAGAAACAGAAACTGCAAAAGGCAAGTCAACAAGAACGGGAACAGAACATTATTTAGCTATTGGTATATGATAGAATACAAATGTACTATGATGCGTGTAAATTCAGATAAAAAATGGAAGTATTAATTGGCTCTTTTTGACATTAAAATAACAGACTGATAGACAGCACATCCATCCCAGGCTATGCAGAATAGGTAATTCCTCCCTAAGGTCTGCACTGTGGTAGACATTGTAACAAAAAAATAGGCAAATCATTCAACATTTATGCCTTAGTAAGCATCTGCATACATTCTGTTTTAGCAAGGATGATGTAGAGAGAACATTGATCAATAAATATAATGAGAACAGACCTAATTTTTAAACCGTGGTCTACTCTTTTACCAAAATTAAATTGAAACATTTTTGCACAAGTAAAATGTGGAATAAGTTAATTACTGCAAGACAAGACTGAAGCAGAGTGAAAACTGAGCTTGGAAATTATTTGTTGTCTGCATAGATCTGTTTGGTTATGAGGGAGCAATCAGTTTGAATGTCATTTAAAATCCAGCAGCTGGGCCATTGCAAGATAATGCTGGAAATTGCTAGCATGAGGTGGGTTTTCCAGCATCTCCCTGCACACTCCATGAAAGTGCAATCAGAGCCCCAAATGCTAATCCAGAAGGGGCTGTAAGAGTCTCAGATTACTTTTACATTAGTAAACAATCTGCTACACCAACACTGGATCAGTAGGTTAAAGCACTTGATGCCAAGGCCTCTGCTTATACACCATAGATGGTTAGGGCAATTTCAGGTGACATCAGTCAAGATTTATCCAGGTTCCCTGACCTGAATGTCCCCTTCCTGTGATTAGAGGTTATTCAAAGGGCTGTTCACTGCCTGAAGCTTTATGCCTACATTAGGGGTGATGAGTGTGTTTGATGAACACACAGAACAGAACTTTTGATTGAGTTTCCTCCTAAACAAATCCAGTTTGCTGGTATCAAAACTCGTCTGAGAACTGCACTGACATGCGGTAAGTGGGGATGACTGGGACATTCACTTCAAAATGCTCTAGAGCAAAATGTCAATGTAGACACTGCTCTGATGACTGAAGCAGTCTTGCCCAATGCAGGGATTATATGACCCAGCAGCTTGTCAAAGGAATGTGAGATCTGGGATCTGCTATAAACCTCTCCTCTGTGTGACACAGTAAGAATCCAAACCTAAATTAATATTGCATGAAGTTCTTCATGGATTTCTTATAAAATTTCACTAAAGTTACAGGTACATGCAGATGTAATATTTTTCTAGTTGCCTTCAGCAAGAGCTACCATATTTATATGTGTTACTCCACAAGGAAAGACAGGTTCATTGCAATAAAAGCAGAAAGGAGACAGGGTTAATATTGTAAAAACATCAAGTGACAAATCTGTTGATATCAGTTAAAGCCAAGGTCATATGCACCCCAGGCTCTGAAACTCAAATGCAAAAGAAAACAGGATTTGTTTGTCTGGATCAACTAGTAAGTCTATAGCTGTGCAGGAACTGGTGAACATCTTGCTAGTGAAGCTCAGAAAACTTTTGATGACATAGTAGGTGCAGAATCTGGGACAACTGATAGCATCATACTAAGAATGAAAAGAATATTAAAGGTAGTTAAGATCAAGGCAGAAGGCACATATCAAAACTAGTTAGCTTAAGTGTAGATAATGGCTGTGTGACTATGAGTAGCTCAAAACAATTTTCAAGCCAAGTTTAAAAAAAAAAAAAAAGTTGAAGTATTACACCAACCACATCTTTGAGCTTATATAAAAAATTGTTACAATTTTAATGCACCAAGAAAGTAGTTTTTCACATTTCCAGAAGGAATGCCACATTCATCACCTGATGTTCTAAAATGAACATTTTCCATTTCTCAAAATGGTGTTTCTGACTTGTTTGTCTTTGAGATTTGCATCACTTTCTCCTTTCCCTTTCAGGCAAACACAGGAAAGAGGCTATGAGAGGAAACTAGCAGAGACAACATGTATTCCAGCATCCCTTCAAAATGTTAAAATTCCTAGTTGCTTAATGAATAAAATTTCAGAAGAGAAGAGGAGAAGAGAGAAAAAAGTAGAGAAAGAAGAGAGAAATATATTTAAAATTATTGCTTCTATCTATGCATCCATCTGCAGATATACAAATATCGAATTTACAACAACTTAGTTCTTAGTCTTTTCATCTTTTGTTCATGGAATCTGCTTAATAAAGCAAGCTGAAATACATGTATGTATTCACAAGATTTGCTATTTGATGTGATTTGACACTGTTACTGAGTATTGTTCTGCTGCTACAAGACAGTCTCCTCTTACTGTTCAAACATGTCTTACCAACATGATTTAATTGTCTCTCAACAAAATTACTATGATAACAAAAATTCTCAAAGAACAACGATTGCAAAACTTCCTGCAACAATGACTCAGCCATGGACAAGATCAAACATATATGCTATAGAAGAAGAGAGATGTTGAGCAACTAAGGCTGACTCCTTCCACATGAGACACTCAGTAAAGGTAATTTTGCCAAAAAACATAAGACTTTCTAGTTTACTCTCCTGGAAAGTACCATTAAAAAACAATGCCTTGTGAGGCAACTGGGCCAACACAATCATCAGAAAATCATATTTGAAAGGAAGATTAAACTATAAGGAAGATTAAACTCTTCAAAGTGAATAACCTATTACAGAACATCAAACTACAAACGTGATCGGTGAACGCCCAGAAGCAGTTCAGAAGCTGGGGGTTGGATCTTTATTTTACCTTGCTTAGGTACATGTCATCAACATAATCTCTGTTTCTTGTTTGTGAATGTACTTTGTTCTTCTGTTGTATCTTGTTTTTCACTGTCCTGTTTTTGGTCTTCAACTTGAAGAGTGAAAGACACAGGAACACACGACCCATGGTATCAGCATAGCTGTAGTTGAGTATAAATTCACCTGAAACACATCCAGTGTGGATATTTGTCATCAACATCTATTGGTTTGCTCTACAGATCTTTTCCTATTCACCTTGAATGTGCTATGTAGGTGGAACTGCAATATTGCTTTTTTTTCCACTGTTGTTCATATCAAGCGCATTCCCAAACGTTTTATGATGTCCGTAAGTAAACCAATAATATTGTAGTATAGTAGTCAAAAGAAACAGTGACAAAAATGCCTCTTGATGATAAGTAGTAATTCTTGAGGTTCACAGGAAAAGTGAACCAGGATGGAGTGCATAGACTTCCCTGCTGACTAAGCTATAAATGCAGGGAAGAGCAAGTTGGCAGTATTCCTTTAAGTTTTGTGCCCTTTGAGACTTGCAGCATTCATCTCTTGGGTTGCTTTCCAATCAGTCTGCATCAGTAGGAACGGGAGGGTAAAGCACCAGGAGCATCTCCGAGGGGTGCAGAGCACATTTCCTGTCACACACCAGGCAGGTGGCAGTTCTGCTCTTGGATGTAGGTGAAGACCTTTTTGCAGGGACAAAACAGCATGGGTTCTTTTACCATAAAATTGCTGGAATGTCACCTTCTTCATGGATTTAATAGTAAGTGATGTTTGGTTTTACAGCAGACAGTCACCTTTTCAGAGACACATACCCATATTAAACAGCAAAACTGCATGTGGCTATGCGGTATGAGCACATAAAAGTAGTGTCTCAGGAGCAGAGTTTTTACTGGGGTAAGAACAGTTAAACTTTCTGAAAAGAAATAATGGAAACACTTTGCAAAGGCACAAAAAATATTTACACTGTGGAAAGGGAGCGAGATTTTAGCTAATGTCAAAGGCAGCTTTGTCCTGGATGTCATTTCAGCCCAGTGTCCTTCCTGTCTCTATGTAAACCAGAATTAGTGTTGTAAGTAGGAGTGCTACTATTGCAGTGAGGAATATACAAAGGTCTTATTGAAACAGTTGCACTCTGCAAGATGTATCAGGTTCTCTTGAAATCCCCTAAACTCTGCTGATACCTTAATATTCAAGTTCTCATTTCATTCTCAGCGATAAACCTGTTGGTGGCTTTTCTGTCCAGAGAGCTTACACAGAGAGAAACCTGGGAACTTGCATTGGAGAAACACTGTTATAGTCATCCCAGTATAATCAGTCAGTAGTCCCTCTGGGCAGATTGTTCTCCTTAGAAGTTTTGGGATTTTGGAGTTAATTTCTTATAATTATTTAGGTCACTCTTACACCCTGATCCTTATCTTTAAACCCATTTACTTAGCTGGCAACAAATACTGATTTAGTTATATATTTCTTCAGTCACCTAAGTTGCTCACCTTTATCTACATATATGGCTGATAACACAGTGAAGTACTTGAAGACAGAGGGGAGACCTTTATCCAATTCCTCATTTTAATATAGTATAACTTGTCTACAATCTATTCAGTAACTGTTTTTGTTGTTTTGGTTTGGTTTGGTTTTTGTTTGTTTGTTTGTTTTTGTTTTGTTTTGTTTTGTTTCCTGGCCGGGACAACCTCTTTTGCCAAGGTATTAGTTTAAACTATTCCAGTTGTATGAAAAACATCAAGAAAGGAACTTACACCACTGAAATTAAGGTTGGGAGTAAAAAGATAGAAAGGTGCTAGATGCTGGAGGAACAGTGTTTAAGCTCTTTAGATTGCTGCAGATATTTTTCTTTACCTCAATACTTTATTCCTTTAAGAGGACCGGCACAAGCCTTGTAGCCAAAGACTTCAGTGTCTTAAGTTACTCCAGTTAACAGTAAGACTCATACGTCAGAGCTTCACTATCCCTAACCTATATAAGCAGATGGCAAATGAGAAGAGCCTACACTAGAGAGTGTATATTCTAAAGAAGTTGTACTGGTTTTGGCTGGAGTAGAGTTAATTTTCTTCATAGTCGTTTGTATGATGCTATGGTTAGTATTTGTGATGAAAACAGTGTTGATAATTTAGGGGTGTTTTGGTTACTACTGAGCAGTGCTTAGACAGGGTCAAGGCCTTTTCTGCTTCTCCCCCCACCCCACCAGCGAGGAGGCTGGGGGTGCACAAGGAGTTGGGAGGGGGCACAGCCAGGACAGCTGACCCCAACTGACCAAAGGGATATCCCATACCCTATGTCACTGTGCTCAACAATAAAAATGGGGGGGAAGAAGGAGGAAGAAGGGACATTTGGAGTGATGGTGTTTGTATTCCCAAGTAACTGTTACATGTGATGGAGCCTGGCTGTCCTGGAAATATCTGAACACCTCTCTGCCCATGGGAAGTGGTGAGTGGATTCCTTATTTTACTTTGCTTGTATGTGCAGCTTTTGCTTTCCCTACTAAGATGTCCTTATCTCAATCCGTGCGTTTTTGCACTTTTACCCTTCTGATTCTGTCCCCTATCTCTCTGCGGGGCAGTGAGCGAGTGGCTGCATTAGCTGCCTACCAGGGTTAAACCATGACAGAAGTGAACCGAAGAAGTATTTGATTGAAAGGTGAAGGACAGCATTAACAGATGTTCAACACTGCCTAACACAGCTGCATCTCCAGTCAACAGATGTAACAGCACCACAGTATTCCACCTGACCTTTATCATATATTGCTATTTTTTATCCTGTTTCTCTTGTGTACTCATAGGAATATAAATATTTGCATGCATCTTACAATGGAAAACATGACTTTTTTTCTCATAATGATAATTATAGTTTTTGTAAAACACATTCACAAACTTCATGTTTCTTAGTTTATTTCATGTTACTGAAATGGGATGGAATTTTTTTGTGTTTCAGTTGAGCTCATCTGTACTTCTCTTTTACTAATATTCATATATGATAACTGAGTGTCTTTACTGCATTGATTTTCATAATTATACAAGTTTCAACAAGCCATTAATATTTTAATTACAATATCCTCACAAATCTCTTACAAGCTGTTTTCTCCAAGCTCACTTCTCAATTGATACCTAAGAAACCTTCTATAGTCAAAAATTGGTTCAAATCACAAATTTGCTTTAAGGAAAACCAAAAATAAATAATGCAAATCTAGCTGCATGTACTTACAGAGATAAAAAAGACTCATACTAATTCATGCTTAAAGAGGATGTAGTATTTCCAGAACTGACTTCCACTGGATCTAGCCCTTCAAGTTTTCCCAAAGAAACCCCTGCAGAAAGCCATTCAAATTCCATATTTAATGTATTTGTAGAAACATTAGAAAGAGCATCTAGTTACAGGCTGTATATATTCTTGGTCTAACTTAAAATCACAGCATAAAGATGCTGAATCAATTTTATGACTCTATGTACTCCACAACAGCAAGTACAGAGAGCTTGGAAGTTTTCCTTCTGTCCCAGAAATTCCTACTCCTACATTTCCCTATCCCCAGATGTCACACCCCAGGGAAGAAGTTTGGCAGAGCTTTTTAATTGTTTTTTGACAGGATCTATTTTAGGTGGATTGAAAGAGAGCCTGGGAAACTTGGATTCTCCTGCAGAAAGTGCATGTCCTGAAGCTCCATCTCGTGCTTCTTGTCAGTAGAACTCCATCCTGAATGTATCCACTGATCTTATATATTGCAGTAGGCCACATGAAGACAGGCTATCTCTTATGCAATTAGTTCTAAAGCATTTAATGTTGTACACAATGAAGAAAACACTGCAGTTACATTAAGGAGGATGACAGAGACAGCAGTTACAGCTACCATATTTCAGACTATAAGACCAACACTAGCTTAAAACAAGCAATTTCATTGCTAACAATAAGGGGTTTTATGCTTCATAATTTAAAATGTTTGCTGTTGATTTTAGAAATACAATACAGGACTACGTTAACTAATAGTCTAGTCTATAACATGACTCAGTTGACATTTCAACTCCTATTCTGCCTATCAAGCCAAAGCAGTTTCTCCTTGGCACAAAGGAATCCACGGTTGAACAGAGGAGCAAGTCTCCTCCACAGGAGTTCCTGCACACAGCAATTGGGAAAAACGGAGAAGATAAACTAATGTTGAATCTTACACCCAATCTTTCACCAGTTCAGCCACGGTGGGTTGTGAAAGAAACTTGTGGGACATAGTTTCTACCCAGGGAAATTATTATTTGGCTTCCTTGAGAAACAGAGGAAAAAAAAAAAAAAAAAAAGGAAAGAGAACAGGTGCAAGAATGAGTACTTAGATGACCATTTCCATGAGAAAGATGTGATAAAATAGATTCGGCACTCTCCATGACTCATTCAATGAAAGGAGACGAGGAAATTATTGCATGTGGATTCACAAAGGAAAGAACCTACAAAGGTTCTTTCTAGTTACTAAGTATTTAAACTTTTTGAGTAATCATAAAAATAGATCTTCCTAGTTTTCCTCCCTCCATATTTCATGATTTACCTTTAATATTAAGTTTAATTTCAGGTTTTTTTCTTATGACCAAAACATAAATCAGAAATAGTGTGCAGCTATGAAGATAACACATTCATCCCTAGAATTCTAGGACAGCATTTACAACTCAAAATAACAGGTTATAGGTTATATACCATTTACGGACAGATAATCTATCATCCACAAAAGAAAAAGAATAATTGTAATAGACAGAATTATATATATAAAATTAAACTTCAGTTGTAAAATTAGTAATTAACACTTTCAAACCAAAAATACAACCCAAAATTATAATAGAAGCTTGTTTGCTTATTAAAAATTAAATTTAATTTACCTACTTGTAATGAAAATAAAAAAATCATCTTGAGCTATCTCTGAAATTGCAATGATTTTAAATAGACACAAATGGTGGTCTGGAGTTACATTCCACAGTGCAGTGAAGCACAGCTTTTGTGCAGACCATCACAGCCAGCCAGAAGCTTGTAGGGTTAACGTGCGCTGCAGGAATTGGCCTCAGGATGGCAGCATATGATGGCAGTAAAGCGAGAATCTCAACTACCTTTTTCAACCCAAAACTGCATCCTGGGCTCCTGTACACAAGCGAAATGCAGACTAAACACTGCAATAACTCTTAAACTATACAAATCTTCCACAAATCATTTTAGGATGAAATAGAATTAAAAGACACCACGATTCCATATTCAGATAAAGTGATTTATCCCTTTTTGTTTCTAGACTGCTATTTTAGTTTGTAAGCATTATGGTTTTCATATTTTCATTTACTGCATGTTTGTCTGCTATATACTTAATTGCCAACAGATGAAAAAGGAGTACAAAGTCAAATGGTCGGGATTAAACTTGGACAGAAAGGAAGCAAAAAAACCCCAAATCAAATCAAAACAAAACAACAAAAGGAATGTTAAAAATGCAGCAGAGAAGGACATCTTGCTCAGCTTTCAAACTCATCCCTTCTCCATCACAGTTCCCAAGCCTATCTTCAATCAGGTAGCAAAATTACAGCCTATTTTCCTTCCTGTGGTTCATTTTGTTTTTCCGTTTGAAACCTGAAATTTTTGAAATGTTGCCAGAGACAACTGTACGTGGAAAGCAAAGATTTCTGTTAGAACCAGTCTCTGCCTTCAAGCATGCCCTGCCTTGCTAAACCATAACCTTAAGCTTGTGTAGGTGGAGCAGGTCTCAGAATGCAGCAAGTGCATCTTGAGCTTAAGGAATTACTGTTTAAAGAAAACAGAAAATTTGGGGTGGTAAAAGAAGGTCAGTAGAGACAATAGTTCTTTATAATTCTGAGCAGAAATACCCTTATGATCTCAGGAAGAGGGTCTTGGCTGGAAAAGTGCACTCCATAGACATGAGTAGTGACCAGGAAAACCTCAGATTTGCATTTTGCAGCTGGTTGCGTTCAGAAATACCTTACCCCTCAGATGCATTTACAAGACAGGAGATTCAACATTAGTTTATGTTCTCCAGCCCAGTTATTGTGTACAGCAACTCCTTTGCATTTTGCAGCCTGTGCTGCCATCATGCGGCATGTTATGTGTTCATTCACTGAAATGAAAAGAAAAAAAAAAAAAAAATCTGTTTTCCATCATTTCTTTCTTCCCCTTCCATTTGCTACTGGCCTGATGCTGCCTGTCAGGAGAGAAACTGAAGAATTGAATCCCTTGTAGCACCTTGGAGTTTTCTTCAGATTCCTTCCCGATTTTGTCCTTTGCTTGTACACACAGCAGAAAATTCATCCTGTCATGCTGGTCAATGCTTGCCAACCAGTAAAAGCCACAGAAGCTGCTAAGCCTTTGATATAGTGGGTCATTCCCTGCGTCACTGGAAAGTCTTACATACTAGTGACCAGAAAATAATGAAAAGAAAGCTTAAGTTTTCTGCTCATCATCTCTTTTTCAACTATGATAAAGAAACCTTCTATCTTTATTTGGTGGCAGTTTCACTTTCTATCTCTGTTTACATAAATAATATGTCCTTTTCACTGTTATTGTAGGAGAAATTGGAAAAAAAGTCCTCTCTTGACCCTCTCAAAACACAAAAAAGAATTGCCTACAGTGTTTTGTCTCATGCCTCAGTAGTAAAATGAGAGGACTTCATATTTGTAGAAAAATAGCTACCTCAGAAAACCATTTATAGAGGATTTTAACAATTCATTCCAGCTGTGACTGCCTAAACTAATGCATCTCCAGTATCTGTTTTCTACCCTGCCATGTTCCATGCGTATTGCTATGTACAAAATTTAATGCAAATCCTTATAAATGCAGTGAGAAACTCACATAAACTACAGTAAGCTTTGGATCATATCTCCTGCGGTCAGGCAGTTTCTTTGCTGGTTAGACAACAGCAGTTGTTAAAATTAATTTCTTAAGTTGAAAAAATGAAAACCCAAACCATACATGGTGTATAAACTGTGATCAAAAAGCCAGAAGTCATATAAACAGCTTTTGCTTTTCTAGTAAAGAAATAAGTAGCCAAGTACTGTTGATTAAACCATCCAAATTTCTAAGAAAAAATGAGAAGCCAACTACAGAACAAAACTCTGATTTATTTTGTACAGTTTTTTCAATATGATGACCTATGGTTCCACTTTACATCTAGAGCCTGCAGAGTCTTGCAAGTGTTCAGAGAACTTGGTTAGAAGTCTGTAATATTTTTGCTCACTGTCCTGGGCTGAGTGAGTGGTGGAGTTTTTTGGTGGCAGGGGAGGGGGCTATCGGGGCGGCCCCCTGTGAGAAGCTTCTCGAAGCTCCCCCAGCTCCACGTCAGCTCCACTTCTGTTTGGGAAATTGAGCCAATCAGCTGCGCCTCTGCGATAACGTATTTAAGAAGGGACGTGGTGACGGGCAGTCGGACTGGTGAGGAGGAGTTGCTGCAGCTGCGTGAACACCAAGGTCAGTGGAGGAACGGAGGAAGAAAGGAGGGGGGAGGTGTGCCGGAGCAGAGACCCCCCTGTATCCTGTGGTGAGATGGCAGGGCGGCCCCCCCCTGCCACCCATGAAGATCTACGGTGGAGCAGACATTGATTTACAGCCTGTCGTTCCTGCTCGGCTGATCAAGGTTCTGTGCCCGAAGAAGGCCGGGGTCTCATGGAAAAAGGTAGCCCCGCTGCTGTAATTCAGTGCTGGGAGGATTGCAGCATGCGGGGGAGTCCCACGCCGGAGCAGCTTGGGAAGGGCTGCAGCCGTGGGAGGGAATCCAGTCGGAGGAAGTTAGTGACCCATGACGGAGCAGTGTGGGGAACGCTGCGGCCCATGGGAGGAATTCAAGTCAGAGAAAGTTTGTGGAGGACTGTCTCCTGTGAGAGGGGGACCACGATGGAGCAGGGGGTAACAAGTTTTGGACACTCCCCTCACCGAAGATGAAGGAAGTGGCAGAGCTGACTGCACCCCCCCATTCCCTGCCCCTGCGCCACTGGGGGAGGAGGGAGAGATATCGGGAGCAGAGCTGAGCCCGGGAAGAAGGGAGGGGTGGGGGGAAGGTGTTCTCAAGATGTGGCAATGCTTCTCACTGTCCTACTCTGTTATGTGTTGTTAGTGTCTGTAATAAATGTATGTTTTTTTTTTTTCTTCCCCTAACGAGTCTGCCTTTTGCTCATGATCATAAAAGGGGGATTTTCCCCCATCCCAGTCCTATCTTGAACCCCAAGCCTGGCTCTCTGTCCCTTCTCATTGCCGGAGGGGAAGGGAGAGAGAGGTGCTGCATTGTGGTTGGCTGTCAATCAGGCTGAAACCACGACACTCACACATTTCCCTTTCACCTAACATTGATAAAAGAACATTTGTTTTTCGGGAAAGGAAAAAACCAAACCAAACTAAACCAAACCAATGATCTTACTGCCCTTGGGGAAACACTTAAAAGAAGTTTTTTTGTTTTGTTTTTTTTTTTTTTTTTGTTTGTTTCTTTCTTTCTTTCTTTCTTTTTTTTTTTTTTTTTTTTTCTTCTTGGCTCTCCATTAAGTAAATGACACTTGGTTCCAGTCAACTTATCCCTCCAGGCAAACTTTGTTTTTGTTATCAACAAGATTACTGAATGATACTAATTGCTGTTTAATCTAAAATGCGTTTCATGTCAGGTTTCAATTAAAATTAATTTTATCAGCTAAGGGCTAACACCAGTAAAGAACTAAGTCTTTTAAAATAGGAATTACATACTGAGATTTTATTTGCCTTATTTACAGAATAAGGCCAGGATCCTGAGACAAGCATGTATGCTCCCTGTATAAGTGTGTACTTTCTCCAAAAACCTAGTTGTTGCATGAAAAAATAGCACAGAATTCCCACCTGGGGAGCAGGAGTACCCTCATCAGTTCAGTCCACATCTTCCACTGATAAGTGCCCCACAGAATGGTTTCTTGGCTCATGCTTTCCTTCCACTGAAACAGATCTGTCATGAAAACAAATTAAAAGGAGCTGCATGCCTAACCATAAACCTAGAAAAAAAAGAGAGAAAATATTTCTGTGCAGCATTTTTGTTGGCTTGGTCTAACTTGCATTTTTGGACCTTCTTATGGGGTGTTTTGTTTACATACCAGATGGTTGGGATGGATGATGGAACCGTCCATGGATGAATGGATGATACGGAACCTCACAACACTTCCCTCTTCTGGGGTAAGACAAGCCCCAGCCCCATTAACACACCAGTCTCCTACTTCCATTTCCATGATGATTTGATTTCCGTGACAAAGAAACTTTGGCCCATGGCACATGTGAGAGCTAAAGAGTACTTTGGCCAAATCTTGATCTGGATGATTATCAGACCAAGACCTTGATTAGTTCCTAGTTCTGGATACTAGGAGCCAAAAAAATAAGCACTTCAATGTCTCACCTCTAAATTCTTGCATTGGATTTAGTCTTTCATCGGACCCAACAAATTCTTGGGATTAAACCATGTGTGAGGGAAGGGAGGTTGGACTGCAATTCTTACAACGTGACTCTTGCAGGGACTTCTGTCTTAATTTAGGTCTAGCTCTACCTAAAGTTCTCAGTCCATTGAAATAAAATTTCTGTTTGTAGGTGTCAAAAAATATGTGAACAAAACCAAAAATAATATTTCTATAAGATGCCTTCATTGTCTTAATATTAAATTCTTATGGGAGGTTCTCACATATTTCTTAATGGAACTTAGTAAGAAGAAAATATGGCCCCAGAAGATATTTTCTGTTTGTTAGAAAGTTACAGTTGATCCGAAGTGACTACTATCCACTGGAAGTGGTAAATTAGCTCCTGCAAAGGTCTTTCCTTACTTCAAATTTCTGGACAAATTTTCTCATCTTACCAATGGATTCTGAATATAATAAACATCATGTTAATATCTTGAGTGTAAAAATGCAGTTACCCTATCAATTGTAAATACTTAGTTATGATCATAATTTCAAAGTGTATTTAATTTCCTTCTGAAAGAAAGATATACTATCTGCATAACAAAATCAATGTGAAAAGAAAGGAGTAAACAACAGCTTGCAAAATAAATATCATGAAGTAATTCCCCACCAAAGCTTCAGTAATTACTATATGGAATAGGCTGCCCTTAATACAACAATTAATTAATTTTTCCAAATGAATTATGCAACTCAATATTTTTTCTTCATTAATGTTTTGTTGGAGTCATTAAGTTCCATTAATGAATAACAAAGAAGCAATTGGAATTTTATTCTAACTGATGTGTGCTAATGTGCTTAACTCGAACTAAATGTGTTTCCAGTATATAATCAAATTTGAATCAATCAAATCAATTTACCACTGAAAGTCCTTTTGGAGCTGCAGCTGTTTGATATGGATGTCTCTTCTCAGAGAAAAAATACAGACAAAACCCAAAAGATTGCATGGCTCTGGAACATATAACACTGTAATTAGGAATTAAACCATCTGATTTATGTTAGGATGATACTGTCCCCACTTTAAGCTCTACTGTAAGTCAAAGTGTCTAAATTATTTCCTAGGAATAAATCAGCTAATGAATTTAGATTTCTTTTTTCTTTTTTTTTTTTTTTTTTTTTTTTTAATTTTTCACAAAGTACAGAGAGTGAATAAACCAGCTGATGAAATAACTGGAACTTACACAGCTCATATATTTTTGCCTACACAGTATTGTTTTCAGTGATGACCAATTAATTTAAAAATTGACTAACAATGAGAAGTGCATATTATTATTATTGGCAATTTTCATGAATGCCTTTCTTCATGGAATTCTAAGGACAGATATTATGATTACCTGGTCAGAGGATACAGAGATGATGCTTTCAGACTTTTATTGGAGATGCACAGTGATAATACAAGATGCTATGGACACAAATTGAAAATAGGAAATGATGATGATGATGATGATTAAAAACATACAAACCCCCCCACCCAAACATGAGTGTTCCCAGAGAGACTGGGAATCTCAGAGATGTTTAAGGTGTGACTAGACACCATCATAAGCAACCTGAACTGATTTGACAGGCTTTGAGCAGGGGTTGGAATAGATTGCCTTCAGAAATCCCTTCTAACCTAATTATTCTGTGATTATCAAATTTGTTTAAACAAATATGTATTCACAAGTAATCTAATACAAACAAGGTGAAACCGATAATATTGATACTGCAGGCTTGTCTTTGTTAAAAATAATCTATTTTGACAACTCTACTGACTAGAAGTTGACAAAAACATAGAAATATCTGAACTTTCATTATTACGTCTTATGAGGTACTTTAAACACAGGGTACCAAAGGCACACCTACAAATAAAGAGAAATATGATATTTATGAGATACCTCTGAAAAAAAGGTGACAAATCTTCTCAAAAGCAGCCATACTACATTTTTAACTTATGGGCTTCCTCATAACTACCACTGAGGGGAAAAAAAAACAACCCACAAACTTTTTTTATATCTTCTTGTGACCAAGATTCCTAATAGGACTCTATTAGGAGGTGTTTCAGTCACATCTCCAAAACATAATTTTAAAGGAAATCTATGTTGCTATCAAGCATCAGTTGAATAAGCATGTCACAGTCATACTGGTTCTGTAAAAAGACTTCCAGTATACTTTGTTAGAAGGTTCACTGTACTGTAAGAATGTTTAGTTACGAAACATGTAAGACCACACAAACATACTTGATAAACAATTGAATAGAAAATTGCATGTGTGCTTTTGCTTTTAAAAAAGCTCTTCTCTAAATAAAACTGTTTCTGACTTCTTCCTGTCCTGATTGGTAAGAAATATTAGAATAAATCTCAAAGGAATTAGCCGAAAAAATATTAATCCCAAATATTGTCAAATAGTATGTGAGAGTAAAACATGATACTGTTAATGCTGTATAACATTCTTTCACTGACTATGTTGGACTGTTCTGGAAAGCTGAGACAAAAGTCTTTGCAGACATCTCTTAAAAGACCTTATGAAGAGACCCTGCATAATATTTTGGAATATGTATGAAGATAAAAAGAGAAATTCCTGTTTCATAATCACTGCAGTGCTTTAGAGCACTGTTACTGTTTGCAGGCTTTTACAGACTGTGAAAACCATATTCAGATGGTTAGCTCTCTGTAACAATCCTGGGCATAATAAGGTTAAAAAGAAAGACTAGGGAACACAGTAAAAATGAAAGTAATAGCCTGTGCTTTTTCAATTCTTTCCTATGTCTGAAAGTATTGGTGTTCTGTTTTCCACTATCTAGTGCTATTTATTTATGGCACTCAGAAGGATAAAGTATCAAATTTCTTTCCCCCAGCATTGTGAGCAGAACCTAAACAATTGATTGTATCTATGTCTTGAAAGAGAGAAAACGATTATATACAGCAGTGCTTTACAGATTAACTGCAGACTGGCAAATGAGAAAAGAAAAAAACAACTGAGAACAGAAATAGTGGTACTGCAGAACTGTACCTCTTGTTTTTGAATCTGCCTAATGTTCTAAAACTTTGTTTTAGCATTGTGTATTATCAAAAGAGTTAATATGAAGAAAAGGGTTTATACGTCAAGATCTGTTAAGTGATTTTACTTTAAATCAAGCAGTATGCCACTAAGATTTTTAAGTTACTTCATATAGGATGGACTAATCAAGCAATATTATTGCATTTACTGTTGCATAAATGTGACTATAAGTGCCAGATATTATCTTATGGTATCCATTGGTAATAGTTATATCAGAGTTAAAATTCTAATGTTAAAGCAGTGATAAAGAAAATTAAGTTTTCTATGAAAATATCCTTTGGCATATGTTTGTGGATCGTTAATAGACAGTGACTATAATGAACTGAATCAGTGTTATAATCTGAAACTTGAATTTCTGTTGGAGATAGAGACTGACCAACCAAAGTCTATCAACTTCAGTGGACTTTCAAGGCAGCCTAGACTGTCCAGGGTCTGGCAAACATGCCAGTGCAAAACTAGAGAAAAACCTCCAATACTTTTGCTGATCCACCTGCTGGAATGCATTCAATCATTAACAAAAGCTTTGGGGAGCCTTGGATGAAATACAGTGTATGAAGAGAGTATAAAGAATAATCTCACCACATGCAAAGTTAGCTGAATTTCAAAGAAAAACATTTCTCCCCCAGCTCAGTCCTGTATGTTAGCATACAACACATAAGTGTAGTTTCCATGTTCAAACAGGATTCCTTTCTTGCCTTTAGGTGGGAAAGTAGCCCCTTGAGAAATATAGTGGTTTGAATTCCCTTCAACTGACAGCAGGAACTCCATTACTGAACTCGTAGGCACGGTCCCCTTCAATGTCTACAGTCTGCCCATTGTCATTCAGCCCTAGAGTAAGCAGAATCTATTTCCTTTTCTTTTTTGCTTGTGTCAGGGACCTTTTGTGGACATTTCTTTCACTTGTGCCCATCAAACAGAAGTCAAAAGATACTATATTTAAGTACCTTTTTTGTTAAATTGCATGACTGTAGTTCTTTAATCCTACTGAAAGAGCAATTAGTATTATGTAAAGGTGTTGTGTTTGAAACGGTGAACAGAGCCCTTCAGATCATTATTACACTGGAAAGAAACAGAAGTTAGTCACTCATGTGATATTCTACTGTTGCTGCAAGAGTGGGAAGAGTAGATCAAATGTGTAAGACAGTGAGTATAATTCACAGCTTTATCAATTGCCTATCTCTACCTGAGGCAAATGTGCATCAAATCTGACAAGTGATTACTTGCTATTCAAACTGCAGCAAGTGCTTTACTCAAAAGTCTTTACAGAATTTTCTGATAGCTAGAAAATCTCCCATAACATGAGAGTAGATGTACAGGAAAAAAAAACCAATAAAGGAATGGAATTTAAATATATACACAGATTTGCATTGCAATTATGATGATGGGAAAGAAGACTGTATGCTTGTGAAAGCAATGCTCAGGGGTAGAGAACAAAAGAAGCCAGGCTTCTTGCTTCCCAAACCAACAGTTCACAAAGAAATGTGAATAGGAAACAGTTCATCTGAATCTCAGTGAGTAAACACAGGTCCAGGGAAGAGCTGAGTCAGCATGAAAATATCTCAGCGAGTAATGAGGAAAATATCATTTGAAGTCAAAGTAGTTACTCTTCCTTCATGGTATGTGTGTGGGAGTCCAAGACAAATGAAGTATAGGAAGTGTTGAGGAAGTATAAGTAAACAAAACAAGTTTCCTTATATCATTGCATCAAATAGCAAATACTTTGGGAACCTCCTTTTAGAGAGGTTGCAAAAACACAAAGGGGATCACACAATAAGGTCTCAGTCTTTCCAGCATAAAACTGGCCATTCCCCCTAGATGTGAAGCTCTCAGTTTGCAGTCAGTTTGGACACAATTTTTACATAAGGGACAAGTTTGTATAAGAACCAAGTCATATCAGGAGCTGCAGTATCTGTTTCAAAATTGACTAAGAATGCTTTCTTAAAATGAGGAAAATACAACTAAGAAAATTTTTTTAATTGGATATTTCCACTTACCACTTACTCAGATGCTGAAAAGTGAGTAGGGCAGGGAAGCACAGTAAAACAATTAAAATCATCAGAAAAATGAAGACAGCAGTAACAATTTTGCAGAAGAAAAAACATTCCTTCCACTAAATTTAAGTCAACACTCACCATGTGTAAAGGGACTGTATAGTCTTTAAAGTACTAGGCCAGATTGCTTATATTCAGCTGAATAATCTTCATTACCCAGATAAGACACAAACAGCTAGACACTGACAACATGCAAAAAGTTGGTTACAAATATGTGACTTCCTGGATTCTAAGGCTGCCTAGGCCTTTGGGGATTCTGATTTGAAGCCAGCTTGTCGCCTGGTAGTCATTCACTCTTTTGACAGTGGCCTAGATTTGGAAATTAGTGTTCTACTCAATAGAGACAGAGAGTTCCAGAGGACAACTCAGGGCAGGATTTCAACTCCAGTGCTCTCCGTAAGCCTCTCTCTTCATAGAGAACAGAAGTTCTCAGGTTCACTTCAGATACATGTAGTTTCCCTACATGAATACTGCTACCTTTTCTTGTGACCTACCGTGTGCTATGCAAAAGCACATCAAGAAAAGAAGGCCCACAGAAGAGTGAAAGAAGAAACACAGCATGCAATATTTTGGAGCTGTGTTCTGCATTTTATTCCTGTATTTTAAAGCATCAGTTGATTAAAACCCTCAAGGAGCTTGTGAATGCAATGGACTGATGATTCCTCAGGACCATAGGAGAAACAAAAAAAAATCTTTATGTGAATCTTCTTCACTGTCTTTCCAGAATGTGCTTTGAACTATGCATGGAATGAGCAGCATGATGTAACTTTAAAGTTGGCCCTGTTTTAACCGAAGGTCCCTTCCAACCTAATTTTTCTGTGATTACAATAAAAGTGTTAGTTTCATATTTCAGCATACTTCTCCCTCTTATCACATGCTATTAACACTGAATCCTGTAGCATACTCACTTTCGCAGTTTCCATTCCCATAAAACAAATGGCCACCTGGACTTCTTTCCATATTCTCCATTAAAAAATATACTGTTATTAGCATTACATTTCAGAAGATTGGCTTAATTAAAGAACAAGGTACAAGTGGAAAGATGGAAACAAGTGCTAATCAGCAGGAAGTCTGAAGTCCCCTCCACTGCATTTACTGACTAGAGTTAGCATATGGACTCAAGCTGTGGTAGGTCACTGAACTTGTTTTGGTGGTGACAAGTGTTTCAACTGCTGCAAAATCACTGTGGTACTCCCATTTACTACTTGCACTTGAAGTCTTTGCTCTTCATAGAGCAAAGTAAACCACAGTGAAGGATAATGTTGTTCTTCAGCTTTTAGCTCACTGGGGATGTAAAAATCTGTGGAGTCACTCAAAACCTCTTCATTTTGCTACGTTACAGAGAAGGCATATCACTTGGATCACACCAGCACACATTCATCAATTATCCACCTGATGCAGAATGCATAGGATTCTCTGTGCTTCCTTGTTTTGTAACTCCTGATCCACTGCTGCTGGAGGAGTTAAATAACAGCAATAACAGCACTAGAAAATAACTGTGTCTTGTCGCAAAAATCAGTAGAAATATGTGATTTTTTTTTTCTTTATAGCTAGTCTCTTATACCTTCTCAAACACAGGACAACAAAAGCCTTGGCCATGTCCTACTTTTCAATAGAATTTTACAGTTGTCTTACAGTGCTTCATCTGGATTGGATTTATGGGTTACTTGAAGAAATACTTCCCAGAAAAATAGAATTTCTGGAGTACTTCTTTACTGGTATCCACTGTAAGAGCATTTATAGATTTAAAATACAAACCCAGAGAATGTTCATTATATTGATGGACTTCAGAAAGTTATTGTGTTCCTCTGAAGTCTTACAGTGCAAAAAAGCATTTAATCTTCTTTCTGTGTACCTCAAGGGTTGCAAAGTGCTTTTAAGAGAAAAAGACTGAGCCTACAACAGTAGGTTGTTTTATAGAGTTTTCAGTAGTCAAGGGATTGCATTTTGTGCCATCTAGACAGTTTGAAAGGGCCACCCTCTGGATATACACAACTTCTGAAAAATCTCCTCAGGGTTGAAGAAAATCCTAGGAGGGACAACTGAAAGCATAAATTGTATTAAAGGCACTTCTCAGGTTCTCTTTGAAGTTGAAAATACATTGCAAAGTGATTAAAACATTTGCAAGCATACCTTAAAAAGGTTCAGATCCCCTTGTGCCAGAAATGTTTCTTGTGAACACCACCATAGTGAATTTCATGGGGGAAGAAAGAAGGGAAGAACCCCAAAAAATATGCTATTCACATCCTCTGGAGTGCAGAGAACTTTTGCAGGGAACAGATGTTAATGTTTTAGGATTCAAGGGGTCTGAGCTTTTTATAGTATGTATTGTGACATAAAGGAAAGGTTGATAAGATAGAGCAGTAAGAGAATATAAAAAAATTAGTTGTTAGATCCTTGATTCAAGTAGAGCTTACACACATTTTATTGAATCAGATGGTGAAATATTACTGTTCCTTGGGGAGCTTACACACTAATCCTCAGGGTATTGTTCAAGATATGAATTCTTCCCTTCTCTGTGTTATGGGTGAGTTGAAAGTTTCGCTGGAAGGCATAGGCTGCAGAAACTCCATGCAGGACAAGTTTCAGATACCTGGCTCTTCTGTATTTCCTGTTGTCCAGTTTGGTGACTGTTGTGAATCAGTATGACAGGTCTGATATGTGCAGATCTCAGCAGCAACAAAGGTAGTCATGACTGAAGTCTTATACCACTTCTTGGGACAAGTTCTCATTTTACTCATATAAACACATACTTAGGAAAACACAACCAGATTCAACAAATATTTTTATCATTGTAGCACTTAACACAGCAGAGTAGGACCTTGAAATCCTTTCAGCTCATTGTCATGAAACCCAGACAGATCTTAAACCCATTCTTCTGACAATTCTTACATCTTCCTTGAGATATATGAACATAGAACAGAAACTTAGATAATAAACTGATAAATTAATGGAAAATCTTATTTATTCATCTTAGTAAAGTGGTAGTAAACTGCTGACCACATAACTATTGATGACTAGTTCCTAGAGTAATAGATGAATAATATAAGCATTGTGCATCATCGTTATTCATGTGCTTCCATTTTCCTATTATTCTAATTTTGCTTGCTTTCCACTGGAGAATACAAGGTACATATTTTTTTTTTTTGCAAATGAATTCCCCACATACACTCCCTGAACTTTGACTAATCACTTCTAAAAAAAGAGAATATAATTCAAAATGCAGACTTCTTTAGAAGTATACTATTTTATGAGCAGCTAAATATCAATGCTATATATAATTTAACAGTAGGCATCCATATTAGGACTCTAGTACAAGTCAGATGAAAACTAGAATCATAGAATCATATATATGATAACAGTTTTAATCTGTTGTGACTCCAGAAAACAAGGATTGAAATTTTGCAGGAAGAATATTCAATGATGGCTGAATTTTACAGGTATTAGAAACACACACTGAAGCAGCACTACATGCCATGCAATTTAACATGATTGAAATTCCTCTTCAGGAAAAGCACAGACTTCACATTCCCTACAGAAACAATGAGACTGCTGGTGGAAATGTTTAAAGAAACTCATAGGAAAAATAACTGCATGATACCTAACCTGCTGTTAAAACTGAAAGCTGAGGCTCACAGGAGTGAATGCGATTCATTGCGCTACGTCATTAATCTTTATGAGCAAAATGATTACAAAATTCTATGGGGAGGGGAAAGCAATTACTTAATGATGTATAAAAATATTCCCATAGATATTTCAGAAAGCACTGTGCATAAAGCTGTCTGCATAAAGCCCTTGGATGGTACAAACAGCCCAGTCAGTGGTGTACTTTTAAACTGTATGAGAGTTATTTTTTAGTGTTTTAACTCTGTCCCAGTCACTGTTTAACATTCCATGCTCACGTACTATCTACATTGTTAAATTGCCCGCAACTCCAGAGCAGTCAGGCAGTACTCAAATTAAGCCACAAAGTAATTAGTTTTCAATCACTGAATATACACAGCTCAATTAAATTATTTACAGAGATGTAGACAATTCTGCAGCAAAAATAAACATTTCTATTGACACTCCCCCAAATTGTAAAATAAATATATCCTGATGTGAAGATAAAACAGAATTTAGATGTCTCTTCTATAAAGAACCTTTTCCCAACTCCTATTTCACTTTAGAGGTCAGTTGTCTGTAAGTTTGGATATGCATACTCATACCTTTATGATAAAAGGGGGGTTTGTTTTGGGTTGGTGAGGTAAAAGAGGAAACCATCAAAAACATCCCAACATCAGTGTTTTTAAAGAGGATTTTTTTTTTTTTTCAATCTGCCATACTTGTTAAACAATTTTAGTTACAAAAATAAAAAGCATGCCTCGCATTTGTAATAGGAAGAACTGAGCAGTGTCATTGAATTCAATCTACTGAACAAGTCAGAAAACACAGAAATATTGCTCTACTGGACAGAAATCCTGTTACTTGATTGTATTGCCCCCAAAAAAAGGGAAAATCAGAAAAAATATTTTTATTTTTGGCAAAAGAATGATACTGGGGTCATGCATGCATGCATGCTGTTCTCCATGTTGTGGCTGCTGAAAATTACAAGGACATAGGTAAATGAAGTGATCAGAGCTAGTAGTATTTAAAGCAGTATTGAAAGAAGAACTTTACCTGAAAATTTTTTCTCAGAACACCAAAAATATTGATTTCAGACAAATAAGAAAGTGTAGGCAAGAGAATAATCAGCCTTATTCCAGTTCAAGTCCACTAGCTTTAGTGAAGGTAGATCCACATGAAATGGGAAGTCCATCATGTTTTGGTTTTCATTTACTTGTTTTATAGA
Organism: Tyto alba; assembly: GCF_018691265.1. NCBI lineage: Eukaryota > Metazoa > Chordata > Aves > Strigiformes > Tytonidae > Tyto > Tyto alba. The sequence continues at coordinate 4,598,844 of NW_024881301.1, forward strand.
CACTTATATGCCATTGCCAGAGATCTGCCCCATTAGAGAATGGCAGTTAAGGCCCAGTTCTTCAGTTACCTGGCAGCTATTGGCTCTATCAGTACATTTGATACTCTGCAGAGGGTTGCAGTACAGAGATACCCAAAGTAGCAGAGACTTGAGTCCATTAGTCCACAAGGCACCGTGTGTATATGAAGAGCAGTGACACTTCTCTGGCTGAATTGTCCATACCAGTAAGTCAGGATTTATGTCCCACTGACTACTGAATACCTGATGTTATGCAGCAGCTCAAGGGAAACATTCCTTGTTGTACATTAATTAATACAGGAATAGTTTTAAAACCACAACATCATGCAGCTACTGACACTTAGCCGTTATGAAAGAGAAGAGAAAACCGCACAAAGTGAAACAAGATTCAGGAGGTTTTCTAGAGCTCTGGACTATGTGAGGGGATTCCCCTGGGAAATCAAGGAATGCTATTACATACCAGAGAGTTTGGCCATGACAGTACTCAGGTTGCCGGAAATAAATAAGAAGCATAATGGCATAATCAATCTAGGTGGAGACTGATAGACTGAAATGAGGATATCACCCCCACACATAGGCCTAATCACAGTAGCTGTGCCAATGGAAAATTGTGTTTAATCTATGTCAGTCCAACCATCAGATGTAGAACAATTACCTGGAGATAACACCACAGCCACAAAATACTACCAAACAAGAGCCCAATTCTGCATGCATCAGTCATACTTGAACATAAAATATGTTGCTTTACATAGCTTAAATTTTAGACTCAAAAGGCCAGTTACTGATGAAGTAGGGGATGGGAAGAAAGTTTATGCGAGTTTTCTATTGATGAGTAAGGAAGGAATATTTGAGAAGTCATTCAGTATTAAAAACCAAATGGTAACCAGAAATACGGAAAACAAATGCCCAGATAATAGCATACATTTATATCTCTACACCCGCATAATAAAGAAAGAAATAAGACAGTAATGAGGTTACTATCATTATCATTACCAGGTTATTAATAACAGGTTATTATAGACTAAAGTTTATTGCAAAGTCTTTTGTTCTGAATACACATCAGACCTTTTCATAAATGAGGAGACAGAGAACAAATACGGCCATGACTCTGCTCAACACAAACTGCAAATAGTCCCTGAAGTCAGAATCTCTTTTATAAAGTACAGGTAGAGTTATGGCAATGATATTAGCTTTATTTCTTTCAGAAAGCACTTCAAGATCTGCCCTTTGGTTGATGGAGAGAGAGAGCAAAGAGACCAGGCTCTATGCATTGCATTCAAGAGAGCGTTCCTTTCCAGCACTTATCCTTCACAGGGTATGTGCTAGGTAAGATCCAAAGTCTCAGTGGGGAACTTGAATGCATGTACTTTCATCCCTCAGGCATTTAGCAGTACATCCTACCAAACTGTACTCTACTGTAGCTAGAATCTTGCTGTCAAATTTACTGACTCTGCCAAGACTATTTGTAATCTGCTAGTCAAAGCACAGCAGCTCATCTACCAGCAACACAACTGTTGCTTTTACCAACATGTGTCAACAGCAGAAACAACATCTTTTTAAGACTAAAAGCCATGGTCTCTTCCTTGCTCCCTTAAATTAAACTAAAAACAGAACAGATTTCATTTTTTCTTGTAATAAGCCCAAGATATTATTTACAAAGGGAATTAACTGGAGCAGAGAACACAAACAAAAGCTACAGAATTTGGGAATTAAAGTATCGTTGCCCTTTCAGGCTGGGCTAGGGAAACAGCTTTTTATGGTATTCAGCATTTGGTCCTTAAAAGATTTAAAAGAAGGAGTACAAGTCATCTCTTTTCCAGTTACAGTCAAAACCATGTACTACAACATCATTATATTGACTCACATGTATAACAAGTCACATATTTTGAAGACCCCAAACACTTTTGAAGCTCAGTTTGAAGTCCCATTTATTTGTTTTTCTGTATCACCAGCTCCATTTAAAGTTCAGGGCTGAGAAACACAAGCTATTCCTGTAATTTAATGGATGAAGACAGAATCATTTACTGTGGGACTCAGTGGGCACATTAGTGTATGTAAGGCATACTTTGCTGTTAATTAACCTCACAGAGAGATGAGAGAAAATGACCCAGCAGCACAGATTTGACTTTTACTTATTTTTTTTCTTCGTACATTCCCTCACTTGTGTTTCCTCTCCCTTGCCCACTGCCATATGCTGCCATTTTTTCACTACCATTTTATTGTAAACAGCTAGCCAAAAGAAAATGAAGGAAAGGGCATGGAAAGATAGTAGTTAGCACCTTCCATCTAATAATTATAGACTTGTTATTTCTGCTGTTATTCTGACAAAAAGAAAAAAAAAAAAGAAGACCAAAACCAAACACAACACCCTACTTCTCTTTCTTTCAGGGGGAAAACTGAAGCTGCCTTGCTCCAACAGCAGTGGTTTCTTGTGACTGGCAATGCTGATGCATTCATTACCACTAATGCAGGCAGTTAAAGACCAACACGCTGGAACACTAACATGGCTCAGGCTTAATTTAAAAGAAATAATTTAAACAGATCTAAAAAAAAAGATTAGGTGTTTTCATAAATAAACATTGATGATTTCAGAAGTAATTAAATGTAAGCACAGATACGACAAAGACAACACATCTACAGGCAAGAGATAAGCAAGAACTAGCATAACAAATATCTTCCAATGGCAGAACATCTGCCTTTATCCTTCAAAGCATCTGAAAATTTCTGGTCTTTTTTTATTCTTGTCTGTCTCTTATTGAGTATGCATATCAGGTCAAACAATGTATTCCCAGGGAAAGAAAATTATCATATAGAAAGCATTACTTCAGGGAATAAAACAAAATGTGAACTAAGGACAATGTATAGAACCTTTTAATTTGCAAAAGCATAAGTACACATCACTTGTTTTCAAAGACTGGTGAAGGAGAATGTTTATCAAGTTTTTTTTTATATCAAATGCCTTCTCTTCTGTCTATTAACATTTCTACCATTTTCTAAAATATTATTTTTTTCTTTTAACTAAAAACAAGAAAGAAAGAAAGAAAGAAGAGGCACCAGCTAGATGTATGTTAACTACTCTCTATCAAGTTCTACCACCTGTAATATGAGCAAAAGCAAATATGTAGTGCCTACTTTGAGGGCTTTCTGGAAGGAGACTCCCAGCTGGATTCCCACCATTGCTCTCTAACTTGCTGCTGCCTCCAGTCATTAACCAGAATACTCACAGCTCTTCTTCCCTCCATCACACCATTGGGTGCAACTGTATGAACAGCAAAAATGGTGTGGAGGTTGTTCTCACTTGCTAATTACTTAGGTTAGTAGCAAGAGTTGGTTAGAACAGTTCACTTTTCCTTTGAAGACCTTAATTCCCTGGTCTTTTCCTTTATGTATATATTTATTTCCTTCTTGCTTATTGCCATTGCTCCTCTTCCCTTCTTTCCCCTTCCAACCCACCAAGTTCTTGTCTGTCACTAGTTGCCTAGGGTTGTCTAATGGTGAAGAAGGTCAGAGAGAAGGCACTAGGAAGACAAAGTTATCAGAATAAAAAGTTTCTGTCAGACCAAAAATTTTCCCTGCTGTCCTCTAGAACCCAATAGACAGCACCTGAACTCACGCTTAGCATTTTATATATACATGTGTCTTCTTGTTGGCTCAAAGCTTCAGTAATCAGAGCTTCCAGGCAGATACTTCAAAGGGGTGAGCATTAGGAAGAAAGAAAAAAACACGATACAGAACCCAAAGTCAGGAACCTAGAGATTAAAAACCTGATCTTCATTAAGGGGTAAAAAAGTCCATTTTAGCTAACCATAAGCAAATAAAAGCTTCTGAGCAGAGAGGTTTTTAAGAAACTTGGTAATAAGTAATAAATGTAATACAGACACCCCAGACAGAGATACTTAAGGGGCTTGACAGACTGATTCAATGTGTCTCTCCAACAGAAGAATATGTGCTAATTGATAAAAAGCTTGCTAACTAGAAGATCTGGATACATTTTTTTTAGAAGTAGAATGGCCCCTGGTAAAAAAAAAAAAAAAAAAAAAAAAATCCATGAAGGCTTAGTTCATAGATTTTGTAAATAGAACTTCAAAAGGGTTTATTGCTTGAGATAAACTGAATATCTGTGAGCCTATTTGGGAAGTCAATGCAGATTGTACCTCTCCAGATTTCTCTTAGGAAACCTTAACCAAAGCTTTGCTGCAGCTCTGCTGTCATCCAGAGCAGCTAGATCAATAGCTTTCCCTTTGCCAGAAGCCAACTTCCCTTTCTCTGGCTACTTACCCTCCTTTCCTAACCAGAAACGGGGACAAAAGTCACTGAATTTCCTTTTCAAGCATCTCACTAATTAAGAGTTCAGCAGATCAAAAAAAGACCTTCTTCCTGGCTTCCTGTCCCCAAAACATACATTTTAGCTAAAAGCACTTACATCCTTGTTTTTTTTTTTTTTTCCTACAACTGTCCTTTACTCATGGAGTAAGTGACTGAATCTTTCCTAAGCTTGTCCTGCTCTGTTTCATTAAAACTTCCCCTTCCAGGATCAGCTGTAACCAGCAAGTAACCTTTTATGAGCCAGATGCTCACTATCTGCTGTGGAGGCTGCTAGCAACTAATTACAGGGGGCCAGCACAAATTTATGAAAGAAAGCTTTTATAAACCCTGGCTCCTCTTACAGGAACCTGCTGTCCCCTGACAACCTGTAGAAGAAATCAGGTAACCTTTTTCTCTGCATGAATGCCTTCCTATATGAACAGAATCAGAGCAGCTGTTGTAGGAGACACTGCTAGTCTTCCGGCAGGATTTAATTATTATGGCAGATGTTACCAGGTAATACTATTTAACATATGTCTGCTCAGCCATTCACAAGCAGACTTGTGCCCTGAGTCTACCAGAAGCCATATAGCCATGTATATATGGCACAGAGCCAAGAGATCTGACTCTTTTAACAGAGATTATTAGTCAGTTCAGAATTGTACTATCTGTAGTCACATGGCTGCTATCAACTCAGACAATAAACAGAAAAAGATTCCTTCTGCTTGCATCTTTCCCTCTCCAAAAAAGCAAAAAACCAAGGAGCACTAATAAAATGAAAAACCCTTTCTCCATTGTCTCCCATAATTACTTTTGTTGTGAATGTGACTTAAGAATGTTGATAGATAATTTCAATTATGCAGGGTTCGAGGTAGAGAATGCTAAACAAGCAGAGAAAGAGTTTAATCTCTATAATTGGAAGGGGGTTTTGTTTTGTTTTAGCTAAAGAACAAAATTCTTGAAAGAGAAGATTGTTGCTGTGCTATTTAACTGCCTTTGTGGCAGTATTGGTGGCTGGGAAATGAAAGCAGAGCGTGCTTTGGAAATACACAGATGCCATGTTACTTAACTCTTCCACAGAAGCCTACGCTTCCTGGTTGTGAGTGTTTTTCTGGCCTGAAGGAAGGGTAATCATCTTAACATTTGTCACGTATGTTGTCATTGGAGGCATACACCTGTGCCAGGCTGGGATGCTTATCTTCATGGACTGCTTTTAGTTTTGCATGATTTATATGTACTGATTTCACATTTTCAAAATGGAGGAAAGCATTGATTGGTGAATATACAGTCATGCAACTATGGATGAATTCACCTATAAAACTGCGTATATAGTTTCAGTTGGGTTGGAGTACTATAAAACAAGGTTTTGGGGACTGTTCTGAAAACATGAAAACTTCTGCAGTTGATATTGATGTCTCTGCTTAAAATAACCTCTATTATTTAGTCCTCATGAAAGTAAGCTTGTTAAAATGCCTATGACATGTATAATATCTAGCATACAGTCAAAGTGCAGTTCTGTTGTTTGATTTGGAGGCTGGATGTATATCTAATTCTGTTTTCCTTATTCTAACAAAAGTACCCCACCTCCCCAAATACTACTACTTTAGTTCATGTTCGTATCAAACATAGTCCTTGTAACCTGAATTTAGGCCAGTGCTTTAACAATGAAGAAATAAACAGCTGAACGCTTTTCTAAAGTTTTTTCACTTAAAGATGTACAATATATTACATCAGTTAACTGCGCCTCCTACTTTTATTCAACAGGTGCAAAAAGTATACTCATATGCTCTTCCAATCTAGAGAATTTACACACCACCTTTTTTCATAGTAGTTAACATAGAAGTTACCAGACACTTAATTAGATATGCTTTAAAAAGGAGCAACTGGTTGTAATGATCCTGTTACTTCTGTATTCAGTGCTACTGATCTTCAGCTGATCTGCTAATACTTATTTCCAGATCACATAGGGTCAGGAGTTGCAGATGTTGGATCTGTTTCTCTTTTGTGCATTGCCAGCTGCCTCAGTCTTAAAGCTGAGGTCTAAGGCTGGAAAGCAGCTCTCTAGAGGGACACCAATATCAATTCTCTGCTAGCTGGTTTAATGAGTTATTTACAGGAAATACAGGAAGCACCATGACATAAATTTCCTCAAATAAGGATAAAGGGCATCTTGATAAAGCTATATTAAGAGAAAAAGTTAGTAGGAGAGGCCAAACTAACCTCAGGGGTAGATTTACCTTAGTTACATGTATTTGTGTTCTGACATCTAAGTTTATTTGGAGTCTTTGTCTGTTCTTTCAATCTTAAACTTGTTCTTGAATATGTGCTTAACCTTTAACACAATGAAGCTAGTCTTAAGGTTTTAGCCCTACCCTATTCAGGTAATGTCCAGGCCAAATCAAATTATGTATTTGTTAGCTCCATACTCAAATAACAGAACATATCACATCTGCCAACTACAGAGAATAATGATAATTTGACTAATTCAGTAAATGACAGTGTGTCCTCTAAGTAACAGACTATGCTGCAGGCTCTCAGCATTGCACTCTCATGTGCCCTGTAGGCAAAGATAGTCTTTTTGTTCCAAGAACTTTGTTGAAGATGTTTTCCTTCTCTGCTTCCCTTTCTTATAATGCTTCATCAATTTCTGAAACAATGTAATTAGCAGTAATTATAGGGAGGCTGGCAGAATGAATAGAGATTTTTAGATGATTGTCTTAAAATTTCCTCTTCTAAATGACAACAGATCTGCCTCAAATAAAGAAGGATACAGAACAACTCTCTCTCTGCAGTAACTCCCCTTTTTAGAAGCAACTTCATTTATAATTTCAGGAAGCTGATAGAAGAAAAAAGATGGGAAAAAAGAAACCAATGAAAAATTAACCTTCTTTTAGCCATATTTATAATAGAGAATGAATGAAAAATAGTTATTATGACAATTATTTTTATTAACAGTATCACCAAGCATGATGTGTATAATATAAATACTACTAAGGCTAATATCCAAGTTTTCCATCTGATTAGCTGAAAAAGACTACTTGTATCAATTTTTAAATTATGTTTGTAATCCAGAAGTTTTAAAATGTATTTTCAAGCTTTAAGTGTAGGCTGCTGCTTGAGCACTAAATTACAATTGCTGACTGTTGCCTGCTTTTCTCTCCAAGAGACATGTGATATTCTCTCTGCAGAAAAACAGCAATAAAAAATAGACTCCTAGTCACACATTCACCCAAGAGCAATATACAATCTTTTGATATTTTCAGTGAAATTTTAGATGTGAATATTAAGCATATACATAAACATTTATATACATATATAAGTGTCTCTTCATAAAAAGAAGGTGATGTCCTGCATCCTGACACCCTGCCCTTGACCAGAATCAGTAGTGCAGACAGGATGCCACCCACATTATTCATGTAAGGTATGATTCTCCCAAATTACACTACCCTTAGTGGAGCCAAGGAGTGGCATGACTCTTACCTGTATTTAAAAGGGATTTGCAGAATTGGCTGTTGCTGCTGGGTGACCTGGAGACTGAGTGGTCCTGGCAGTCCATCAGAGCCATGGCATCGCTTATGATCCTGTGTTTTCTATCAGCGATTGGGTGAGTTGCTGTATGCCCATCTTTCCTACTGCTTCAATAAAGCTTTGTTTTATAATGTCTTTTCAGTCTCTGTTACTGTTCAGCCCACAAAAAGCCATGTATTTTAACATTTTTGCACAGTGTAAGAAAGTCACAGAGGATATATGTACAAGACAGTTAGAAAAATCATTCTTATTTCAAAAACAAGTGCTGTTGCCTTTCTGATATCTCATTGTTTCCATGTATTCCGAGTTCCTAGTACAGGGCCTGAGGCAGTTAAAAGCTCTGTAGTCATGTTCATTACATTCATACAAACTGTTAGAACATATGAAGGTGAGTGTTTCACTCTGTGGTTTTGTTATACCGCTGGGCATATGTCATCCTGCTCTAAGCCCTCTCTTGTATAAAAAAAAAAAAAGAAGAAAAAAAAAAAAAGGTACAACCGATGTCCATATGTCAAAACAGTGCTCTACTCTTTTTATGGACAAGTTCATTGCTGGATACAATTTTCAGGTAAGTGCAAGGAACATCTTTTCAGCTGCTGAGCCCTTAAAAACCAGAGCATAACCGATGCTCTCAAAATGCTCATTTAAACAATAAAGTCACGAACACATTGTTTGTCACTATAAACTTTTCACTGCAAGACATCAATGGATATCAGGTTAATCCTAAGTGATTTGGTAAAACCCCCAAAATTTTCTTAACTTTCTTGTGATAAAAATTAGCACAAGTTCAATAGGCATGCAAATATATACTTTGAACTTGTGCAATCACAGAATAAGGAAGCAACTATCAAGTATGGGGAACTGGGGCTTTGTTTATAAATAAGGCAATGCTAAGGGTGTATGTCAGTCTCTATAAATACTAATAGTCTCCATATTCCATAGTCATGATCCAGTATATGGCATGTTATATATATATATATACATATATATATGTACCTACTTGCCTTTAAAAGACTTCATTAATGAAAATGCAACTGAAGTAGGATTTAGTGTAATTCAATCTAGACAGCCGACAGAATTACTCAGATGCTTGGATTTTGCTAGTGAAGAATAAGGGACTTTTTGGAACAACGAATGCTGTTTTGGGGAGGAAAATGTTCTACCTAGAATAGTTTGTAGGTTAGTGGTTAGGGTACTGTGCTGGAAGAAGAGATATGGCGTCAATAACCTTCAGATTTAAGAGGGCAGAAAGTCAGATGAAAAAAATCTGGCAAGCACTACACTGAATGATGACCATATAAACTGTCAATAAAATAACAGCTCGAAAATGTTTCCTAGTCAGATAACTGATGTTATAGTGGTGGATGTTCTTTGGTATTGGACATATAAAGCTCTGAGGTTTCAAAATGTACTCTGCCCTTCTGTGCTGCGTAGCAGTGAGCTTAAGTTTACGCCTTTCCAGCATGCTGTCATACAATGGGAGAAGGGATACATGCGGGTCCTCTAGAGTTGAAAGATGTCTCTGGTGCACACAACAAGCTGAGAAATGTTTCAAGGTTTTTCAGATTAGATTTAGCCGTTTTAGAGCTGTACTAATGTACCTAAATATTCCCTTGAACAATGTAGTCCTTTAGAAGTAATTTTAAATTAACTATGTGGCAAATAAATAGATCTTACATACTTAGGAAACCTCAAGACAGGCTTTTTCATTTATCAATAGGTATTTGACATATAGTAGCTGCACCATCTAATCTAATTAAAGGATTGTCTGACATACTTATTGCCTTGGTACCTAGCTCAAGAGTTCTTGACACAGCTCTCCAGTAGTAAGCAAAGTCAATATTTTATAGAACTGTGGATTTCATCTGCTTCCTAGTGAATTAAAATATTCACAATATGTAAAAATATCTCCTATAGAGTCCCCTAGATTCCATAGAATCAGCTCTTAGGAACATTTCTAAGGCTATCAGGAAACTGTTAAAAGGAACTGAATGGGGTAATCATGCTTCCAGGAAACCGACTTTTAAAAAATATGGTTCAGTGACCTAATGTGATTATTGGAGAACAGCTTTAGCCTGGGTCAGCCTTAGTTTTCTTCTTTTTTTTTTTTTTTTTTGAGTGGTGCCAGTTCATGACACAAACGTAGTTATAGATCCTAAGTCATCCTAGACTGGATTGATTCTCTGAGTTCTTGCTGCTCTTTGTCACTGGATGTTGTCATGGCTTTTGGTCTCAAGGCCAAGAAGTACCAGCTAGCACCCAGTCACAAATTTAAGAAACAATCCCTTCTGAAATAGATCAGTCTTGAGGAATGCTACCTGGAGCATATTGTACTAGGGTCAGGGAACATACCTGTAAGTAAAGCAGAGGATGAGAAATCCAGGTCCTGTCTTGCTTCCTAGCCCTCTTCTGTTTTGCTGTGTACCGACACTGTAACATCCACTACTAGCCACAAAACTTGTATATTGAGTCCTTAGCTGCCTGATAATCTGAAACCACTATCTGAGGTCTTTGCTTCTCAGTGTCCTGTCTAGACTGTTCTCAGCCCAGGCTTCTTGAGCAGCAGGGAAGTGAGGACACTGAGAATAACACAAGGACATCCATAGTATGTCAAGGAAGTGGTACTACATATTTTTGAAAACTAAGTTTAGTGGACTATTTCACTCATGATTTCATGTAGACTGTGAGTCAGAAGTCAGCCAGAATTTCTGATAAGGCTCTCCTATCTTCTATTTTCTTTCTAGTTCCATGTATACAGGGCACTTGGCCATCTCCTTCTTCACACTGTTAGCTCCAGTCAAGCCTTTTTTTCAGAATACACATTGTACCTTTGGAATGAAGGCCAGTAACGTAGAGCTGATAATTTCAGAATGTAGCCCTGAGGGCTTTACTGTAATTGTAATTTAGTGAGGTATTAAGCCTTGGAACTCAAGAGGGTAGATATTTTTAAGATTTTGGAGAAATAAGAGGTGAATTCAAAATATAATGCAAAATGATGTCCTGGAACATAAAACTGAGTTTTGCAGTTTGATAAAGACATATTTTGCTCTGTCAAAATTCTGTGTGCAAAACTAAGGCATGTGCTAGATGAGTCATCACCAAATGTGGTTATTACCTTTACCTGATCAATAACTTTACATAAAGGGGACTGCAAATATCGTCTTCCTCCACCTAAATCACTGATTTATTCTATTGACATAATCTAAGATTATGTCATTCTGCAGTGAAGTGACTCCAATTATGTTAAAGCAGATGCATTTTGTCTCAATGCAAATCTACCTCAGATTTTCCTTTGCTGTTGATGGCTTGCAATCACCTCCATATGGTATGAGATTAAAATGAGTTGCTCAGGGGAATGAAAATAAGAGATATGGCAATTATGCCCAATAATGAATGTTTAAAGAAGATAAATCAAGACATCCTGTGTAGTCATCACCTTACTACTTTCTCAAATGCACTTGTGAGAGACAAGTCAGTTACAAGCAATATACAGTAAATCTCACATTTCTGTACAAAAACATCTCTGATGTTGAGTTGATGCAGCAAAAATTAGGACAGAAGTTATATCTATTTACTCTGGCATCAGTCTGATAATTTCTAAGAAAGGATTGGTTTAGACAGCAGGGGTGATGACTTCTGACACAGTTTATCTGTTACTGCTTTAAGTGTAGTCTGGAGGAAAAGTTCTGCCTTTGAATTTACACCAGTAAATCCCCTCTTGAAGTTTTTTATTTAAGTCTAGCTGACTCATTGCTCATGAAACCAAATAACAAATAAAAACAGAGAACAAAACTCACATTTGATTGATTAATCCACTGGTTTATTTTTTTTAGGGTATAAATTATTCACATTCACATCCATTCTCTGACCATTTGGAACTGAATTTCTCCTTGCAGAAGAAGGATCCTGACCACAAGGTGTTTGAGTATCCCAGGATGGGTCTGTTTGGGTCCCTTTTGTGGAAAAAATAGTGATTTACATAAATAAATGAGTCTTATTCTATAGCATAACTCTTCAAGTCTTATGATATGGTTGTTAGTCTTCCTTTGCGTCCACAGACCTGCTTCTCCTTCAGGCACAGCGTAACACCATGCTTTCCCTCTGGGTTTCATACAGAGACGTTGCACTACCTGCAAACACAGGTGCAGCCTTCCAACACAGCTGTACCGAGGCAGGTCCTTCTCATGGCACTAACCCACTGGACATCTGATGTGAGATCCAGCATCACCTGCTGTTTCAACACCTAGATTAGCTTGGGAGTCTGCCAGAGCTGGTTGCTTATGGCAATCACCTGGGATGCAAAAAAATCAGTTTTCAGTCTTCAGTACGAAATCACCCTTGGGGCATGATACCACTGAAAAGCATTATTTTCCTACAAAGAAAGACACTTTTGTATTTTCTCGCCATTACAAATGATAGTTGATTCAGCCTCTGAGACAACAGTCCTTCTAGAAGAGAAATGAAATGTCAAGGATTGTGACAACATGTGGGGGTTGAAAGTTAATGAAGGATTTAAGGAATTCTTCTGCTGTATATGGCAAATAAAGTAGTTGAGAGAGTGTCAGAGAAAAAGCATATGCATCCCAAATGCTCAGAGACATTTAAAGGTTTAAATGACTATTAATCTAGGTCATCATCTGCCTCTGCCTAAAATTACTACTAATTCAATTGAATTTTGCCTTTGAAATGATTACAGAGAGGGAGGAAAGAAAGCAAGGTGGAGGAAAGAAAGCAAGGTTTTTATATGTAGCATTAGATCAGTGAAAGAAGTGATGGTGTGGATGAGGCAAAACACTGATTTAAGTTTTACCATTTGGAATAGAAGTTGCTTTCATTTACCAGAAATAGGCACAGTGCAGGTTTAATGCTGCATACAAATGATGTATCAATCACGATCAGTACCAAAAGCCAGTAAACCTTAGAGGAAGGTGAAGTGACATGCACTGAAAGTAATGTTTAATCTGCAGAGAGAGATGTTAATGTTTGATCTGTCATAACATTATAAACTGTGGGTTATGCTTATTAAGAGATCCACAGTGAAATAGAGCACTCCAGTAAAATGTGATTTGTTGTTTCATTAGTGCTAGATATGACTATCCTTTCTTAAGTACCCAATACACTGAGCAGAGGCAAAAGAGAATTGCTGTTGGTGGAAGGGAAAAGGGCAGTGGAAAGAAATAGAGAAAGTTCAAAATATCCATGTTAACTTTCATATAGAAATCTCTCAAGCCTCTGGGTTTTCTTCAGGTGTGACTAATACTGTGGTGGTTGCCACAATGTAAGACCAAAGCTGGAAAGTAGAAGGCAAAGGAAATACCAAACGTATATCATTCTAAACATAAGTTGTAAGTCACATCAGACTTTCTCAGACAATAATTTCTGCCAAAACACCATTTTTTTACAAGGTCAGTTCCTTCTTTAGGTGTCTGTGCTTGGCTGTTAAAGTCATAAAAAAAAAAAAGAACAAAAAAGACAAAAAGGGAAAGAAACAAGTTAACCTCCTGATCTTTCTTTTCCAAGTCTTCATTGTTTTAGGCTTGATAACTGTGATGGTGTTTTATTTGTGGTCATTGTCTTTCTTAATATTGGAAGGAGTTATGTGTTTGAAGACCTTGCATGAGATAAGAAACAAATTGATGATTTGCTGGGATTTCCAATCCAAGAAGGAATATCTCAGAAGTTGCTTATCAATTGTATTATACCAAGAAGGATAACACAGGATTATTATCCAAGCAAAAAAGATTCTGCATTGTAGATAAGTGAATGTGAGAAGCACCTGACATTTCCAGTCTCCAGAAATTGCAGGTGGCTCAACATCTACTGATATAAAAACATGATGCGGGTAACATTTTTACTGCTAGTCATACATGTGGTGCATGTGAAATCCAATGTAGTGTTTCAAGTAAATGGATCAAGTTAACTGGAATAGGGTATAGGTATCTGTTTTGTTCAAGAGGATAAATAAAACTAGCAAAAACCCCTATGAAATAGGCCCTGACTGAGCCTGCAGCATGGCTTTCAGGGCCAAGCTTTTCAGAGTATTTAGGCACCTAAAGATGCAAAAAGGTACCTAATGGTTAAAACTTTGTCAGCTTTCTATCTGCATCTTTAGGTGCCTAAAGACCTTTAAAAATGCATCCGTAGCTCCTAGGGATGCAAGCCATGACAACATTTCTAGCCACTTGTTAATGAGACAATATTAGAAGTCAAGTGGAAGCATTTGCATGCATGTTTGGTTCATCTTAAATGTTGGGTTTGGATTTCCAGCCAAATGAGGGATTAGGTTTGGAATGGATACCACTGGAGTCTTAAAAGGTGTTTTTCATGAGATTTTGTGTGTGGTAATGCACCTCAAGAAGATACCGCAAACAGTTTACACCGTTACAGTCTGAAATGATCTTCCATTTCCCAAGAGATAACCCTAACTATCAGTTTATCAGGTATTATGGCAACAGATTCCTTCAGCATTTTTCAGGCCTGTTTTCACTTTGTAGAAATAATTAATCATTCCCTGAAGCAGGACCTTGAACAAACTCTCCAACTTCCTAGGTGTATTCCCAGCAGTTGAATTCGTTTTACCTTATATAAATAATGAATGCATCAAATATTACTGTATATTTTAGTATATATGTAGCATGTATTTTAGACAACTCTCTTAGTACAGCATATGCTAGTGCAGAATTTTTGATATTTTTGGCCAAAAGACAAGGTTTTGCAAATTTTGTGACCATACTTGAGCTACAGCTAGAGGATCTTCTAGTTTTCACTTGGAACCAAAACAATCCAGACCAATCTGAAAGTTCAAAAATTAATTAATTTACATTGAAACATTTTCAGGTTCAGGATTCTATTTTTAAACCATAAATATTGCAGACATATTTCTTGCTTTTAGTAACCATGTTTCTTGCTAGCATAAAATTATCCTGTATTTTTTTTCTGTTTAATTCATAATTATTTCTTGTACGTTTTGTTTCATTGCACATCTTACTTTTGCCAAAGTTGTAAGCTAAATTTTAAAATGGTCATAAACCATCAACTATTTCATACATTAGGAACCTAGACTGTGAGTCAGTTTTTCAGAGGCTTGTTACTGATGTCATTAGAGAAAAAAGTATGTTCTGTCCTTATTGAAAGGCAAATGGAAATGTTCTTGAATAATAGACGTTAGCCCTATAAAGAAGCAGGGAGTCTGTAGACTGTCTCTTGTTTGCTCCAAATGAGGTAATCTACTAAAATTTATGCCTGAAGTCATTACAAGAAAACATGTCTGGTCCAAAGGCTGTATCTTAGTCCAAAAGCACATAATACAGATGAGAGAAGTCATTGTAATGGAAATAATGTGATTGTAAGATCTGACTTTTCGTGATCCATCAACACTAACATCACTCTTCCCCCTCGCCCCCATAACACTGGATATCTTTTCAGTATTTGGAAGTTATTACATTTTATAACACTGCTGATTGGTGAGAACAGCATGCTTTGGATGATCATTGGGTTTGTAAATGACTTATGGGCTTCAGTACCTTGTTTGTATGCAGTTTGCTGCTGAGCAGAATCCATAGCAGCCCAATCAGACTAATTGGTAAGGTTATGACTGCACAGCTGAAAAACAGGCCCAGGATCAATCCTGGCTTTGAGACAAAGTGTTAACAAACTAGTTTGCATTAGCACAATATTTAGGGATAGTGCCTACTAGGGAAGTTTGTTTTGTAGGGTGAGAGAGACAGAACAGTCCAAAACAGAGAAGGGAAATGACCTAACAGCCAAGACATGATGATGTTTCTCACCTTTTCATCTTTCCCTGGAGTTTGATTGCTAAATCAGAAATTATTTTCTCAAGCAAAACACCAAAGAGGGACACTTGCACTCAATTATGCCCAACAGCCAGTGTGTATGCCACTTAGGAGGTGGAAAAATATTTTCACATATCCAGCCTCTCTGTTTTGAACTAGTGTCCCCCAGTGCCTAAACCACCAGCCTGTGGGATATCCCAACTGAACAGTCTTTGAGATAAAGAATAAGTGTAGAGCCAAGAAACCAACTCTGCCAATGGATACTCGCAGGATCCCAGATAACTGGATGGGGGCAGACAGATGCAGTCCTCTCAGTGCATGGTTTCATTAATTGTATAAAGAAACAAGTGTCACTAGCCCGATGGTTAGGACACTTCTGATGTTTTGGTGTCTCAAGTGATGCTTCATATCCTGTGGTGAGAGGACTTCTGCTCACAAGGGTGCCTTCATCATTGCACAGCTGGGTATGATGGACACAGAGAGATGTACACCAGCTCATGTCAGAAAGTCTTGCTCCCATTGTGCATGTACAGTTTGACCAAGGAGTCATGCTCCACAAACAAGATAAGCTTAGGCATCAGCTAAGAGGCTGGTAGAGGCATCAAAACTTGGAAGACTATCTACTAGAAAGATAACACCCATGGTTACATATCAGTTGAATGGGAGTATTGAAAACTTAAGCGAAAAAAAAATGTTAGACTTCAATTTCTAAAATCGCAGTTACATTGATAAATGTATTTGTGATTATACATCAGTCAGACATGCCATTAAAAAAATGTCTTTTAAAAAAATAATTCCTCTCAGTACACTTGGATTCACTGCTTTTCTAGTCTAAATAATCCTTATGGACAGATCCCCAGCAGGTATAAATACCTCTTTTCTTAATAACTCATTTCCTCTTTACTTTGTGCTTGGTAATCTTCTTTAACTGACCATCTCATCTCCTCTTACTGGATAATCTTTTAATAGCTTCAGTCATTTTCTGGTTTTCCTTATCAAAGCATATGCAATAAATTAACCTATGAGATGTTCTTGACTGGCTAAGTGGTCTCAACTGCATCAGTTTAAAGGTACCTTTTCATTCTGTCAAGCATTTTGCTGATATATATAATCACTGAGATTTATTTCCCTACATTTTGCAGGAAACATTTTCTCTATTTACTTACTTCCAAGCAGTTTGGGACACATGTGCAGCTAAGAAGTTTGTAAATCTTTAGTTGCTTAGACTGAGATGTTAAGATATTTCCTGCTGGTCCAAAATCAATAGAGGTTTCAGGTGCTTGCCAATGGCCTTTTAAGGAAATTATCTTAAACAGCCTTCTGGACAATGATCCTTTCACAATGTGGTGGAATTCAGGCACATTTAGAGGTCACCCAGTCCTTCATTAATTCTACCTTGCCGAGAAAAGTGCCGGCGGAGATACAATATAGCAAATACCTTTTACTCCATCAATAAATTCTCTTTCCCTTTTTGCTACCAGCACATATTGCTACAATTAAGCCACAGTTGGATGCAAAAGTACAATTATACACTCTGCATTACTATAGAAAAGAAATAATTACTTCAAAATAAATGTAATTCAAATAGCCTAGCAACCTGAATGGTTTTGGATGCATACACTTAAAGACAATTTCAGATGAGCATTCTGCAGCATGAACTTACCTTACTGAAGATGCTGTAATGCAAAGCTACATATAGGGTCTTTCAAAGGTTAAGAATTTACTTTGACACATAGGCTTAAGCAAAGTACATTTTTGGAAGTAGCCATAGTATTCTTTTTGGTCACTCTTTTATAAATGGGAACTTCAGACAAACAACTGATCTACAGACCTGTTCTCACAAAAATTTGCAACTGAGTTTGACTACAGTTTCAAATCCTCAAGAAAAGTTATTTAGATGGGAAGAAAGACTCCTATTGTCTTCACAAGACTATGAAGTAGATCTTTTAATTTCTAAAGACCCTGATTTAAGGTAAGATTTCTAAGGTAAAAATGAGATGAAGTATTTGTTAAACTTTTCTCCCATTCCCTTGTCCTAGAAAAAGATCTGTCTTACAAGTTCTAAAGTAAGTATTTTAGATCAGAAATGCATTGACTGAGCACGCAGGCTCCTATCTATCAGACCTCTAGTCCGAGGCACTTGAATGTAAAGAACTGGATAACCTCTTCAATTTGGAACAGTCTTGTACTTCCCCAATGTAGTTAGAATGGCCTAATTATGTGCTGCACTTTTCTTGTGTTTTTTTTTGTTGCTGTTTTGGAGGCCAGCTGAGAGAGGGTCACTGAGCTTCCTCCCTGATGAAACACAGCTTTCCTTGAATGGTACTCACCTCATTCAACCAGTGGGATATGAAACAGCTAGTAGGTGGTTTTAAAATTTTCATAGAAGTGAGTATAGGTGCCCAGATATCTGAAAAAATGTAATAAAAAAATAAATCAACACGTTAAAATCTTGCTCTTTTCCTAAGTATTTAAAATAAGTATAATAAATCTAGAGTTTCTGTACTCATTATCACTGTCCTTTAGGCTGCTTGTTATGGTTATTATTATTGCCTTTGTTAAACAAAACAAAACCAAAAAACTACACAGACAGCAAAAAGCCCAACTCCTAAAGACTTCCCTATGTTTATCACTGAAAGGTTGTTATGGATTGTCTGTCTGTTTATGCATAAACCCAGATGACTGGAAAAGTCTCTAAGAGAATAAAAGTTTTCACAAAATTCATAGTACTTTAACACAGTTGTGTTTCTAAGTTACCTAGTTTCAAAGTGACCCTGAATTTTCAGAGGCACTGTTAGGAACATCTTGTCACTCTCCATTGCATGAATGGTCATTTATGCTATTAGGGTAATAAGTAGAATAGATTTAACATGATACAAACACTAGATTTGAGTAAGCTTCTGGGAAACCTCTGCAAATTCACAAAGTTAATGGCTTAACCTCACAATTCTCTGATGGAAAATAAATTTTAATGGTTTTGTAGACTCAGTCTACATTTCAAGACGTGAATTTCCCCTAACTGCACACTACTTGACTCTTGTTAACGCTAAACTTAAACAAATAAAAACTTATTTTCCCACATGGCCCATGGAGCTATACTGACACTGTTTCCTCTTCTGTAAATGAAGAATAGGGCATTTCTCATTGGGTACTGAGAGCAAAGAGGCTTGAAATTATAACATTAGAAGGTCATTTAAAAGTGGCAGTAAACATATGTGAACAGAAAACCAATGTGGGGACGTGGAAAAGGCATATGACAGCAGAGTAACAACAGAATTAGAGGATATTAAATGGTGTAATATGTGATTAAGGTCTGCAAGAGAGGAAAACAAAAGTTTTGATTTGTCCTCTGAAAGTGTTGAAATTCTGCATGATTGGAAAGAAGCTTTTTGCACAGCTGCACTAGGTTACAGAAGCCAAAATTGTGGATATGGTCTCAAAAGGACTGTTACCTGTTTCATAGCCAAAGCTCCTACAAGCCTATGCCAGACCAAGGATGGAAATGTTTACCTTGCTGGAAGCTAGTTCCAAGTATTTTGTGCAGCAGTATTTTGTTTGGGTGATGAGAGGACTGGTAGGATTAAAAGATTTCTTAGGAGATAGTGGATTTTTAGCATGCATTTGTAACATCTTAGACCTTAATTATTACTAGGAAATACAGCCTGTGAAATTCCAGGAAGCAAAGACTACTCTATGTGCTAACAAAGCCATGACTTGTGGTAAGAACTAGTTCCAAGGCGATAGAGAGAAATTCTGATTTTCACATTCTGGTTTAGTAGTAATGAAACAATTCTCTGGTTTGTAGCTGTTCTGTTGCAACACAAAAGCATTTTCCAGCCAATCAGTGTACAGGACACGCTTTCATAGGTTTCTAATCTTGTTCTTTTTTGCCTTGTTCTGACTTTGCTAAACAACGCACATTGTATTAACACAGCAATGCATATTGATGTTTCCTAGTATTACAGTGAAAAGGAAATACTGATCTCCTTGCTCCTATTATATGTTAGCGTTATCTATGTTCAGTGGATTACTTCGAGTTTATACACATGCCCCAGAGTGATTTGTAATCACTGTCTTCAGTTCCTATGTCCTTGCAAAGTAAAATACTAAATAGTTCACTTGCACGTCTTTGCCATGTTTTTAAATGGCATTAAATAAAACAATGAAGGGCCAGATTGTGTTACCTCTTGTTGTGTAGAAATTCCTGACATGACTGGAAATCATTGTATTACTTTGTACATATAAGAAACAGAACACAGCCTGCAAACCACCAGAAAATTCCTGGGAACATATTGGGAGAGATTTTGCTCTCATAAACAGTGATTGCAAGCCAGATGATCTCCTGATCATCTCCTTCTTAGAACTTTGGAAGCTGTGGCAGGTTTAGATATTAAGTCCCTCATCTCCTTTGTATACTTGGGTGAAGGGGGCAGGTACTGGGGCATTGGAAGACTTTATAACTAAATGAGACAAATTCATCTGTAAAGCACTGTGCTGGGTTTGTGCGGCAGAGTTTTTGGTAGCAGGAGAGGGGGCTACAGTGGTGGCCCCATGTGAGAAGATTCTTGAACCTCCCATGGCTCCAAAAGTTGGACCCACATCTGTCCAGGGTAGAGCCATTTAGTGACAGTGGCTGGGTTTCTGCAATAACATGTTTAAGAAGGGGAACCTGAAAGGGGGTTGGGACTTGTGAGGAGGTGTTACAAGGAGGACATCTGTGTGAACACTGAGGTTAGTGGAAGGAATGAGAAGGAAGGAGGGAAGGTGTGCTGGAGCAGAGACCCCCTGTATCGCGTGGTGATACAGCAGGGCCTGCCTGCTGACACCCATGGAGGTCGACGGTGGAGCAGAGGCCAACCTGCAGTCTATGGAGGAGCCCACACCATGACAGGTGTCTGTGCTTAAAGGAGACCAGGACTCTAAAGCGAGAAGCAGCCTTCACTATGGTAGTTCTGCAGGACTGCAACATGCAGGGGTGACCCACACCGGATCAGCATGGAAACAGCTCCATCCCATGGAGAAGGCTCACTCCAAATAAGGTTCATGGAGGGCTGTGTCCAGTGAGAGGGGAGCCCCATGGAGCAGGGGAGGAATGTGCAGTGTTCCCCCCACCTCCTGAGAAGGAAGGAGCTGCCAGCTGACTGTAACCCCCATCCCCTGCCCCCTGCGCCACTGGGGGAGGAGGTAGAGCGATCGGGAGCAGAGCTGAGCCCAGGAGCAAGGGAAGGGTGGGGGAAGGTGTTTTTGGATGTGGTGGCACTTCTCACTGTCCCCACCTTGTCTGTTAAGTGTTGTCTTTATTAGTGTTTGAATGAAGGCAATGTTTTTTTTTTTTTCTTCCCCTAAGGAGTCTGTCTTTTAACCGTGACTGTAATGGGTAAGCCACCCCTCCCTGTCCTTACCTGGATTCCTGAACCTTTTACTTTATTTTCTCCTTCCCATTCCCGAGGGGAAGGGGTGAGTGGATGGTTGAGTGGTGCTCAGTCACCCTCTGGAACCCTGTAAGGAGAGGCTTTGTTACTGGATAGGACTTTCACTGGTTTCATATGGGGAAGATGGCATTTACTTTTGTTACTGGGCTTTCATACACTGCTTTTCCCTAAGGACAAAAGTTTGTAAGAAAAGTTCTAAGGCTCTCTTTCTGTTTTGCTTGTCTTGCTGGGGCTGGATATTGCTCCTCCACCATTTTCGTTTGTTTGCAGTGCCTGATTACATACCGGGTTAGATGTTTTGTATTGCACTCTTCTATCCCAATCCAGACCTCTTACTTGTTTGATCCTTCATCATATGCCTTTTCTTGCAGGGAAAAGAGCCTCCAAGGTTTGGGGTTCATGTTACAAAACATTGACTTGGAGACTGAAAAAGATGCTTTAATAGGCTGCCATGGTCATGGCACATAGCAAAAATCAGGATGAGCTGCTGAAAGGGTTGTTTTAATGTCTAGTCTATAGATGTTTGTGTAGGATAGTACTTGTTCAGATACTGACTGTGGGAAGAAAAGTCCCTCTTTTCCAAGTCAGGTTTTATGTGGGAAGTAGATAATGTGAGAGCATCCTGGATATTTGTAAATATAAAGTTCTGATAAGATAATACACCTCCACTTCTATTAATGCTGTTCTTGAAAGCCAGAAAACAGAAAATGGCCATGAGAGTAACAAATACTTCAGTTAATGTAAGGGGAGAGACAAGAAACACTAGTGTTATCCACTTTATTGTAGAGAATTTTATGGTGAGAGCTGAACACAGCGTGTGACAGATTTCAAAAGACATAAATCATGCAATGCACACTAATGCCTCTACCAAAGAAATACATATGAAAGAGTTTTGTAACTGTCTTTCAAAATGCAGTTATAAATGACATTGTCAGTGGAAGGTCTGCATGATGGTTACCAGATTATGGTGTTCTTTGAACTTTCCTATTCCTGCAAATGTAGTGAAGACTTCAGCACTGAAGTTTAGCTATGATCCTTCAGACTCATACATATGTCATTCTTGTGCTGGAGTAATTTCACACAATTTAAGGGAGATTTTGAAATACACCATTTCTTTATTTTCATTTCTCTGCCTGCAGCATATTATTGAAGCCTTGTTAGATATTCAACTATATATATATATGTATTTGATATATATATGTATTCAATAGGTATGGGCATAAGGGTGGCATTATTTGCTCCTTATTTCCTTACTTTGGAGATGCCTAAATGTCTAATAGCAATAACAATTTAAAAGCAGTTTCAGCAGTTTCCCTAGGTACATCAGATTTCTGCACCATTTAATTTGCTGCCAGCAAAAGCGTGAGAAATTGATGTCAGAAATACTTACGAAGAATACTTAAAACATAAATTTAGCATACGGTTTTTGCTGAAACAAGGAGGCAGTACTGACAGTGACTTCTCTGGCTGTCATGCTAGATAGCTTGTGGGCTTCAGGAATTATCAATTCCCCACTGGATTATACACTAAAATATTTTTAAAATATCTGTTGCCACAACGAGACACATGAATCTGCATGAACTCACCTGCACATTTGTTGAATTAGGCAATGACAGAAAATAATTCAGTCTTCCTAAAATGTTATTTTATGTATAAATCAAAGCATTTATATCATCCATTAGACCACTGGCATTAGGTTATGATCCTTGAACAGTCAAGATGATGGTGATACTGGTGGGAAAATAAGAAATAAATTGTTTCAACAAAACTCCAAAGGAAACATGTAAGCATCAGGCCTGATTATCAGACTGCAACATTTACAGAATGAACTTTGCATATTTTAATGAAGAAATTTCTTACACAGACAGCCAGCTACTGAGAAGACAGATTTGTGTTTTGCATTAAGTCACTGAAATACACTTGCTAGGTTGCTTCTCTCCTAGATGTCATATTGCTCTTTGGGCAGAAGGTGGTGCTGTTGATTAGTGACAATATAGTACAATATTCTTCCAACAAAAAGATGATCAATTTGCTATCACTGCAGTCATTCTTTATTGAACTTAAAAGAAGCAGCCATCTGGAACTTATTCCAGTATTTGACTTCAGTTACTTTACTGTTTAACAGTGACCTACAGAACAATTTAACCATACTATTCTCCCCTTTTTATGTAAATCAGAGAAAACAGCCAGAGAAAATAAGAAGTATAATGCGATACATAATGTTTTGTTACCTGCATTAAAGCATAACACAATCTGTTCCAAAAGAAAAAAAAAAGCATCATCATATAATTTGTGGAAGTCAGAGAAAGGCTGTTGTAGAAGTAAGAAAAAGATATTTTTTATCCAGGTGTTCCTAGATTTTAAAGATTTCCATTCAAAGGAGGCTTCATATGGGAAAATTCTTACTTCTGAAATAAAGTGCAGAATTCTATTAAAAATGTTTAGTAACTTTAATTCTTGTGAGACACTGCAGACATCAGGCCTGTGCTCAAAAAAAAAAAAAAATGAAGAGAACAAGAACCTGCATTATGATTTTCCTTCCTCATGCTGTTCTTATTATGTGGAAAAATAAGTCTTGCGATCAGAGCTAGAAGACTGCTTGTTGGCAGCATGGACATTTCTAGTGATATTTGCAGTCAGGATTCCCACTGCAGTGATATTTCTTTCTCCTTTTCACTAAAGCTAACTTCACTTTTAGTTAACTACTCTGACTATTCTCTCCACCAGAGACTACAGTTTTATATTTCCATGCATCTAATTGACTTCAAGGAGCATTAAGTTTTGTCCACAGGGTATTGGGACCTTATTAAAGGGCAAGACTGTAATTTGGAGCCTCCTGTGAGAGGTTATGCAGCTGATAGGTCCAGTTGTGTAGTGACTGCTTACTTTCACCTCATGTCCACGTAGTATGTCAGGATGGCTCTGCAGTCCTCCTCCTCTCCCCCAGCCTCTCACCCGTCTCTCATCCCATTCTCACCTTCCCAGCAGCATGACTGAGCTGGCTTGAGGACCACAATCACAAGAAGTCAGGCCCTTTCTTCCCATCATTTTTTATTCCTTCTACAGGGGAAGTACTCTGGTTTTCATTTCCAGTGGAAGATAATCCTGCAGTGTAAGAGTATAAGAATGGCTCAACCAGATCAGAGCCAAGGATCACCTTGAAAAGGATCTCATGTCCATCTGACAGGGCCATAGGAAAAAAAAAAGTGTAAGAAAGAACATAAGCATAAGGCAAGCTTTCTCCTGACAACATAATCTCATTTTGAGGCAGTCAGCAGTTTACACTATGCCTGAGAAAATGACCATCTACTTTATAGTTCCTGCCTCTCTTGAATATAATACCTTTTTGAATCATTTTCTACTTTTGACTTCCATATCATGTTACAGTAATTGATTGTATTCCACCATTTAACGGGATGATGTCCATTTCTTCTTTTTACATTTACTTCCTGGTGAAAGGACTCCTGGGGCATGTGGGGAAGGATGCTTCTCTAGTTGTTTTATGACGCATAATGAATAATCATTCATTGCCTATCTCTTCCACATATCATTTTTCAAAACTTTGTAGCCCTTTTCCATACTGCCCTTGCTGTTGGATTATTTCCAAAAAAATCCTGCTCTATTTTGGCTCTGTTTTGGTCCTGCTTTATTTTGATTAAGGATTCCACATGTATAAAATAGCGACCAGCAAGTACCAAAGAAGAAAAACAAACCAACATCTTGGAATATCATAATATCAAAATGAGTACCTTCAAAACAGTCATATTCTCAGAACTGTGTATACATTGATTACATGTCTTAGAAGCTGTCTTTGGCACCAAAGTGTGTTTATTCCTTATTTAGAGAAGAAGAAACAGAAATACAGGCAAGTCAGGCTGCTTACCCAAGGTCACAGTGTTGGAGGTGAAATCATTTACAAGTTCTGAACCTATAAATTAGCACTAACTGCTTGTGTTCCTCACCTGGAGGTATTTACCTGTCCTCCTGCATGTCTATGTTATAGAATATTAGTTCTTGGGTTTTACATTTTAGGTGGTAATTATTGAAATGTCCTGACTCCAATCCACAGTACTGGGGCCCATAAAGAAAATTCTGTTCAAGAAAAGGTGATGAGGTTTACTTTTCCAGGTGCAAAAAGATTAACAGCTTAGTTGATGTGAGATCCCCAAGTGCTTAGCTGGACATCCGCTAGAGAGATCAGAGATGAAAAAAGGTGACATTTCAAGAGGCTGCTTGTATCTGAGAGCCTTCAGAGCAAATTACAGAATGTGAGACTGCTCTATCAGGAATCCTTGGAGACCACTGTTGTTTTTCAAAGTGCTGTCAGTGCTTTCACAAAATGGGCTTACCTTACATTTCTCTATGCAACTACTTGTTTTTATTTTTTGCTCCTCACCTGTTCTTCTTGTGACCTGTAGTTTTACTTCCCAAATTGATTTCACTTTTCTTCTTAACAGAAAATAAAAACTGTAGAACTGTTTCTTTTCTTGGGCTTCTTATTGCCAGAAGATGTTTTCAGTTCTATGACATCAAAATAAATATCCCAGTACATTTCCTACTTATGTTGTGCTGCTTCATCTCATAGTATTAAACACAGTCATTAGAATATACACAGTACTTTTGACTTTTTTTGGCTTCTGCCTACACAACTCATGGCTGCATTCATGCATACATAAACAAAATACACACATGCACACGGAAGACAAATGTGACCATACCAATGCTTTCAGGATCAAGATCTTCTGTGGTTATGTTAGATTAGATTACATTAGACAAGAATGTGTTTTTAGCCAAACCCTCTTTTTTAGGCACAGCCCTTCTGGGAAAGAGAAGTATTAAACTCTTGCATCCCCTTTGCTCTCTCAAAACGAGGTTTTAACAATCTAAATTACAAGCTGAGGATCTTCAAAATATCAGGAAGCTGAAAAAAAAGTCAGCAATATAACTGCATTCACTCTTAGTTATGAGTAATTGGTAAGGTTTGTCCTACAAATCTGTTCCTTTAGATGTGGCTGAGAAACATCCCCATATTGTGTAGTGGACTAGAAGACCTTCATGGTAAAACCTTTTCCATGAATGACTTTGTTATGCTGTTATTAACCTGAAACTGGTGCAGAGATGGTAAACTGAAGTGAATAACACCAGGTTTTGTCTTTTGTTTATGGAGCTGGATTGTAGGATAGGCAAGCTTGATGGGGACATTGTCATTTTATAGTTCATTGCTATTACATGTGATTTGCTGTGAGAAGGGTGACAAAATGCATGCATTGAATATTGATACTTTCTGTCTTTGAATATTATACAATTTTAACTACACCATTGCTCTCCAACCAATGAGATAATTGTTCTTAGAATAATACCAAGGACAAAAGTAAAAACAGTAACATTTTGTCACTGTGCATTCATCTTGAAAATGGCACTTTCAAAATAAATTAACCTGAATGTTGGAAGTAGTTCACATAGAAATGATCATCATATGGGATCTTCTTGTTCATAACTAGTATTCTCATGTCAAGGCCTCTACATGAAGGATTTCTTCTGGGATTCATTTCCCTTCTCCTTCTCAGGATAGTATGTGCAAGACATTAATTTATTGTGGCATTATCAAGATCAAATTACTAGAAAGTAGTCATGTTTTGGGGGTAGAGTGTCAGGCATAAGAATTATTACAATTTATAACAGGAAAATTATTTTTCTCTCATTTATGTCTCTGTGTCTTATGTGAGAGAAAGAAAGAAAGAGATGTGCAGCTACTAGAACTGGGAGAAACTGATACAATACACAATAATCACTAGTGATTCACTATTACAGGTGAGCTTTTTTAAACAGGTACTCCAGAAACTCTAGTATTTTATTCTCCATTTACTGTACTATGTTATATTGGTGGGTATTGCTTAATTCTGCGTAGCTCAGCAAATTATCAAAGCATCTTTGGGCTTGGTCTGAGATCATCCTGAAGAAGAAGCTTATCTACTTTGTATACAAAAAATACAAACTGGGATAACACTTGTGATGTAGAAATAGAGTGGTAGTATGTGCCTCAATAAATCAATTTGACCTAACGAAACCAATCTGTTGGCTTTTATAAAGGATGGCAAATCATGAGCTATCCATAAAGAAAATTAAATACTGAATAGGTTCAGTGCTGTATTTTTTAGACTTCCACTATATTGACTGGTTGTTTCTTTTGGGAAGGGGGAAGAATATTACTGACGTTATCTCTCTTTCCTGATATTTAGCAGTGTACAAAGACCCATTCCTTGTTATATGAAAGTTATATACAAGTGCATGAGTGAGTAAGAACATCACAAATGGTACCTGGACTGAAGAGTTTTATACATGGCTAAACTTCCATTAACTTCAATAATTACTTCTGCTTACAGCAGCACTTATTTTTTCCCCATGAAATTGCAGTGATGCAGCATGATATATCAAATCTGTGAACATTTGGCAAATTCCTGGAACAGTTTTCATAGAATGTCTTCCATAAAGTGCAGGTCTTCCTTGTATCAGAAATACTGATACATATGAGCTGATGATTTGACCTGTTATTATTTTTAACATTCTTCCTGAATATCGTTGGGCAAAACCAGTATATACCGAATTTATTTTCAGAATATAAAAATCATTTCTCATTAACCTCTTTTCTCACACAAGCTTTCGTCTGTTTACTGTACATTAAGCACACTTTCATGGTAAGTTACTTTAGTATTTGCTGCTTACGACATAAATAGGATATGTTCCTAGACCCTGAATATTAATCTTCTTATTGCCTCTCTTTGAACAGTAAAAGAATGTACACTGCCAGATACTCAGTCTAGATGCCGTATTTTTCCATGATAAATATCTTTTCCCTTTTTTCAGCCCTGCAAAGTACTATTGTCCTTTATTTGCCACTAATATTTATGATAAAAAATTAAATTACTGTTCATCCTTTCAATAAGTTTCCCTCAGAGAATCTCTGCTAAAGAACAAACATTTAAAAGGAATGCATAAGCTTTAGTTTTATACACAGCCCCACTATATTATTCATTGCAATGCATTTTTAATGCCAGAGAAAAGTAAAATATGTTTTAATTCCTGGGACTAGGCAGCCAAGTGATCGAGGGAATCACAAATTCACAAAGGCTGAAGACAAATGCATATAGTGAAAAAAAAAAAAAAAAAAGCCCAAACTAAGCCCAAACCCTCTTAGCTTCCAGTAACCTGAATGTTTTAATGAGAAATTTGTGAAAACTCTTACTGGTTGAAAATCTCTTGAGACTGTCACCGTGGTGCACAGACACTAGAAACCTCGGTGCTACAAGTATTCAGTGTGCTTCAGACACTCTCTTTTTTTCAGTGAAGAAATAGGTCAGCAAAATTGAGATAATAAAAGAAAAAAGGCTGAAAACAAAGCTATAGCTATTAACATAGCTGTTGTGATTATGATGAAGGTTTCTCCTGCCTCTCGTCCTTCTCTTTACTTCTTATAAAGAAACCAACCTTTTTTCATTTGGTACATTTGTTCATAAACAAACTCATTTTGACTAAATAATTGCAATGATTTTTGTGAGCATCCTTTTTAGTGTTTGAAACCTGGGTACTATTTTACAAGAACAAAGAGTGAATAATGTTCTTTACTTTGTTTATGAATTGTCAGGGCTAATGGTTTTCTTTGTGTTGTATTCTCTTGGAATTCAGTAATTTATCTTCAATTCACAAGAGTTACAACATCTAGTGAGGAATCGATTTACAAACCTCTCTGAACATAAGACTGCAGATTAAACCTTATGGACACTGTGTTCTTCAAACATGAACGCACCTTTTATGCTACACAATGATGGAATTGCATCATTGTCTGATATAATAAATGAAAAACAGAGCAGGATTTTCAGCTTTTGTTCTTCAATTCACAACAAAAAGTCTAATCAACTGTAATTTTCAAGCATGCATTTTGAAGTTGGGAATTGTGTATTGTTAATAGTTATTTCCATAGACTAAAAAACTTAATTTGAATTGTGGTCTGCCAAACATCTGATAGCAAAACTGAAACAAAACTGATCAAAAAATTGAGAATAATAGACACAGTTTACATTTAAATGGTGACTGTGAGGGCTAATCATTTAAAAAACATAATTATTTTAATGATGAAATCATCATATTACAAAAACAATTCTCACAAATTGATAATTTGTTATTATTTCAACAGTCTCTTATGGATTGTTAGGACATTATTTTAACAGAAGAGGAGAACATATGCCAGTGTAGGTAGCTGGTAATTCTCAAAAAGGGCCGTTATTTTTTTTTGGGAAAAGATGTTATTTAGCTGCTTGACAAAAATACTAAAATCAGTTTAAATCTTGGTTACATTACTGCATTCCTTCAGTCATTTCTTTTTCTCATCTTGACGAAAGCAAAGTTCAGAGTTTCCTTGAGATGCACAATTTGATTATAGGCTGCAGGTGTATTTCTCATAAAGACATCAGAAGGTTTTATGGAATTCACCACTAACATAGACTAAAAGGAAGAGAGCGCACTTTAATATTAGTAAAGGCATTGGCTGTTAAAAACAGGAGAGAAGAAAATGCCAGTGTTCATGAAAGGCCTGTGGGAAAGAGGATTAAGTAAAAAAAAAAAAAAAAAAAACAAACCTCTAACACTCCAAAAATGGTTGCAGTTGAAGGCAAATTTGATTTTGATGAGAGGAAAGTTCTATAAGGAAGGCATTCAAGGTGACATTTAGGCAGTTTTTCAGTCCATTAATTCATGTTGATGAAGAAATCTCATTACAGACTGGACAGGAAATATTCAGAGAAGCAAAACTAAATACAGGAAAGAAAATTATTGTAAGACATAAACACAGAACCAGTTGGATATGCTTTACAAAGATTAATATGCACAAAGAAATCAGAGTTCTGTGGAAAGCTGAAAGTATGAAGACATCATTGTAAGGAGTTAAGACATTTCTAAAATGGGAATGGTAAAAGTTTTGGAAAGAAAACACTTAAAGAGATCAGGAATACAAAATGGAAAAATGTACAAAATAGATAAACTGAGAGGAAACAGTGGCTAAAGAAATATCTGAATTAAAGAAAATTTTTGGAGCATTGTGACTGTACAGTCAGTTTTGATAGAAGTAGGTATAGGCGAAGAAGAAATATGAAAGAACTGACTACAATTAATAGTTGAACTGATTTGGTAAAAGGATTCTGCTGAAATACAATTCAGGAAAATCACGGTGAGAACAATAATTTGCAGATAGAAGTCATTTTAAAGAGTAAAAGGGGATGACAGAGCAACTTCGAACCAGACTGAAGCTGCACTCACTGGGTTATGCATGCTCTGCTGGCTGATGAAGAAAGTGAGAAGGCCAATAATGACATCTGTCATTTTCATCAACTTTTGTTTTGGCTTGGTTGGAAGCCCTGTGGAAAGCTGCAAAACTGAATTCGGGTAAGATAATTTCAATTATGAAGGCTGTGTTTGAAGACTCCTGCAGTGTTGCAAAAAAAAAATAATGAAAATTTAAACAAGTCAAAGCTTGGTATAATATAAGACAGAATAGAAACACTATAGCTTTTCATCATATTCTTAAACTAGACAGTAAGAATGAAAAATGAGGTAGAGGGCATGACTGTAGATGATCTAGAGTTAAGGTCCTTAACTAACACAGATGACATCACACAGTTAAAAAAAAATGCCTGAATTATTGATGAATCAAATTAATAATTAACCTTGGAAGATTGGTTTGGTCAACTTTGACTCATAATAAATGCCAAGAAGATGAAGTGACTACAACATGAAAAAGAACAAATAGGAAGGGCGAGTGAAATGTGGCATCTGTGAAGTGAAAGAACATTCAAGGCTCCTATGTGCATGGAGGAAACTTGACCGCTGAAGAGGTTTCCTTCAAGATGAGAAAAAAAAGAAGTGTTTCACAGGAATTGATGAAATTATAAACTTATAAAAACCTTACTTCTCAAAGTGCAAACATAACAGGTCTGTGCACTAGCGGGCAGTATTATTCTGTGGTCTGGAAGCAGTTGCTTTAAATGAGGGAAACAGCTGATGCGTTTGCATGAGAGCAATTTGAAGTATGTTGAGTACTGAATGAAAAGATTTTACATGAAGAAGGTGAAAGGAAAATGGAATGTGAAGCCAAGGAGATTCATTGGATATATTTAAAAGGAAATGACAGTAACACTGCAGAATTGTTCACAAAGAAATATTACAAGAAATCATGGAAATGCACCAAAGTCTACCTAGTGGTCAACTGTATCTTACCTATATGGCCTGATATTAATTCAGGGATTAATAAAGGATGATGGCCTGTGCAGGAATGACCCATATAGACCCTCTTGTCTGAAAATATATTCTGTGATTAAAAGATGAGAAATGGACAAAAACAATGGATAACCTCATTGTCTGAACAAATGACAGCTTCTGGACAGGAATGGAGGGGAATAGTATCCTCTGGGATATTTTGTCTTCTTTAGACATACCCTACTAGACATGTAATGTATTTGAATGAATTGTAGGCACTTACTACATAACTTCATTATTTTTTTTAAGCTGTTAGTAACCTGGAATGGGAGTTGGGGGAGGTTGGGCTTTTTTTTTTTTTTTTTTTTCCCCAGTGAGCTTTAAACAGTGAAAACACAGAACTACTCCTTCTGGTGAATCTCACTCATATAAATGGCTTTGAATGACTCTTGTTGTGTGCCAGATGTGTTAGGATATCATGCACCACTTGCAGGATCCTTACCTTAGTTCTGATGTTTTTGTGTTTCACAATGCAGACAAATGCTTCTCTACTTCTTGTGTCTGGGCTTAGAAGATGATAAATTTACTGTAGATATGAAGTAAAAAGAAAATGCTGCTTCATTTTCACCAGCCCTGCACTTCTGTTCGTATGGCACTGGCTGTCTACGTAACAATTTAGGCCTCTCTACACTTGGGCAAACATTTTGCTATGTTCTCTTTTCTGAAAAACATTCACATATAGAAGTAGAAAAAAACCCCAAACATACTGGGCCCTTTACTAATTTATTTCCAGAACATGTGTATTTTATGGATGCTGTAAGGGGGACCCATGTAGCTGGGGCAGGGTGGCTCACATGCAGCAGTATTCTTGCTCCCACTTCTTATGTCAGTGTATGTCATAGCAGATCATCTAATAGATGTCCTGAAACAGTGGCAGTTCCTCAGGTGTATCAGCATTTGTTAATTGTTTTTATCCCCACCCTTGTGAGTTGCAGTATTTTATCTTCTGAAGGGAATGATTTAACTTCTCTCACTCCTCAAACAGAATTGTCTTCTGCTTTTCTGCTATTTTGCACTTTTGCTGCTAGAACACTGGTACCTGAGCATTTATCCGATCATCTCTTCATTCTTTTTGGTCCTATTTTCCATGTAACTGAGTCTTTTCTGATTAATGTGAGCATAAGAACTACCCAAGACATCTCAAATCATTCCTATGAGAAAAGCCCAAAGTCTAAAATAGCCAAGTGTTGACAGAGTCCTTATTTAAGCATTGCTTTATGCTTTTTTTTTTTATTATTATTTCTTAACCTGCCCCACTGCTGTTCAGAAATGAGCCACAGAATCCTGTTGTCCTATGTGAAGGAATATATGTTATCAGCATAAGTATTTCTTTACCTACCTAGAGTTCAATAATGTAAACCATCTTGTATAAGAACTAAGGGAGAAATATTAAATGCTGAACACATACCTGCCATTACAAATTTATCAGTGTAAATATATTTAAAAAAGCATGTTCTTTCTGTCAAAGACTGTATATGGAGGTATGCCATTTTGTAGTGGCAGCATCTAATGATATTTCAGTCTTCTCACTGACTTATCAGGAAGAAACATAGTTGCAGGACTGGAAATAAACACTTTTCCCCCCTCCCAAACACATATATTTATTTAAAATTACAAAATATTACTTTGAAACTTGCTACATAAATTCTGGAAAACGTGCAATATTTACCCTACAGCATAACCAAGTTAAACTCAAATTCACTATGTAAGGAGAACTTTGCCAGCCAGCTAAGTAAAATCTATAGATGTATTGATACACTTGTGCAGTTCTCAAGGACATCAACAGGGAACGAGTATGAAGATGAAGGACAGTTCAGTCTCTTACAACCAATGCTTTTTATCTCAAATCTGCATGTGTATAATTCTTTGGCTGACATACTCGGTTAACTACATTATTGCAGGATAACCCTTTAAGGCCCTATTAGTCAATGTATAAGCTTGTTTTAAACATACTGGTTGCTTTATGCCAAAACTCAACTTGGTCAAACAATCTCTGGAAATTTTTTGTATATTTTTATTCATTTTGTTGTAGATTATATGTAAATAAACAGGTGTATTTTTACAGATGTTTATTCAGAATCATTTAAGCATGATGTATGGCTGCGTTACCTGTCTGCTCTGATTCCCCAGCTTTTTTTCTGTTCGGTTGCTTAAATTCCATTTTTCTAGTTCAGGCCCATGAAGCATTTCTAAACAGGAAGGACAAAAGTCAAATTACAACAGAGAATGTATTTTGGATGCAAAGTTTTTGGCATTTCTTGTACATGTGACTTTCATCCCTTGTCCCTATGCATTCTTCTGAGAAGAAAAATGGTCTGCCAAATATGGAGCTCAGGAAAAAGAGAAGCTTGAGCTTTAATTCAGTGTTCCTAAATTATTTTTGTTGATGACATATATTAATTGCAAAATTTATATTCTTTTGTCCCTGCACAAATTTACAAAGACTAGAAGCTTCCAAAGAAAAGCATTTTTTATTTTTTCCAGACGAGTAATCACTGTTTCACATGGCAGTCTGGCACCTTTTTGCTTTAGAGGGGCAATGAATAAACTGCATAGTTTATGTTAACTGTAGGTTTTTCTTAAACATTGTCTTCACAGAATCCTTAATTGCAAAATTTTTATGAAACAACCATTAGTATTCCTAAAAATACATTTTGGAATATTTTAAATCCTTCTTTTCTTTACTGATTTACTCAAAAGGTTAAATAACCCTTCATGCAAAGCAATCTCATAAAATAATGATGAGAAGAACATAATTTTCCTTTCTTTCTGTGAAAGATTTCTGATATAACAGGAACATGCAATAGTAATTAAAAAACCCCACCCTAAACTACAGGAGTATAAGCTTGAGGTTTCTGACAAGAACATAATGCTATCTGTATTTCAAACCCTGCTTCCTGACCTGAAGATGCTACTTGAATTTCAGTCTTTTGGAGTGCTGAATACCAGTAAAAATGTGCTCTGGAAGCTAAAGAAAGGGAAGGTATCCTAGTAGTTCATGGTAGTTGATTGGACAAGAGGCTAACTGAACTTCTATCCCAGCTCTATTAGTCACTCACACCTATGATCTAACTCACTTCTCTGTTCTTTACTTTCCCCTCCAAGTTTTGAACTGAAATGTCTGATCAGGCTAAAATAATTCTGGGGACATATATTTGTAGAGAACTTGACACCATGAGGTGTTGATCCACTTCAAATGCTTATGTACTGATACACAGGAAAGAAATCATAAAAGGCATTTAGAAGATGATGAAAAGATTTGTTATTTGCAATGAAATTTGATTAAGACATACCCACTTCACCTATTCCAGACCACTGTTACTGTTGTGCAGTGATTGGCCCTTCCTTTTGTGTCAATGCCAGATTTTTTGAGGAGGAGATAGGGGAAAAGACATTTCTTAGCATGGATCATTTCACTAATCTACTGCACAGGCTCAAAAATATTTCTTTGTACTATTCAGAGAGGTTGGGGGATATAATATGAAACTGAATTCTGAGGATATCTGTTGTTACTCAGGACTCTGAGAAAATACACTGAACCTTAATGAAAAGTTTGTAGATTTATGTATGTATTTATGTTGTAGGTGAGCCCCAGTGGGCAGCTAAACACCACACTGTCACTTGCACACTTGACCCCACACCCTTAGTGGGGGAAGAGGAAAAGGAAAATAAAAGCAAGAAGACTTGAAGGTCAAGATAACAACAACAACCTCAACAGTTTAATAATAATAATAATAACAACAACAACAATAATAGTAACAACAACAATAATAAAAATAGAAAAAGTGAAGGATATGTGGAAGAAAGAGGAAAACAAAACAAAACAAGTGATGCAAAGTCAACCACTCACCATGAGTAGACTGATACCCTGACAGTTCCTTAGCAAAACATGGTTAACCCTCCTATGCTCCCATATTTTCCATTTCATTGCTGAGCATGATGTTATATGGAATGCAATATCTCCCTGATTAATTCAGGTCATCTGCCCAGCTGAATTCCCTTCCCAACCTATTGCAAGCCTTACAGTCTCTTCACTTGGGAGAACAGAGTGAGAAATAGAGAATGACTTGACAGTGTGCAAGCACTGATCAGCAAAAGTTAGAACATTAGTGTGTTATCAGTACTTTTTCGGTCAAAAATCTAAAACAGAACCCCATATGAGTTGCAATGAAGAAAATGAACTCTATCCTAGCCAGGCCCATTGCAATATATACTACATAAACTTCTTTTTATACAGATAGTAATTTATTTTTTCCCCTGACAAGACCAAAGTCACAATTACTGCATATCTTTCTTCTATAATAGCTGATAAGTAATTAAAAGCAATCTAGAGACTGCAGTTCTTTGTTCTTCTCAAGGTGATTGCAGAAGAAATGCAGACTCACAAATTAAAGCCTTTGCATGAAAAAGTTTGCATTTTTTAACTTTGAAGGGGAAAAAGCATATCACAAGCTGTTGTATGAAGTGATTACCCATATGGTTCCACACTTACAAGTTATTGAATACCTTAGATCTTAAAAATATATATTTACCTTTGCTGCAATGTACTAAAATATCTGTTTATAGAACTGGTGAAATTCTGTGCTCAGATCCTGTGTTCAAAACAACAGACTCTTTTTGGCAAAAATTATTTGCAAATATGTATTATATTGATTAGGGATTTTTTGTTTCAAATTCTGCCTCTCCAAAACTGTTTAAATATGTTAAGGTTTAAAGTGTTTTGTTTCAGTAGTGTATACCTGATAAACAACTGTATATTGAAAGTGTTCCTGGAGTCCTGCTAAAAATTAACCTCACAGGGACTTTTCATCCCATTCTCAGGACATTTTAAACTATCTTGGTCCTATTTGTAATGTGTAGTTCTTCTGTAGCCTCCTACTTTCTCTGCATCCTGTAATCTATACTCTAAAGCGTAAAACCTTGACATGTTCTGGAAATAACAGTATTCCAATCTATTTTCCTTTTTTTCCCCATGGATATATATCTGAGCTCCCACTGCTCACACTAATTTGTAAAGCTTTGTTTCTACTGACAGATGTTATACAGAACTGCGTAGAATGTGGTGTCTACACAGCACCATGGGAACTTGAGTGACCCCATGGAGATAAGCTCATTTGTGTTATGTGTTTATACCAACAGCATGTAAGAAGATGTTTGAGTTGCACAAAACTGTTAACAATAGCTTTGATAATGCACCCTGAAAATCTGATCGCTGTAATATGCCACTTGTTCAATAGTAAGGAACACAGCAGTGTAAGAGAAGGATTTTTCATCTAGAAAAGAGCACATTGGTGCAAATAGACGGATTAAATATTTGGAAAGCTCACAAATTAGTTCAGCCATGCAAAACAAATTACTAGCATTATGGTCAAATAAATATAAACCTTTAATCAAACACCAACCTTTAGAAAAATCAGTTTTCATTTATTTGTTTTCTTAAGCAAACACTGTCCCAGAGGAAATTCACAATGCTTTCAAGTTCTTTATTTTCACAGGTCACTTCTACCACATTCTCTGTCTTCCTGCACTATTCCAAAGGTGTGATCAAAATTTTTCCTTATTAGGCACTGAAAGAGAGGGACAGATGTATTTGTGTCGGGGAGGAACAATTCATTTTTATCTAAAATTTCTGAAGAAACTTTCTAGTGAGCAAGTGAAGGGTTGCTCAGAAACAGAATTGATTCCTGTCAGAGATTATTGCATCTTCTTCTAATGCACGTCCAGGTAGGAATTATACTTACGCATTTGGGGAAATTTTAGTAATAATAGATGACTCAGATGGCTCTCTAAGCAGGACTAATAGTAATAAGTATATAGAAGTAGAGAAAACATTGTGCATTGTTCAGGGACCGTGTTCCTCTGATATTTACAAATGAAGAGAAATAAATGACAAACTGGCTAAACAAAATATTAAAATTTGCATATATCTACTGCATCTTATTTGGCAAAATATTTGAATCTTCCTCACTATTGATGCCTGAGATGATTGAGTTCAGAACCTTGTGTGGTACAATTGCAGTACAAATTCTACCAAATAATCACAAAAAAAGTTTGGCATGGAATTAATAGTTTTCTGAAAAGACCTAATTTACTTCTTACACTTTGAATCACTGACTCCAGTTCCTCTTTCAGCCTTTCCGCCTTTCAGACTTTCTTAATAAAACAGTCTCACATTTAGCAGTCACCCAAACTACTGAAGTCAGTTGGCATTGCTGTTTATTTTAAGGGAAGAAAGGACCTCTGGCTGCTGGTTGACTCTACAAATGTTCACAATTCATCTTTGGTAAAAAAAAACCATGTAAGTAAACAGATTTTGGCAAATTTTTCAAATTGTGCATTGAAAATTCAACACATTGTAATTGCAAGTAATAAGGATGTTTTATATCACAACCTTGCATGCTAACATTACTCAAAGATAAAATGCCCTTGATAAACCCTATCATTTTCACACTTTGAGTGTAAAATGTTGAAGTAAAAAGCTGATGAAGCATAAAATGTTGAAGTAGTATGTTATTTTCAACATTTTATCTGTCATTTGCCATTTATTTCAACACTTTATATAGTACATTAAATACTCGTCTGTCAAGTAAATGTTTGAAGGCCTGAGGACATAGAGATGCCTCTGGGCAGCAGCAATCACTGGGGCATCATTGGTGGGTCAGAGATTTCAAGAGGAAGACTAAATTAGCTATGAGTGTTACAGGGTTAAAGACCACAGAAGGATTTGTGGAGATTGAGGGGCAGTAACGGTGTGAAACAGCACTGAGGGGGTTCCAGACAGAATGCTCTTCAGGAACAACATAAGGCTAGCCAAAGATAACAGGATGCAACCATACACCTTTCATACAAGAGTATGAATGTGTAGTGGTAAGGGATCACTACCTGTTTCTAGCAGCAGGTATTTCTGGATTGCCTGGGTACAGAGATATATTGCACTGACTCAGTCAATCCTGGATATGTCATGGGCACCCCTCTTACTTCTGTGCAATGGAAAATTCCTTAGACAGTGCCATCCATGTTTCTGAGGCCCAGTCTCCTTTTGAATAATATCATAAACATTTCAGAAAAAAAGACATTGGTTTAAAGGTTTGTATGGTCAATTACAGGCTTAACTACCTGGTAGTCAAATTAATTTGAGATCTGAACTTAAAGTATATTAGTTAAAATGCAGTGAATACTCATGTGAACACCTTTTGAAGTGAACTAAGTGAAATACTACCACTATATTTCTGAGGATGCCCACATGACTTTTTAATGTTCTCTAAATACTTTTCAGATTCAGACCTTTAATTAATTCAGACTAATACATCTTGATGTCTTTGATTCAACACCCTTGGAAATCAGCTTTTCAACATTTTTTTGGTGAGACAGATTTGAGAAAAAGGTAGAAGTAAACAGGACAGTATTCTCCATTTCTTTATCTTCCAGAGTTACATCAGTACTCGCATGTATGAAGGAAGACAAGGAAGTCAAAATAGTATTCCCTAGCTCTTTTTTTTTTTTTTTTTTCTTCCTTATCACTTTCTCCCAATTCTATCACTATTTGGTCCAGGGCCCACTTCAGCTACCTTAGCTTATTGTGACCGTTGCACGTTACATAAGTGCCTATGGCATGAGATAGTTCAGTAGGTTCCTAGTAAGCTGGGTTCAACCCGTGGCTCACAGGCTTTGTGAAGAGGTGTGTTCTTATGAAACCTGGACATATGGGAGATGGTAATATTTTCTCAGGACTCACCAGGGAATCATCCAGTGTTTGGACTAGGTTTGAGTACTGGTGCTTACAGGTAATTCAACAGTAACTCATACTGTTTTCCTGTCAGGACAAGTGTAACTAAGAAATTCTTCTTTCCCCCTGCCCCCAACTTATCACTAGCAAATCGAATAGTGAGGAAGAGCTCTTTTACCTTAAAGGCGAATATATGTCCATTAAATGGTACTAAAAACATACATTCGTATAGTGGTATGAATGTAGTAAGCTCTTGGCACAGGAAAAGAATAAACCAGCATATGCTCTACAAAAGCTGTCTGACCATATTTCTGTGTTTTTCATACTTATATGGAAACTCAGTGCCAGCAAGCTATTGCTCAGCTCCTTCACAGACTGAGCAAAACTAAATCACAGAAAACAGCCTAATTTAGGTCTGATATTGCAAATAAGGCACTAAATAAGGTAACTTTGTGTTGGAAAAACAATGTTTTTTTTCAGTATGTTCTAAGACACGGGAGCTGTATTTCCACAAAACAAATACATATTTGTACAACATTTAAATATAAAACCACTAACAACTAAAACTTACATTCATTTATTTTTCTTATTCTGGACAAGGTCCTTTAAGATAAACAAAAAATCTGTTGTCTTACCAATGTTATTTCTATTCTGGTAAGAGAACATAAGCTAAAGTATTTAAAGTTCTTAAAAGTGTTCCCAATATGACAGTTACCTGTTCATTAACTACTGGAAAATTGAATCTCTCGGGTACAAATGGAGATGAAACCCAGATGTGTTGAGTCCTATTTGGTGACATCACATGAATGTATTCTACACTGGTCTGGCACACTGAATCACAGACAATATATTATTCAGCATATTTTGAATCAATGGACCAAAATTATCCTGTCCTAATTCTGTTCACTTCTGTATAACTGCTCTAAGGATGCAGAGTTTGAACCCCTGGCTTTTCATTTTCTGAGATCATTATCAGAGTGACACATTAATTGTCAAATAAACCCATGATTTATCATAAGGATTGAAAGTTACCATAATGTCTAGTTTTAGTAGGTGTCTCTGAAAATGCCTGAAGAATCTGTGTAGTTACTCAGAGTTCTCTAAAATCAAACACAATAGGAAAGCACAGAGCACATAAAAATATAGGGTGACAGCCTGTAAGGGTTTTTTTGTCTGTAATTTTTACCAGTTTCATATGCAAAAAAACCCCTTCAAAGAAACTCAGATCCAAAAACCCAACCCCCCCAGAAGTCCCAAAGGTCATCCTTTTATAATCATATTTTACCTTCCCATCTAGAATAGACTTTTCTTCCTTTTTCTGGTTGGTGAAATAGAGGTTTTAATAAGAAATAATCTTCAGTTTCCAGTTTGCATGCTTCATGTGGCCTCAGCATGACCTTAAGAAGGTTCCCTGGTGCAGGGTGAGTAGATCCTTCTGCTCACTCCGGTCAATGTATGGTGATGCTACTCCACTCTTTTTCTTTCCTACTTTTTCTTTCCTGCTCCTGACCACATGTAGCTGCTGCATACTTTATACCAGTTGTGGACTCCACTGTGAACTAATTCAATTCACACTTACAAAAAGAAAATATAGGAAAAAAAAAAAAATAAAAAAAGCTTTTTCTACTCTGTGAATTGAATCAGCTTCAGGAAATCTCTAATGAGTGCTGGAGCCCATGAAAAGGAAGGGTGAAAATACAAAAAAGAGCTAAAATACATGTGGAGAAGGGA
Organism: Tyto alba; assembly: GCF_018691265.1. Taxonomy (NCBI): domain Eukaryota; kingdom Metazoa; phylum Chordata; class Aves; order Strigiformes; family Tytonidae; genus Tyto; species Tyto alba. Next base: position 4,639,682 of record NW_024881301.1, read on the forward strand.
AAACCTCTGGTTTGATGATAATGGTCTCTTAGACTGACTAAGCTTTGCACGGAAACATAACTTAACTGTCTTTATAAGTAACTCATTGCTTGATTATCACTCACCTGCAGTCCATACTGAGAAAATGAGTTCACTGTTGTAAGCTGCTCCCACTTGAAAGGAAGATTATCCAGGTTGCTGATTCTTAATTACACTCTCTTGTTGCTTTTCTACTAACAAGAAATGAAATGGCCTTTTGGTACGACACTGCTAATTTCAGGCACACATGGAAATAAAAAGGTAAAAGTGAAAGGCCAATATTATCTACAAAAGAACTGGCATCCTCAAGTAATATTTATTTTGCAAACTGATGTGGATATGGATAGACATGTCTATTAGTACTCTAGCCCCGTCACACAGGATTTTATTTAACCATCAAAACAAGACTTATTTCAGATTACAAATTAAATGTTTGGTTCTGGGAGAAACTCAGAAGCAGTGAATTGACTGTAACCAAATAGCAACTTCTGAAATACTCTTAGGCTGTATCCTGAAGACTGGAAACACTGGAAAGAGCTATTTGATGCCACTGAAGATCGATAAAACCCAAGACCAAGCACTCTCTGTTTCATGAACTTTATCTTTTCTCATAAGAAATGCCTGATTTCTCTGGTGCAGCAGGACAGGCACGGAGAGGCTTAGTTATATAATAGGCTCCATATTAATAGTTGCTTGTCACTGATTTTTATATCCTGAATTTAAGGATATTCATTTCAGAGGAAAGTATTTCTACTGTGCTGATCGCAGGGAGGATCGTACTCTAGACACTGTTTCAAGCAGCATAAGTAAATGATTTTCAATCATTCTTATGCCAAAACACTCATAGATTTACATCTACCTTCGATAGTTTGAGAAGGTTATCTACACTGTATTGAAGATAAATGACTCAATGCAAATGCAGGAGATTCCAACAGTGAAAACTATCCTTACTGCTACAGTGATTAGTGCTGGAGGCTGAATGCAGCAGCACATCCCCTGTTCCCTTGGGGAAGCTGGCACAGGATTCACCCTCTCTGCACCAGCACTGCCTACAGAGGGGCTAGAGCATCCTCAGACCTTCCTCCCTGTTTCATGAAACCTCACTGTTGTAATGAAGTCAGGTCATGGAAATCCAACAAGCTGTAGAGGGCTTGCCACATAGACCTTGCAATATTTGGACCTTCATTTCTTTCTTAGAGGCTGATATGTCTTCCATAACCAAAGCACTGGGAACTATGGACACAGAAATGAAGAGCTGAGACCTGGAGCAACCTGCACCAGGGGAGATGATTCAATTACACAGGCTGCTCTCTTTAAAACATGAGTAAAAAAGCTTTCTGCAAATTGGAAAGGACACATTGAAGAGAATGATTAGCTTACCCCTGGGTAAATGTACCAGTGTTGGAGGAAGTCTGAAATATTTTAAGGATTTTGTCAAGTTTTCAGAATTTCTCTTTTTTTAGAGCCAGGACAGCTTAACTTGCTGTGGGTCAACCTATTACTCATTTTTTCCCCCAGCCACCTTAAAACCTCATTCTACATTTATTCTCACTAGTGACAGCTGTGAAAAAGGGTTTTGTTACAAAATGCTGATCCTGTGAAAACTGATGCTGTGGGTTTCAACTGACATTTCCTCCAGAACAACTTCTCAGGGCTAGGATGGAGTTTCTTCTCAGAGTGAGCACACTGAAGTTTGGACTAGTTATTTCAGTGGATGATTTCCAGGCATATGCTACTGACTTCTCAACAGCTCTCACACTAAAAGAACATACACAAAAAGTGCAAATTTTCTATTACACTCTAAACTGAAGAGACCTTTTGTAACAAGGAAGGTAGGAAATAGGCTATGAAAGGTCTAATCAAAACTATTTAGCAATCTATTTATTGCTTTCTGAGCATGGGTTTTGTGAAGGACTAAAAAGAGGAAAAAAACCATGAATCCACAAATCAGGAAGAGAATTGTTATAGGTTGTATTTTGTTTTAGCCATAATATTAATAAAACCCATCTTAAAGTCTAGTGGGCATTTATCACAAGACTAGAATGAAACAATGAGAGAAGAGAAAAGGTTAAATTAAATAACTGTCAGGGTACAGCCTGTCGGGTTTACCTGCCTTACCATGAGGTAGACAAGAAGTAAGAAACCCCTACTTGGTTTAATTTTGTTTTATAGCAACCTGCTGATCGGGTGAGATATAGGTATGTATAAAGGAAGTAGAGCAAAGATGGTGGTTTGTTTGAAGTGAAGGAAAATGGTGTAGAGCTAAATTTCTCAAAGGATTTTTATTCTAATACTCCCTTATATTTTTCTGAGGTTCTCTCTTAAAGGAGAAATAAAAAGAGCAGCCTTTTGCGTATGATAAATATTTTGGAGATGTTTGGATTAAAAGACTCTTTTTGAAAATTATTACTACAGATCAGATTTTTCTTGTTTAGCAAATACAAAACTTGATTCTTGTTTCTTTAACACTGGGGTACTGAACTTTAAATCCTCTCTTTCTTTCTGAATGTCAGCAGGAATATGTAAAAATATTTCCACAGTTCAGGATAGCAAACCATCAGGTGGTACTTGGTCAGTCTTCCTTGTCAAGGCTGTTCCAGTTGGCATAAATTACTTCTGTATTAATTGAGACAGAGTGAAAGAGAGAAGAAGAGCTTAATGGCTTGGGAATGCCTCTAGTGCTTTGTAGGTGCTGAAGTGAAGTGACTAAATTATTGGCTGAATAAATTTACCTATTCTCAGTGAAAATATAACAACTTTATCACACTTCTCTTTTTTTAAAAAAAAAAAAAGAAGAGATCATGTTCCTATAAGATTTCAATGTCTACTAAAAGTACAGAGGTTATCACAAAGAAATAAAGAGCATATATGACTTCTCTGCATAGCTACTCATTTCTTGTTTCCTTGCTTCTCCTTCTGCTACTTTTTTTCGTTTTGCTTTCTTTAATGCTACTTTTCACTAACTGTAAATAGCTTCTTTTGTCCCAATTAGGAGAGATATTCATTTATAACTGGATTTCTCAGCCAGACATGTAACTGAAGATGTACTGTAATAATTCTTTGCCAGCTAACTGGACAATAATGTATTTCCACATAAGGTTGTGGAGAAACAATAACCATGTTGGTATGATTGTACACTGTATTTTGCTTCCAGTACAGATTAAACTAACACAAAGTGGGTTCTGGTTACTCAGGTGAACTACAGCTAGAGACACTACCTGCACTTTTATTTTCTCTGTGCTACATATTTCAATATAGGTAAAGCATCTGAACATCGGTGTCAGTATATTAAAGGAAATTGACAGAGCATGTTACAAGGAAGGTTAATAAAGGGAACTTTTGGAGGTATCTTGATCATTATCTTTCCATCTGCATTGTTTTCCTTATTTTAAAAGAGAAGGCTACCAATCTAGTGTTTTATAGTTTTACAGATACTTTTCAAAACAAAAAAAAAAAAAAAAAAGGAAATTAAAACATTGGCTATATAATAGTTTTCAAGTTTTGAGATTACAATATGGAAAACTTATAAAAAACCATTCATGAACAAGTTCTGTAAGAAGCATAAATCAAGTACTGAATTGGCTTCATAAATGAAGAAAATGTTTGCATATTAGATAAATTACTGATAATTCCCATCCCTGTAATGGATCCAATTGATCTAGCAGATTTTCACTGGATTCAAATAGTAACCTTTAAGAAGCAAGAACTGAATCAATATGCATGTTACACACAAACTGACAAAGATGAATTAAGCTATTTTATCTAGCATAGCCTTCTCCAGATTATTCATACATTACCTTCACCATGTCTCATGCAGTAAGAGTGATTCAAGTTTTCTTTACCATTATGCCTGTCATCCTGTCATATTTTAATGTGAACACTGTGTTTATTAGGGACATTTTGCCCAGGGGGGTTTTCATTTTTGCCTTTCAGTCAGTGAAGAGAGAAAATATCACTGTGTCCCTGCATTTTTGCATAGCATCACACCAACATAACAAGTTGGTGACTAACTACTGTCATAATAAGCGTCAAGGATTTATAAAATGTATTTTGTAGGAACGTCTAACTCTGAGTTTTTTAATTTTTAAGTGACTTTCCTTTTCTATTCCCACACTGCTTCATATGGTACAACTAAAAGTTTGCAGGCAAAGGGTGGGCTGAATGAACCACCAAATCATTATGGTAGCCAAAAGTTCATGAAAAATTGTATTCTATTAGGGAAGGAGGGAACAAATAAACAAAATATCAGAGAAGCAAACCAATGAACTGACATGACAGTCATGAAACCTCCAGTTAGAAGCTCCAGGTAAACTGTACATGTTATGTAAAAATATATTCATAATTACTGAAAAAGTGAGTCAGAAATTGTGGCCATGAATCCATTTACTGAGACATAATTTATGAAGCAAGATCTCTAGGTATGATTGGTATAATCAAATGATATATATCATTGGTATAATCAAATTTTCTTCCCCAGCACTTTCTCATAGCTGGAACTGTAGCTTTTCACCAAAATGGTCTCCATTTTAAGTGTGAACATTCCAAAAGATCAAGGCAAAACACAAAAAATACAAAATGTGTGTGTATTTTGTGAACCTAAAAGGTAGTTTTCAGAAGTACAGAAAAGATATATGCTTGTATCTTTCATATACCTTGGAGAGGAAGTTTTCCGGCATGCTATTTCCATCTAGGTTGAGTCTGGGGATAAAACATTTGCATAACAGTTTTATTGAACTGAATTTGTGGGCAGCAGAACTTTACAGAGCTGTTCACCTTAATAAAAATAAACTAGTGTTTGTAAGATTGGGTCCTTTATTCTTTAAAATTTGTTCTATCTGCTTGACCAGAAGATCTAGCAAAAATATAACACCTTTTCTTGTCCCTTCAACCTCATATACTGGATATAGCAACTTTTTCAACTTTTTGGTATTTTATTGCCTATGATAATATACAGTTGTGCATGGGAACTAACTGGCTTGAGCCTAAATCCCTCATCTTGCTGAGACAGGGATGGGAGGGGAACTGCAATTTAAACAAATAAAAAGAAATCATTGAGCATTCTCCATATGGAAAGAACTTCAGAGTCAAGCTGTGCAAGGAGTGGGAGGAGCCCATCTCCGAACGATTCGTTCAGTTAGTCCATTATTTGGAGGAACATCTTTAAGTCATTTTATATTCATAAAAGAGGACATAAGAAGAATTTAGGCACCAAAATTCAATATTGTAATGGAGCCTTCCTTTCCAGTGCCTGTCAGTCACAGAGGTATTGGGCCGTTGCCTTACCTGAGCAGTGAAGTTCTGGCCATGACTAAAGGGATGCTGCTGTCCCTGTGTAGGAGGGCTTTGTCTCAGGAGCTGGGCGTTAACACCTTAACTCTGATCCAGAAGCTCTTTTTTTTTTTTTCTGTCTCTGTGGACTAGGCTGACACACAATGTGTACGCTAATGAGGAAATCAGAATATGAGATTTATTTACAGTAATACCGGTAGTGAGAAAACAGGATAAAATTAAAACTAGAAAAAAGAATAGACTAAACCTGAAAAAAATTAAGCCATTGGGAAGTCAAAGATCCCTGAAGAGAATGGCTAAGAATTAAAAACCTTTCATAAGAAATAAAATTAAAGATTTGCTAATGACTGTCAGGTAGATTTGTGGGTGAATGGCATATTGTTCTTTGCATCCTCTCATGTGAAATGTTGCTGTCTTTTTAAGCAGAGTGTAGGAGTTTCTTAAGCATGCTTCCAGCTAATCAAAATCAAGTGGCCGTAGAACAGGAAAGAATAAGCAATAAAGTTGATATATTTGAATCTAACATTAAAATTCAACAATAATCCTTCACTCCTTGAGTGTGCCTCTATTTTATTAAGTATTTCAATGCAATATAATTAATTTATTAGTAGCAATTAATGTACTGGTAGCAATATCCTTGAACAAGGGCTGTAATTCAAGAAATCATGCTTAATAAAAAAATCTACTGTGTTTCTAGTGACTCCTGCATAATGGGAGACCTGATACCTGAATATCTGAAAGTCAGTCTGAAATGAAAATATTAATCAGGAACTAGAACAGGACTCATTGTGCATGAAGTATTCCATATTATAAAAAGCTGCTATAGCATATGCCCCGTATAAACAGATGAGAGCATTTATTGCATCTTTGATTTATTTATTTTGTAATTTTAATAACCATTTACATGCATGCACAGTCCCTTTGTCTCTGTGACATTCTGACACAACCTGGGAAAGCAAGATCACTGTTCATTAGAGAAATGCCACCCAGAGGGTCCTTTCAAAAAAACTTTCTGTATTCCAGATGGAAAAAAGGAGTCTGAATGTTTTCTATAGCCTTGCACTTCAATTCTGATGTACCGTCATTACAGTTATTGCAGAAAAAAAAAAGTGGTATTTCTTATTGTACTGCTTTGTAGATCGGTGTCACTAGGGAAATATCACAGTCTGCTTTATAGGCAACTGTCCTATTTTAGTCATAGGTATATCATAAACAACTTTATATCTGACAGGCTTTCTTGGAGTGCAATACTTTCCACCCAAGTGAGAGTCTCCTTTTATTTCCCCTATACAATAGTGTATCCCCTATTTACCACTGTTTTTTCTACATTTATAATTTAAAAACATTTTTACTCTCTCGAGTTTTAAAAAATCAAACAACTTTTCCTTAGAGTGTTGGTCATTGCCCTCCATTTTATTTTTACCTTAAAACCTGCACAATTAACTTCTGTCACCTTAAATGCCTTTCAAACAACACATTGCTCCAGTTGTTGAAGCATGTGTAATTACATCCAACAGAACCTGTCCTGGGGCAAGCTGATTTCATGCAATTTTTATAACACCTTTTTCCATTATTTAAGCAGAGTGAAATCTTTAAGACAGTGTGATTAAACTGAAATTGGAACTGTTTAAGGTATGGTATTCTGAGAAAAGGCAGATTCCTGCCATCTTTATGATAAGTAGAATTTTTTTTTTTTATTTTTTGTAAGTAAGAAAAAGTTCAATCCATTTGGCACAGATATTGGCCACATATCCAAGACTTTCAACATTATGATTTTTCAGGAGTCCATGTTAGGGTGTACTATCATTAGTAGGGCATTATTGTGGCTTGGGTTGTAGCTTAATTCAGTGAAAATAGAGCCAGTGATTAGTATGACAGTACAAGCCTGACTAAAAATCTTTTCTGACTCTGTTAGAAAAAATCTGTAAAAAACAATCCGAGGAGTTAAAATGAGTCAGGCAAATGTTATGCAAACAATTCCAGCGAGGTGTTTCTTCAGTCTTAAGAACTCATAATTGCCACTACCGAATACACGGATAAATGTTGTAAACTGATTACTAAAGCCTGCTGGGATGGGAATTTCTGCTTCATGGGACATTCCAGATTGGATGAGAACAAAACACCAACACTACCGTCTCCTGCTTTGCAGAACAAACTATTTTGGGCCCATCACCTCACCCATGATCAGGCAAACTGGGCAGCCGGCCAGGCAGCTTGGGAGCTGGGCAGCAGGTAAATCAGCCAGCAGGCAAAAGGAGGGCCAGGCAGGCAGCCAGCCAGGCAGCTTGCGAGTCCATCTGCCAGTCAAGAAGCCAAAAAGCTGGCAAGCTGACATGCTGGTTGTCTCCCTGGCTGCCCAGCGGGACAGGCTGGGAGCTGGTCAGCCAAGCAAGCCACCTGCCTGCCAGGACAACAAGAGGGGTAGCCCTGCTGCCTGCTGCTTTCTGTCAATGGCTCTGAAGGAATGCATGTATTCTTGTGGAAAATGCCAATTCTAGTCTTCTGACATCCAGCTATTCCAGGAGAATACATTTAACCAGTTCTACATCCTACAAGAAATATGCATATTTAATATATTTAGTTACAGCTACAATGAAAGACTTGGTTGTCTACAGAAAGACTTGGGTGCCATTTAAAATTAAAGTTATGAAATGTAATCTATCTGCTGCTCAGTTGCATTTAGCTCACTGCTTAAATTTGTGTTTTCAAGGTGTTTTGCTGCTGTGCATTTGCAGAAGTATGCCATGTTCAGCAGCTTGCCACCTTCTGCCACTTAATCCACATGGGATGAAAGAATGAGTCATTTTTCTGCCCCAGTTTCTGATTAAATTTCATCTGGTGCATGTTTTTGGAGTACATCTAAGTGTTCCTAGAATACATGTAGATGGGTGGCATGCTGATGCTGAAAAAAGCACTTGTAGTTGCTGCTTAGAAAAACGGTTATTCCATTTACTAAGGGCAAGACAGACCTGCGTCCTCCTTCTACCTGAAGGATTTGAAACTCATATCTAATTTGCTAGAAGGATGTCCTAAAGACAACGTTTGAAGGAATTAGATAGTGAAAAACTTTGTCTGCTTAGAGGTGATGGCACCATGGCACAAATTATTCAAGATCAGAGAGAGAAAAGGCATGGAAAGATTATAGCCTTCACCGTTGTTGGGAGGCTGGTGCTCTGATTCTTACTTCAGGGCTGTTTCTCTATTTTATCATAAGGGGCCTCTGCATGAAAATGAAGAATGTGGTTAAGAACAGGGCCTGGAACTCCCATCTGCCTATTTGCAGATAAGTACTCTCACCACTGGACGTATATAATTATTCATATTTACTTTTTTCCCCTGAAATATTTTATTTCTCTTGAGTGCCCCAGCTTCAGCGGTTGGGATAAAAAGTACTACTCCATCCACCCAGTTTTATAGCCTTGGGTAAGAACACGGCCTCCAATCACTGATGTGGGTTTTAACACCAGCCTATGATAGATGATCAGTTCACATAAAAGTTGGGCAATGCTAATCCTGCTTTGTGTGCCTTAAAAATTGATCTCGTCTCAGAAAGAAAGTCTGCAGGCTGTGCTCTGAGTAAAAAGCTTCAGCTCCAGAAAGCAGCAGCCCTGGGGACACATCAGGGGACACCTGATTAATCCTCTGAATTCCTTCATGCAGTGTTCACAATCCCTAGGACACAGTTTGTGATGACCTTCCCTCACCTCCCAAATTGTTATGTCCATGTTACTTTTAGGGATATATGCCAAGATCAAGCGCACATAACAGCAGCACATCTCCAAATCTTGAAATTTTTTTGTGTGTGTAAATGTGCTCATATGTGTGTGTGAGGAGGGACCAGGATTATACTGTAGATCATATTTCAGGACAAAGAGAAAAACACTGCAACTTCTACAGAACTCAGGTTTTATTAGCACTCTTAACTGATCTCATATCAGCATCACAGAGCCTTGATTCAGTGACACACTGTGAAGATGTGCCAACCTGGGATCTTGCTCATATTGCTGTTTGCAGCATTTGGATCTATGTATTGACTAACCCAGACTGGGTCTTATATCTGTGCATGAAAGACTTGGTTTATTTTGAATTATACACAAGGTCAAAATCAGGAATGAGTAGGATGAGGAAGGAGGAATCCTGCTGGTTTTGACTTCAAACAGGAAGACTAGAAGAGTCAAGGGACTGACATATAAGAGAAAGATTTAGGAAGACAAAAGAAGAGGAAACATGCAAGAAGTAAACAGAATAAAAGCATAAAAGGAGGTTAAGGCTTTAAAAAGGAGAAAGTATAGGTTTCATGGGAGTCATACATATAAGAGAGAGTTTTCCTTTTCTTGTGTCTGTCTGAGAAAGGGAGAAAATCATACCATTACGAAACTGAAAATATAAGCAAGCTTTTTATAAAACATATAATAAATCAACAACATATCATTTTAGATTATGATTAGAAGGCAATCTGAATACTGACTGCAAAAAGGATCAGGAGGCAGAAGCTCAGGGAACAGAGGAAGGCTTTTGCAGGACCTCAGAATACTACTCAGCATACCACTGCAATGTCAAAGAATGATGCTCACTATTTCAAGATAACACCTCTGCTTTTCTGAATTATTTTGTTTTTCTGATGGGTGACAACTATGAATATTTTCTTAAAAATACATTGAAGTGTCACAATAGCAAAAAGATTTCTCATGATTTGAAGTGCTGGACAAGTAGTCACTAGCATTTTGGGAAACACAGGTGAGAGAGGTTTTTTTTCCTTATTACTGCCTCCTACATAGCTGACTGCAGGAAGCGTGAGTCTTGGGACCTATGCTTGGACAGAATGTTCTCAACTTGACCAGGTTTAGGTGAACACATTAAAACAATACTGCAAAATTTTATCAAAGTTCTAAGACAACAGAAATTATAATGGAATCCTCCTTGTTTTGGGGTATGTAGTCTGAGGCACCTCTGGGGTTCAGGGAACACATTCCTCTCTTCCCCAGCCACACAGAAGGATGTAATACTTTTCCTAGCCTCTGTGACTTCTGATTCATGACCCACACATTTCCTATTGCTCCACAAATGTGTCTCATCTCCTTCACCCCAGTGATGAAAGAGGCAAATGACCAGGGCAGGACATACAGTAATCAAAACCAGTAATGGAGATACCATGATATGTCATTGCATTACTATGTGATGTGATTTGGTTTTGGCTGCTTTAGAATCACTGCATTGCCATAACATCATATGTTGCCCATAGCTCCTTTGTACCATTTAGGTAGTGCAAAGGGAGTTAATCTCAGTTCTGCATGGAAGTCCCCTGACACAAACCCAATCCCTGTCAATTGGAAGATCAGGTAGCCAGTTCCTTCTCAGTAGCCATGGCAGAAAGAGAGCTATAGATCTGCTATAGAGATAATCATTGGACTCAGTCCTACTAACACAGAAAAAGACAATATTGGCAGATGTAAACAATAAAGGTTTCTACTTGCACCTTCTTAAGGAATTTATTTGCATTATTCAGCTATATGGTGATTTTTGACATGTGGTCTATGGGCTAGAGAATGATGAGAAGTTTTTAAAGCTCTTGTAAAAAATTGAGCCTGATAATGAAATTATAAACACAGGACAAGGTTCTTTGCCTCCACTGTGACTTTTTCTGCAGTGCACAAATTGAGAGTCAAATGTCCTGAAAAACTAAATAACTTTGCAATGTACTCACAAAAGTGACACAGAAGAGATGGAAGTAGTTTCTAAGTGGTGATGAGCATGGTATGGAAGTAGGTAAAACACCGCTGCAAAAGCTGAACACAACCGTAGAGATTACATATTTTGACACTTCTCATTCTTTACAATAGTAGTCTTGGTATAAGTACTTTCTAATTTAAAAGTTGCATCTGTTTTAGTATTAATCTAACCCCTTGATGATTGCTTTCATAAGCTTGATGAAGCAAAATGCTGGATATACTTTCCTTCTTCTGTGACTTGAACATTTTGCTGTTCACAGGATTTTTCTTTCACTTAATTAAACATTTCTATTCTTGCAGACTTGTTTCTTACTTCCTACCTTGAGGGAAGGAGGACAAAGATAAGTCTGAAGATAATACCTTTCTTCCTCTTTGAGCAGTAGCTGTGGTGTTAGATATTATAACACTGAAGCAGGATGTGATATTGATCTTTTACTGTTATTTGGGCAAACATAATTATAGCTCTCTTGTTTACATTGCTCAGTAACATTACAGGGTCTGACAGATGTATGAGCAGCTCAGAAGAAAAAAGAAACTTGTGAGAAGATTGTTCAGATCAAGTTTTGTGAAGTATATGCATTTTTTATATCTTGCTTTGTACTGCAGCTAAACTAGGCAAATTCACATCGCGGCTTGTTTGCAAATCTGTAATATTCTACTTACATATACCAAATCTGAATATAAATTATGATCTCCTGCTGAAATTTGAAAATAAATGTAGAAAATATTTAGAAAACAGGTAAGATGCTCAGAAGACTGGAAACAGACCTCTCAGAGTCTCTTCCTTACTGCCAATACCTTATTTCATGACCCTGAGAAAGTCACTTAATCTTCAACCATATTTTCCCTGCAGTCCTTTGTGTGATCTATCTAGTTAGACTGCAAACTTCTGGGCTAGTGAATATGTCCCTCTTTCTCCGAGAGGTAACTCATAGTGGTTGGAGAGTTTTATGCATAAAACTAATAGATAATTCTGCCAATACAAATTATTCTGAATTGGGGAAGCTTATAAAAATTCATGAGAGGACTCTGATTTTGAATGATACACTTCAGAAAGCTGAGGATTAAACTGCAACTCTGCAACAATAAGGCAGATAATTTGAACCATGGGTGTTTCTGTATACCATATGTTGTATAATACTTGCAATAGATATGCTTTTCTTCTTAGATTGGATTGCACCAGTTGTAATGTTTTTTAATGCTGATATACAGTGGAGAGGGGGCACTTGTTCTACCAAAGATAGGACTGATGTCATAGGCTTCAATGTTACAGGATGCTGCTATGAAACATAGTGTGTCATGTTTTTGAAATGTCTTTATTAGAATGGATAAGGTCTTGGTCTCGGCAGAGCAGAAGGATGAAGGCTTAAATCAATGTCAATACATATGTAATTCACCGATGTCAAAAGAACTGCTAGTGTTTTAAGTTAAGCAATTATGTTATGCAATATGTTTCCTCAGTGGGCGTTGAATGAGTGCAATATATTTGAATTAATTATTTATCTTAAAAAGTTTCTCTAGAGTTCAGTGTCACGGCCACTGGAGGTCAGAAAACCTTCCTGGATGTACACCCATGACTTGCTCTCTGTGATTGTACCACTATTGCATTTTGATGTGATCATGTCATTTAAGATCTCTTTCTGTTCATTCACTTACAGAATGAGTCAGACTTCACTGCAGCACCTGACAGAATGTTTAAATAATTAATTAGAAAGAACATACAGATCATTGAATTAAGCTATTGTTAAAATAACTGCAGAACACAGACATTGTATTGTTACTGCAGATGCATAAAGGTCTGCCTTTGGAATGTGGTTATTATTAAAGATTTAGCATGAATTTCAGCTTTTCAGACAAAACAAAAAACTGACTGTTAGATATTAGCAACTAGGTTTCCATAGTTATTGTCCCAAGAATTGCCAAATGCCTTTTTTTTTTGATATTTTAATATTTTATTTTAAGGCTGTGTCCTATTTAAATAGAAGTTGAGCTGAAGAGAAAAATTAGATTTGATTCCTTTATCTTTTGTTGCATGCAATTTTTTAACATAATCCCGTAGCACTTGCTTCTTGATTCACAGTTCATGGGTTAGAGGACTGAACCTTCAGTAATCATTCAAGGTTTGGGAGGTGGCAGAGGCATTGATGTCAGCACATTAAAAACAAAAAGGCTGCTGCACAAAGAAGTAAGAGTTAAAGAGATTGAAGCCATAATGGTATTGCTTGAATCCAGTTAAGAAACATCTGAAATGTGAGAAACTTTACAAATGACAAATAAATGGAATATATCTAAAATTTTTCAATTAATATTGATAATATAACTCAAGATTTTTGACAGGACAAGGTATCTTGGAGTAACTAGCAATAAGTCTTTAGTATTTGACAAGCACTCCACTGACTCGATGGCTTCACTGGATTTGAAATGTGTCTGTGCAAACATAATAAATGGGTTTTATATTTTTCAGAAATAAAATTTATTTTACCAGTCATGGAACCTACCTCTTTTTCCTATGGTTGCATATATAGTCCTCCAAACAGCTTATTGACCAACCTTGAGAGAAGATCATAAAAAGTCTTTCATATCATGTTGAATTATGGTCATATTAGCTCATTCCAGCACCATATTAAACAAAAGAAATTAGGTGAGCCATCATAGGAGATGTCAAAGTTCAAATCAACAGCCTTTTTTTTTTTTTTTTTTTTTGAGACAAATATTGGCGTGCAATGGCTTGCTTGTATTTAAAGATGTATTTCAGAGACCAAAAGAAATCAGAATGTGATTTAAGAACACACAATTCCTATGTTAAAGTACTTTGGAGAAAAGCAGTTTAGAAATAGAGCAAAGAGTTGTGCAACTTATAGAATTATTGCAACAGAATGTAGAGATATCTGCTGATATGACAAGATAAGGCAAAATAAGGAAGACACAGATGAAATAGAAGGTATTTGTCTGCTTTGATCCTTTCAGTGTGTGTTTTTATTTATTGAGTCATGATTTAGATAACTTTTCTTGCCTTTTTTTGTGCCTTTTTAATTTGATTTGTATTTTAGCTTGCTTTCTGTTTTCTATATCAATCTTTATCATTAGAACACTTTATAAAGTCACAGAGTCTGCAAAGCACTTGAAAAACTCATCTAGTTCATCCTTGGCTGAAGGCAGGATCAACTGTACCTATATCTTTCCTAACAGATGTTTTTTCTAACCTCCACTGAGAGTTACTTTACAACCCACCTGGACAATTATTTCATAGGCTTTAAGGTGTTAACAATTAACATTTTCCCTTATGTCTAATCTGGAACTGCCTATAATTCATCAACTACTTCTTTGAGTACTTTGAGATGAACTTCAGCTCAGCAGTTCCAGCAGATTAGAAAATACATATCTAATGCAAGTACTTTCCAACCTGCTTCTGTAGCAGTCAGAGGCCATATTCCCATGTCACTGATACTGGCTATGGTAGGTGTCTGATGACAGCCAGCCTTCTTGACAGTGTCATAAAGATCTTAAGCACCATTGCCTTTGCAGAATGTTGTGTCAATAGTTTTTATTCTTCATTAAGAGTGGACCTTTTTCTTTCCTGATCTTCTAATTATTCCTGAATTTATAGACTTATCTCTGATGTTTCTGGTCAGATGTTTTTGTTGTTCCCAACCCCCTTTTAGTGTTCATGGTTCAGTTTATTTTCTTGTACTTAAGAAGCTAATGTGTGTGCTTCTTTCATGTGTTTGTGAACAATTACCATTTACTCAAGTTGTTTTACTGTAGCATCAAGTTTTTACCATTTCCTCTGTATTCTTTCTGAACTGACCGGATCCAACAACATAGGGAAATTTTCATGGTATTTTACCTAGGAATTCTGAGTTTACTGAAGTTGTTTTCCTGAAATATTTTGGTTTCATTTTGTACCCCAGGCCTGAGAATCATAAATTCAGTCTTATGAACATTTTCTTTCACACACCTCCTTGCCCTCCCTTTCGTAGTCTTTTAACACTGTGGAGAATAAAGCCTGTTCTGAGGCCTTTGTCAAGAAAAGCCTTGTTTTTACTCAGTTTTGTTGCATTCTTCTACCTTAATTAGTTTAATGCCTTCACATGTAGTTGACAACTTACTGAGCAAGGACACTGTCCTTTCTTCCTAAGGTGCAAACCATCCTTAACTTGACATTCACAACATGTCATGTTATTATCAAGAGAGCTGAAGTCTATTTGATGACATTTACCTCGGAAATACACTTGTCACTTGACCCTCCAGTAAGAGAATTGATAAAAGCACTACCTGAGTTCTACCTCTATTTACAGACCTCAGGACTCACATCTGATTTTGCATTTACTACTATATTGCTCATGTCTGCATGAAAGAGCCATACTGGGCATTGGTGATGGTTGTAAATTACCACAAACTTTCAGAAGCTTCTTAAATTTACGCTCCTGGAAGACAACTCTTCATTTTCTTGCCTCCTTAGTCCTGCTTTTCCTTTTCCTGCCAGCCTCATGTGCTGCCTGTAGAGAACAACACTCCCTCATCTCAGAGTGACTATTTGGAGGTGGAACACACTTGTTTTTTGTTACTTACTCTCTTATTTAATGGTATTTAACACATTGTATTTAATCTTATACTTTGATTAATGTGTCTTTAAAATTATAATTAATTTTCAATTAAAGCAGAAATAAACTATGAATATGATATGAATCATATCATGCAATAAGTGAGCACCTGTGTCAGGATCTTGTAGACCTTCTGAATTTTTCTCATATTCTATAAAAAGCAGCCCCTTCTTCTCATACTCATGTACTGACTTTATTTACAAGACAAAAGTGAAAGAGGTAGACTTGAAACTCTGAACATCTCTCTAGATGGAAATTATCCTTTAGGAAGTTAACATATAGCTATAAGACATCTATTTCTTTTTTTGTAATAGTCCACCAGATGGTTGCACTCTACAGCTACAGTTTGTGGTTTATCGCTAACTGAAGCATTAACACCTATATAAGAGTCTGCAGTGGTACCCCTTTCAAGAGCTCTGAAGCTTTGGATTTACTAGCACTTGGAAACTTGATAGTGCACTATGTGCTAATGTTTTCTTTCGTATGAAAAAAAACCCAAACAAGAAAATGCCAGAAAACTCAATGCTGTCAGAACTTCCTAGAAATTGCTGTTTAACCAAGAGGGATAAGGGAAGAAGAGATCTTTTAATTTGCTTTATGATTTTATATCAAAAGTGTATTGTTTGCTTTAAATGTGTAAGAAGAGTGTTATCATTGAAATGTTAGATATCTTACTTAAAAATTAGGCTTATAAATATAAAAAAATGTCAGGAGTGAAAATATAGCCTAAATCGGCAGCATCCAAACTCAAAGATGCCCCTAAATAGAGCATTTGTAAAATGTAAAATTTGTAACTTGAAACTTCCTGTGTTGTTGTAAAAGATCCATAGCATTTGAGGAGTTGTAATAAATCAGACTGAATCATATTTTAATTAATATAAAAATAATTGTCTGTGAAGATAGTTGTTGAAAATATGGATCAAAATGTAGATAGGATCGAGAAAGTAGTAGCAAGCAAGATAAGGGAATGACAGATATTCTGAAGTTGTGTTTGGTGTATAACAGAAGAATGAAACATGGAAAATCTGCATGTGACTCTTGTTTCTTCATTAACAGACTGCAATCTACATCAATAGCTAAGTTCACATTTACAGTTCTTGAAAAATGTCAGATAAGTTGATCATCAAATTTGGAATTAGAAATAAATGTTGCTTGCAAAAGATTGGCAGATAGTAATTAAGAGAACTCAGTAAGCAAAGAAAGACCTGAACCATACTGCTCTTTTTTTTTTTTCTTCTTTTTTCTTTTTTCCTTTTTTCTCTTTTTTTTTTTTTTTTTTTTTCATTATAGGCATATTCAGGCAATATTTTTGTCATTATGCATAGAAGGACAGAAGCCTTGCTTTTGGCTAGAGGATATCTACATTGGAAAGCCCGCTGTTCTTTTACAACTCTACATGATAAAGGACATACCTGCTTTGGAGGAAGTCAAATCAAGAATGTTAATTTCTGTAGGTTCCTTTCCATGGGAAGTCATATATCAGATACAATACAAAAGATTACTTTCAGGTTGTGCTTGTGCACGAGGAAACTCCGGAAACTATATGTTCCTTGCGACCACAAAATTATTTTATTTTAATTTTCTCCTCCCAGGACACTTGGGAGGTCTGCTTTCTCATTTGCATCTTGCTCAAAAGGCAGTGCAACTGCTGCTCACTGGTTTAATCTATAAACAACTTCCCATATTGCACCTCTTATGCATTCTTCACATCCCCTTCCCTGGCTATGAAGAGGAAGATTGATTTTCAATTCTTTCTCCCAATTTTTCAGATCACCTAACTTAATAGTGTTGGCCCTGCTTACATTTAAGAGCTACTTCTGCAGTCTGAAGCTGAATGACACACACCACATTCATTTTTCATATCCCATGATTGTGTCTCAGCTCAAATAACTGAACTCCTACAGGGGTGGATCCTGAAATTCATTACATTCTGTCCTGTCTCACTTCTAAAAAGCATTTTACAATTCCCTTCCAGCCATACCCCTCCTGCAAAAATCAGAAATTTTTATGATGATATAGCTTTCTCTTTATATGTTTGTATTTTACAAGCACATCGTTTTGAGCCATGGCTATTTACACCCTCCCCTGAGTAGGGGAGGAACCTTCATCTGTAGTAGTTTGCATTGGCCTGGAAATCAACAAAAGCATTCTGAGGGAAATGGAAAAGTCCTTTGTGATTCTGAATGTCAAGATAAGCTACTTCTGCTGAAGTTCATTACAAATTTCCCACGATTGGAAATATTAACTCATCATATTTGTAGAATAAGATTTTTCACTATCTTTTCATACTTCCTATATGATTATGTGAACTTAAATGTCAACCAGGAACTTCATTTGGAGAAAACAGACTTGTATGTGTATTAATTTAAAAATAAATTCTGAACCTCAGTTTACCTATCAGGTATTACCCTGCCTAAGTGCAGGGTGATAAATCAAAGGACAAGGATGAAGAAAGAAATTCCACAGGAAACAAAATAGAAACAGAGTGAAAGTGCTGTCATAGAGGAGAATGAAGGATACTTTGAGGAAAGCTATTGACTGCTGACTGCTTGGCAATGCAAAGGCTAGCAAACCATGTATTTCTCAACTCACATTTAGACTCAGAGAGCAACTGTCTCTTATGGTTGCTGGCTTGAAAAAGGTGGGGGACATACAGAGTGAATTAGGAAATACTGACATGGGGCAAGGATACCTGCTAGCTGGGTTAGACATGAACAGTCAATTTCCTTCAGCCACCTCTGAAAAGGCAAGTCTAGAAACATGATGGAGCTGGTGGGGAGAAAGATACATGTGGTTCTTCACTGTTTTTATCCATTACTTTGCACACTATCTACTTTTGGATGAATAAATAATGCCCTGTTTTGAAGAAGATATTTCAAATTCCGTTTAATCTCTTTCTATCATGGGCTCCTGTGGTCAAGAATGAGGACACATAGGGACCAAATTGGCTTACTGAGGCTTGACCCTTACAGACCCCATAATCAGGTCCCATAATCAGGAGTATGAATCAAAGAAATATATTATACAGGACTGTTGTGGTTTGAGCCTACTCAGCAGCTAAATGCCACACAGTCCCTCACCCACCCTCCCCCCACTTGGGAATGGGGAGGGAACCGGAGGGCAAAGGGAGACTTGCGAGTTGAGATAAAAACAGTGACAGAATAACACGCTGACAGCAGTATCAACAGGTAATGCACCATACAGCTGCTCACCACTTGCCGACAGACACCCACCTGCTCCCAGCTGGCAATCCCCAACACAAAGGCACCACAGCAACACTCCATGAAGTGAGAGCCCCTCCTGGACCACTCCTGCCTTTATATAGTGAGCACAGTGTCACATGACATGGACTATCGGCCAATCCGGGCCCAGCCCTCCAGCTGTGCTCCCCCCGCCCCCGCACACAGGTGAGGGCACTGGGACCTGGGGAGCCCCTGGGGTCTCAGGGTGCTGCAGCACTCCTCCAGCTACTAAAATGAACAGGAGCTCTAGTCCAGCTTGAACCAGGACACGGCTACATAAATCATCACAGAATACAATAGATATTTCTTAATAGACAATATCTTGGTAGGCCATGAGAAGGTTAAAGCTGTGTATATGCATGTGTCACAGTTAACCTGCTAACACAGCAGACTTAAATAGACAGTAATGTGTGATTCAGATAAATATAATAATTGCACAATTACTGTGCAATTATTCTTGTTTCCCATCAAAACTCTCTAGATATCCTGTACAAAATCATAAACTATATTTAATTAAATAATATCTCAGTGTCTAGAGAAAGATCTATGCAATGACTGTCTCTTTTCTTCCTGATGAAAATGTAAATGAAATCATTAATAGTTTATAAATGAGGCTTATCTAGAAGTGAGCTAATGTGCAACCTGCTTTAAGCTAAATTAAAAAAATAATTGTTTCATAAAATTCATTGAAATAAAATTCCAAATATTTTTTTATTTTGGAAATATATCTTTATATATTCATCTTTCTCTGTGCTTTCTCTTAGGAAAACAGCATTTCTTTATACCCTACTGTGACAACACCTGAAAAAAACCTTAAAGAAACAGGTGGTGACTTTTCTTCCCTGCAGAATCCTGAAGTTATGAAGTGGAATGAAAATGCTCATATCACAACCTAAGCTTTTATCTCAGAAACAGAATGCAACTTAAACAGGATATTGAATATTGCTGCAATGCAGAACCACGTATTTAGATTCTATGCAGGAAAAATACTGTTGCTGCAAGACCATGTGATGGAAAAAAATTAAATACCTGTCTTTCCTGTAGCCAACAAAGTGAATAAAAATCACAGAGTTTGCAGTTTGCTTAGTGTATTAACCTATGGACCTCAATATTGTAAAGTGAAAATATGGATCAACTCCGACACTTAATTTTCATAGGACAAATAGAGTTTGGATTAAATATTTTTCAGGACTCTGAGGGAAATCAATAGTGTTTACAGAACTGGTAAAGCTTAGTTTGGGTGCTGAATCTTAAACTTTTTGTTTATAAGTTCTTATCAGTAAAGCCTTTAAGGTAAGCTTTGTTCCTAGAGTTTTGATCTTGTCTCTGTTACTTCAGTTGTGAATGTAACGAGACTTAAGGAAAAAAAAAAAAAAGTGGAACTGAAACTGGCTTAATGTGTTTTATAGATTTTCTGTCACCAAATTATTATTACTGGTCCCCTGTTGACACTGTTGCACAAAGATGTCTTAAATGTAACTTCCAACCATTTGATTGAGATTTTTCTATAACAAAGTTAACCCCACAGGTAATTGTCAGTAAACTCCCCAGAATACTGAGAGACTCTAAGAGACAAGAAAACACAAACATTCAGTGATCTGAACTGAAAATAGATCTTCTCTGCTCTGAGATAATTAAGCACAACCCTGCAAGCACTTTCATGTGTAGACTGTATAGGAGGTTTTGCATGAAATAATGATTTAATATTTAAGATAGATGGATAATATATAAAGATAAGGGACATTATTAAAATTAAATTTTAGAGAGGAATCAGTGATTGATAATGTGGCATTAATAACAGAATTAAGCACATGTCTGCTTTTCATAGTGTTAGGTGATTATTTTCTTTTTAAAGTTCTTCCTTTGAACCACTCACTTGGAAGGAAAGAAGAGCACTGAAGTGAGAAATTACTTCATTTACATGCTTGCAGAACTTCTCTGTATGGTGATAGTGCTGTACACTGTAATCAACAGCAAAAACATCAGAGATTAAACAATGACCTTACAGGTCATGCACATACCGAAAAATTGCAACAGTTTTTGCATCTGTGTGAAGCCATGGTGGTTTCCTTGATACTGAACAGTGAACTAGAACAACAGAAGATGTGGAGGGTTCTTTAAACTAATAAAAACCTTATAAGCTAATGGAGACAGATGTCCTTAAAAATTATTTGAGAAACTGGTTTTGAAATATGGACTTCAAACTGGTTTCTATTTAAGCTACTAGAAGTTTGGGATTGGGTTATAGTTTACAACTCCATATTTTTAATGTTAATACCCCATATAGTCACACTGTGGAATTGTTGGACAGACATGGGAAAGTACTTTTATTCCAGAGGAAAATGGACACTTTGTTGTCTGTGGATGATGTCACACAGACAATATTTTGCTTTTGAACTCCATTACTTTGTTTCTTGCAATACCCTGATAACTTTCCCTACATATCTCAGAGTATAATGAACTCTCTATGGACACCTCTGTTTCTTTTTATTGGTGCTAAAAAGAGCCTGAAAAAACAGGGCATGCTAGACACCTATTTTTTAGGCAATTACAGTTAGTTAAGAAGAATTTCTTCATGCATGCACAGAATTTATTCCTTCACCAATTAACTTGCTAACCTTCACCAAATCATGTTTCAGTTAATTTTCTTCAGGACAGTTTCTGCACTTTTGCACTTTCTGTAAAACACTGTTATCTCTGGTTAAGTGAACAAATAAAAAGGAAAGGCTTCACTTGTTAGGGTCATCTGATTGTATGACAGTGTGAAGATAGACCAGATGGGGAAATGGCTAAGACATAGGTGGGAAGCTAGATAGCAAGCCAGAAAAAGATGGGGTAGCAAGACAAGAGTGAAGCAAAGGATGCCATCCAGTTCCACCAGTGCCTCTGCTAGCAGGAAAGAAACTGGGCAAGAGGAGAGAAGAGGTGGATGAAGGCAGGAAAAAATGTCCCGCTCTGTTAGTGTAGCCAAAGAAACCCATATAATAATTCCCCAAAACCTCAGTGACATCATGCCTGTATCAGCTGACAGAAGACCTGATAAATGTGACAGTTATCTCTGATGCCACCTTTTCCCCAGTTTCTGACGGATTATCTTGCTGAAAAATTTCTGTCTGTTCTGGAGGATCTGTCCTGAAATTTGAAGGTCCAGTTTTGGGAGCTGTCTAGATGCCTATAATCTGGCTATTTTTAGGAAAGAGTTTACAGGTCCAGTGTTTCCATAAGCAAATATGTCCCTGAACTTCCATTAACATACATGAGAAAACAGTCAGAAAACAAAACAGCTACCAGTAAACGCAAGACCTATCAGTTGAGAGATGTACCAGAAGTATACTTACGCAATGTGTAAAACTATGTCTAAAACACACTTCCACCTTCTTTGGGCTTCACAGATGGGGTTCATATAATCTAATTTTAGATATCTTTTAATTTTAGATAGCTACAATGCATGCATCTGTGTTCAAACTAGTCACCCTGGACTCCCCATATAGTTATGAGAGAAAAGTATAACATGTATGTTGAGGCTCTTCTGGCTTACTTAAATCCTACTTAGAATAGATGAATCAATTCCTAAAAGTACATATCTCTCTCTACTTATCACAGTTCATGACATCTGGATAGGTCATGTGCGGAGATCTACAGTTGGCCAAATTTATCATGAACCATGACTCCAAATTGCCTTTGCATCCTGAAATATCATAGAAGGAAAGTACACATCATATTGTCCGCTAGTGCTCAAACTTTGCTCAATGGAGAGATCATAAAATGATCCATGTTATAAAGAATTTATCTGAATGTTTATTTGTATGACTTTTTAATAAAAATAATGGATTTGTGAGAAAATATTATTTTCTTACTAGTTCAGCTAATTCTCTCTTACATGATTTTACCACAGTGAAGATGTCTGTCTATGAACTAATTTAACCCCTGAAATAGTCATGTTCTAAAAAGCCAAGGTAAAAAGTATTTTTTTAATCCCAACTCCAGCTATATCTATCTCTGTGATTTTTGAGCTGATTTATTTTTTGATTTTTTGATTTTTTTGCTGGCTGTGCTCCAAAGACAGAAACTCTGAGACCGGGAGTCCATGAAGGATAAGTGGCAAATGTGAAATTATTTGGTTAATAGCTATAAACCATGGAGTGTGTAGCACTGACTAAAATGGGACATGGCTCAAGTGAAAGCTTTACTGATTTAGTATTTCCCCTTAGCAGGCCCCACCAACCAATTAAAGCTAACTGCTTACCTACAGAGAAAACTTAAAGGAGCCAAGTACTACTTGTTCTTTTTTTTTTGTTTGTTTGTTTTTTTTTTTTTTTCCCATCACTAGTAAGAATCAGAGAAGCCATATGAGGCACAGACATATAAATGCACCATCTTAATTTACAATAGCTCATTCTGTGAAATAATTAAAATGGACTTTTACAGTCAGAAGGGAAAACAAGGTGTAAGTGATTAATAATTCTTTAATAAGAAAAAAAGTCCTGGTTTACTAATAGCTTTTGTGTGGTTAATTAAGGCTGTAGTTTGCAAAACCCAGTAACCTTTAGAAAGTGGATTCCACTTTGTATAATGAAAGCAGGCCTGGGAAATAGAGAAGCAATAATGGTTTCCTGGATAGGGAATAGTAGTGTGTACCATAGAGGCTGTAAAAATCATCGTGCTTATGATGTGATACCTCATTAGTTCTTCACAGGATTTCAAGAAAGAGAATTTGGTCAAATGAAAGAGAAAAACTTAGAGATATCATCCAGAAGAACAACAGACTTTGTAAAACTCTCAGAACAGTTCTTCTCAAGAACAGACTGTGGATAGCAGACATCAAGAAAAGGAGCTTTGTGTCTTAGTATCCAAAATGTTCCAAATAGAAAAAAATCCCTTCTTATTTCCAGACACATATTATTGGTCCATTTCAAAAGACGTTTTCATATTTATATGAATTTTAAAATTACTTAAATGGCTTAGATGGGCATTTTTTTTTTACCTAGTCAGGTCCCCAAAAGTTCTGTTTATGTCCTGGAAAGACACTACATGTGAATACCTTGCATCAAAGGCAAAGATTTATAATAATTTAAGTGCTTTTCTGGATACCATCATTTAACCTTATCTATTTGCTTTATCTTGGCTGCAGTTTCTGTTACACTGAGGCCAACAGCACCATTTGAATCCAGGCTAAAAAGAGTTCCAGCAATTTAAGTGCCAGCTATCAAGCAGATGAGCTGAGAGAAGAGCATTTGTCATAAAATAGATGGTAGAAAATTATACAAATGTAGAGGTCAAGGGAAAAGAAAACAAAGGAGGCAAATACTCAGGTATTCAAGTAATAAACAAAGGAGAAAAACAGATTCTGCAATTGAAAGTAAGTTATTGTATGTTTATCTCTCTCTGTAGATATCTCTATATCAGTATACATACATTTATATAAAATACTCAGGTATAGCTATTGTACTTATAGATATAGATATAATCCGTATACACTACATGGATTATACACATATGTATATTCTCTCTGTGTGTGAGTGTGAATATATATACATAGGCAGAAAATAGGCTGTAGCACCAAGCTATTTCTCAGCAATGTATATAACAGATCCGAGCAGAATTCACAAATCTAGGCATCCAAAATTTGGAAACTTTAAACCTATTATGTAACCATCACCCCAGCTTTATGTAAGAACAGTTTTCCTTTTTTTCTGTATTGTCGAATGATACCTAGGGCATTCAGCAGTCCATCTCTCCATGCTTTTGTAGGGAACCCTGCTCTGCAGTGGAGTCATGTGCTGCTTCTTTTGTTCCTACAGAAGACCTAATCCCAGTCAACAAGGACAGGAGCAGAAGTAACTGTTTGTGCATCAAAGAAAACTTCTTTAAACGTGTTCTACTCTCCTGCTGCTTAGTTATGGTTTGGATTAGTAAATAATAGGCTGTAGGCAGCTAGGAGTCAGACCTGAGTGAATTTTTTAAATCTTTAAAAAAGAGGCAGAAAGCTTAGAAGCTATGCATAATTTATATCCATCTATCATCTTCCACCTTGTGTTAACCCAGAACTGTGAACCAGGAACTAAAGTAACTACTTAGAAACATAATTGCAGATCTATGTCTAGCTGTTATTGATTTAAACAATTTCAATTTATTTTGTTCTAATCTCACATCATAAAACAATGGCACCCAAAATACTTTTGTATGGGATTGGCAATATAACTTTTCAGTGAAGTAAACACTTTTCACAATTTCTAAATGTGACATTAATCTTGTTCCAGGATATTCTCAGGGCTGACAACTTTTCATTTTTATGCTTATCATATAGTGTAGAGTGAACTAAGCTTTAAAGTACCTGCAGGCAGATCTGAGTTTAAAGTCAGAAATTTGTTAAAGTTTGTTGCTGCCTAGATACAGGGATTTTGTTCTTAATTAGTGAAATAAAAAAGTGTAGAAAATAACCCATTACATACTGGAAAAAAAACCCAAAAAACAACACAGAGAATCATGTTTTATTTCAATTAATATCTGTTTAAAACGTTTGCACTGCTTTTAGAGTTAATTTCTTTGCCACTTATAAAGACAGTATGAAATAAACAAGATTATGAATAGAACAAATGGTCTTCAGTTTAGCTTTTATTTTATTGTATTACACTTCATTTATAAACGTCGGTGATTTAAGTGTTCAAATAAAAGTTTAGGTGTATAGTAAAGGTAAAATGAATAACATAAAATAAAAAAATTGTTAAACACCCATAATAATTGAGATTACCAAAATCTATCATATGCTAAAATATGTTCTCTTAACCACAAAGGAAAACAACCCCAAACCAACAAAATTATAACCCACATTACTATTTATGTATGTTCTTTGAACCAGGTTTCTTTACCACTTTTAGTAAAATTACTTGTTTCATTCCAGAATCTTTATTGGTGTCTAAGAGAGGTTTACCATTGATACTTATATGGGAACTACATAATTAAAAATATCTTATGGTAAATCATCAGCACTAAAACCAGAATTTTGCCTTCTGAAGTGTCTTTTGCAATCAGTCTTATCTGTAGATAATTTTAAATGATATTAAAAATGGATGTTTTTAATGTAGAATTTCTAATAAATGCCTCATCAAAGGTTATGCACAGATACACAGATATGGAATCTGGAGGAAATGGTTGCATGCGGAGAGAACAGTTTAGAGGTGGCAACAGCTACTTATGACATGGAGATTGAATATATTTTTCAACAGTCCACTTAATAAAACCTGGTTTGCTTTTACCACTTAATCTTTCTGTGTTACTATCCTGTATATACTTGAAATACTTTTTGCTGAATTCTCATTAACAATTTAAAAGGTTCTTTTTCACTTAAAATTCTTCTTACTTCACAAATAATAATTTTCATGTATTTTAGCAACATCTTGTTTATTTTTAAGCTATACATCCAACTAAGATAAGGAGAACAAAAATGATAATTCAGAAAATAAATGTCTTGCTTTGTCATTCAAATTATAGTTTAGAAAAAATAAACAAAACTAATGCAGTCTTAAAAACAATAGCATCATCAGTGCCAAAAATGGCATTCGCAAAACCTGGTATTCATAACAAGTCTATAGGACTCACTTTATTATACTATCCATAATACAGGTTTTTGTCTCCATGGTATTAAGTGTATAGAACACAGTTCTTTTCTGTAATTCTACTCACATGAAACTTCTGAGCTATGCTTTGGAGGACTGGATTCAAAATACAGCCATTCCAATTACACCAGCTCATCAAAAATATTACCACACAAAATTGCCTATGAACAGAAAAGTATAGTTTGAGCAGTGTTTCTTATTGTGACAGACACTCAAGAATGTCTTGTTGGTTTGTGTGCAGTAGAGTTCTTCCTGCTAAGTGCTATGAGCAGTTCAGCTGAAATCCATTTGGCAGCAAAATCTGTCAAAGGAGTAGTTTGAAAACAATGAGTTGCCAAGTGGCAGCCAAAAAAAAAAAAAAAATCTATATAAAGCAAAATGCATTTTTATATAATAAATAACAACTGATGAAAGACAAATCCAGGAGGAACAGATAGCTTAGGTGACTGGACATACTTTTTTAAACAACTGAATATTACATAATATATTTTATAAAGTGTTAGGAACGGTGGCACCCACATAGTGATGCACAGAAAAGACCCAAAGTCTCAGGACAAAGCCAGTTTTCTTCTTATTTTCTTTTAGTTTGACAGCCTGAATTTTAATCTTCTATTCTGTCTTTGGTTTCTGATTAGGTTTCAACCTAGTGTCTTTACCATACCACAGTGGTACTCAAAGTGATGCAGTTCCGATCATTACTTATAATGATGATAAATGCTTTGTTTCCTGATCCTAGTCATGTCAGCATGGTCTCTGCTGATGCCTACACTGCATTCTTGGATGTAACCTTGATCAATCCAGAAGTCATTTGATGTCCATGCAGACAATGAATCTGGAAATGTATTCTTGGTGCTGCCAGAGTTTGCCTACCAGAATGCAAGAGATCCTGACTTCCAAACCTCATCTTTGTCATCATCTATGTTAGCACGATATCAGTTCTGGCCCAAAGCCCTGTAAACAGTCATCAAGGCAACTGCATAGAGACAAGATAGATATTATTTATGACCATGTTCAAAATCAGTCTTTAAAGGGCTGAGTTTTCATATCCAAAACCATTCCTCTAGTAGCAGTGATTTTCTTAAACAATGGTGCAAGGGATGAAGTGCTCTTGTTCTGAAATACTAGGGATTCATGACTGTACAGTGAAAATCTTAAACTAAGGATAGAGAATAATGACTAGCCTGGACAAATCTAGAAGATTGATGTGATGTATTTTCTGTGACAATTCCCTCAAAAGAGATGATTGTCTTAGCGAAACTAATGATTCTAGCATGTCTTGCCCAAGAGCCCTGCAACACAGAAGTTAACAGTACTGTGTGTGCCACAACAAACCATGTTAATCTGTGAAATATGTGAAAGGACATAATGGAGTCTTTCAAGTAGACAGATGTGGAAAATAAAAAATTTCATTTTAATAACATTATCTCTTTACAGAGAGTAGAGGCCAATCTGGCTGCAGTCTGAGAGTTCACATCACTTTGGTAACTGCTCGGCTGGGGCCTATAATGGAGTGTAGTTAGTTTTGGTACAAGTCGTTCCTGTATTCCCAATAGTATCATTTTTATTAAGTTTCAGCCATCTGTTTTGTACCCAAGGAGACTAGTTGTACTTTGAGAAACACTACATATGACAACTATTAAAGAGCAAATATAGACCCCTCCTATTTGCCGAAGAGGAAGTTTTGGAATTAGTTTTGTCCTCTACCAGTTATACAACACAGGTCACATTCAAGGCCAGCAGAAAAATGAACAGGAAAGGTTAGTTTCACTAACTGTAATAAGATGCTTATTCAGTATCAGAACTATCAGCCAACTTTAGTATTTGTACGGGTATTACTTGCTATAAAGTCAGGATAGGGCTTAAACCATCATTTCTACATTTTTAATGTTTCTTTTAATAGGGAGAAGATGATGGAGAAAAGACCAATCTGAAGAAATTGCTTTGGCTGGTTAGTCACTTCAGAAACAATGGACCATTCTGTGATGATGGTAGGACTATACATCCTTTCAAGCGATCTTTGACAATCTGATCATAGCCCTGGGCGTTGCTTACTGGGTTCTGCTGGGCTTGTTGAATGACAAGCCATGGGAAAGCAGTGATCACACAGAGGGCTCCATTTTTCTGCTAGGTATCAAATATTTGAACAGTGTCTTAATTATAGAAATGACAATGGAGTCACCTCTTGGTCTTTGACTTTCTCTCAGAAATAGTTGCTTTATGCAGCTTAAACATGGCTAAAATTGGTGTTGGCCTCTGAAAAACATAAGTTTATTTCATAGATAAAATAAGATACTTACGCTATAATTAGTAATGATGAGTAACGTATAAATAAAGAGCAATATGAAAATTAGTGTATTTTGGGATCTCCTAATTTACAGTGACTGAAGTCCAAAGCATCAAAAAAAAAATAGCTAAATATATGGAATTTCCAGTTCCAAAAGACCATCAACATTTTACTTTACAGAAATAAGAATATTAACAGAGATATCAACTATAGTTTTAGAATTGTGTGAAGAATGAACAGGCCTCTACAAACAAGAGCTAAATCCTAATGGATGTGTGTTTATCTACGTATAAAAGGAGTTCATTTTTCCTTGGTACAGTTTATTTATGCAACAAGAGGTGAATAAGGAGAACTTGTATAAAATACCCATATTTTCATGCACATAAATAGAATGTACCCATATCAGAGTACTATCATATTAAAAGAACCATCCCTTAACCAGTATTGTTGAGAGCTTTAATAGCTGTCTGAAAAATTCTGTGCTTACAGTAGGAAAGAAATACCACTTGTATGCTTAGAAGACTCTGTCGTCCTTTCCTATATATCTGTGAATAAATAAAAATATCAGATCTTTCCTTTCAATCCACAACCTTACAAAAAAAAAAAAAAAAAAAAGAAAAAAGTGTAACCTACTGTAACAGAAAGCATTCTTCATGACCAAGTATGCTTTGTTCCTTTACGTTTATTTTTATCAGGGCTTGATGTGTTAAATTTTCTATTTATGAAGTTAATAAAAAAACAAATTTGTGAGGTTTTTTTTGCATGTAAAAGTTATTAAACTAAACTTGGACATTAAAATACTATGAGGAAAGCTAACACTTAAAAAGTTTTACCCCAAATCATGTGAAATACGCAGTGCACTGAACTATATATTTTTTAAAAATACAATGCTCATTAGTAAACAGTTGATGAAATTCTGTTTAGGACTAAAGCCATATATATTTTTAAAAAGATAAGCTGTTTATACAGGATATCCACAAGGAAATATGAAGGTGAGATTGTTTACATCAATTCATCACTAAGATAGAAGGCTGTTTCACATAAGCATAAAGAACAAAGAGCATTGTAAATCTGCACATTAGCTTTCACACATATATAGTAAAGTGTTGATTATTGCTTCAAAATTATTTAGTGACAATACTTAATCATATGTGACCTGTGCCTAAGAAGTTTTTACTTAAAGTCTTTGAAATTCAAACAAGCATATGTGTATTTCTGATGTTAAAATATTATCTACAATTAATATTTCAAATTCCTGGTATTAATATGTGAGCTTTTAAACCTCTTGAATATTTTTAGGACATGGATTATAAAGAAAGTGAGCTTAAATTTAATGGTGAAAAGATTCAGCATGTTAAATGACTGTTAGATGCCTTCACTATGGTTCACTGAATCTCCTGATTAAATAAAGCAATGTTGTCCCAGATGAAATGCACTGTAGAAAGGCAGTGTCAGACTGATGAAGTCATGAGTGACAGTAGCCAGATCTGGATTTAGAAGAAATAAATTCTCATTTCTCTGCAGGCAGGGAAAGCTCAGTGAATCAGTAGCTTTTACTCGTGTTTCCAACAGCAAACAGAAGTCCAGCTTTGTTAGCCTTGTTAACCAGAGATAAGCACAAACCTTCAGACAGGGAACCTGCTATTTTATCTTTTAGATTTCTCTGTGCAATGTTGCTCTGATCCCAGTGCAAGGTACCTGGCTCCACTCTGACACAGCCCCTCTCAGAGACCAAGTAACGAAGCCGCAGTTTCAGTGGCAGCAGTGTCGCAATCTTGACCCACAGCAGACACTGAGGCTCAACCACCCTTCTTAACTCCATCTAACCCTACATGCAGCAGTCACATCTGGAGATGAACGGGCAGGTTTGTGACCCTTCGCACAAACACTGGTCTTGGAGAAAAGAACAACAAAAGTCCTGAGGCTGCTCGACAGGAGGAGACAAGGGTCATGTAGACACTCTCTATTAGTAAGGGTTAATCCTTCAATGAGCCACTGTGTCTACCTTGACATTTGTTTCTCAGAAAGCTGGCAAGTCTCTTGTTACCACAGGGGTTTCCCCAATGAAATCACCAGATTCATCTTTCCTTCAGTACACACGTGGTTTGTTCACAGGAGTGCCTGTTCTAGGACTGTATCTTTCAAAAATTACACTGACTGTAGCAGTGCTGGGTAATCTTTCTAAATAACAGTAAATGCAGGTTTGAAGTATAATATTATGTACAGAATTGCTTCTGTTCACTTATCTCTGGGATGGTAGAAAGATGATAGAAAGATCCTTTCTAAAATACTTAGCATTTCACAATTGAAGGCTCAAAACATGATTCAGTTCTTTACCATTGATTTTCTCAGAGCTTTAATTTTTTGATTCTGCATTTTTGGTGTCAGTACTTTACAGTAATAGATATTGAGAGCATCAGATTTGTATGGGATGAGTGACATACCTTGTAATTGGATACAGTTGAGCATAGACCACAGATAAACAGATCTATCATATGGAATATTGATTAACATACTGACAGTTCTGTTATACAGTGATATGTAGATCTGGATTTCTCTTTTGAGAATGTATTTTCTTTTGATACATATTCCTCCATGGTACCCACTGGACTGGCATTTGCAGATTTTCATCTGGGCAGGAGCATAAGAAATAAGCATAATTACTTGTTTCAATAGCTGTTTACTCCTGCTGTCACTGATTGCAGCCACTCTGCAGTGTCCCACCCTGAAATGTGAGATGTATTTGCCTAGTAACACTTTATCTGACTTTCTTTCTACCCTTTTAAAGAATCTTTGACACTTCTGGGAATTACAACCAGTGGAGAAAGAAACAGTTACAGAACATGAGGGATGAAAGTACGTTTCAGATCTGTCAGTCTCTTCAGTTTTTGTAGTTTGGAAATGAATCAGCTGTATTTGGAAAAAAAAAAAAAAAAAAATTGCTGTGTTTGCTGGCCTAAGCTTAAATCTGATTCTCTATAAATAACAAAATCTTTGCAGAAAAGTATCAGGAGAGTAAGGGTAACTGTATAAATTCAGTTTACGAAAAAGCATTTTTTGCAACATTTTCACCAAAGCATGACAAGCAAATGAAATTGAATGAATTCCATTTCAGTACAACCACTTTTTCTGTTAGATTTATAGTCCAAATCTCAAAAGACTGAATCCCACAATCCATTTGTGCTTTCACATTTTTGTGTATGATTATCTATATGTACACGCATTGGGGAATTTCACTGTGTATCCTTTTTAGAATAGCTCAGGTGGTAATTTCACACTGACTTTGACTTGGATTTTAATCCTGAAAGTCACCACTTGGTTTTCTGGCTGTCAGTATGTCTGCATGTTCTGCATTAACACTAGAAGTTTACTTTATGCAATTAATTTTTTTTTTTACATGTGAATGATATAAAAATGCAACATTTAAAAATTCTATGGTTGTAACTTTATTAAATAATTATAAACTGTGATTCTGTAGTTATATGTACTGATATATGTAGAAATAATATGACAGCACTTGAAATACTGATGGAGTAAGATCCACAGTTGGTCTCACAGACATGTAGAGTAAATAAAAATATGAGAAAAGTCTCTTTCTTGGTGATCCATGATTAATAGGGAAGTTTAGGTAAGTCCTCTGCTGTCTATATTAAATTGACTACAACCTTTTTGTCTATATACTCCTAATGATGTCACTGCACTGCCAAAACCACTGTACCATGATTTATTCCCTGTCTTACATTCATTAGCTAGACTTTACTTGATTTCCTTTTACCAGAAAACTGCTGTTCACATTTCCTACTTCTGATCTTTTTCCCCCTCTTTCCCCCCAATCACTTTCTCTTTTCTTGTCGCTCTCTGATCTTCTGCCTTTTGAGCTTCTCACATTGCTATTTTTTCCATGTATCTTTCTATGCTTAGAAACATTTATCATTCCTTGTTCATAAAAGCCCTGTCTCCTTCTTCTAAAAAGCAATTTCTTTTATCAAGACTCCAATATTTATTTTCATACTAAAGTTATTTTAATCTCAGATGATAAAATTTATTAATTTATACAAACTAAAACTGTAATGAATGTATTTTGCTTATTTTTCTAAAGAAGTAAGTGTCATAAGTCTTTTCTGTATCTAAAAATAAAGGTTTGCATACGATACTTTCATAAAGAGATGATGATTCATCTCAGTTTTTCTTCCCATCACACACCAGAAAAGTACACAGCTGTCTTTTAAATTGATGGAAATGGATGCAGACAGATACGGGTCTCTGATTCATTTGGAATAAAGCTGATTATCAGTTTCATGCTGCAACACCATTTGTAAACCCAGCAACATGGTTTCACACTTAACATTGCAGCAAAATATACGTTCATAGATATTTACAAAGATACTTACAGCATCTGTTGCTCCTAAGGCACAAGAGGACAAGATGTACATATTAAGAGGAAGCACCAGAATAAGTAAATGATATACGAATGAGAAAAGTTTGAAAAAAAAGGTCAATTAAACAGGCAGACATGTAAATGGTGATTGTGCCGATGTAAGCATTACAAATTAGTTCTGTATGACTGCATGGGAATCCTGCAAAGGAAAGAAGGAAAGAGAAGGAGAGAAGGCAGGAAAGGAGCAGGAAAAAACATGAAGGAAAGGCTGAAAAATTCAGGAAGACATGAGGAATGTGACACTGGGAAAAAATGTCAGGAAGATCTAATTCTTGGAAGACAGGCTTTTAAATTGTCTTTGGCGACAAGTTGCTTTGACTTTCAGCTTAAACACTGCATGGCTATTTTTTACTCCATATCAATTTAGGTTGGTAAGAAACACAGGAAAAAGATCATGGCTTCAAAGAATTGCTCTGTGTTCACAAAGGTAGATGAATTGAAGGCCAGACAGTATCACCAATTTTGCTGCAGGCAGATTTACATTTGAGTCATGTGAAAAAGACAAAATTACTTGTAGTGACTGTCAGAATCCCTGTATCTACCACCTGATTTTTTTTTTTCTTGAACTAGAATGCTATATTTTACTACCATTCACATTGCTACTTTGGCAATACTAGTAGTAATGTTAGTGGGGGGGGCTGCAGATTGATGTTTGAGGTCAAAGCTATTTCTGTTTCTGCAGAATGTCTATAAAGTATAGCCTTTTCTATATACATGCGCAGCTGAAACTCTGAACCTGATGTTACCGTTTTACTCCATGCTTACTACAGCTGCCTGAGTAACAGCTTCTTCTGAAGAGAAACAGATATATTCAGAGGGTGCTTTTTGCTACATAAAGATACGTTTTGGATTTGGGATGAGTAATAAGATTAATGACACTTGGTCCCTCTCTGCTGACTGAGGTGGG
The DNA here is from genome assembly GCF_018691265.1 of Tyto alba. Taxonomy (NCBI): domain Eukaryota; kingdom Metazoa; phylum Chordata; class Aves; order Strigiformes; family Tytonidae; genus Tyto; species Tyto alba. The sequence continues at coordinate 4,673,809 of NW_024881301.1, forward strand.
AATCTACTAGATCACAATAGAATTACGGCTGTACTAGTAAGCTAAATATGCTAAGGACCATTCTCTGGCACTTGATAGGAACCAGCACAGGAGGGTCATGTCTGTAATGTTGACTTTTCTTATTTGCCAGATTAGAAACCTATACCTAGACTGACTTTTGAAATAGTCATTGGCTTGTGGTAAATCCCAAAGCAAATTAATTGTTTAGAAGAGTCCTAGCTGGTCCAAAACCATGCCAAGGACCATCCTATCAATTTAACCATATAGAGAACTGCATTTCAATGCACTTTTGTTTGTTTGTTTGTTTGTTTGTTTGTTTGTTTTTTTCATACAGATACAGCTTAGATACTCAACTTTAAGAGAGCTGAAATTCCATTACACTATTGCCACTTCAAGTTTTTGCAAATTATATGTAAAACGAGTTAGGTAACAGCAACTGATTTTACAAAATGAAAACCTCTTTCAGGGCTTGATTTATGACACCCTGAGGAACCCTATGTAAGATGCCAAAAATTTCCAAAACCATTTCTTCCCAGCAAAAAAAATAGCCAAATCAGTTTAGCATGAGGATTTAATGATTTTTATTCTCTAAAACTATTTAATTCTCAAAGCATCAGGAAATCCTAGTGGGTGACTAAAGGAGCTATTGATTATTTGAAACATAAGTTCTTCACATCTCACTCAGTCAAACCAAATATGTAAACAAAATAAACTCTAGAAGGTGGAACTTGCAAGGGATGGAATAGAAACATCGCTAGAGTTTGACCCAACTGAATAGAATTTTTTCACAAGATGTTCTTCTCAAAAGACATAAGATACTGCTGAAGTATTTATTGATCATTCAGTGAACAAATGGAAACCACAGATTAGTTCCTTCTTATTTTCTTATTTTGATGACACTAATTCAGTGCTCATAAATGGGACCACACTGAAAGCCACAAAAAAAATGTAATGATCTGCACTGAAATAGACAAGTGGTATTAAATAATAAGAAGTAAAATATTTCAGTATATGAAAGAAAAATCTATGACAACATTTACAGTGATCCAGCATACTTTCAAAATCATCCTGACATATTTTGTTTAAAGATAAAATAATATAACTATTTTTCTTGGTTTTATATATTATATTAATAAGTTTTAAGTACACAAAAATAGTAAGTCAGTGAGAACCACCAGACATCTTCATAAATAGGGTTCCACCTTTTTCAGTCTGATCTTTTAGGCAAATAAAACAAAAGGCATTTAAGGGTTATCAATCAGAAAGAACTTCAAAATACAAAAACTTCAATGTTAAATACAAACATACCAATATTAACTCTTACTAACTATCTATCCTCAGAATTCCAACCTTTTGAGTAACATTTTTAAGTACCAAGCAACATAAGAAAACTTAATGTCATACTGCTTGACATTTTCCTCAGCAAAAATTAAGTTCAAAGAACACGTGCTAAGTCAGATTTACAAATCATAAGAAAATAAGGAGTTCTTTGAAATAGTGTTATATTTGAAATATATTTTAATTGTATTAGATGTTTTTAGTTTGAAGGCTTTAAATATTGTTTCCCTTAGGATTTTGCAACACATATAAAAGCTCTAAATAATATGCAATGTCATTATTTCCAGAGATGAAACACAAAATTCTTCTTATTCCTTAATCATACAAAAATTGATAAAATACCAGTGTTCAGTTGTTACAACTTCCTAGAGATATTGTTATCATTGCAGGGGTCAGGTGAACTGCTACAAAATTTTATCCAAATGGACAATGATAGCCAAGTGCTAGTCTAATACTGCAGGTGCATGATCCATTGTAGGCATATAAAGAAATTATTATTTATAATAACTGAAATGTGTGGAAGTTGGACTCAGGACTCAAGTATATAGAAATAATTGGTAATTCTGAATTTCTCAAAGTTAAGTTTCACATGGAAACTTGTTAAACAAACATCCTTAATTTGAATACCATGGCCATCTTCAGGATGTTTGCTTTTCCAACGAACACAACCTGAATTTTGTGCAGGTTTCTTTCTAATCTATGTTTAATGACTTCTTATCTCTAGAATGGCATGAAAATATCATGAATGTTCAATATTAATGACACACAGGGCAGTAAGTTGTATTCATGTTGCTGACATTTTAGTTTGAGACATCATATGAGTACCTTTTCTCTCTCTCTTTGGAGGCAAACCAGGGCCATGACTTAATATGGGATTCTCTTTACAGATGAGTTGTTAATCTTTATATTTTGCATGTATAGAAACCATTTGGACTTGATTACATTGCAGTAAGGTTCAGTCTCTGAAGGATATTTAATGTCAGAACACAGATCAGTACACAGCAACATGCTTCCTGCCCAAGGGTACTACTTTCTTATAGTTTATCTTGTTCTTATTCCCAACTACACTATAGTGCCCAAATGAAGCTCTATTTTATCTATTACTTAACCATCAAGGACTGAAAAAAATCTGTTTGGTGACAATTTAATTGTCTGACCTGTCAAATTTTTGTCTGTCAGTACAAAACTGTTTTTCTGTATTCACACACTTAAAAAAAAGCTTTATTCTATACAAATACCTGTGAATAATAAAAGTAAAAATATTGAAAGATCTTGAAACATTCAGGAATAATTATCGGTACTAGATACTGCATGCTACACACCTACTTTTTATGATCACATGCTTTTATATATTATTTCTCAGAAATAAACCTCAGGCATGTTTTGAACCCTCTACTGCAGAGTGCACTCTTCAAACACTGGTATTTATTCAGCATATGATTTAGATATAGCTAACATGATTGTGTTATCATCAACTAGGCATATAGTCAAGAGGATAAAACTTCTTGGGGGTAAATTCTTCAACAAAAATACAAGACATGTACACATACAGGTATCTTGTTAACAAAAAAAAATATTTATGTGCATAGAACCTGGGGTAATGGTGTGGACAACTACTTTGATAATATATTGTACCCTATAGGATCATAGAATCATTTAGGTTGGAAAAGACCTTTAAGATCGTTGAAGCCAACTGTTAACCTAGCACTGCCAAGTCCACCACTAACCCATGTCCCTAAGAGCCACATTTACATGTCTTTTAAATACCTCCTGTTCCAGTGCTTGACAACCCTTTGATGAAGAAATTTTTCCACATGTTTTCATATTTAAAATGTTCTAAAGCCCCCCACCAGAAAACAAGACTTATATAGTACTTAAGGAGATCTTAGATATGAATTATTTTTTGTTTTAGAGATGACATATTTCTGTGAGATTTGAATTCATATTTTAGATTCAGTTTTTTGACAGGTATATTAAATTGCTAACCACTGATATCATATTTAAACACTGATGGCTCTATGATGACTATCAATTTGTTTTCATCAAATTAACCTGGCTCATAGAGGTCTTTGCTTCTATCACAGTAAAATGAAACAGATATGACTTTCTTTACAGGAAGAGGCAGTATCTTTTGGTGTGCTTAGTGGATTCTTTTTTTGGGTGTATTTTTTCATGTTTTTTTTTTTTTTTTTTTAAAAAAAAAAGAATTTAATTCTGGCCCTCCAAACTATGTAACTTGCTATTTCATACAGTGCATCTGCCCACTTATTTGTTGCAAAAGGACCTATTAGCTAATTAGCTAGAGAGACAATGTTTAAATGCCTTACACCTTGCAAACCTTATATGTTTACTTTAATCTGATTGCTGGAAATATTTTTTATAACTGTCTGTTCATGGTCTTTTTCCCTACTCCAAGGTAATGTAGCATGAGCAAAATAAGTGTGTTTTAACAAGAGCTACCTGAAATATTCTCATACTTGTTGTATGTGATCTGAAAATATAAAAGGAGGATACAAACTGTAAAAGCAGTCTGTACAGATCATTTTCAGTAAAATATAGACTAGAGTTACATTTGAAAAACCCATAGAAAATTACCAAGCATTTTGTAAGCCTTTCCTTAAGAAGATAGCTTTTCTATCTTGAGTGAAATGAAAGAAAATAACAAAATTGAAAGTTCATGTTCTTCTACTTGAATATTTAATCACATAGATCTATATACTGATAGCAGAATTCTTTTATATTTGATTATATGCTTGAGTCCTCAGTTCCCATCTTTATAAAAATAAAGGAAATTTTCATCTTTTGTTTGAATAAAATAGTTTAGGTTAGATGACATTTGTCTAAATTTAGATGCCAAAATTGGACTAAACTCATGTAAACTAGATGTGTAGGTACTCTCAGTAATCTATAGAGATTCCACAAGTATTTCAAGAGAGACAATGACTCTAGTTTAACCAAGCCTAACCAACTTGCTCTAAATCTAAATGACTTCTGTCAGGTAACGGGAATACTCCCTTACATTGTAGTCCTAATTGCAGATGGGAGCCACTCGTGGTGCCTGAGGATATTCTGAAGCCATAGAGACAAAACAGGTGAAATAAAAAGACTTGAGTCAGAAATGTATTGTCTTTTCTCTCTAACTGATCTCCCTCACTGCATCTAAGGCCTCCAGGGCTTATTTTATGTCTAGTGGACAATGTCTATGGTTATTGTGTATCTCCTCCTCCTATGCCAAACAGAAAAGTTACTTGCCTTCTGCCTTTGGGTGTGTCCTAACATGTGCCATATTGCTAGTTTAAGATGATACAAATGCACTGATAATAAGTGTTGGGTAATATCAAGGAGAAAGTGAACAAAAAGAAAATTTTGATAAAATCCTCTTGAGATCTGAATCAAATGCTTATTTTTATAAAGACAAAGCCAGAGAAGTCAGACAGGAGCTGGTAAGATATACAATCTTCATATCTCATGAGTAAGCTACTATTTTTTTATGGCATTTGCTATGATACATTTGACCTCTTATGTATTGGTTTTGCTACACAGACAACAGGTGATTTATTGCAGTAGTTAGCTTCTAGTATTCACTGAGGAAGGAGAAAGAAAAAGTGTCTTCTACTGACCTGACAATATGATTACACTTTACTAGTACTATATAATATCAATAACTGAAGCCATACTTATTCCATTAAATTCCCATAGGATTTCACTCAACTGAATAAAACAGTATTCCTTTACTTCAAAAAAAGAAAGAGAAATGAGAAAAACAGCAAAAAACCTGCAAGATAAATGGCTATGTATATATGGATTTTATTAAATTTGTGATTATAGTATACCAGGTTTCTAGTTGCCACATTCTCAGACATAGTTTCTTTTTTGTACAACTGCCGCTATGCTTTCAGTTCAAATAATATGAAAATTGGAAAAAAAAATAGGGATTTTTTTTCACTAATGCTTTCAAGTCAAGGAATACATTTATATTTTGTACAGACATAAAATTCAAGCCTCTGTCTTTGAATTCTATACACACATCTTTGAAAAAACTTATAAGGAACCATGATAGAAAATGTTTAAAAGTTTATTGTGAAGAAATTATTTTTTTTCATAACTATTAAAAAGTTTTACATAATACCTGTCTTAATTTTGTAGAATGAAATTGTAAGACCTGAAGACTTTCTCAAGGGGATATTCCATAACTTAGTAATTCTCTCTGAACTAAGAAGGTTTTCAAGACCTTTGTCTTACACTTCCTAGCTTCATCCCTTCCTACATGTTACATATCTTTGTATGGTGCTAAAAAGCTCTTTTGATGGTTTTAAACAGTCATCATACAATTCTTTATCCTTGTATAGACAAACTATCTAGGTAAAACTTTTTAAATTATTTCCTTAAATTGTTCCTTCCTGATTATAGTTTTAAAAAAAGATACTTCAGAAGATTTCAAGTAGCAGATTGGAGAACAATTGTTTTAAACTGAACAGCAAAATAGGCATTATATAGTTTACCGTCCAGTTTTATCTCAGAGCTTCTGTTACTATTTCTATTTCAGAGTATTATTTCAGAATACTAACAGTGCATGTTTCAGATTATTTTTGCAGATGTTCTGGTATTATAATTAGTTTTTTCACCATCTTTAGCTTGTTGACAAACCAATTTGAATCGATATTTCTAATTAAGTATTTGCATAATAATAAGAAAAACTTCATTAAAACAATTTCTAAATTAGTACAATTCCCTCTCATTTATATTCTTTGCAGTTGAGTACATTTTGATTACCCTGATTGATCACTAAATCTATGATTTTATTAAACACAAAAAGCAAATTGCTGAGCACTAAAAATCCAAATTCCATTAAAATGAATAAAACTGATATGTCTAAATCGCATCTTCGGATTTCATGAGCTGCATTCTAGAAGTTTTCTGACTTCAATATTATAAACACAAAAAGGTAGTCAGGCCATGCAGAATCGGTATGTTAGAAATTTTCCTTATTTCTTAGGATTCAAATCTAAACAGACTGCTTTTTTTTTTTCATTATTCTACCTTTATAAATTATTTGATGTAATTTACTCTTTCTTAGCCTGTCTGTCTGTGTCTGTCTGTCTGTTTCTTTTTTTTTTTTTTGTGGGGGAAGGTGTAATAATAGTGCATAGTTTTTTACCATGCTGCCTTCAATTTATTTTGACAGTTCTTTGCAGACACACAAGTTGACTCTAAAAAATGTACATGGACTGATAAAAATAATATTATCAGCGTTTTATTTTGGCTATATTATTACTCTTCATGCCAACAACATGCAGCAATCGCAATGGTGTTTAAAACATTGATATCACATAATGGAGCCCTCATCTTCAAAAAGCTACATAAAATGTCTTTATGTGTGCATTGTGGATCACTGGGCAAATTAATCACCAAAAGAACCAGGAAGTTACTCAGGAGAAGTTAATTTCATATAACTTATCTATCTTTTTAAGGGGAATTGTTTAGATTCCATCTATAGTTGATGGAGAGAGACAGGTAACTTCAGATGACAACTCATCCCATCTTAAAAAGTTTTCTGAAGTACATAGATGAGTGTTATTGTGAATAACCAAGAAAATGCTGCATACTCTACAGAGAAAGACTAGATAAACAGATCAAGCAAAATACCTTTTAACAATCAGAACTAGGTAATATAGATATGTGTGATTTTCTTTCACAATGAAATTTCTGTGGTTGCTTAAGTAACAGTTGCTTTTTGGTTTGTTTGTTTGTTTGTTTTGGAAAAATAATCTCTCTATATTAATTTAATTAATTATGCCATATTTCTTTAGAGACAGGATTAAATAAGTATTTGAAACAAAAATGTGTATTTCTGGTATTAGAAATACAAATCCATATATTTGCATTTGTGTCCAATTTCTTTATGTTCTAAGTTGTTTAAGAATTATTGCTTTCTACCTAAAATACTCTCTAAGAGAGTGGGTTTTAGAACTAAGATGACAAGGATTTTAACCCAATGATCAATAGTTATGAGCAAGACAGAAAAAAACAAACCCCAAAATCATCACTCCGGGTACTGTCTGAAAATGTCAACTTCAGTCAAACCTTAACTTTTAAATCTTTTAAATACATATTTTGATATATGATCAGCTGACTTATGTGGACTTCTAAGGTTGTTATTACAGATAATATATCACCAAATAGATAATTTTGATAAATACATATTAGTCAACAGTACAAATATCCTCTTGCTTTCACATGTTTTTCTGAAAGAAACTCCTGTCAGCATTTTAATTAGATTCATCTCCTAGATACACAAATTTTATCAGGCTAATGAGAAATGGAATATTTCTCACTATTTGTGTGCTTGGTGTGGTGAAATCTTGTAAGTAGTTTCTTCACACAAAAAAGATTGAATGGTATGAGATTTTTGAATTATACATTTGGACCTATTTTCCAGATTTTTAAAACTATCTATGTTTTTTCTACACATAAACCCCCAGAAAATTCTGAAAAGGCAGAGCTCTTGTGTTTCTTATTCAAGTTCACCGCAACTGCATCTTTTCAATATCTCTTGGGATATTTTGTAAGATTACATGCAGTGTAGAATGCATAAAGAACACAGTGAAATAATAAGTCTATTTCTAAGTTCCTAGATATATTTAAGCTTCATTTGTAGAAGTGTACACAAAACTACACTGGATAAAAATTTAGTAATATACTTTGAACATTAAGGTTTTGCAGTCAATGTTCAAAACTTTACATCTCTTCACAACATGTATGCTATGCTCTACTGATTACAGATAGATATATAGAAACTGTTTTTTCCAGGTATAGAGAGCAATATATACTGGCAGGACTGGGACTTTACTGAGCTTGAATGAGGTCCTCTATAAAAAAGAAAGTGGAAAAAGAAAATAAAAATAAGCAAGGGAAAAGGAAACAAGAAAAAAAAAAAAAAGGAATTAACAAATAATAAGAAGTAAAAATAAAAATGAAATCTGGATTCAAAATATTTTTGATCTAAAGTCAATCAGTGTCAGCGTTTGAGCTAAGAGTACGTGATGCTTTTGGCTTTTGGATAAGGGGTCAATACCATCAATAACAGATAATAAACTGAAAAAAGAGTAACAGGAGTTTGCCTGTCCTATTTAAATGATGCTCTCTTTGCTTTACAAATCACTCAAATTATTGCTGATATATTTTTTTTTCTAATACTAGAAAGTGCATCATGCAAACTACATTTATTTTAAAAGTTTAGATACAGTTTTAAATGTTAAGAGTTGTTCACTGATTTTAAAAAGCTATTATATGTACATTTACACTGTCTAAAAGATCTATAAGACTGTCTACTTCATCACAGATTACATGCTTCATCCCCAAAGGAATAAAGCAACTTTTAGAAGTTACATTTCCATATCTTGCATAACTTCAATTTTCACACTATGCAAATGATAAAATTGAATGTGATACACTTTGTGTCAAGATCTTTATGGAAAAAGAAATAAACCCACTTTCTTATTTGACTGCTTTATTTGTTAACTATTCCTTCCTATACCTTATTTTTATATGAAGGTATCCATGTTTAGGCAACAGGACTTGAAACATTTCTATTAGATATAAAGACATTTTAGACAGGTTGCAGTTCCATAAGTTGCAAATGTTTATTGATTATTGCTTAGGAAGATCTAAGTACCTATTGAACACGACTTCTTAAGTCTCTCCTCAGAAGACTAAGCTAGTTTCCCTTTTTTACAGGCATCAAATGTAATTTAAAAAGCCCCAACAACTAAGCAGTTAAATGGGATTATTAAAGATCTATTTTAATACTCTGTGGTTTGTTTTTGTTTTTTGTTTTTTTTTTTTTCTTCACATCCATTTTCCTTTTCTACAGTAGTAATTTTTAAATAGACAAAGACAATAACAAGGTGTTTGGAATTTTACAGGTTCAGTATTGATAACAAAGGCGTCCTTTTGGCCAATAGACCTTCTCTGTAGAGACTGCTCTGAGATAGACCTTCCTGTTCTCAGCTACCCAGAGCAGTCTGACCTTTTTCATTCTCCTTCCTCTCTGATGGTGCTTTGCCTGCCAGACATGCTCAGGGACTTGCAGCCCTCAGCCTTCCTCACTTTAGAATAAAAAGGAGGATGTTTTTTGAATATGTCTGGCTAGGCTTGGTCAGGCCCTTAGGGAAACAAGTTGTTCTGCTGCAAACTTCACAGATTATCCTGCAGATGTGGTGTAACTGAAATCAGATTCTCTAGCTTTATAGTTGCTTACTATCTCTTACACAAGATACATAAATATTACATGCACAGTGACTAACAGAAGCAATCAGATAGAATCTGGAACAGTGTTGCATTAATACAGGATTCTGTTATCCCTAAGTATCTCAAATACTATTCAAGCATCAATAACATTCTCTAAGATAAAAGTTACTGCTCAAAGTGAATAGCAATTGGCAGTAGAATCTGTCACTTTACTATCTATATAGCTTATGAACTTGAAGTATGTTGACTTTGGTTTTGATCTAGAGTTCATTAAACGAAGAGAACAAATCAGGGATGCTTTGTGACTTCACTCTTTCTTTTATAATGTTTTATAAATAAATGAGCTCTCACATCATGTTATCCTAAACTAACCCACTGGCTGATGCAGTTTCATGTAGTTCTGGTATTCCAGATGGAGGTGGAAGTGTATGTTACTCTCTGAAATTCTGTACATACCTAGGAACTAATAGAAAATTAATGTAAAACAGATGCCAATGCAAACTGAGGCAATACCTCCATATCATTTCAATCTGAGGCTGAGAAGAAGTAGCAGGAAATTGCCATGGGAATTATGGAGGTTGCTTACTTCATGGTCCAAGTGAGACTGCACCATGACAGAGATAGTGGACTTAAGTGACTCTCATTCCTGTTTATGGCTTGCATGGAAGTCAAAATGTAGCGTCTCTGTTGTTTGACATTTCTGCCCTAGTCACAGTATTTCACTTATTCTAAGACTTCAGATACTCCAGAGAAATTCCCTGAATAGCATCTGCTATGGAATTTGCCTTTGATTTGCAATGGTATCACATGCTGAAACCTCCATCTTTGTTCAAATCAATTAAGAAAACAAACAGAAAAAACAAAACAAAACAAATGCCTTTATAGCAACCTCTTCTTTGTGAGAAAAATTCTTATTCTTCATAGCATGAGACTGTGGAGAGAATAAGCTGTAATTAATCATAGATGTTGCATGTAGAGTTACTATAGTATTTAGTATGCTGTCTTTGTGCTCTTTGAATTATGAATTAAGAGGGTTTTTTCAGTATAGAAGCAGGCTAGACAAAGCTAAAATTAGCACAACATGCATAAACAGACAAGAATAATGGACAAAGTGTTGGAGGAAAAAAAAAATAATCTAGTATTAGAAAAAAAGGAAACAATTCGATTCTTATCTTTAAATTAATTTGAACCAAAGGTTTCTGAATCTTGCAACAATTAAGTGAATATATGTCACGATAATTTTAATTTTAAACTTTTGGAGAAGAATAGAAATAAAAATACTAAAATATCATAATCTCACCTATTTCAGTGGCTCTTACAAGTAGGTCAAAGTGTATTAGTTAGATGTATTACTTTTCTCATAGCAGTTAAGCACCCAAGATACTTGGCTTATAGAAAGAAAAACTGCTTCAAAATTTGTGTATTGAAGAATTTTGATTTTTTTATTTTATTTTTTCCTAGAATGAGGTGAAGTTATTTGTAAAAAGCAGAGGTCCCAATGGAGTAAATTGGTTCCCAGATCAATATACTTTTGCCTGTGTAATGCAGAGGTAATCCCACAAATGAATTAAGTACCTAACTCCCACTGAAATCACTGAGAGGAAGGCACTAGAGTAGCTTTGTGTGCCTTATTATATTATTTTATATTAGAATTTCAACAATAGTTAGGGTTGTTTGTTCCCTTGATGTTAGCATAAGTAAAAGAGAAACCTATACTTAAAAACCTGACATTCTTTCCCTGTTTGGTGATTGTAATAGTTACAGAAGAATTGATAAGACTGACTTAATTTCAATAATGTGTATATTATGAATCATATCAACTATAACATATTTTATAAGGTTTCTGGACCCAAATTATTTAATTCCTTCAAACAAATTTTAATTATTACATAACAAACAAAGGCTACGCCCCAGTCACATACCATAAGACTAGTTTTTAAAAGATCATTTATGTTCAGTGGTCTAAGCATTCTAGAAAGTTACTATTGTTAAATCTATAGACAAAACCAATACATAGTAGCAAATCTCTGGTTAAAACCAACATATTGATAACATAATTTGAAAACAGATGAAGATATTTCTTGGATTCATTTACAGAAGTCTCCTAAAAAATATCCACACCAAAATAATAAAAAATTGAAAATAAAAAAAAAAACTATGTATGCAATTGTTCGCCTCTAGGAACTAAATTTTGAATTTAGAAAGGATGACAGCTGAATATTTTTTGTTGCAGTGGAACTGTTTAAAAAAAAACCCACTATGAAATGTTTTCATACAAAATGGCTTTTCTCATTCTGTGTGATCATGTTTGATTCTGTATAGATTACTGGAAAAAAAAACAGCTCTATTTTGCAAGAGAGATTAAAAAGAGAAAAAGAACTTTAAAACCCCGCATATTTTACTTAGAAAAATAATTAAACACTGGAAATTGGATAAAGTGTAGCAATAGACAATTTCATGTTCTTTAAACATCAAGGGTGTAGGTTAGTGTTCAGGTAAGTCACTTTACGGAATGTCTTTTGTATAGAACCACTACTGCAGCAAAGTAGCTCAAGGAAAAAAATCAGAAAATTTCCTGCCTCAAAGTTCATTGAAGGCATCTTTCACTATGAGGTAGACATTGTCATTACAGATTAATAGGAACAGATTTGTCTTCAAAAATTAAATGCTCAGTGCTGCAAAGTACAAATCTTCCAACCACTGGTGCAAAAATGTCTGGCTAATGCAGTATTTATTCTTTTCTTGCTCTGTAGATGTTTCCTCCCTGTCTATGGAAAACTGTTCCTCCCTGAACAAATGGTACCAAATGACACTATAAAGACATTTTTTTCTTACCCTGACAATCCCATTTTTAAATTTGCTTCTTAGCAGCAGTAGTAGAAGATTTTTTGATGATTTCTTATATTTACTGACTGCATCTTCATTCTAAAAAGGTATAATATCCATTAATTACATTGTCATAAGAACTTATTTTCATTGTGCAGTAAGTACTTTTTCACTTCCATGACTTCTGAAGTATGGTGGTTGTTCTGCTGGATGACCTGAGAGTTAAATGGTGATACAGTATTAATCACTATAAGAGGTAAGCTTGGAAATTCATAAATTCACAGGAGAAGACTGTTTTCAGGACAATTTACTATTCAGACCTCATGTTCACACTGTGAATGATTGTAATTACACGCTGTGACAATAACGCATTCATAATACAGTACAAAAATGAACTCATACTTTTAGTTCATTATTTAGGGCAGCAGTTCACAACCAGACATAGAAATAGGACAATACACAGGAAGCAATTTTACCATTCATCACAATTTATCAAAGGAGAAAAGAAATTTCCTAAAGTTTCTGACCCTTGCTCTTGGACAAACTCAGTTTAGTCAAAAGTCTTTTTAAGAAGTTTTCATCACCCCAGTAGTATTATTGATGCTTGTAGACTACTAGTACTCCAGAGTAATCCTCCAAAACTGTAGCATTATAGTCAGGGACCTGACAAACATTAATCTTGATATGTTTGAGAAATTTTTCATCTTTCTTAACAGGATATATCTTCTATTTATTATGACTTATTGTATAGATCCAGATTAATAAGCAAAGATTCTATTTTTGTCCTGCGGTAAATGGCATTGATTTGTCAGGCATATAGAAAAATGAATTTTGGGATTTCAGGTGATGATCATATTGTCCCTATTACAGGGTGTTATTCTGAACAATGTAATGATTAATTACACCTACTATGTTTTGTTTCTAAGGCTGACTGCTCTGTCAAGTTTTGCTGAGGTACAGAAAAGAATTCCTTACATTGTGATATCTCTAGCAGCACATCTTACATGATTTCTGAGTGCAGTTAAAATGCTATTTATAAAATGAAAATTATTTAATGAGCAGGTCATGGAATGTGGCAATGTCTAAGCTGATCATTAAAACAAAATGCTGCAGCTTATATATTTTTACAGTAACAAAACATCAGAATCTGGGATAAATGACCAAGGAAAGCACATGCAGACTACAGCAGAAACTCTGTATTAAGTGAGAAAGGCCAAGGTAGACAGGAGTCCATATGAGTGCATGGGGTATCAAATGACAAATGTGTGCACCATAGTTATAAGTGGAGATATCGTAATCGGACAATAAGAAGGGAATGACCTCTACTACCACACTTCAGAGGTGTCCCATATCTAATAGATGCTACTAAGGATTACAGAGGGTAGTAGGCCCAAAATCACATGGAGAATAAAGATTGAGAAGAATTGGATTCACACATAGATGGCAGGGTTTGAAAAGAATTCCACAGCCACAGGAATGTTTCTCCTATTTAATCTCACCTTCATTGAAGGTAACCAGCATGGGCAGAACCAGAAAAAGTCAGAGAAACTCCCACAGTTTTAGGGGTCTTTTTGGCAAATTAGAGCATACATTTGGGAAGTACCTCAAGATGGTGGAAGAGTCAGGACTACAGCCTGAAATGTAAGAGTTCCTTTACAGTGGAAAGACAGTAAGTACTACTGTAAGGAATGTAAAAGGAAAGGAGTGTAAGTACCCCTGCAGATGCAGAAAACTTCCAGCAAATCCTTTCCTACCCTAAACCTGTAAATATTTTTTTTGCTCTGGACATAGTATATGTTGATAACATAATAGAGATTAGTTGCTTCATTCCAACTAGCAGTCTCAGATATAGTTTGGGAGACAAAGCATTCAAGGAATCTATCATTTCCCATGGGTTGTCTGCCTTGAGCCCCCCCCCGCCAGTTTTGAATGTTGAGGAATTAGCTTAGATGTGGGCCATTTAATACCAGCTGGCTTTAATTTATCATAATGTTTAATTTGCCAAAATAGGCAGAAGATAAAATAATGAGTGAATATTCAAACTGTAGTGACAAAACTGGGAAATGGCAGTAAGAGGTTGCATTCATCAGAAGTCTAGATATTCGTAAGAGTCCTACTGAAATTTTTCAGTGGAACATAGGCTGCTAAATTATTTTTCAGAAGCCAGTCAAAAAATCTTTTTCACTGTTCATCTGTCATCTTGTTTTAAAGTTATTTAGGACAGAGACATTACTCTTGAATTTATTTTTTATTGCTTTCAGCAAACTTTTGATTCTTCATAATAAATGATTACAGTTTTTGTAGGATAGAAATAGAATGCTTGTTGCTGCTGTGGTCAATTTGCACTCTATTAATTTTTTCCTGACCCAAGACCCTTCAATTTAGTAGAAAGAATTCAGATTCCATCTGCTAGGTTTACAGTAGGCCTTCTAGAATATTTCTGAAAGAAATATTCTGAATCAGGACAGGTATTGCTATAGCAAAGACATGTTCATCCTTAACAGTTCTCAGAAGACACTCAAAAACTTTCAAATATGATGTTCCAGTTCTTACCACCTTTATAAACAGTGCTGTGATATATCCCATTATGCTATCTTCTCTTTACCTATTACTCAGTTAATACTCTGATCTGTATCACAACTCTGTCACAGCAGTATGAATTCTTGAGTGTCTGTAGGAGGCCTCTATATCAGGAACTTTTTGTGCTGTCTCTGCTAGGCTGATGAGCTTTCTTTCCAGAGGTTTTATGTTTAGATCCATTTCAAGAAGGTCATTGCGGTATAACGGCATTATTTAGACTTCATGAATCAATGTTGATCTGTGGAAAGCCAGCTGGACACCCAGAATTGGTTTCTCTTATCCAGCTGAAAAACTGAATTAAATGTCCCTAAATCTTCCTTTCCATATGAAATCGCTCCCTTTACTCCAGCCATGAATGTTGAAAGGCTGTGAGTTGGTGGAATATGTGATTTGTGGTATCAATAAGGCAATGTCTTTTTTCAGATGTGTTCCTTCTCTCGAAAAAATTGAGGACTTGTATTAAGGTGAAAAGTTACAAGCTTGTGTTAATGATTGGGAGAAAAAAATTCAGAGGCAAAGCATGAGGATCAACACTAGAATACATTTGAATAACATGGACCATAATAGATAGCCCTGGAGTAAACACAAGGCTGTATTTCACTCAAGAACTCAGCTGCAGTCATAAACTGTGAGAGGTTTATGAATGGCATCAGAGCCTCAGGAATTAATTCAAGCCTTGTACTCACAGAGATGCCATATGTTGTTATTTATAATACCCCCTTTATAATTACTACTCTTAAACAATTTAATATTTGTAGTTGCAATTGTAAATTGCAAATTGTAAATTGCAAATTGTAAATCATTAACTTGAAATGTTGTGTTTTCCTTTAGGTAATATCTCTAAAACCATACACAATTCCTTATCAAATAAGATTTTTAAGGGTGCTATATTTAATACAAACTGACTCCTGCTGAGTAACTTTTAACACCACAAGAAACTATTCTCTTTAATAAGGCTGTGGAGTGCAGTGTTACTAAACATAAGAGCTATGGTCTAATTTTTTACTTGAGAAGTTGCAGATGTATACTGGATCCATTTCATAGTTATACAATGTAAGAAGGTAATTAAAAAAAAAGAAAAAAAGTATTTGTTCCGTAATGTACTGCTTTTTTGAAATTAGTCTTGAATAACTACCTATGGTCTGCATTTCGAATGGAAACAATCAAAATATTCCAAAGAAATAATTCAAATTAAGAATTAATACATTTGAACGATCTCTTCCAGATTTCTACAGATTGTCTAAAACAATCCCTGAACACCGTATTATTCTTGGAAGCTAACTGTGAATTTGTTTGCCATGATAATTTTCTTCACCACACTTATTCTTGGCCTCTTCCCACATATGTAACGTTTTGGCAGCACAACCAGCATAAGAAATCAAACATGAGTAGGGGAAAAGCATTCTTGTTCTCTGAAGCAGCTTGCAGACAGTCTACGTGAGTGCAGCTGAAAACCAACTGCATGGAATCAGAACAGTCTAACAGAAATCTTTCTTACATGTCCACCCCCATCTCTGTTTTTCTCTTTTTTACTTTTCCTTTTTTTTTTTTTTTTTCTTTTTTTTTTTTCCTCTTGTATGCCTTGTATTTAGATAAAAAGGAATGCAAAGAGAGACCTTCAATCAGTAGATATTATTTATGAAAGGGCTTCATGTCACTCAAATTCAAGGTCTCTATTATTGAAACATATACAAAAATTCTTCTTTTAGAAGATCCTGCATAGCGTGACTAAGTCATGTCATTGTATCTCACAAGTTCCATTTTATTGGTGAAATCATTATGCTACAGAGTATTAGGTATTCTTGTTATGCTTTGATCCTTGTTAATATGGCAAAATGAGAATAAGAGATAGAATGAAGTTAGGTAAGGAGGATATTAAATGCAATTTAATCCAGTTCAGATCTCGGGCCATCTAAGCCATGATATGAATATTCTCTAGTAGAATCCTTTCCAGCATCTTTGTGGAGGGATTCACCAAGATTCAGTCACGCAGGGTCACCAGGTCCTGCTCTAATTTGCCAAGTTTTTGCAAATTATTACTATCTTCCCGTGTGCATTTATTGAGGCTGAAAGGATTTCTCTTTTCATCATGGTAATGGAAAAGAAAATCAAGGAAGAAAAAATATTCCAGTCTTGATTACACTGACCTTTTGATGAAAAGTTTTAAGTGCTTGTTGTTATTTGTTCTTTTAGAGCTCCCGGTTGACTCTTTCATTATGACTATTTTCATTGAAACTTTCAATGCAAGAGAATTACCTGGAGAAAAATGCTGCAGCAAAATTATCAAGACTTGAGCCTGATTTTCAGAAATTTTTCTCACTGCCATTTAATAGGCATTTGTGTGTGTTTTATTGGTATATAGTGTAGAATGCTGTTATAAGTGAGCAAAAGAAAAGCTGAGCTCCCAAAGCTCATACGTTATTATTCTGATCTGGAAAATACTGACTATCAGATAATCTTTATTAGTTATACATCTCCTACTTAAGAAAATGTTTTATTTTCCTTTAATATCTCCAGTTTAGGTTAAGTTCAACACAGACATGCTCTTCATGGTAAAGCATGTTAAGATCATGAAGCCAAATGTTTTGTAGACCACTCAAGGAGTCTCACTGTGATTCTTATCTCCACTCAGACCTCCTGTATTAATTAATGCAAGCAGGAATATAAATAAATCTCATTCCTTCTGTGGGCAAGCAGCTCCCTCAGGGACAGGACCAGGAGCTGAGGGTGGCTGTGGCTTGATGGGGTGCCAGCCCACAGTGGGGGCAAACAAGGCAGAACAGAGTCGTAGCAGCTATGGGCTGCACTGGCCCCATGAGCAACAGGGAGGTCAAGGCAGTAGGTCTGGGTCAGCCCAGGAGATACAAGCAGTGATCCAGTGATACAGACACTGGAGATGCCTCTAGGGTAGGGACTGATAGCTCAGGACTCAACTAAAATGGGATCCCGGACCATGGAAAGAGTGGCAGGAGGCACCTGGAAGGTTGGACATGGCCACAAGGGTGCTTTAGTGCTCTCAGATCCCTAAGAGTTGATTTTATTTCTCCCTCACTTTAATTTAATTGAGTGGACTCTTGTGCTCTGAGACATAGAAAAGAGTAATTTCCAATCACACTTCTCTGTCTTTTAGACACTTCTTGAGGTACTTCAGATACTTTGATCATGTTCTCTCTTATTTCCAAAGTAAACAATCCTAATCTTCTAAATCTCTTGATCTCTGAGATGCACTTGATGGTTCATCACTCCTCTGCAAGCTGTCTCTGTCTCTGCCTCCACAATGTTTTCTGAGACATGGTGACCAGTACTGTAGCCAGGGTGAGACTACAGTACCCACTGATTTATAGAAAGACAACAAAATGTTCTTTATATATTCAGTCTCTTATGCTTCCTGTAATGTAGCACCTCATTAGCTTTACCGAATAGCTGTTGAGTGGCATGGACACTGGCTTTTTGAGCTCTGTTGTATATCTGAGGTCCCTTTGCTGTGTTGCCATAGATGGTAGGCACTATGATGTTGGTGTTATATGTTGCTATACAGATGCTAGGATTGCTGTGTTGCTACAGATATTGTAAGATGTAGGAATGGTTTATTTCAAGTGCACATTTATTTGTACGTATTTGTATTGAAATGCATTTGGTAGAACATGGTCCTTTTAGGGTCACTACACAAATGTGCTGCCACAGCATGTATAAATGCATGTGACAAGTTAGCTGATGTTGTCGTGGGGACTGGAGGCCCTCTGCCCTCTTTCTGGTAGCCCATCTGTGCCTGCTTTCCTTCTGGGATGCAGGTGTTTACCTCAGGGAGAAGTCGTGATGCCTCCACCCACTCAGCATACAGACGAAGAGTCATGGGTTAATCACTGCAGTATCCTTGGGACTGGTGGATGGAACAGGACTCACCTTTTGTAAACCACAAGGACACTCTAACACACATCTAGGACAATTACCCCAGTTTTTCTTACTCCCTTCATCCTCTGATACCCACAATCTATGTCCCAGGGCAGGGATGAAGAGAGAAAACCAGTTTAGCGAATTTAAAAACAAACAAACAAACAAACAAACAAACAAAACAAACCCAGAAACGTTAATTACATCAAAAGAAGATAGGGCAAGGATCAAGAAACTCAGACATTTTCTCTGGAGATTCAGCTGAATAGCCATTTTTGGGGAAAATTCTTCACAGGTGTCTGGAAATTCAGCTAGAATATATTAGTAACATTTTAAAGGAAATTTGGTTTTAGAATAGCCTGACTTTACTAGTGAATAGCCAATGTGCTCTGGATCAGCAGGTATCCTTAAATCAAAGGTTTTTGGCAACACCCTATCTCTGCATTTTTAGAGCCAAAGAGATTTGGGAAGCAGCTGACACTTTGTATAAATGAAAATCAGTTGAAAACTGAGAGGTTTTGAAATTTTTGTTGTCTGCACTGCAGTAGTTTTTTTCAGAGTCTGAAAATTTAATGACTTATGGAAAGTTAGTCTCATATAAAAGCAGGAATTTCTCATTATTACAACAAACTCAGGTGGTCCAGGTGAATAAATCTCTGAGTATAAAAAAAATTATACATTTTGTGAAAGTCTCTCTGCTCATCTCAGACTCCATCTAGATATTCCAGGTACATTAAAAGCTGCTATAATTCCTGAGGTCCACCAGTGGAATTAGGCCCCTTAACTCTGTGAAGACACCAGCGTTTCCACTGTTCCTGAAAAATTTCATCAGAATTTAACAAGATCCTTTCTGCTTTCTGCAAACTTTATGCAGTAGGATACCACATCCTTCAGTTTTGTATAATTCACTGAAAAAGAGTCAGAATGAGTTTTTCCAAATATGTGTGTGACTAGCTAAATTAAAACACTCCAGTGTAATTATAGAAAATTATATTTTTTCCACAAATTCATTTTGTCATCCATTGCAGTAACTTAATAACGTAATGATAAGCTTCAGACTTTGTGTATTTATATTGACAAAGTCTTGTGCTCTTAATTTTTTTACATCAAAGATACTGCAAATGAGAAAATTAGATCTTAAGTTTTAAAATAGATTGTTTCCATTACAAAGCTAGCATTAGTGCCTAATGAGATTGCATACACATGGCTACATATCACAGCATAGCTATAAAAATCATAAACCACAAAATAATTAGGTGACCTTCCCCCAGACTATTTTCAGTGGCAGAACTATGACCTTCTTAGATTGTGTTCTGAACTTCTGGCTTACCACTGATTCAGTGCATGTAATGAAAGGAAGTCTTAGGATGTCATAAACTGTTTCACAAGTCAGAGATGACAGCATTTGAAATGTGTTGAAAGCTCTAATGTAAATTATTTAGACTGCTTGCATGATGCAAACCTCTCTGCTTGAAGAGACTAATCAGTTCTTTCATTTGATAGGAATTTTAATTGGATACAACAGCCAGGGGTGCAAATAGTGTTCATTGGCCATTTAATTGAGGCTAGCCTAATGTTTTCATTGTTGCTACATATATTAGAGCAAAAAGACAATATTAAGGTGATTTAATTGTGGATCGTGCAACAGGAAAACCTAAGCCTTAAGCAGTATGTTGAAAATATAGTATGCATATTACAGAGATAATTATATAGTCTTGAAACAGGGTGGCATGATGTATACTCCTATGCATTACTAGTGGTGGAACATACCTTCCAATAGTGTAAACAATAAAATAGGCACTTTAAATTGAAGGAAACATCTGTACAAGACGTACTTCATTGATTTGTCAATTGTCTGCTTCTTATTAGTTTCTTAAGCCTTTATAGTTAAAGAACTTAAGTGTAAATATGTCTTTCTTTGGTTCATTTTAACTTCTGGAAATGTTGTTTTCACTCTTAAAAAGACTATAAAGGCCAATAATTCAAAACCCTATCTATACAAATATACAGCAAGCTGTGTTAAACACACAAGGTACAATTTTCTGCTGAACTGTATCCCAAAACAGTTTTTCAAACAGAGGGCTAGAAATAAGCATTTAAGATAAATTAGGAAAATGTTTCCATTGTCATTGAAAAGGTGTATGTTTTGGGGTTAATGCATTTAGGAAAAGAAATTAAGAGAAATTGTTTACAAAATAAAACACCTTGTTGAGTCAAGGTCAGATTTGTCTGGTATGAAATACAGCTTCATGTCATAGAAGCTGAAGTCCTGTCCTTCCTTGCAGCTCAAGAAATTGGGAGTGGTGATTATTCTAACCTAGCTATTATCTCTAGAAATAATGTTTTTGCAGAGGCTAAGTTAATGAGGTAAGGGCTGGTGATCTGCTAATTAAAAATCTAAAAATAGGACTAGTGATAAATGGGGTGTCAAAATATCCTAGCTAAGGAAGAATCTTTAAGTTAGCAGTGATCAATGTGCAGCTCTGATTTCATGACACTGCATATTCATTTAATGAACCTCCTCTTTTATCTGTTAATTACTACAACACTCTCTGGATTAAGACTATAGCACATTATTTGGAGAATCTGTGCATTGTCTAGTTCAAGTTTATGTATGAATATTTATTAGTTTTCTAGCATACCAGAATCTTAGTAGCTGACACATTACCTCACACTAATAAAGGCTTTCGTCTGACATGGAAAAAAGTTGCTTTACATTGGAAGGGTCATTAAGGCTTAGCGTGTGTCTTTCAGAAGAGCGAAGAAAATTGGGAAGCTAAATTTACAGACTGGTATTTTCAAACAAGCCCATCTGAATTATATGACCTATTTGCATTGTACTACATTGAGAGTGTTACACAAACCCAGCTTTAATTCTAAATAGAAACATCTGACCAGTAGTTCTACAGTTAATGGTAAATCATCTTTTCAGTTCATCCGTGAAAACAATATTCCATATTCAGTGCAGTGAAGTGTGCATTCAGATATCACAAAAAGATATTTCAAAATGAACATAATTTATCTGCATAATATTGTTTATATTATTAGCCATTTTACTAGAGTATGTTACAGTCTCTAGCTAAACCTGAGCACTCTGTTTGACTTGACCTGTAAATGTAAAAGTGTGATGAAAGACATTTTGTTGCAAATCAAGGCTAGTCAGAAAACCAAACACAGGACAAATGATAAGAGTAGGATAAAGTGCCATGGCTGCAAGAATGCAGTACAAATCCTGCAGGATTCTCAGTATAATTAAAACATCAGTACAAAACTATGAGTGTCTGGAAAGCTTAAGTGACAGCAACCACTGAAGTCCGTGCAGTCAACAGTAAGGATCCAATAAGCAAACTCACACACTCTCTGTTGATCCAAGGCATCCCTATAAAAGATAACAATTTAACACCGATTGATTCAGCCCTATTTAAGTTATTAATTGTCAGGGCTCAAGAGATCTGAAACAATTATTGCTCTGGAATAAAAGAAGAGATATAGTCCTTGCTTTTTAAGAATGGTCAGACATTCTCTTGGAAGGATGGGGTTTCTCAATGCCTTTTTGAGACACAGCTAATCAGGAGTTACCACAATGCAGTCATAGTTTCACAGGCTGAATAAGACATTAGATGCTAAAATGTCACCCAGAGTCCTAATTCCCTAATTATTTAGATTAGAAATGTCATTAAAGTCCCTGACATGTTGTTCATTTATTACGAGAGAAAAACATGGATGTCAACTGAGGATTGTGAGGACCTGGCACATGTCAAATATCCCTACATCAGCCTTTGAGCATCACCATGTCCATACATCTGCTACTTCAGATATAACCACAGACCTTAAGGCCAAAACAGACCTATAGACAGATTAATCTCCTGTGCAACGTGGAGCAACACATTTCATCCAGTTATTTTTGCACCAAGCCCAATAATTTGCACTTGACTGAAGTTTCTTTTGTGATCTTCTAAAGCGTATTAATTAATACATAATGCAGTACTACAAAGAAGCCAGATCCTATAGCAATGAAGATTTATGAGGAATAGAATATACAGAAAGAGTAAAGCACACTGAAATGCTGTGGAGGAAGAAGCGGCAGCACTGTCTGGATATACTGATATGGAGAAAGAATTTGACTATTAGAAAAAATTAAAAGGACTGGTCCTTGTGAAAGAATTCACTAATTTATAGACAAAATTCTAAGTAGAGAAACATCTACAACTTCCATGTTACCTCAACAGATTTGCACAGAACACTTTTAATCCAAATCAGCAGTTATTTAATACATTATTCTTAATGCCTGTCAGAGCCTTGCTAACAAGCATTTAATTTTCCACTCTCTGAGTCATCTTGGCTGCAGTATGCTTGTCTTTCTAATTGTATTTTTCCTCTGACTTGACCCAAGAGTGAGATGATTTACCACCTGTATTCTTACCTTAAACTGTGCCAGTCTAATCGGCTCCAGATTTATTCAAGCATTCACAATGTCAATGTTTCATTTTCACCTTTGCTTATTTTATGTGAAGTGACATTGATCACTAGTCAGGTGATTGTCTGAGATTGTGTGGCTTTGTCTGCACTGTTACAGACATTATCTGACTTTTGCTCTATTTTTCAGTGCTTACTCCAGTGTGCAACTATTGTCACAAGAGCCTTGGATTTATAGCCTATGTATTTTTACTAGTGTCCCAGGACCATAATGAAATTCAGGTCCTTTCTTTTATATTCACATCTGACTGTAATGAGTCTGCCATCTGTCCAATGTGTAGGTATGCTGTTTTCATGGTTTGTGGTGTATTCGCACTTCAGACATTTACCTTTTGAACTCTGAATCACCTCCTGTGCTGGTTTTGGCTGAGATAGAGTTAACTTTCTTCTTAGTAGCTAGTATGGGACTATGTTTTGCATCTGTGCTGGAAACAGTGATGAAAGTGCAGAGATGTTTTTGTTGCTGCTGAGCAGTGCTTGCACAGCCTCAAGGCCTTTTCTGCTTCTCACCCCACCCCACCAGTGAGCAGGCTGGGGGTGCACAAGGAGTTGTGAAGGGACACAGATGGGACAGCTGACCCCAACTGACCAGAGAGATATTACATACCATAGGATGTCATGCTCAGCATGTAAATCCAGGGGAAGAAAGAGAAAGCAGAGGGGCATTTGGAGTAGTGACATTTGCCTTCCCAAGTAACCATTACACATGATGGAACCCTGCTGTTCTGGAGATGGCTGAGAACCCGCCTGCATATGGGAAGTGGTGAACAAATTCCTTGTTTTGCTTTGCTTGTGTGTGTGGCTTTTGTTTTCCCCGTTAAACTGTCTTTATCTCGACCCATGAGTTTTCACACTTTTACTCTTCTGATTCTCTCTCCCATCCCACTTGAGGGGAGCGAGTGAGGGGCTGGGTGGGACTTAGTTGCCATCTGTGTTTAAATCATTATTTTTCACCCATGAAGTTTCAGCAGATTCTACTTCTCTCTATTGACAGTACAGAAACACAGATTTTTAACTGTCATCTTCAAATGTGCACCTAAATTGCATTCTAGAGTAGATTGTAAGAATAACCTCATTGTACATATTTCACAGGCTGATTGGAAGAAAAATTATGTCTATCTTAAGTCTCACTTTTTGTGCCATAGTACGGTGATATTCTTTCAGCAATCATAAAGATTGCATTGTGAAAATAACTGAGATCTCTTCACCAACTGTAATTATGCTCTTGGGACCTTTGATTTTTTTAATACTCTAGGTGATTTTTGGTGGTATAAGCCTGTTGTGGTTTGAGCCCAGAGGGCAACTGATCACCACACAGCGCAGCCGTTCACTCACCCCTTCTCCTGTCAAGAATCAGAAGGAGAAAATGAAGCAAAATGGCTCACCCATAATGGTCACAGGCAAAAGACAGACTTGTTAGGGGAAGAAAAGAAAACATGACTTTAATTCAAATGTTAACAAAGGCAACACTTAACAGACAAGGCGGGACAATGAGAAATGCTACCACATCTAAGAACACCTCCCATCACCCTTCCCTTGTTCTCTGGCAAAGCTCTACTCCCAATCTTGATCTCTCTACCTCCTCCCCCAGTGGCGCAGGGGGCAGGGGATGGGGGTTACAGTCAGCTCACAGCTCCTTCCTTCTCAGGAGGTGGGGGGAATGCTGCACATTCCTCCCCTGCTCCATGGGGCTCCCTTCTCACTGGACACAGCCCTCCATGAACCTTCTCTGAAGTGAGCCTTCCCCATGGGATGGAGCTGTTCCCATGCTACTCTGTCATGGGTCACCCCTGTGTGCCTCAGTCCTCTCAGCGCCAAACCACAACAGCGGGGGCCACCTCTCCCCTCTGAGTCCACGATTATTTTAAGTGCAGCTGCCTGTCCTGATGTGGGCTCCTCCACAGGATTCAGGTCAGCCTCTGCTGCACCATGGACCTCCATGGGTGGCAGAGTGGGTGGCTCTACTGTCACATCACGGGATACAGGGGTCTCTGATCCGGCGCACCTTCCCCCCTTCTTTCTCCTTCCTTCCACTGACCTGGGTGTTTATCCTTCTCATAACTCCTCCTTACAAGTCTCCACCCCTTCCCAGGTTCCCCTTCTTAAATATGTTATCACAGAAGTGCAGCCACTCTTGCTGATTGTCTCGGCCCTGGCCAGAGGTGGGTCTGACTTGGAGCCAGGAGAGCTTTGAGAAGCTTCTCACATCTGGCTACAGCAGTGGCTGCACCTCTGTGCAACAGTGTCCCCCTCCACTGCTACCAAAAACAACACCACAGAAACCCAGCACGATGTCTGATTTAAATTAATTTCCTGTTGAATTGACCCTCTGAAGTGTGTGTATATATATAGACACATAGAATGTAGAAATTAATATACAACATACGATATGTAGTTACTATCCATCTGAAGGTCTGATATGAATGAATTTTTGGAAGGTGAGGGGTACAAATTCCAGAACTGAGTAGTCAGTCTCTAGGAATTAATGTGATTGAGGTTTTACCAGTAGGACCAGGATTTTACTTTTGGTTGGAACAGAGCTTTTCCAGCCTCTGGGCATTAAAATAGAGATGATATCCTGCAAACACTAGCATGTTAGTTACAAGATTTCATTGACTTCTTTTCTGAGTAATTAATTTTTCAATTCAGTGACAGAAATGAAGAACAAAATTAATATAAAACAACCAGCTAGATAAATCCCAAATTAAAAATGTGTAACTTCTCTCACCCAGACAAAACACTAAATGCTGTTCATGTGAGATGCATCAAATTGTTTAATTGGGGGCATGTGCAATAAAAGGTGAACAAGCAAAAGAATGATGAGGATGATCTTTTTTTTTTTTTTTTTTTTTTTATCTAGTGTCCTGGGTTGAGTGAGTGGTGGAGATTTTTGGTGGCAGGGGAGAGGGCTATTGGGGCGGCCCCCTGTGAGAAGCTTCTTGAAGATCCCCCAGCTCCACGTCAGCTCCACTTCTGTTTGGGAAACTGAGCCAATCGGCTGCGCCTCTGCGATAACGTATTTAAGAAGGGACGTGGTGACGGGCAGTCGGACTTGTGAGGAGGAGTTGCTGCAGCTGCATGAACACCAAGGTCAGTGGAGGAACGGAGGAAGAAAGGAGGGGGGAGGTGTGCTGGAGCAGAGACCCCCCTGTATCCTGTGGTGAGACGGCAGGGCGGCCCCCCCCTGCCACCCATGGAGATCTACGGTGGAGCAGACATTGATTTATGGCCTGTTGCTCCTGCTCTCCTGATCAAGGTTCTGTGCCCAAAGAAGGCCAGGGTCTCATGGGAAAAGGTAGCCCCACTGCTGTAATTCAGTGCTGGGAGGATTGCAGCATGCGGGGGAGTCCCACACCAGAGCAGCTCGGGAAGGGATGCAGCCGTGGGAGAGAATCCAGTCAGAGGAAGTTAGTGACCCATGACGGAGCAGTGTGGGGAACGCTGCGGCCCATGGGAGGAATTTAAGTCAGAGAAAGTTTGTGGAGGACTGTCTCCTGTGAGAGGGGGACCACAATGGAGCAGGAGGAACAAGTTTTGGACACTCCCCTCACCGAACATGAAGGAAGTGGCAGCGCTGACTGCACCCCCCATTCCCTGCCCCTGCGCCACTGGGGGAGGAGGTAGAGATATCGGGAGCAGAACTGATCCCGGGAAGAAGAGAGGGGTGGGGGGAAGGTGTTCTCAAGATGTGGCAATGCTTCTCACTGTCTTACTCTGTTATGTGTTGTTAGTGTCTGTAATAAATGTATGTTCTTTTTTTTTTATTTCTCCTAACGAGTCTGCCTTTTGCTCGTGATCATAAAAGGGGGATTTTTCCCCATCCCAGTCCTATCTCGAACCCCAAGCCTGGCTCTCTGTCCCTTCTCATTGCCGGAGGGGAAGGGAGAGAGAGCTGCTGCATTGTGGTTGGCTGCCAACCAGGCCTAAACCACGACATTTAGTAATTAGACAAATATTTGAAACGAGAATCATCAATCTCTGGCGAGTACCTTAGCCATCATACTAATGGGAAAACTTTGTAGTGTGAAAGAATACTTTTCTCCCATGAGTTGTTTCAGCATATATCCACTACAACTTAGATAAATCCTCTTATATCAAGGTTTAACAACTGGATCAGAACAACACATTCTTTCTCTCTGGGTCAACTAATAGTTAATTGGAACACATATAACAGAAGACCAACTCAAGAAAAAACTAAGGTTTTAGATACAGATGATCCACAGTAATTGTCCAAGTGAACTGGCTTATCTGAGTAAGTGCAAGGTAATTTGAATTTTAGCCCTCTTTTCCCTATAGTCTGAACTAACACATTACGTTCTTTACCGCATAGGGTAGAGCATACATGCACACACATATACACATGCTTACCACAGACAGGTTGATACAAGGTAGTGTTTTACACAGTACTGCATCTTTGTCCCCTTTTCTTCCTTATGTTATTCTGGTACTCAGTCCTAATACTTAAACATGGTGTTGAGAGAGAACTCTTATTCAGTCCCACTTCAGATGCTTTGGTGATCCCAAATGTACAAAGCTATATTCAACTCTGAATGTGTATTCCTTCATTTTCAGAATATATAAATTATAGGAATATCACATATCAAATAGAAATGACATTCGGAATATTCAATTCAGAATGATACAGATAGTAAAATTAGGAGCTGACCCACAAGTTTGCTGATTTTTAGTTAACAGCTGTAGAGTAAAAATGTAAAGTTCAGCATGTGTCTTGAATTCCATACCATGATCTCACCCCATTTTCTAAATGGAGAATAACTGAGTATATTTCTTAAAACGTCAGAGATAATAGATTTTAAAATATTAAAAAATACAGAAGATGACTAGGCAGTTTACTATATAGCAAAAACTGTCTTTTTAGTAACAGATACATTAATTTTGCAAAACTCCAGGCACCTCAATGGAATACTTTTTGAAAGTAACAAATAGAAAAATAGTTCTTGTTTTGTACCGCATATGTATAACTTTTCTTCCTATTATATCCCTCTCATTATGTTCCATACTTTTTGGATTGTAATAGAAAAGAAATAGAGAATATGAAGATGTATTGCTTATTCTGTTATCAGAAATTGTGTGATTCATGACTGTGCTGAGTAAACTCCACAGGGGAAAAATATGTGAATATGTGAAATCCTGGCCTCCTGGAATATTTATTCATATTAATGCAGTGCACTGTTAGACTTGCGTTTGTGCATGTCTATTTTAGATCAGTCATAACAAAAAGGAACGAGGTAGGTAATTATAAATAATTTAATGAATCTCTATCAATTGAAATAGGAAATTTTGTATGCATGTAAAGGTGTTTAACTTTGCCAGGAGGGCTTCCCATATACACAAAGGAACTATGTAAATAAATATTCTGCATATGCTTGTGAATAATTAAACACATTTAAACCAGAAACAACTATTCTAATATATCTACACATAATGACCATTTACTATAGCTATAGAAACTGTAGTCTACTGTTCACTGGTTATGTGTGTACAACACAGGGATTAGGGTTTATAGCATTATCCAAAGTCATATATGTGATCTGGTAAAGATAACTTGCAGAAAAAGAAGTGGTAGGGATAATTAATGTGTTCTTTTCAGGTGATTATAAGCCTCAATTCATTATATTGGAGGGTAGTGTTAATAAGGTCACTGCTGATTTCCAAGAGTGATAACCAAGGGCAGTATCGGTTATTACAGATGTGTCCATAGCTTCTGAATACACAGATACTGAAGTGCTTGTCTACCTCCACACAATTTTTACAGGGAGTTTAAAGATAAGAGTCAAGAAAAATTGATATGTCAATGGTTGGGGTCATTTCCAATATTACTTCAAGGACAATCCATTTGTGGAAAGAATTAAGAGTATGGCAGGCTCAGTCCCATCCACCATGGTAAATATTAGTTTTATATTTTTCCACTTCTTAAGGAATAAACTAGGAAAAGAAAGACTGAAGGCTGCAAAATATATGCTCTCTTTGGAGTGGATGTATAAACAGGACTAAAATAGTGAAGTTGAGAGATTTCCCATAACACAGAGTGCACAGAACATTGGCTTGCCTGAACATAGTGGCAACACAAAGCATTCATAAAATGCAAAACTTGGTTGCCTGAAGTGCATTAATTCTATTCCAAAGGACAATTAACTTTATTTATTTTCATTCCAGTTCCGTATAGAGCTACACCTTTACCAAGCTTTACTGTCAAAGATGGCTTCTGTCAAGATTCTGGTTTTGATAGATCAGCATATGTTGCTGCAACTATCTAAGAAAAGGAAAGTCTGAATCTTCTGTGGTCCATCAAAAAAAAAGATGGGAATGGTTTACTATACTGACAGTAAATAGATTTTCAAAGTTCAAAGGTATCAGGAGTACTTGTGCAAGAAATTGTATTTTGATACTTAGTTTTTGCCATTAATATCTTCATCAACTAACAAGATAGGTACTGTACCCATGACTGTGTGCTTCTTTCTTCATTGTGCCTTGCCTTAACCTGAATTAGAGTTCTGTGGAAACTATAGAAAGGTATTTTTGTTCCCTGTATCTATTAAAGTTTTGCCTTCAACAGACTTCATGAAAGATCTATTGTAGTTCATGTGAATGAGTTTTTGTGCAGTGAGAAATCCTTCACTAAGAAATTCACTAATTCACTAAGAATTGCAATAATATCTGATACTGTAAGGAACTTTCAGTTTGTACAAAGCTGATCAGTGGTCCTGGAGCATTCTTGTGTGAATTATTCCAGTCATTGAGCATAGGAATATAATATAGACAAGAAAACATATGACCAACTTTGACTGGATTGAATTGGGACTGGTTCTCACCCACACTACAAAACACTTTTTCTTGAGTAATAAGTAATGGAATTATATTGCTTTTAAGAGGACTAGGTGGTTCAACACATATAAATAGACCATATTTCTTCTTAATCAAATTCACGGAAGATTCAGTAGAATACAGAAAAACAACCTAAATGCTTTATATCTTTTCCATGCTTCTACAGCAAGTTCTCGAATGTTTATCTGTATTTTAAGATCACTTTGCTGCACTGATTTAACATTGTTCTGCCAAAGGATTAGGATAGACACTTATTTAATACCTCTGTTCCTGGATTTTTAACACACACTGAAAGTAAGTCAGGGAGATAAGACTATAGCTACTGACATTTCAAACTATAGTACTGTGCAGAAAATGTAATTTAGTTTTAATCAGGGGTAGCTTGTCTCCCCAACATTTGGATTTTTTATGTTTCAAGCTAAATCTCAATGGTAATACTTGCTGGTTTAGCACCCTTATTTTTAAATTATCATGCTGGATTTTAAAATCTGTGTACAAATTTATGGTTGGGGGTGAGGTGCATAAACTTTGCAAAAGTACCTAAAAGGTTCAGATAAGACTGTGAAACTTAGGCACACCTAGAAAAAGGGCAAAACCAAGCTAGTGGAAGACATGAACACCAGAAATCATCTTGTGGAAGCTGATGATAGAAAATGTCAGGCAAAAGGAAGGAGATCTACGTAAAGATTTTATACAGCATGGAGAGAGGTACTACATGATTTAGTCCACTGAGGAGGAGAAGACTTCCAGAGATCGACAAGAGAATGAAAAGCAGATACAAGGGTTTTATTGAAAACTGTCAAGATTTCCTGATTGTAGTCTTATGATGAGTCTCAGTAGCCCAGAGTTCTTCTTTTTGCTATTTCTATTATTTTCCATTTCAGTGAAGTCCCTTTGGCATTACTTGCCTCATGCAAAGGAGTAGCTAACATTCAGTCAGATGTCCCCCAAGTCTATGCTTTCCCAGGCCTTCTGCCTTTCATCCTGAATAGAGTTCTACACCGCTGAAGAGTGCATTGCCTCACATGTGGGCTTTCTCTCTGTTTCAGTCACTTCAAACAAAAGGTTAACGTTGGTTCTATTCCACTCAAAGTTGTTCCTCTTCAATTTATCTTTCCCCTTAAGGATCCACTCCTGGAGCTAATCACGATTCCTATCTTTTGTTCTCATTTTCTCCAATGATGGATCCTTTTCTGTGAGTCCATCTTTCTCCCTATCCTCTCCTGGGATGGTGGACAAAATTCCACCATCCTAAGTATCTTCATAATCTACTTTAGATTCTTTCTTTTAATCTCATTTCCTCATCATGATCATATCCTCTTCAGGTGTCACCAACAAGGGCACATTTTAAGACTTGTTTCAGGATTACCCTCTCCAGTCAGGCCAAGTTACACTTGTCACAGAGCAACAGATACTAATGGTGGGCTGCTACCCCATAGCAACCAACAGATGTCATTAATGTTGTTAGCTTCTGGAAGGACAGTCTGTCTGGCAACATGAAAGGAAATAAAGGATACAAGAGTATTAAAGCCTAATTAAGCTATATGCATTTTGTAATATTGTGTGTGGGATGGAAACCATGACTCCAATGGTTGAAACTAGCAAACCAGAATTGAGGAAAAGCCAGGTTTTCAATGCCTTGGCCTGCGTTTCATCCTTGAATGGAAAAGAAAATAACCAGGTTCTAAAATAGATCAGAACTGGTGAACTTTCCTTGTGTGTACTGGAAAAAAAAAAAAGAGGGAATGAGTCATTTCTATGCTCTCAGGACACTGCAGCTGCATGTTGTCCTTACTCAGGACAGACTATAATTATAGACTTAACCCTTCTGTTATTTTAATTGTGTGCCCCCAGCAGACCTAGGATTTTGTTATTGTGCTATGAGTGACACAGCTGAGATAAATGTTCCTTCACAATTACACTTACTCTTGTTAGTCTTGTCACTGAAACAGAGATGGAGTTGAGTTCAGTGGCCAAATTACATCAATAAGTTTACTTTGTAATGTTCTGTATATATTCATATTTAATTCAAATTGAATCCAAAATGCATTCTAAATACTTAATAACATTGGTTTGACCCCCAATTAGGTGATGTGTGTCCACAAGTAACGTGAGATACAGCATGTTTTCAGTGTTTCATTATCTTCTCTTTTTTTCAGTCAGTCTACTACCTGCTCAACAGACAGATGAGTCTCTTATCAGAAGTAGCAGATGGCAGAACCGGTCTGTTTGAATTTTCCAACATGCACTCATAGAACATTTCTGTGAATTTTGTTAAAGTGCATTATATTACAGCACAACTGGGGATATAAGCAGGGGGATAGCACAACTTCTGTTCAGGAGTGTATTTTTAAACCTTGTCACAAGAGTTCTGTAATGCAAAAGCTGTATTTTGTAGCTCAAAGAAAGCAGACTGAATCTTAATTGACACTGTCTTCAGTCTGCCTCATTTCAATGTCAAAGAGGGGGTTCAGACCATGAACTAAGGAATTTTTTTTACAGTTTGTGAACTGGGGGAAAATTTGGCCCTTGGTTTAGTGAGAACTTAATGTCAGTTAAATTAATGAGACCACTGCATAACACTGAATATTGCAGAATTTCAAACTACTCATGACCAAGAAATGGACCAAATGTTTAATCTCTATAGCTAATCAAAATGTGCAACAGTTCCTTGGTGATTTTAATATATATCAACCCCCATATATATTTATATTTACATCAGAACTGTCCCATTTACCAGGTTTTGGACAAAGCCAGGTATTATCTTGTAGGTCCTTCATCTCATAGAACAAAGGAGTGAGAAAAGAAACAGAGTAGAGGATATGCAGAGCTGTTGCATTTGGTTGCCCAGAGTTAATATCAGAAATACATCACACCTAGTTACACTGTATGCTCAAGTCTCCCAAGAAAGCACATGAGGAGGAGCATATGATTCTCTTCCACATCCCTTTTACCTTCTGAAGATAACAGATGTGAAATCTGAGCATTCCTTACAGATAAGAGACATTGGTTCCCAATAAACTATTCTGCTAGTAAAGACTGCCAAACATCTTAAAATATTCCCTATTCCTTTCTGAACTTCAGCAATGGCTCTCCATATTGCAGGGGAGGACAACTGAGTTTGAGAGTAGCTATCCCAAATTCTATTAATAGCTTAAAGGCAGAACTTAAGCCTGCTTTGTATTATAAGGATATATCACATGCACATAAAAAAAAGAAAAAAAAAAAAAAAAGAAAGAAAAATATCCACACAGAAGCTGTGAATTTATTCTTTGTAAAATCTGGAAAACTTTCAGAATAAAATTGAAGTTGATGACATAAATGTTCTGCTTTATTGCTTTTTATATTATTTCTATGTTCTATCATGCTAACTAGATGGGGATGAGTGAACCTTATTTTAATATCTATTTACAAATGCTTTTGAATAATACTTTGAGATCAGGTGCATTTTAAATCTAGAGTAAATCAATTGAGGCTGCCACACTAGGCCTAAATCAGTATTCCAGACTCAGATTCCCATAACTTGGTGGTATTTGGTATGGAAATGAAATCCAATGTGCTAGTACCCCTGTGATGTTTTATAGGATGGGCAGGGTCAAAACAGAAACAAAACAATACTTAGAATTTTGGAACCTTCACTATAATGTTCAAAATTCTTTTAAGAATTCAAACTTTTAAACCAATGGACCTATTAAGATTTGAAATGCTGTGTGTAAATATTGCTGTGAGACAACTTAAAGAGTGTACATGATCTGACATGGCCAGAAATTCTACAGAAACAAATAAAAAAGCCAAGAGAAATCCAAGGACAGATAGGGGAGTAGAAATTATTGAATTATTATTTTTTTCTGCTGATTTGGTAAATCAACAAAAATATTATGATTTACAGTTGTTCTGTTCCCCATGTTCTATATCCATGAATATATTGTCTAGCTTCTGCCCTCTCAGATAAGGAATCAGTGAAGAACATATTGGTGTCTTCCTCTCTCATTTAGAGGAAATCTGAATGCATATTTCCAACCAATAATTGTCACTCCTTTTGGGATAACTTCCACTTCTGTAAACTGAAAAATCAATTGCTTGTAGAACTCAGAAAAACATCTGTGGTGTGAAACTGGGAGATAGATAATGCGGGGAGGAGGGGTGAGTTAGAAGAAGGTACTGAACAAAGCAACTGTCTCAGTATTTAAATCCTTATTATATTCAGGCCAACAGGACATAACACACATTTTCAGGAAGATAAAGAAAAAATAATAGAAATGCTCATTTCTTTCCTTAGCTTCTACTCCTAACAGTAACAACTGAGATACCTTAAAATTGGTATATACTCAGTTTGAAAAAAGCTCAATAGTTATTCCTAAAATAAAAATGATTGGTAACCAGCGATATATTTCTAGAATACCCTGGCATAAGACCTGCTCATTTAATTGCACATATTTGATTAATGACGGTGTGTTGGTTAATGAGTTTAATAAAGGGTCAGGTATTCCTTTCAGAAACAAATATGTACAGTGTGTCTCACATCAGAGACATGAAACTATGCGGTATACATTAGGAGGAAGAATTTAGCTGTGAACGTGAATAAATGAAATTGGTTCATATTGATGTATTTAGACCACATATTCAGGGAGACTGCATACTTCTTGTGCAAGTCAGGTACCTGCATATGTCTGATTATATACTACCTAGACTAACAAATTAGACACATTCAACCACATAAATTAGTACATATCCATTTTTAAAGAAATCTGTGTGCAGGGATTTATACAAACTGATTTTTTTAAAAAAAGATTAATTTCTGTCCTAACCAAGAGAACAAAATTTTGCATTAATTCTCTTTTCACTGTAAATGAGTACAGCTCTACTATATTTATTAAGTGCAGATAGCTTGACATAAAACATATTTATATTTAGGAAAAAAATATTTTTTTTTCACACATTCTGAATTTTTTCCAGCTTTCTGACAGTTGTTTTTTTTTTAGACTATAAATGGCTGTGAAACTTGAACAACATAGATAAAGATTTACATTTTTTTCTCATTGTATGACATAGGATTCAGAATAATACAAGCTCTATGTTAAGAATGTTCACTTCAGAGAAAATATTTATAATTTTATACAAGATTATTTATATATTTATAAATATATTGTATTAATACTGTATGTCTAGCATAAACCAACATCTTAAACATGTCTAGCTCATATTTATTCCCTATTTCATAATCAGTGGTCTATGGATGATAGTCTAGTCACTAGTCCATATAATTATCTTCAATATTGAATATATTAGATATTTTACTATTTTTACAGATCATTATCAAAGAGTATTGAGAAGGGATTACACACAAATTCAGAAAAATCACACAATTTAAAAGATCCTAGTATAATTTAACGAAGCCAAAAAACCTGAACGTGAGTCATCACTGATTAAAATGTTATTCTAACATAGCATTCTCTTATTTTACTGACAATTTTTTTTTTCTAAACTCATCTGTTAAATGTTCTTGAAAAGAGTTTTGATTCACCTCAGAAGATGCACTATTAACCATCTAACAATAGTTAACTGAAAAATATCCAACAGTCTACATTATTCAACTCTGATGATAGATTTTTGTATATGGAAAAAAAAAAAAAAGAGCATTATTCAGAGTTTTTGCAATGTTTTTGGTATTCTTATTACTTAACCATGTTTCTGGTCTTTTTAATGAGAAATAGGTTGAGCACAGTGTGAGCTAATATAAATAAATAATTAATTAAATAAATAATTATTTCTGCTCTTTATAAAGAAGACAATATGGTTAGCCAATATGACCCAAGTATGTTATCAGACACAAAAATATAAATTAAATAGTTTCAAAGCTTTTTGAACAAAGAAATCTGGATTTATGTATAATAACTTCTATCAGTGTTCTGAAACATAGATGTGAAAGCAAAAGATATCAGTGAAATCTAAAAAAGAGAAAAGCTATAACAGAATAGTTTCAGATTTAAAAAACAATTGTTAATACATAAACTGCACATTGCATTATTATTATTCTGTGATTTTTTAATATTGTGCTAGTATCTGCAGGGCCCAGTTAATAGTCAACTTGAAATATAGAAAAAACAAAAGCGACCTGGTCTCAAGAAATACACACACACACACACACACACACACACACACACACACACACACATACACACAGAGAGGTATTTTTGAAACATTTAAGTTCATATTATTAGGTTTCTTTTACAATGGAGCTAGTCATAAAAAATAAGCACTCATATCCATATGTAGAACTTTGAGGTAAACACTGCAAAAATATGCTAAAATGAAGGGATAGACAATATTGGTAAAATGTATATTATAATTGTAACATCAAATCAAGTCTAATCAGTAGTAAATTAACACTCAGTGTGGAGTCTTCAGAGGTTTTAGCTACAAACCCGTAACAAGCCTACAGTGACTCTATGTAAAATGTAAAATTATAACCTGACTAAGCCTTTTCAGTAGATTATAAAATAACATATTGTACTGGAAGATAGCAAAATTTCAGCCTCTTTCGATTCAGAACATGTTTCCACTCAACCTCCTCTTTGGAACAATATTAGAAATAATTTAGGCTATGAAGATTGCTGGCTTTAACTTCATTACCAGAGAAGGATCCAGTATTTTGTCTGAAGTGTGCTGAAAATTCCAATCTGAGATGAAACGTGGATCGGGACAAATTTCCACTGAAGAGCTTAGAATCTAGCAAAAAAATAAACTCACTAAAATTAGGGACCTGATAAGACATTGGCAAAGTATGGCTGATCATTCTAGGCTTCAAAAATTGTTCAAATGCTGTAATAAAATGGGAGTTTCTAACTTCTATGTCTCTATGAGGTAGCTATTTATCATGTGCAAAAGGTGAGGCTTTAAAGGCTGTAACTGTCTGATTTGACCTATATGATTTTAAGAATGAAATGTCTTTTTTGAAAAAAAAAAAAAAAAAAAAAAAAAAAAAAAAAAAAAAAGAAGCACTAAACTGAAAAACAAGACAAAAAATGACAGTCTTAGCCCCTGGTCTGGCTGTCCATATTCATGAAGTGATCTTGGCAGTGTCATTTTCACAGTCTTATTACATACTAGCAAGATTTTATTTTCATAATCTCTTTTTGGCCTTTCCAATATGTATCTAAATCCCAGTAAAATTGTTTTCTTTCCTTATCAACACAGGAAAAATAGTGAGGGAAGTGTTATCTGCGTGTATGTGTTTTTAAGCTATGTGTTTCAGCGTTGATAAGCAGAGATGCAGTGACTATGATAAAAGAAGAAATACAAGAAAAGATGTTTCTTGCTCAAATATTTCTGAAAAAAACCACAGCTTTCAGGGTAAGATCTTTAAAGATAATGTTTCATAGTAATTGAAGAACTTGAAATTATATCTTTCCTAGAAGGATATGAAGTCAATTACATCAGGTTAAATAAAGTTGCTGTGCCTATAGATTATATTTGTAGCTAAAGTGAGACGTATTTTATACAAGTTAGGTTTAACTAATTTGTTAGCAGTTAGAGATATGTCAACAGAGAAGGTGATACACATTTATTTTTGCAGGCAAAAGACATGATTGGCTACATTGTAAGTAGTGCTATCATGCTAAGAGATAGCAAAACCTGCAATTTCTAAAGTTGTTTGGGCTGTGAAAATGAGTAATTCAAGAGCCCTCTGTAGCAGCACCTAAACATTATGTGTACCAAAGTCTGCTGTGAGATATTATCCCCTTAAAGCAGATGTTATTGAAATTTATATCTACGGTTGCTATGATTATATATTTAAATGATTGGGAAGCTACTTCTATATTCACTGACTTATCAGGTTCTGTCATAGCTACCCAAATAAGCATCTTGATGAAATAAGCTGTAGGAATTTTGTATCCAATCATTATTGATCAGAGAACTGAATTTATGGACTCCTCTTGCATCAATAGGTGTAACATGAAAAGTTTCAGTGACTACTTCATTATCTCAGAAAGACCTCAAAGATTGTTGGGCATGAAGGATTGGGGGTTTTTAAATGAAAATTATTAGAATATGCAGCACAGTATATAATGCACGACAATTTTCTATTATATAAGCTTGATCAAAAGTTATCAGTGAGAAAATCCTGGTAAGAGAACAGTAATATGGAAATATATTGACTGATGATACTGGAGTCCATCAAAATACGTACATTTGAAGCTGTTGAAATGTCAGAGAAAACAGCATACTTTATTCCACCATTTGACATACAGCTTAAGTATTCTAGTCCTCAGTCAAAATTTCAGTTTCAAGCCCACGAGAGTTCTGCTGAACGAAGGGAGTGAAATGTGACTGAAGCAGACAAGCTCCTGGTATATGCTGCCATGTGTCTGAAGACCAGGTTATTGAAACTATTCTTTTTCAGCTGCACACTGTGAGAAAAATAATGGTCTGCAGAAGAGGATTTAAATACACTTTGTATCAAGAGGAGACAATAAAATTGAATTGGGCAAATTAAAAATTTGTTTCAATCTATACTTTACTAGATTTAGGCAAATCTCACTTCAGGTCTGAGCGTGAGATCAAATTTTCTGTTAGCTTACAAAATTAGGAAAAAGGATAGCAAATGACATTGAAAACACACTGATATAGGTGTTGCATAGATTTACTACTATGTTATGATGGTTTGTGTTTTATATCACATCATTGAGAAGTTCAATTCGATCAAAATTACAGTTGTCTTCACCTCTTACAGAAGGATGCAATAAGCCATAGCAGAAATGCTGACACGTAAAAAGTCGTCATTTTTTCCTTTCATTTTCAGATGCTTCTACTGCATTAGAGTTAATGCACAGTGCTGTTAGCAATTGCAGTTCCTAATATTTAGATGCATTAACTTTGCTGAACAGTTAATTTTAGGCAGTTCAGGATCTGGATTACTATAGATTTGGACCTTCAAAATAATGTTAGCAACTAACTGAGGTTGACTATTTACTTTTTTCATTTTAATACTAAACACTTGTCATAGCAAAATATTATCAATTTGAGGTCATTTGTTACTTTTCAAATGACTGAACTCATAAATTCAAGAAATCAATAGATGAAGAAAGCTATTGCTGATTTTTAATTATCAGTATTTATTTTCACCAAATAGATAGATCACCTGGTAACATTTTTGTTAAAGGCTTTTTCTGAGTACTGAACACAGAACAGTAATTGAAATATCTGGGAATCCTGCAGAACTCTGAAAGTAAGGGTTTATTTTTAGCTGAAAACTTTGGCTTCTCTGAAGTCAGTGTTTGCCTCCAACATCTGAATGCTTTTCTCTGTAGGTAAGACTGGTGACACACAGATGGAACTCATTACCTGCAGTGCCACATGCTGCTTAAGAGAAAGTTTAATGAGGGTGAGAAAAGTGGCTCAGACTTTTACCCATTGTCTTCCATCACCAGTCATTGCGACAGCTTCGGGAGATGTGACAGCTAATACTGCTTCTGCAAGTGGATTTGCATATAGGGATTGCACTACATATTTCCCCCAAAAGGCTAAGCTATCAAAGCAAGTTGCCTGTAGTGTATATTATATAGCCAAACATTCCAACAGAATTAGCAAGTTCTTTAAAATATAGGACAACCAGTCTTCTTAAGAATAACGTGTTAATATGAATTTAAAGTATATTTGGACATGGCCATCTGAATATAGATTAAATATCCACAAAAAAAAAAAAAAAAAAACAAACATTTTAAAACCCTGTATTAAAAGGAAACAGAACAGTATTTTTTAAAGTAAACAATGAGATGCAAAAAAATCTATTTTCCCCAGCACTAACTTTAAAAACAATGCTCAGATATACTTTAGAAAAAACAGTTCTCATTAGACAGGGGGAATACTTATAGTAGTTGAAGACAATAACATCCAACCACACAATTATATTGATCTGCTCCAGGTAGATTACCTATAGGCATTCCTCAGCTCTCTCTATGTTTTGAATTTGAGGTGGTATCATTTGTTCTCTCATATCTGACATCAATGGCCTGTCAAGGCACCTTCTTACATTGCTGCTGAGACATCCTTCTTCCTACCTGTAAAACCCTGTTTCAGTGAACCCTCTTTAGGTGCCAAACAGGATTGTGTGCCCTTAGGTGGGTTGAGCTTAGGTTGTTTTACTTTGATCCATCAGCTATTTTTTTTTTCTTCTTCTTTTTCTTTTCTTTAACTGCAAAGAACAGTGCACTATTTTTATATTATCTTCAGTTTGATCCCATAGAAACATTGCCCTTGGTTGAGTCATGCATATGAACTTTTTTTTTTTTTTCTAGTTACAGCTGAGAACTGATGGAAACAGGAGATGTCTGCTGTAAATCAGAGATCAAAGAATTTAAGTAAGGAGATGTGCCTGCTAGAAAGGTAGGTACCTGCCCAGTGAGAGGTACTACTGCCCTGTTGCCATTCCAGCAGAAGCTGGAAGCCAGAAGTCCTAGTCTTTCTCAGAGACAACATATTACTGATCAGCATTAGCAGGCAGCATCATTTCACGTAAGCGATGGTTTCTCCATCGGCCTGTTGCAGGGTATGCAGGCAGTCTGAGCATCAGTGGCTCTGCACTTACACCTGTGTGTAGCCCCAGAGCACAAGGCTGTAAGTGTAGAGCTCAGGTCCACATTTCCAGGTGGGGTTTAGTTTCTACATTCCATCTCTAATTAAACGAGTGTAATTGATCTCAAGTTTTGAAAAGGCATCTTATAGGGCTTGATGGTATACTATCTGTGTAGACATCTCTGTAATCTACTTTTAGCATTGAGATAATTACTGAAAGTGAGAATAGGGAAGGGAATTAAACACCTAATTAAGGAATTGAAATTAATATAAGTAAACAAATGACAAAGTATTTGGTAGAAACTTTCAATTTGTATAGATGAACTACTTCTTCTGTAGTTTTAAATGATTTATGAAACAATAATCTCTGAAAACTTGGAACACATCCCATCAAAATATCCTTAGAACTGGCTTGTATTAGATTATGCAGTAGCTATCTGTGTTCAAGTCCAGCTCCAGGGTCTGGTAAGACACCAACTTCCTAAAAATAAAAGTGGAATGGAGGACAGCCCATTAAAAAATATATTATTAAACCATTTTTTTTTTCTAAGCACAGTTTTTTAATCTAATTTTCTTTTTATTCAGGCTGCAAGGAACTACATTTCTTTTTACACTTGAGGTCTTTGACATAGCACAAGGTTTGACCTCAGCTGCCTTTGTTCAAATCTTTCCTTGTATAATTCTATTTCCCATCATACTACCAAATAGGAAGCTGGACCATGTCAACATGCTGTCAAAGTAAAGAAGTTTTATTTCTTCACTCTTTTCTTTTATTCTGTAACAGTTTGATGTATGTTTGATATACATCTAGGAAAATATGACTTTCTGATACATACTCAGAAAAGCAGGGCTTTTACTGCCTTACTTGAGCAATGCCAAAAAGTGCTTCCTGGAACACCAATTTACTCTATGTCAAGAAGTATAAATAAAACATAATATCTCATCACCTGGTTAACTGGCATAGATTTGATAATGTGGATGGGAAATAGTTATGAATAGCTAGTGGGTCAATGTAAGAATGAGGCAGCCCATCACTGGCTACAGATTTTTGGCTACAGATTTTCAAAAATAATAGAAATGGACATATGGCACCTGTGACAGATCTGTTCCATTAAATACCTGTTCTAGGAATAAGGGGAGGGGAAGAAGTGATGAATGACTCGTGACTAGGAATATGGGGTCTCTTCAGTTTACTCAAGCAACTGCAATTATATCCTTTGGGACAGGGTTTTAAAGTATAATTTCCTAAATTTGTGTAATAATTTTATGTGCTTCTGTGATCACATTTGTATGTCACTAAATGCTCTGAGGAATAGAAAAGACAACCTGTCTGATAAGACAGTTGTCATATTTTACTCATGTTGTTGGAGAGAAGATAGGAAACAAAAGAAATTGCTACCATTAATGGCTGTGTTCAGCAGAACAGGGTATACTTAGGAGGATGCATGAATGGACCTTCCACCAAAAATAACACTGTAGAAGAGAGGAGAAAAAAATGGGACTAGAGGAAAAAGGTGTGAAAGCGTGGGGCTGGTAGAGAATAAATAAATCACAGAGGTTTTGTTATGGTCTTTCTAATTACTGGACAGATAGGAAAGAGTTTCATAATGGAAAATTCTGGGTTTAACAATTTTGCTATTTAGGACAAAGAGCCTGATTTTTAGAAATTTTCAGCATCCACAGCCCTTCATTAGAACTGTAATTATCAACTTGGGCTTGGAAAAAATGTTCTTGGTTGTCTGTTCCTATTCAGTAGCTTTGTAGAACTTATCCTAGAGAGTATATCAGTAGCTCTTTGTTCTTGTTTTAAAAATGATTTGGAAAAGAAAAAATATTAGTGTGAGACAGCCTGCAGTTCAGCTACAAGATTCCTGATACCTCATGACTTTGGACAGTCTAATGGGACATCATCCTACAAGCTACTCAGCTCTGAGCCTTACAGGGGAAATAAAGATACCTTTTTCTGAGTAAAATGAGAAATAAGGTGAACTGTGATCACTTTACACCCTAATTGCCTTGCAGTTGAGTCCCACAGGACCTACTGAACGCAGTGAAACCTTCAACCTTAGCACTGTAGTTCCTTCATTTCAGTGTTAATATGTTATTTCTTCTATCTCCTAATCCTTCAGGAAAAATAAAAAACAAAACAAAATGACTACATATTGTCATGTTATGCTGCCCATAAGTTTAGATACACAAATTCAGCAAACATTTAATGAGAGCTTCTGTTTAAGTAGGTTGGGCAATTTTCCCAGCTTTTCTATATTCAGACTGCTTTCATGGTCTTATGCTCTGCGTATGTACCTTATTTCTAAATACATTTTTGTTTTGATTGATACACCATTAGAGAGTTCCTTGGAGAGAAACACTGAATTATTAAGCTTTGAATATAGCTGGCTTTCATCCACTACAATACCTTTGTTATTGCCCCATACTTCAAAGTTAATCTTTGATAATGAGCTTTTTCTTTCTTTCTTTCTGTCTATACTTCATGCAATTTCTGCCGTTAAAATTATAGCCCACATGTCTTTAAGAAATTATTTTCTAAATACCCATTTTTTTTATTTTTTTCATGTTTGATTGTTCAATGTCAACATCTACTGAGAAATTTTCTGTTACTTTTTTTTTTTTTTTTACTTTTACTGATGTGCTTCACATTTCCCCCACTTCTCCTTTTTTTTTTTTTTTTTTCCCCAGGCTCCAGCTGTACTGTTTCCTATTTTTAATTTGTCTCTTTTAATTAAGTAATCCTGTGCCAATCTGATTTTGAAAATGACATCCTGACTTTGAATCTCCTTTTTATAGTTTAGAGACTGGTTTTAGAACCTTTCTAAGACACAACCATGGAAGAATTAGGCTGATTTTTTCTTTTGCTAACATGAAGACCAAGCTTCATGCTTTCCTGGAAGTTGGTGTGACCTTTTCTGCTTTTGATGTTTTTTTATATTCTTCAGGTTAGCAGGCTTTATATCTCTGTTTCCATAGGGAGCACAGATCGTTGAGAATTAGCAGGGGATTTAATAGGTTTATTTCTCTCTTATGATTGTTCTTTTGGAAACAGTGATCGTATTTTTCACCACAACTGTTTTCTGTGTTAAAACCTAGATTTCTTAGTCCATTTCCTGCTTTTTGAGAATGGTCTTTGTCTCACTCAACCCTTCTTTGTTAATATTTTATAAGAGGCAGATCGATTCTTCTCATTATTCATACTCATTTTGTATTTGTTGCCAGTTTAGGATAAAGTAGTTCACAATTTGTGGTTTGCAATTGTGCTCCATTTATTGCAGCAGTCATATAGAGTGTGATCCTCTCATTTAAAAATTCAGACCTAAATCCACCACAATTCTCTTGATGT
This sequence comes from Tyto alba, assembly GCF_018691265.1. Lineage (NCBI taxonomy): Eukaryota > Metazoa > Chordata > Aves > Strigiformes > Tytonidae > Tyto > Tyto alba. Next base: position 4,717,946 of record NW_024881301.1, read on the forward strand.
CCTAAAGCCTGTGTTGGACTCAGAGGCTTTGCTCCCTCCATACAGCAGTTAGTCTCAGTCAAACTAAATTTTTTAACAGTGTTTTTTGCATGTGAAGTGTCTGAAATGCTACAAATTTCAGGAACAGTTATAAATCTGGGTCACGATCTGGCATTCACTGGGTGAATGAAACTCGCTGAGCTCAGCAGGAATGGAAGTTTTTTTCTGCCCATATAACTAGTGAGTGTTTTTGTTTGTTTGGTTGTTGTTTTGTTTTGTTGTTTTTTTGTTTGTTTGTTTGTTTGTGGTTTTTTTTTTTTTTTTGTTTTTTTTTTTTTTTTTTTAATATATTTAAACTGTCTATTTGGAATCAAAATTTCTGTAAGTTTTCTCAGACTGAAATGGGAACAGGTCCATCAGAAAATCTTAACATGGCAGCAGCTTCCCCTTTTTGGAGCAGATGCTTCATACATTTCTTCTTGGTGTATTACAGTTGTTTTTATTTTTGGGGGGTTTTGTTTATTTGTTTGTTTTGTTGTTTTCTTTTTTCTTTTTTTTTTTTTTTTTTTTTTTTTTTTTAAACAGGAAAAAAGGGGCAAAAATCCCCTACACTATTCTTTTGTCCAGACTGAAAATCTCTGTGCTATGTATGGTTATATGACTTCCACTAACTTTGACAGTTGATTCTAGGTCACGCAGATGCTGCCTAGCCAGTTGACTTACCTTGGGGGAGCTGTTTTAGAGTAAAAAATGCTGTTTAAGTATGGAGAACCTACTTTTTCTGTTGAAAAGGAAAGAGCAGATGGTCTGAGCTAGTCTGATTTGATCCCCAAAGCAAAGTGAGCCAGCTGATTCTGATCAGCAACACTGGCAATAGGTGTTGGAACCCATTTTTCAACAAATATCAATTGCTGAAGCAAAATGTTGGTAACAACATCAGAGAGTCACTGTTGTACAGTGATAATCAATGTGATGCAGTGCATGAAGTTGTGGAGTAGACTCTCTTGGGAAAAGATGTTTGTGTAACCCTCAGTAAATGTCCAAGATACACACAGAAGTCTCATTTCTTTCAGTAAAAGGATTGACGAGAATAAGAAGTTGATGTAGGCTTTTGCTCTAATGTCTCATTTTGCCCTTGACATAAAAGTAGTGACACAACTTTTTGTTGTTAGGTGCCTCAGTGAACATCTCCCAACTGAAATGTTAAAGAAAATATTAATATATTAAGACTCACTATGACTCTGAGGTAAAGAACTACTGTTATTTCCATTTTACAGGTGAGAACAGTATGTTATAGATGTTAGGTACCCCAAAATGCAAACATGACATATGGCAAAGCAGGGCTGAAATGTGAATCACCTGAGACCTAGTATTTTAAGCAGACTTAACATATAAACCTACTCTGCTAGTTACATTTGGTAGTGTAGTTATAGAATTTCCTGCATTTCCTAATTCTCAAATGATAACTCTTTGAAAACTCCTCTGGAATGTCTGGTTTATGTTTACTATTTTTTTATTAATTGATAATGAAATATTAATTTTAGTGAGTAAATTATTATGTAGGAATGTTGTTTCCTTTCCCCTGTCACTGTGTATTTTAATCCCTGCAATATTAGGGGGAAATAAGGAGGAAAAAAATCCAAATCCTAACTAAATTTAAAACATTTTACTGAAAGGAGAAACCTCCAGAAAACTATTAGTTCAGAAAATTCAAAATAAATTATTTCATTGAGCTAATTAAGTGACAGCAGTATTGGGGTTTTTTAGTTATAAGAATCTAATCCACTAAATCACCATGTTGTACACTGTTAAAGAAGTTCAGCTGTAAATTAATATTTTCCTGTTTGGGTCACTAGTTCAAATCTGTCTGAAATCAACAAACACTAAACTCATTATTATAATTGTTAGTGTCTTTATAAACTGAAAGTATATCATCAGTCTGTATTCCACTTTACACATTTCTAAACTGTGAGATCTATTAAGTGTTTAAGTGTTTTGGGATTATTAAAAAAAAAGGGGGGGGGCACAGAATTTAAAGTCTGACTCTCTTCTTCCATCCACATTATTTTCCACCTCTCAGGGATGTAATTATAAGGAAGTTTTTACTGCTGGTCCTCCACTGTATTTGTTTCTTGGGTATAGAGGTTATACCAGTTTCCAGTACTGTCAGTTTGACAAATGTTCACTCTATGCCCACAGTCTTGATTACTTTTTTGCTTTCAGCAGTTGCACAGATCCCTACCAATTCTCAGCTGCACTATATTCCTTCAAGAGTTCATCAACCTCTTGAAAAACAAATCATGCCTGACCTTCTGTGCTTATCCAGATATATTTACATAATGTTGAAATTCTGTATATAGTTATGACTGTGTGTCTATATTTACCAAGATCATAGTTCTGTGTTAGTTACATAGATCTTAACTGTCCCCAATTTTTTTTTATTTTTTTTTTTTGTATTCTTCCTATCCTCCATGCTGGGATAAAATCCAGAAGAACAGGAGTAAAGATATCACAATAGGCAGGAATAATTCTCTATAGACCAAAACAATTTTCTATTCAAATACAGTTGCTCCAGACAAAGCCAAGCTGATCACGTAGTAAGTCCCATACAGAAGACTGTTGGTGTTTTGCCGATTTAGGTCTGCTATATATATGTGTCATGAGACTGTAGATACAGTTTCACACATCACATATAACCTAGTTCCATGACACCTAAATATTCTGTCCCTTCTCTTAAAAAGTCCACCTTTGATCTCAGGCTCTCTCTCATTTTTTTTTTTTTTTTTAACTCACTATTTTTCTTTATCACTAAAACCTTTAGAAACAACATGTTTTACATCATCAGCTCATAATTGGAAATTGAGGTTTACATCATCAGCTCATCATCAGCTCTATATTGGAAAGCTTCATCCTTTCCAATATAGAAAGTCTTCCCTCTAGCTCAGGTTTTCTCTTACTGTTAGTCTGTACTTTTTTTCAGCAAGATTTCAGGCATTCTCTATATTCTGCCTTCATCCTGCCATTTCTCACTCTGGTAGCTGTATTTTTACATGCTACATGCCAAATGTAATTTTTTAAGTCTTAACTTTCTCTGGATTTTTCTTCTTCATCCCTTTATGAGTCTATTCCTCCATCTCTCGTAGTTCCTTTAGTGTCCCATTAAGTAAGTGGCTTCTTTCTTCTTCTTTATCCACCTAACAGAAGGACTCCATACTTTGCTTTTTAATTTATATTTTCTGGATACCTAGATATCACCTGGTAACTGTTCTGTACCAAAAGTACACAAAGTTCTTTCCACTCTTGACCTCTCTTTCATTCACATTTGCATTTTAACATATGTTTTTTAATATCCTCTGGAACAACCTATTTTGTATAGAAGTGAACAAGTTTCTAGGTGCAGGATAATGCCATGGCAAGGGTGTTGCTGCTGAACAACATTCACAGACACCAGCACACTCAGTAGCAGTCTGGGAAAACATGCAACCCCAAAAAGAAACAGTGTCTGTCACATGTTATTCTCCTTTCCCTTCACCCAGCATGCTGGTACCTCTCCTAGCCAAAGGGCAAGACTTCTCTCTCACTGGGATCTGCAGCAAAATACCTGTCTTGGAATTAGCTGTCTAAACAGTCATTTAGTCCCTCTAATGAATCTAGTCCTTAGTGTACATTCTTTTTGTCTCTGACTTTAGTTGAATGTAGAGGACTTACGCATAAAAACTCTTACATCAGCTAAATTTTCCATTTTTGCTCTTCATGAGGCCACATACAGTGGCTGAAGGAGTTTGAGCTCATTATTAGAGCTTCATTTGACAATTTGGGGCACATTTTTAATTGACCCCTATGGGATTGTTCCAGAAGCACTTATTTACCCAAGTGACAATAATATAGTGACAAATCATACTGTTCACTTGCTTGTTTTCATAGCTGACACAACACGTACCTCATAACTTATTTATCACCTCTGGTTGCTGACTAACCATTAACAATTATTTTTGAACTTTTAGATCATGGAAGCAAATTGCTGTTATGAACTGTTTCACTGGAATATATGGTAGGATGCTTGACAAAACTTTTATTATAATTGGGGAAAAGTTATATAAATAAAAAGCTCTGTACTAGTTTACAGCTCCTGTTCAGTCAAAGTGTACCACAGCGAACTAGGCAGAAGAGAAGAGGGAAACACACTGGAGTGCAGTGGCTTAGGAGTCAGGAGTCTGGAGCTGAAATTTACTCCCTGCCATATAACCTGGATCTTCAGAGGTCATCTAACCTTGAGAGGACACTTTGCCCATCTGTGCTTCAGATACATCCACTTCTATAAAGAGGATATGCTGCTCTTCCTTTCTGAGATTACCAAATGACAAGTTTGTCTTTACCATGATTACATGGTATTTGTCTTTACCATAATGCATTTGTCTTTACCATGATTACACTTTGACATATGTAAATGCAAATGCTTTCCTCTAACATGTTCAGTGCCTACTTTTTGTTGTATTTTGCCCCTGTACTCCCCTCCAGACAGGCACACTGGGATACATGTGTAAACATACCCTTGTCTATGTCTTTGGATGTCATTTACATCATACTACCTGGTGAGAAGTTCCCAGGTCACTGCCCCAGCAGACTTGCACAGGGAGTAACACGGGGCCCAAAGTAGCAGAGTCTTTTTACTTTGGCATGACATAATGCTAATTATCATTGTCTCCCATGAGCGTGAGTTAGGCCAGAGTCAGTGTGTTAGATAGATTTATGTCTTCATGTTGATCTCTGTTGGCTTATATCGCTGCACACTCTCCTGCATCCTTTCGTCCTCTGGTTTTTGGTAAACACACCAAAAGTAATTTAGAGTATTGAATACTTACCACAGAATGAAAAGGGAAGGACACAGTAGGAGTAAAATTGTAAAGAGGTAAAGGACAAGTAAGCAGCTAAAACTACCTTGCATATTCCAAAAGGTCTATCAAGTTATTCACTGTGGTGCAATAACCTAAACTTCCTGCACACAATTCTGAAGTTGAGGAGAAAGAAAAAACTGATTTCCAGTCCTACCCAGTCAAAACTGCTTCTGCCTCCAGGCCCCTGAGTGTTATGAGGAAGGTCAGGAGGCTGAGAACTACTCTATACTGCATTTAGTTCTACTTTTTTCAGCTGATTTCAAAGTAGCACAATGATGGCTAAATGAGTAGAGCTGGTTTTAAAACTTAACCCATGTTATCTGTGCATGTAATTCCCATTCTGCTCCTAACAAAAGCTGAAAACTATGCCTACCAGTGCTGGTCAGCTTGAGAACTTGCAAATACACACATCAAGCTCTGATGGGCCCTAGGCTAGCATCAGGCGATGCTTTCTTCTCTGTTTCTAAGACTGATGGATCTCTACTGATAATATGAGTAGAATATGTAAATTTACTCACCTGCAACCCTCACCCTACACTGATACCTTAAGATTTTATTGCTATATACACCATTTCCTCAGACAACATTTTGATGAGATACTGTTGAAAGGTGTAATGGCACAAGTTCCATAATTTCTTTTGTTCCATTTTTTTAAGGGAACACACACTGTGTTAGGTTAGGTCTACCAAGAAAAGGGGAAAAAACCCAACCCTCCAAAAAAAACACCCACAAAGAAACTGAATGTTTATTCTATTACATTCACATTGCACCATAAAAAAATAGCTCTTTATGTAATGCCCTTTTCTCAGTAGTGCCCTGAATCATGCACACGCACTGGTGGAACTACTTTATATCCATTTAGCATTAAATTCAACATATTATCACTTTGAATATAAGAAAATACAGAAATGAAGTGCAAGCAGAAACCTAACTACAGGAGCACAATACCCACAGTTCGCAATTTGTATATAAAACTGACTCTAGACAGATCAGAGAAATTAACATTAGAAAGTAACCACTTACGTATCAATATATTATATCACAGAAATCTGACTACATCGCATTTTCTGAGTCACATAATCATTCAGCCTCACAATCTGTTGTGCCTGTTGCTTTTTGATATGACCTACTGAGTGCTTGAGTTTTCTCTATGTCCTGCAATTTTATTTAGAGATTACTAGAGTACTTCTATCACTAACGAAATCAAATTCAAAACCTGGTTTATCACTCCACTAAGTGAGTAAGTTGGTTTTCAGCTGTTTGGAGGCATTTCATTTATTTCTATCTCCAAGGACTGTATGGTCTCCAGTCAGCTTCCAGCTGATCAAAGATTTGGATTACCAAAAGCATCCTTTCTGGTGCATGAAGTACAAAATTTAATCAGACACCATTTCCTTCTGTAAAGAAGTGAGATAGGATAGTTCCCTTCTGCCTTTCAATAAATCATTTAAATGCTTTGCTTTAATTTATTTCCATAAAAAATATTTTCATCGTGTACACATTTTTTTTTTTGTAGGAACTGATGGAAAGCCAAATATTTTCAAGTAAATCTTACCAAGGTCATAAGCCCTACCATCTACAGAACATATTTTTTTTGAATTTAATTTTAATGTGAACAGAATACTTTGGATTTGAATGTTACCTTGCCATGTTCATGATCAAAATTCTGCAGAACTCTGCAAACACCTAAAAAAGAGAACTGAAAATAACTATGTAGAAATATATACCGTAAAAATATATATTTACTGTACAGAGAGTATACTTTTATTTTCACTGCTCAAACTAAATGAACTGCAGAAAATTATGTTCATTTTAAGTGGTTACAAGTATTTAAGTTTTAATGAGAAACAAAGAAAGAAGGTACTTATTTGAAAACTGTGACTTTGGTTCTTTTTGTTTTTATTTTTATTTTTTTTTTCACACAATGTGTCTTTAGAAGTTTTTTGTTGCCATTTTTTTTTTTTTTTTTTGTATTTGCTTTTTTGCAGGAGGTGTGGGAGTGTTTTGGGGGGTTTGGTCTTTGTAGGTGCTTTTTCTGTGTCCTCTGCTTGGGCACTCTGAAGATACACTGTGTAATGTATCAATCACTGGGCCTCATTGTTGTCGTTTGATCCCAGAAGGCAACTGAGTACCATGCAACCACTTACTCCCCCCTTTCCTCTCAGGACTGGGAAGGAAAAAATAAAGCAAAAGGCTCAGGAATTAAAGTAAGGACAGGGAGGGGTGGCTTGCGTATTAAGGTCATGGGCAAAAGACAGACTCAAGGGAAGAAAAAGAACATCACTTTAATTCAAACACTAACAACACTTAACAGAAAGAGTAGGACAGTGAGAAGCATTACAACATTTTAAAAACACCTTCCCACCACTCCTCCCTTCTTCCCAGGCTCAGCTCTGATCCCCCTACCTCTACCTTCTCCCCTCCATAGTGCAGGGGGGCAGGAGATGGGGATGTGGTCAGTCCCGCCCCTTCATCCTTCTCAGGGTGAAGACTCTTCACATTCTTCCCCTGCTCTCATGTGATCCCCCTCTCACAGGAGACAGTCCTCCATGAACTTTCTCTGACATGAGTCCCTCCCATGGGCTGTAGAATTTCCCAAACTGCTCCAGTGTGGATCACTCCCACATGTTGCAATCATCCCAGTGCCAAACTACAACAGTGGGGGCTGCTTCTTTCCACGGAGTCCCAGCCTTCTTTGGGTGCAGACACCTGCTATGGTGTGGGGTCCTCCACAGTCTGCAGGTCTGCATCTGCTCCACTGTGGCCCTTCATGGGTGGCAGGGGAGGGGCTGGCCCTTTCCTCTCACCATGGGCTACAGATAGGAGGTTTCTGTACTGCTGCACCTCTCCCCCCCATCCTTTCTTCCACTGACCTCACTGCACAGATGTCCCTCTCACAACTCCAACTCCTACTTCCAGATTCCCCTTCTTAAATACATTAATGCAGAAGTGTGGCCACCATTGTTAATTGGCTCGGCCCTGATGCATGGGTGGGTCTGACTTGGAGTTGGGAGAGTGTTGAGAAGCTTTTCACAGGGGCCACTGCTGTAGCTCCCTCCCCTGCTACCAAAAATCCACCACACACACAAACCCAGCACGCTCATCTATTTGGCAATATGGCCTAATAGGACTGGGATGAGGCAGCACAGACATGGGAATAAAAAAAGAGAATATTTCTGAACAATTTGCTGTAGGAGGAACAGAAATTTGTAGTTTGTCCCCAGGTGCCTGATTCCATGCAATTGTTTCAGAAGACAGCTTGCAAGGGAGCTGCCTGCCTCTAGCAGGCAGTGCTCCTGGGAACCAGCAGCCTGGTGAAGCAGGGAGCCTGGGGGAGATAAGATACAGTAAGTGCACAGGCTGATTTCAACGTTTCTGTGAAAATGGCTCTTTCTACTCTAAGCTCTTTAGAAAGTGTGCCCAAAACATTATGAATTAATGAGATTTTGAATATTGCATTACCTATAAAAATCTGACCTTTCATTAGTTGGCTGAGCAGAAAGTAACAATTTCTCTAAAGATGAGATTTAAGTTCAGTTTTAATGACAAGTGAAATGGAAGATCCTTATACTTCACTTAGGCACTCTTCTGGTATTTGTTACCTGTTCAGTGTAGGTAATTCAAGAATTATGTTTAATCCATCCTACACTGGGAATTTTGAAAGCAGAACATAGTATTTTTGCTACAAAAAATCTCTTCTCATTCTTCTTAATGTTTCTAAGCTATTTATGAACATGTCTGCATAATTAGAATCTGACACTTTCAGCCATTGTTTTCCTATTTAGGGTATTTTACAGAAGTGCCTATTCTATTGGACCATATTACATGTCAGTCTATAGGACATGAACTATAACAGTTAACCATGATACGCAATGGTAGCCACTGATGTGTCGTTTTACCCACACGTGGGAGAAACTGATATGGAAAGCAGAAAGGTGTGGTTAACAAGTTAATGATTCAATATGCCATCATCACGTGATAGATGTTGGCTTGCACTATTCCAGCATTGAGTGTAAGTGTGCACTTTAAGATAATAACTTCATAAAATTTCTAACTTTATGTTGTTTTTTTTTTCCCCACCATTCATAACTTCATCCATCCCCACAAATAATGCACACAAGCAAACATGTTGAAGCATGTCTACTTTTCCCTTTTCAGTTGATACCTATAGAATGAATTTCTGACAGTTAGCATGCCCAAATCTAGTCATGCATCATGTTTGTGCCAAGGTGTTCATCTGTGTATGTAAGACCTAATTTTGCATAAAATAATTCTGACTAAGGTCATGCTGAGAAGCAGAAAAGAAACATGAAGCTATTTGTAGGCATAAATGTAAGTTCTGATAAAAGACCATTTAGTACAAATAACTAGTGTGGCATTCCTTCTATTCTAACTGGAAATTAAGATACTTAGTTTCAAAAGCAAAATACTTCAATTATTGATGTATGAATATTCTTATTTTTTAAAGCAGAATTGTTTCCTATTCATTAGCATTTATCCAAAAGTCATTAATTTTAATATGCATTTGGGTGATGGTATTTGAAGTGTAAGTAATTTTTCATTCTCTACAATCTAACCACATTTTGCATATTCATGAGACACTTTAGTCAAAAGATGTAGCAGGGCATGCATTGCTTTGGGATATAGTCACATTAAGTAATTCTGTGGTACTGTGCTGCCCAAGGCTTCACCTACTTCATTTAGCACCCAATAATATGAAAGATCCCATGCACCAGTGTCTCATGTAATTGACAGGAAGAGGCCTTCATGAAAGCACTTCACAAACATATTAAAGTTAATATTTTCACATATGTTAATACAACCTTTATACAAAACTATCAATCATAGAGAATCATAAGTAAAACCACAACAGAAAAAAAAAAATCTTTCATTATTTTTAATTTTTGTACTGATGTGATAATTTCTGTATGCTAGACAACATATTTCATCATACTACAGATAGTCTTTGAAAAGGGAAAATAACGATCTCTGCAGGATTCTGTGTGCTAGATTGTCGTTAGCCCTCCAGGATATCACAGGAATCTAAAGGCTGTAAGACACTCACTTATACTTGTAACACCTGCTTTGGACCTAAATCTCTTAGAGCACATTTTTAAAGACAAGACAGGAAGAGCATGATCATTTACAATCACTGATCAGTGGTGCTTTGTTAGCATGGTTTATTTTCTCTTTGGTACATGCAGGTTCTGAATCTAATTCTGGTACGTAATCTGTTCGGCAACCCACAGCTTATTATGGGAAAGTTGCAAGGTGATGATTTACCCCCAGAATGAGTCTTTAAAAAATATCTCACAATTGAAAAGACACATATGTCTCAAATCATCCCCACCAAGAAATACTGCCATGAAAAAAGAGGTGGTCAAATAGTTTCAGGAAGCCTGTCACTTGCTATATCAGAACAGTCCCACCATATCCAGAGACATGAAAAGATAAAGAACAAAGCATCCTTGAAAAGTGGATCTCAAAAAAGAGAAAAATAGGCTGGCAGGACAAAGGAGACTAACTAGGAAAGAAATAAGTCTATGAAAAACAGTGTCAATACTCTGAAAAAAAACCCAAAAGTTTTGAATTTCTAGTGGATTTGGAAGACAGTTAAGCCATACAGAAGTTGTAATGGTACATCAGCAAGTGTTGTTTGATACTACTGGGAAAGGCTGTGGATATTATTTACCTAGACTTTAGTAAAGCCTTTGACACCATTTCCGACAGCATTCTCCTGGAGAAACTGGATGCTTCTGGCTTGGACGGGTGCACTCTTCACTGGGTGAAAAAATGGCTAGATGGCTGACCCCAGAGAGTTGTGGTGAATGGAAGTAAATCCAAGTGATGGCTGGTCACAAGTGGTGTTCCCCAGGGCTCAGCATTGGGACCAGTTCTGTTCAATATCTTTATCGATTCTCTGGACAAGGGAATCAAGTGGACCCTCAGCAAATTTGCAGACAACATCAAGTTGGGCAAGAGTGTTGATCTGATTGAAGGTAAGAAGGATCTACAAAGGGATCTGGGCAGGCTGGATTGATGGGCTGAGGTCTACTCTATGAGGTTCAACAAGGCCAAGTGCCGGGTCCTGCACTTGGGTCACACCAACTCCCTGCAAAGCTACAGGCTTGTGGAAGAGTGGTTGGAAAGCTGTCCAGTGGAGAAGGACCTGGGGGTGTTGGTCAACAGCCAGCTGAATATGAGCCAGCAGTGTGCCCAGGTGGCCCAGAATGCCAACAGCATCCTGGCTTGTATCAGAAATAGTGTGGCCAGCAGGACTAAGGAAGTAATTGTCCCCCTATATTCTGCACAGGTGAGGCTGCACCTCGAATCCTGTGTTCAGTTTTGGGCCTCTCACCCCTCATTACAAGACAGACATTGAGGTTCTGGAGCATCTCCAAAGGGCAGAAAACCTGGTGAAGGGTCCAGAACTTGTCTTATAATAAGTGACTGAGGGAGCTGGGGTTGTTTAGTCTGGAGAGAAGGAGGCTTGTGGGAGACCTTATTGCTCTCCACAATTAGATGAAAGGAAGTTGTAGTGAGGTGGGTTTTTGTCTCTTCTCCCAGGTAACAAGAGATAGGATGAGAGCAAATGGCATCTTGTTGTGCCAGGGGAGATTTAGATTGGATATTAGGTAATACTTCTTCACTGAGAGGGTTGTGAAGCATTGGAACAGACTGCCCCGGGGAAGTGGCTGAGTCATCACTGCTACAGGTATTTAAAAGATGTGTAGACGTGGTACTTAGGGACATGGTTTAGTGGTAGACTTGGCAGTGTTAGGTTTATGGTTGGACTCAATTATCCTAAAGGTCTTTTCAAATTCAAATAATTCAATGATTCTATGAAAGAGGAGCCCCACAATGACAAATATTTCCACCCCTGTGCAGCCCATCACAGATTAGGACTGTAAAGGTGGTAGTTAACATACTTAAGTATCAATCTCTAGTGACTAGCTAAACTTTGAGGTTCAAAGCTTTGACAAAGATGAGTGTGATTACCAGTTTCTCCACATCCTTTCTTGCTCTTTGAATGTCATCTAGAGAAGTTATTACTCCATGTTAATTACTATTGTCTAATCTTAGCTAAATTTTCTAAAGCACCCCAAGGTAACTTGAAGCTTTACATACACTGTTTCTAACTATGGTCCAAGACAGTGCACAAAGACAGAAATAATACAGAGATGCTTTACTTACAATATGCTTTCTGTGCATTTATTCTCTGTGGGCTAGTTTAGAGTTAACATTATGTGCTTGTTATAATGCTTTTTTTTTTTTTATGCTATATTCAGAAAGAAAAAGAAAAGTAGTGGTGATGAAGAAACAAAATGGTAATGACATCACAGATACAATTTACCATTTGACCATTCTGCAAAGTACATTTTTTTTTGACAGTTTGTACTCAGTACTTAAAACAAAAAAAAAATATGGTTCAGGAATATTTTCTTAAATATTGATGGCTTGGTGATTGCTAACAGTATATAAATGCAGCCTCTTTTTGACTACCAAATTATTCATGACCCAGTCTTGTTCTCGTGCAAAATACCATTTGATAACACTTCTGGATAATCCTTGGCAGATATTGGATTGTTCACAAAATGTTCACTTTAAGATAGTTAAAGGTTTTTCATTGGAATGATTTCCCAGTGAAAATTTACTTTCCATTAAATCAAACTTTATTTTATTTAATGACCTTGTCCATTAAAACATAATTTGGCTGACAAAAACAACCTTATGTAAAGAGAACTTCAGATTGAACCTTTTCATTTTTTTTACGAAATTGACCCAAAATAAATTGTTTTGTATCAGCTAAAAGACAAGAACTAATAACAAAAACAAAGCCAACAAAGCTTCACATCTAGCCCCCAAGACCTTCCTTAGCTGCCTTGCAGGAGATATAATTTAGATATCCCTTGTCTCATTAAGAGCTAGGTGTCCTTACGGACTTGGAAACTCAGATACAGCTATCACACTCAAGATTTTGACACATCAGTTGTCTGATGAAAAGTACAACTTTGTCTCACCCTTAATGTTGCTATGAAGACCATTTTCTAAGCTTTAATACCACCTTCTCTCTTTTTGCTCCTTGCCCCTTTCCAGTGAATCAAGCAGAAGTTTCTTTCCTCACTTTCAAAGCCCTTCACAGCTATGTCCCTCCCTACACATGATCACCTTTTACTCATTACTGGCTACCACTTCTGCTTATGCCTGCCTCTATTGCGTATGTGTTAATTAGTTTTTTTCAAGCTTTTTATTAGGTTTTGCATTGAAGGGAAAGAATTTTCAAAGATGAAAAGTGGTTAGTCCTCCTACTTCTCAAGATACAGTCTCCGAAGTGTAGGAAATAGCATCTGTAAGTACTTGAAAAAAACTCTCCTGCTGATATATCAATAAGGTTTCCTAAAAAACTTCATGTTCTCTTTATGCCCCTCATCTGCATGTGCCCCTTCATCTTCAGTTTAGACTGTGCTCTCTTTGGTTAAGGTCTGTGTGCAGTTTTTACTGTCTGCTTGTCTAAGAAAAGTGCTAGTCCATGACTATGGCTCTTATGCCCTATGATGACAAAAAGAGTATTTTTAAGTGGGAAAATAATGAATAATCCATTTCAAATAAGAAGCTTAGCGCAATTAATTACCCATTCTAAGATCCTCTGAATTCTGTGAGATACAGAGATATTTGCATAAATGACTCAACTGATTCCTGAATAACTATAAGCAACAAATATGAACACTCAGCTCACAGTTGGAATAATTCATTCCTTTTAATCCAAAATCAATGTTTTCAATCAGCCCTGGTTTTCCTTTTAATTGCGAGTGTATAAAATAGCACATCAGTTAGGAAGCACAAAGATTCTAAAGAGGATAAAACAAAGCAGATGTAGGATTAGTTTTTTTAAAGATTGGGCCACAAAACCTTTGTTACTTTAAAGAGTGAAGCTGTTTTCCTTTTTGTAATGTCATTAATGGTGATGCTTCTACATGCAAATCAAGAAATAATTAAACTTCTGCCATCTTAACAATAGAGGTCTGGAAATAACCAATAAAATACAAGCTGGATTAATAAGAAAAAGCTTAATTAAGTGAGAAAACAGATTTAAGTTTACAGTTTCCAAGGAGTAATTAAACAAGACTAGGGTTGAGTAAATGCTATAACGTTATTCCCAAGGGTATTTATTCACATTATTAGTGAATTTGTTTTGAATGTATATGCATTCCTTTGTGTTTTCTTTCTTCCTGTATCCATTTGATAGAGTTCCAGCATCACGAGTACTCATGAAAAATTAGTATAAGGGTAGACTTTACCTGACTAAGAAACAGCAACAATACCAATTGCAACCAAAAATAAGACTAAAGAATGCCGAAAAAATAACACTGATGGAAAAAGCAACTGAAATAATTTTGAAATATTAATCAAAAGCAAATAAAAGCAAAGTATTATGATTTGCTAAATTACATAAATATTATAGAAGGTACACGAAATAAAATAATGTCATGAGCTATAGGGAACATTTTATACTATATACTGTTTCTATATGTATTAAAAGATAAACTTCCTTCACGCCCTAGAAACTTTTAGTAATTTATTTTCTCAGACATTAAAACCACGATTTTTTAATTTTATAAACACATTCCTTTTTTAAGAGAAAAGGAACTGGATTATCTCAATTATTACCATTAAAGTACATTACTTCAACAAAGAACAAATGAAGAGAAAGAGAACTAAAATATATAAGAAACATTTCAAGCATCTTCCCAAATTAATTTAATTAATTAAATAAACATTTCGTATCTGGTTGATGGAACTGTGGCTTCCAGATATGCTATAAAAGTGTATCTTGTAATCAAAAAAAAACAGTCCATTTTTTTTAATAGCTAGATACTTTCTGCAGTGCATATATACAATTACTACATTTTATTTGCCATGGGATGATTAGAAAACTTTTTAATGAGATCAGGTTTTCCTTTAAAGTAAACACAATTTATCTCTAGCTCTTGAATTATTTTCATTCACCCTCTCAGCAGTGGAGAATTCACAGAAAGAAAGACCATTTCAGATCCACAAATGTATAATGGTATGGAAGCAGTTTTATTCTAAATGCATATCTGCAATTCTGAAGCATAAGCGTTTTTCTTTCCATTGCACCCTCATTCAGTTCCTAAGTTATTGTGAAGTAAGCATTTTCAAGTTCTGGAGAAATTATTCACCTCTAACCTTGACATTCAATGCATTCAGTATGGTGCAGGTTCTCTGTTTAATAAAAAAAATATTGGATTTTTTATAAATATGTAAAAAACTATATGTTAATCCAAGAACATCATTACAGTTTGCAGGAGTTTGCATTAAAAATATTTACAGTTTATTAATAACAAGCATTAGTATAAAGAGTAGTGTATGTAAGACCTTGATATATTAGGGAATAATCAAATGCCTTTTCAATAAAGATCTACTTATACAGAAATATTAATATTATATGCACTGCTTACAGATACAATTTGCATCGAAGTATTTCACATCCTCCTAAAACTCAGAGATGGTAAAAGGTCTAACTTAAATATATGTAGAAAACTTATCTTAAATAATAATAATTTCAAAGTAATAACCTGTTGAAGAATGACAGCTTTGTGTTGATACACTTGGTATTCAGTGAGCAGTCATCCTGTCACAGCTGCCTATGCTGACTGATAAATGTTCAAAAGAATTCAGAAGAATATTGACAAACCCTCAACTTGTGTGTAATATTGAGATAAGGACACCAAAATTATATTTACTTACGCTCCTGGTGTAGCATGAAGCTTCACAAAACAGTGAAGCTAGTTTTTACTACTTCTGAACTTTTTTTCTTTATTTATTTACTGCTATGCACTGTAAGGTTCAACTCCTGTTCGGTCATTCAGTGCTGAATAAAATTACTAATCTCCATGGGAGTGGGGGCAGAAAGATAAAAGACAACCTAGTAACAACAAGCCTCTCCCCTCTTTCCCCCACCGCCCAACAAATCGAACCCCATAGTCTCCTGAAATAAAAGGGAAAAAAAAAAGGTAAGGAATAAGTGTAACTTTTCGCTGCCCAGGGTTGTTCTACAGGAGTTCCAGGGCAAATAAAGCCACTGAGTCTGTGTGCTGTAGCTGTTGTATCTAAAATGTCAGCATATATTAGAAACTTTGTTTTATTCTCTTGACATATGTGGAAAAAATCAAGTTAATGATTCCTTTAATAAATTATAGATGCTCTTAAGTTGAAGACCACATCTAGCTTTGTAATGAATCACTCTGCAATTTGTTGGACTTGCAGTCTTGAACTTATAAATTAGGGTTGTTTTTTTCTCACCAGACACATATTCCAGGGGGCAATCAGAGTTCCATGTAATTTGAATGGAAATTACCCAATAAAGTCTTTATCTAATTTATTTCTATGTTAATATTTTGCCTCCTGGATATGGTTAAAGACAAAGACCCACATCAGGAATTTACAAATACTAAACCCACATTACAGACATTTATAGACAATCTTTTCAAGTCTTACTATTGACTTCAATAGCTGTCTTTTGCTGTTTAAAGAAGCAAGCACCATTTTTCTTTTTGTCATTTTTCAATTCAGCAAATCAGAAATGTGTTCAGTTTCATGTAACTTTATAGTAAATCCTACATGGTTTCAAAATCTCTTGTGTATTAACGTCTTATTGCCCAAGCGACTGCTCAGGAACTTGGGCTTTTAGGATGTGACTTTCTTGAGAGATCTGCTAGGTTTTTGGGTGCTAGAGATACATGACTTTTCCTACAAAAATCTGAAATATTTGTGCTTTATTCAAAGCTGTGGTGAAGAAAAAAAAAAAAAGGAAAATCCTTTCAGAAATGGAATTTTCTTTCTCTCTACAGAGGAACTGAGGTTTCTATATCAGGTATAAAGCTATAGTGACTGAGGATTTTTGAATACGTCATTTCTGAAGTGCTAACTAGTTCACAGAACTAATTCAAACTTGCAAATCCTTTTAGGGGTAAGGACAAACTGGAAACATAACCAGTGAAAAATCACTCTTTTCTCTCTTCATCTTTCTCATAATTTGAGATATAAATCTCCTCAGAGATGTATAATGTAATTTTTAAGGATACAGATAAGAGCCAAATTTTGCCTTGAAGTTATATAACAGTGCCAGATATACAACTCGTATAGCCTTTATACAGATGAAGCTTATTAACTCAGTTGTGCTCATAAAACACAATTTTCAGAGCAAATCTCACTTTGTTCAACATCCCTGCAGAAGGAGCAGGCTCTTGTCTGTCTGTACTCACCCCTATAGACAAGCACATCGTTTATCTTGGTTGCAGTAACAGGCAGGAACATGTTCCATTAGCCTGTGATTGATAGAATAAGTTATCTTAAATGCTTTTGTCCTTTTATAGCATTTTCTCCACCAGAAGCTCTTGTCTATTCACAAAGTCACTCCTCCTTTCAGGAAGGTCAGAAGGCTAATGAGCCATATACTGGAGGGGACCCTCTTCGTCTGTCCAGTTGCCTGTCTAACACAAGACACAGGAATTACTTACAGTAATTCTTGTTTAAACTAGGCAGTGCAGATGAAGCATTCACTCACCATTTAAAAATTGCCAGAGAAAACACCTATTATAATTATTGGCAAATTTCTTTCATTTAAAACTGTGAAGGTAAATTATGTTTGAATATATTATTCAGGTTACTCTTAAATTTCTTGGATCTTGTTTTACCTTCACATTCTGGGCTGAGGATGCCACTTCTACTGGTGTTTTTCCTTCATGTATTTACTTCTAGGCAAGGATAAAATTACCCCTAATTTACATTTTAATAGGCTGACTTGTCTTGGACCCCACAGAACAAAGACAGACATAGACTGCCTGCGGTACCATAAGAGGAGCAGTTTCTATGCCCTGGCATTGCTATGTGTGGGTTCCAGAGGGAAAAATTTTAGGCCAGGCTTTAGTGAAATACATATATTTAAATATTGAGGCAGTCAAACTAAAACAAGTGTACTTCACCATTACTTTGATTTTACTCACCTATTTTCACACTTAGCGATCTATATACAGGTGTGTGTTTTTTCAGAGATGCTTAATAATCACTTGTTGGAAATTCTCTTTCTTTCCACTGGGGCAACATACCTTGTCAAACAATAATACTATCCAATCCCAGATCAATATGCTTTGTGATTTGACACATGCACTCTCTTCTATCATGAAACACATCCAGGAGGTTTGCAAATAGAAGAAGGACACAAAGAACAAAGAAGAATGAGGACCATGTGATCAAAAGTGGAGAGAATCACACTCTTACACAACCAATATTACAAATAGATAACTAAAACATCCAAAATCCACAGTCACTTGTCATAATCTTAAGTGTTGTCACTAGTAGGTGCTAGCTATCCCACATCAGATTTAATCTTAGAAAATGTGAGGACTATCTGCATATACACCCTTCTCACTTCAGCTAATTTAATCTGCACTCTGGTTTTGCTTGTTTTGCTTTCAGAGTAATAAAAGAACAAGCAAGGACTCATCAAATAGTATCCAGAATTAGTGCAGCTTTTACAGCACTGTAATGTGATACTTGTATATTTTGACACTGACAGAGAAACATTTCAGACTTGATTTCCAATACCCATGGATACACAGATCACTTACAAATGCAATCGCATCAGTTTAGTTTCCACTGACTGTCATTAACTGGATAATGAACAGTTGAATCAATGGGGATATTTTTCCAGCACAACAATTCTAATGAAACTATTAGTTTTGGGGTACCCTGAGCACAATGAATATTATCAACCCCATTACTTCCTTTTGCTCTCCTCAGTGGACAGGGGGTTTTTAAACTTCAAGGTTTTTAAGGTTACATTTTTAAAATTTAAGTGTCTGAAGCTCTTTTAATGTATTTGGATAAACATTTATGGTTCTCTGACTCCGTGATTTTTGGAAGAACCTCTTAATATATTAGTCAGTTTCTTTCCCTTGAGTCTAAGTAAATCTTGTAACAGCTCAACCTATGAGGATCACAGTAGTTTTGAGGATTGCTGGAATATCAATGAATTCCCATTTCAAATTGCCAGCTAGTGTATCTTTTTAGTCAATCTTAAACTACTATAATATTTATAACGAATGCAGTTCACATTGAACTGTCAAAGTTTAAACAGTCTCAATGCATAGACACTGAAATAGCTTTGAACTTTCACAAAGTTACATTTTTCTACTAGGTTAATAATGTCTGTGGACTTGAACACACTTTATGTTTTCAAAAATATGGTGGAGGAAATCTACTTGCAGATGACAAGCTTCCCTTCACAGAATGGCTGCTGAGGAAGTTCCTGACCTATGGTATCTTTGTGGATATGTGCTAGTCAGAAGCTGTCTTGTGAGAATTATGCTCTGATTATGGTTTGGGGCCCCAGACAACCTACATTCAACTCAAGGATCCGGTCTACCCGTTTGTGTGGTCTGGGACATTAAATTGGATTAAGTCTTTCTGTGCTCCATCTAGAAAATTGAACTCCTATTCATTTTTATAAAAGGTCCATCCTCAAGGAGCTGGCCAATGCCCAGGGCTGGAAATGCCCCTGGTGCCTCCCAGCAGCTCTGCTCCCATGCTAGGGCAATGGGATGGGCCCCCTCTGCAGCCCTGGGGGTCCCCTCACTGCTCCCATACCTCAGGCTGCCCTTTACCCCTGCTACTCCATTTTTGGAGTGGAAGTTATCTTTGGAAAAAAATGTACAAAAGTGTACCATTATTATTTGGCCCTAACCTATATTTTATACAAATTAAAAGAAATACAAAATATAGAAGGAATAAGAAATTCACTGTCCTTAAATATGTCTTTACCAAGAACTTTGCTTTATATGTGGTTTCTTTTTTTTCTCTCATTACTTTCCAAAATATTTCAGAGGATTAATCTGTATAACTTGAAATTCCATAGCCTGGGAATATATTAACATATATTTAATACTTTCAAACATGGGTGTTATTTTGTTGGCCATTTAATTTCAATGCAGGTAGTTAAACTAATTGTCTTGATGCTTCAGCTGACAGATGTTTCTCAGTGCATGCTGCAGTGATTTAAAAAATTGTCCCAGATTTCTTAAAAGGATGGAGAAATGTGAACAGGAGACTTCTTCATTCCACTGCTGTTAGCAAGCAGAAGGCTTGCATTCCTACAACAGCACAAAATTACTGAAGACAGATTTTTTTTATTGTTCCCAAAATCTGGCACTTAAGTACCTTTTTTTCCAAACAGCCTTGAAGTTTTAAAAAATATGTCAGACAATGTTAGCTGAAATGATAAAAAGCTTAAAAATTGCTGTCTCCACCTGTTACCCCAAAACTTCTGATGCCACAGAGTAAGTATACTGACTTGCCAAAATGCACATAAGTCAAAATGGCAAATCCTACAGCTTTTGGGGCATTGTGAAGGCTCATAATGCTGTCATTCACAAGTGAACTATGTGCCTGGCATAAGATAAGGAGCAATTAGAGTGAATCATGTGCTTCTTTTGCTTTTTTTTTTTTTTTTTTTTAAAAAAAAAAAAAAAAAAAGTGGAAGCTGGTATCTGGAGGCTTATTTCTTGGAGGTACTCACTTCAGTGGGATTCTGTTGAAGCCTGGTAAATATTGCATGAAGTTATAACCATGTGAAAGCTTAGCTTAAAGTTAATAAAAGATAAGCACTTGCTTAATAGATTTAAGATGTTCTTGAAATTAAATCTGCATTTAAAGGCACAGTATTATCCAGTATGCTAGTTGAGAACACAGTTGAATCACTTTATCCTGAAATTCAGATCTTTGCTCTACAAAATATAGATGTACTTAATGCATATGAGCGGGCCCATAATGGCTTACTTTTGGAGATATTCATGGCCTTGAAGATGGTAATATTATTCTAGAAGACAAAATACTCATAAATTTGTTCACTGACATTTTGGGTATTTATATTCACAAGATTTAGAATGCCCTGGGAATAAAAAAAAAAAAAAAAAAAAAAAAAAAAAAAAAAAAAAAAGACTAACATAGAAATAGAAGAATGGATTCTGAACAGCCTTATTCTTGTATCCTGTGACATTAGGGACTCTAAAGTCTGCAGCAATCCCCAAAAATCAGAACATCACCATCAGCTCTTCCAACTTATCTCAGCAGTTCTTCCTATTCATGAACTCAAGACTACAGAATGCCTTAATCAGTCTCCTGCCAATATGGATTTCTCCTCTCTACAGGAATACTACTGAGGAACCCTTGAACAATTTTAAAATGCCTATGGGCTAACAAAGGCAGAGAAGATGCCATCAAAGAAGAGAGAACAAGACTGCCACATCTGCTTGCTCACCATCCTCAGATAGTTTTTCTATATTTCTTACATTTGCTCTGTAATTAAATGAATTATTACATTAGATTAGAATAAAGAATTATGTATTTGAACCATCATAATCAGCAACTGTAATCAGCAAACATCGCGTGACAGCTCTATATAACCTTCCAAGTGCTCAGACACATGTACATGCAAATATGTACACTCCCTAATACCTTATTATTCTCATGATGATCTATAATAATATATTTATATTATCCAATACAAGAACTGTAATGAATCAAAAGCACAAATATTCAAGTTAAATTTTAATTAGACAGCTTTATGTTAAACAGCTCATATTTACTTTTCTGAGTACTCTTTATAAAGCACTACTTTAACATGCTTCTATCAGTCACCAGTATTTCCAATTTTTATAAAAGATAAGCTGTCTGTAAACAGGCAAAATGGGTGGCAGTCAGTGGAAATCATTTCAGAAACCAGCAAATCATTCCACTTGTTCAAGAAAGTAAATCTTGCCAAGAAAAAGACTTATTCACTTGAACAATCCCACAGGGATGTAAGTACTACATTAAAAGCACATAATTTTCTTATAAATCCATCAAGCCCCAGCAGCTTTATAATAATTAATTAAATGACTTAAATATCAGAGAAGCAGCCTGACTACAGTCTGTGCTCTGTACACCTACAAAGGTTCAGAGGTTGCTTGTGGTTCAATTAAGCATCTAAAAGCACGAATACTTATTATAAGCTTATGTGAATTCTGAAAATCTTTTGAGAGTGCCTGCATTTATTCTTCCTTTCCAACAAGCCAGTATTGCTCATTTGTCAACATGAATGCCTTCCCTAAAATAAGCACTCAGCATCTCTCTCTATGTATACATAACTGCAGCTCTTCCTATATCATTTATTTTTCTACTAAGGGAAGCCCAGAAAAGAGCCTGATGGTTTTATTCAGACCTAAGGCGAATTCTAAAAAAGCTACAGGGATCTATGTCAAGGCCAAACCCAGTTGGTTTATCTAAAATCAGCATGGTGGAGTGGCTGTAGGTCTGCATTTTGCTATTACTGTTCACAAAAAAGTGATGACCAGCAACCCAAAGCCAATCCCCAACTCTTCACAGTTTAGAAAGAGAGTCTGGTTTACTTGACTAAACCCAAGTTTGGCCCAGCTATGGAGAGCATGATGAGTATGATTCTTATCATATAGTTACTCTTCTTCTGTAAGTCTAACAGGAGGCAATATATGGTGTCAGGGTGGTGAATGAAAGTTTTATTGCAAATTTGATTTCCAGAAGAAGTTCACAAGGAGAGAAGGTCTGTTTTGTCTTCTTTGTTGTCTTAGATTCTTTCTGAGGAAAGAGCTGAGATTTGCAGTACAATAGACTCACCTCTCCTTCATTAGTTGGGCTTCAAACTTGTATATTTTGAACAGAGAGACCGAAGAAATGGGATTCCAAACTGATTTCTGTTTTGAGTCATGGACCACCTTTATTATTTCCAAAAAGAGCAGGGATGTCCCTTGGCAAGGATTCTCTCTGTATTTGGATTGACTTGTAGTGTGTCTTTGTTTCTTTACTCTGGAGAAGCCAGCAGGATAAATTACATAATCTGAAAATAAAATATATTCAAAATAAAAAGAAAAATACTGCATGAACATTGGCAATTTACCAAAAATGTGTATGAAACATGATGGAGAAAAATGGAAATAGAGGAAAAAGTTAAAAAATACTTCTGAGTAAACCCAACCATTAAGTTTTCTTAGAATTGTATATTACATTTCATATTCTGTCCCACTGCAAAAGTTTTGTACAAAATTAACTTTGGTGTGATTTAAATGTTTGCAGAATTAAAAAAATATATTTTAATTTTTAGTGAAATAGTAACAAAATATTAACAGTTTGTCTCTTTGGTTCATCTTTATGATTGAAAGATAAAGGATTTACTTACAGCACCCAGGCAGATCCAAACCAACACCCTTATTCCCATTGTTTAACTCTGAAGCAGATGTATGGGGAAGAAGGCTGGCAAAGGGCCCATTTGTCTCCCCATAAAAAACATAACTAGTAAACTCAGATAACTTCTATTGCAACTGACTGTCTATCAAGTTATGTCAAGCCTGAACCTTAAATAATGTTTGTTACAAAATATAATACTGTGTGCAGGATGTAAAATAGGTATGTTTAAAAAATAAAGAAGAAAAACACTCCCTCCTCCCCCCCACCCCCCAATATCAGTACAGTGTCCTTATATAACACACAATTCATGAATATTAATAGATAACAAAGTTTTCAGCTGAAGGAAGTGGAGGAGAACAGTCTCTTAGGACAGAATAACTTTCTGAGAGAGATATCATAGGAATAATAATAATATTTTTATCTTTCTATGTATAGGCTTTGTGCTGAACTGAGAAATGAATCTCACATTATCCATATACATTTGGATAAGCAGAGCTGTATTCACCAGATGATCTAACAAATACAAACACATTGAATAGCTATACTTTTCTAACTTAACAGAGAAAAGACAGTCATACAAGGATTAATTATTTAATGTTTATATCCAGCTTTAAAACCTAAAGTGTTGCTCCTTTATCATGGTTAGCTACTCCAGATGCTTGGAAGATCTACTTCAGAACAGGCAGTGCGGAGTGGAAAGCAAGAACATGAAACAAATAATTCAGAAATATGATGGTGATATAATTATTTTTCGTTTTTGAGGCACTTCTGTATGCTTTTTTATTCTTTTTTTTTTTTTTTTTTTTTTTAAATTAAAAGATAAGTATGGTCCTAGCATTAAGAAATATGTACTGTTACACCACACAGTTAAAAGTGTAACACAAATGACTCTTCATGTACAGAATCAGTCCTAACACCTACATGTCCCCCTGCCCCTACACAGACAGAAGGAATATGGGGAAAGAGAAGAAAAGAACTACACTTAGTCTGTATGTAAAAGATGTAACAAATAATCATATTTTTAAACACTTAAGTCTCTTCAGAAAAGGTAGTTTCTAATCTATGTTCACCTCAAGGTGAACATAGGTTTCTTCGTACATTGTTCAACTGAGTCTTGAAAATACAAGGAAAATACATTGTTCATGGGAGCAATGGCAATTTGTTTTAGGGTCAATTTATAAAATTTTCCATATTTTCACTAATGTGCACTCATATATGTCTTGGCTATATGCTGTCTAGTCTTAAAAATAGTACAAATTTAAAATTTGTATCATCATGAAAAGTTCTATATAAATATGTTATCACAATATAGACTGTTTAATTGGGGAATGCTATGTCACTATAGCTACTTTATTGAGATGTCTCTTGGGAAACTGATTTAACTTACAGATAGTGAATGGTAATATGGTAATAACCACTGCTTAATCAGGACAGTAATTAGCATCAATTATGTTTAATTGAACTAAATTTAACTGGAGTCAAGAAGTAAAGTACTGATTAACCTCCAAACTATTGATCATTGCTTACTAATTCTCCAAAGACACGGAATAATAATATCAATGAATGACATAAATGTTTAACTTTACAAATCAAACAATATCTGGAAATCCAGTACAGCATAAGTAGTATTCTTACATGGACAAAATCTGCCTGAATACATTATCTCTATAGCCATGATTTCTTTTAAAATTTAAATTGTTCAACTAAAATTTACATAGTTGATGGTGTTTAGCTGATTATGACTATCTGCAGTGGTATTTTCAGTACCTGTATATCAGACATCACTCAATTCCACAACAACTTTGGGTGACTACTGCCCTGTAGAAGTATGGCAAAGATTTTACAATGTCTAAGAGTAATGATACACCAGGGCAGAAAACTGCTTGACACTTGATCTCTTACTGTTCACATCCCTATACCTGTAGAAATATGCCAGAGACGAAGGGTTTCATTTCTTCCTCACAAGATGTTATGGCATTATATTCTGTCTCCAAATGTTGCAGATTTTCTCAGTAACAGCACTTGAGAGTTACAGTTTATAATGATTAGCATCCCTGGTGATTGTGTCATTCAGTATTGGATTCAAAGAGCTCAGCATACTTCATCGCATCTTTGCACTGAGTTTCAACCACTTATTTTTTTCACTTTCACATAGCTTTAGACTTGATTATTATATTTATACTGTTATTTTCCAAAAATTCCCATGCAATGTCCACTCAGGGCAATATCACCTATCAAGAAAGAATGGCTATTCTTTCCATCTAATAATGATAACATTATTTTTTTGAGTTTCTTCTTCATAACGTTTGAAGAGGGTCAGTGGAATTGACAGTCTTGTCTTATACCTACCCTCAAGTTAAACCAATTACTTTGCTCATGTTTTTTTCATGAGAATTTCCACAGAGATTTTGTATCAATTTTAGGATATTTTCAGCAGCTCCATCCAGCTGCAGTTTTCCAAAAAAACAATATATCAGATGTGTAACTACAGTCCATGACAAAATAACTTTCCTTCTTTATGTACTTCAGTGGTTTCATACACAGGCTATAGATCTAAAAATATTATTCCTTTCCTACTTATATTGAAATTCTGCAGCAATTTTCAGAAGTGATAATTTCTTCAATAACTTCCAAAAGTAACTAGCAACACTTTGGGGGTTTGCTTTTGTTTTGTTTTGTTTTGTTTTCCCCCAAATCCTAGTTTGGTCGATTAGGCTGTATATCTATCCAAGTGTTTCAATTTGATAGCTGAAAAATTATGATCTTCCAGCAGAAAACTGTATTTTTGCTGTTTACTTTGCCATACCTAAGCTTCCCAAAACAACCCAGTTAGTATGTGTAAAATCACGACTTGTTCAGATCATCTTGTACGAGAGATTTTTTGGACACTTCTGAATTACATAGCTTCTGTGTAATACTCTAATTTTGCATGGGTTTAGACTAGATGATCAGAATACCTGTAATCAAAGATCAATCAAACAGCATCTGGCCTGGATAGCCAGCTGTTTTGACAGCTAGTGATTTAATTTTTTAAGAAAACCTTCCTTGAGGAAAAAATGGTCATGTTCTCACTCATTCAGTGGCACTTAACTCATCAACACTGCCTATTTTTGTGACAGCCACTGCTGGCTTCCCAACACTGAGCTGAAGCTAGTTAGGTTGGCCAGGTCTGCCGATAAACATTCATATGTCTCTCCATCATCCTCCCATTTCTAGGATGAAGACATAGATATAACTGTGGTGGCTCCTTAGGGAGCCCAAACTGTCCCGGCAACAACTTTCACTTCAGGTGCATTCTGGTTTTGACCTCTAGGAAATGAATAAGAGAGTCAGTCTGTCTCTTACAGGGCTAAAGTCGCCTTTAAATCAGAAACATAACAAATTATTTAAGGCTGCTATCTTAACTCCAGTTTACTGTGTTCCCTTTTTGGATAACCTCCATTCGACTCTCACACACACATGGGCAGAGCAATTGTGCTTTCTCACACTTCCCATCACGAAATCTTGCTGTACTTTTGTTGTAGTTAAACCACTTCCATTGTATGAACATCCTCTGCATCAATAGTAGATACTGCAGGCCCAGTACAATTGACCTGCAATCCCATAAATCATGCCAAAACCTAATGGTTCAAACTACTTCTTACAAAATCACTTTCCCTGAAATAATACTCTGTTAAACTGACTATGTGTTGAAAAATCAGTTTTGCTGTGAATGAATATGTCCAAAACACTTGAAAAAGCATTTCCAGTGTTTTAATTTTTCACTCTGTTTAATTATTTGTGTTCGTTAAAACTCTCATTGATTTTCCAGCCGTAGAATTTTCAATCAATTGTTATTGCAACCCTACTGAATATTGCAAAGTGAAAAGTACAGAGAAAATTAATGTTAGACTCTGCTCTTAACAGCACCGGACTGTGACCACATGTGTAGACAAGAGGGTGTATGACCTGAGAAAATCCGCAAAAAAGATTCCAGTTCAAATGAATACATCCGAAGGCAGCAAATACATGTCTTTTGGACAGTTAAAAAAATTATTGGAGTTCTAAGTCCACTTTTTGTGTCACATTTTGATCTTTTGTCTTTCAGTTTCTTTCCTTAAATTTGTTCCACAGATATTGTTCTTTGCCTTATCCTCTGTCCATTCTTATTTTCTTT
Organism: Tyto alba; assembly: GCF_018691265.1. Taxonomy (NCBI): domain Eukaryota; kingdom Metazoa; phylum Chordata; class Aves; order Strigiformes; family Tytonidae; genus Tyto; species Tyto alba. Next base: position 4,745,255 of record NW_024881301.1, read on the forward strand.
CCTTTTGTTTTCCATTTGGTTTATGGTGTACTCCACCAAATAAACATGTACTATTCATCCAAGATGGTATTTATCATTTATTCTTTATGCATCCAAATCTTCTTCCACCCATTATATATGTAATTTATTTATATTTATTAGTCCTATAAGATCTCTGAGTCAGGAATCTTTCATGATGAATTTTAGACACTTCCTCAATAAGCATGAACAACAAACATAAAAAAGGTGAAAAATATTTTTAAATTGATTTCTTCCTAAACCTTATTCTATTGTTAACTGAAACATTTAGCTTGAAATTAACTTTTTAAATTTTTCTTAAGTGTGGAATTTTCGTATAAAATATGTGTTCTGCAGAATATGGCATCTGTGTTTAAAAAAAATCAGTGTTACTTATTTTCACTCATTTTTTTTTTTAACATATTTCACTACATATGATCTTTTCAGATAAGGATATTGGCTGGATAGAAGTCTTAAACTTAGAATTACTTGTACACTGGCAAAATAAAGATAGTTTTTTCTTCTCAACATTCAGACTGACAGCCAATACATCTTTGAAACATTCACTTTATGAATTGTAATGTTCTGAATTTGCATAGTTTTTTAATAAACTTTTTTTGGATATTTGAAACTTATCTCAGTCTGGGATATTCACACTGTGTCAAAGATGAAAGCATTTGTCTTCATGAATGGTGGTGGATCAATGAATAAACTCAAGAAGAAAAAAAATGCCAAGAAAATAATTATACATACAGCCCCCCTTTGGTTTTGATAAATTGGGTATAAAACCCCCTAGAAACAGTACAAAAAACTGTCACTGGATTTGTTTGTGTGCTTATCCAATGCAAAATCTATAGAAAATATAAAGTCCCAAAATAGTAATATTTAAACATCTGCTTTACTTTGGCCATATAGTGTAACGCTCTATTGATATCAGTAGAGATTGCTGCAAAGGGAAAATTTCTTGTCTAATACAAATTAATTAATACATTTTATCTGATTTTTATTTTTCAGATGAGAAGCAGAAAATTAAATGTCCTTGCATACAGATAAATTTAAAGAACCTATTTTGAGGCAATGGAAACAGTTTCTATTTTGTTCCTGGTTACACTATTATTCAGGTTTTCTCTCTGGGGAGCTATGTAGTCAGTAGAGAGAGTCTTTGGAGAGTCAGGGATTAATTGATAGGGATCACAGTGTTTCCTCAGAATTATCAAATTATTTCAAATCAGAAATTTATGACAGAACATTTTTCCTCTGAAAAATTATAATCCACTTCCAGAAAGCAACCACATAGAGTTGATTTCTGGATATATAGATGTATCATCATATATTCAAATTAAATATTTCAAATTAAAAAGTAAATGTCCATATTAAAGAAAAGATCGTGTTAATAATTCTAGGATAAAACAGTACTGTCTCAACAGAATGTTTAAAGACACCTTCAAGAGCTACAGCTTACAGTTTCTTAATGGACTGTTGAATAGATGTTACATTTGTCTCCCAGTTAAATTCAGGATTGACTTTCCTGTGTAACTAATATGTGAATATACATCCAGGTTTATTCTACTCTCCGTGTCTTTGTGTTAACACTTTAGAGAGTGACCTTTACAAACAGTGGTTCAGAATATAAATGGATACTGACTTTCAAAGCTTTTGACAAAGTTAGCACACAGAGAATATGCTGCTATGAAATTAACAGTTCTGCCAGATGGTTTGTACCTGCAAGCTCTGCAATAATTACAATAACCTCATCATATTCCTGGTCTTTCATCACCTTGAATATTTTTATTGCAGTTGTGCAGACAATTTTAAGCATTTCACCTCAAAGAGTGAAACTTTCATTTGGGTGAGAAATTTCATCATAAAACTGCAAATTGCAGAAATGAATAATCTCATATTAATTCTAAGTTTTTTAAGTTCCTCACACTAGTTATTCCTTGATAGGGAGATTGGTAATGTGCTTGATGACTCAGGAGAAATTTTGAGATGCCCTGAACATGGAACTTTCATCAAGCATGCTGTATGTTAGGACTTTTGGAAGCTATTCATACTCTAATCACAACTGTCACCAAAAAAATCCCACCACTCTAACAGTAGCACGATTGGGTTTTTCCTCTTTATATCATATTTCATTATCCTATAGCAGTGGAAAGGCTGAGGAGATCACTCATTTTCATTTTCCATCAATACTGATCAGATTAGAAGAACCATTATAATTATCATAGTTCTGTCCCAAAAGCATTTATAATCAAGTTTGTTTAAGAGAGTTCTCACTGGGGATCCATTTTAATCCAGACTGTTTAGTGAATATCTGCATAAGAGTGACATTAACTAGACAGCCACCTTACACACAAATAAGAGTGCATTTAATTTGTGACTTTGTTTTAATTTGCAGTCAGAAACATTGGGTGATGATGACCAGTGTCCATCTGAGGTACATTTCAGGGGGGTCTGCTTTGGACTAGCTCTATAATAGTCCTGTGAGGTGCTTCAGAGTATTGTAGAAGAGTCCTTGAGCACATCTTCCAGACAGTTCCCAAGGAAATTCCGTCCAGTTCAGATGTCTCCATAATGTGAATCAAAGCACAGTAGGGTAGGGTGGGATAAGTCTCTTCTGAGGCATATTCTTGATTTGAACTCAAATGTTTTTTAGGGAGACGCTCAGAGACGATGGATCTGTGCACCCACGGAACTAAGTAGTGGAAGCAAACACATGTGTTGACATGTGTCATTACACACATTACAGTTGACATTACACACCAACTTATTGCAATTCTAGGTTCCTTGGAAAGGGGTGATCCTGTTACTGATATGCCCACTGGACATTAGTGACACTGGAAAAGAGTATTTCCATCCCTTTCCTAGGTCAACAAAACTTAGTCCTTCAACTAGATCTTTAGAGGACAAATGGTGAAATTCACTGGTTTCAGAATGTTGTCAGGCTAAATAAAGAGAAAGACTACAGAAAATATTTTCCTTTTAGTCTCTTCAATTGCCATTATTCCTAGCTCTTGATTGTCACAAGAATAGGCAGAAAAAAGTGCCAGGAAGTGTGATTATATAGATAGTAAGTGGATTATATCCTTTCAAATATCAATACATCATGTGTGCTCACTCACTGAATAAGGCTTGCCAGCCAGCTGCCAAGTTGTTTAAAGTCATGCTAACAACCCATCAATTAACAAGTAGAATTGTTGCCTTCTGGTATAGAATATTTTGTCTCTCTCCCACCTGAATTCACTCCACATCAGATGGTTTCAGCAGCCTAGATGTAATTTGCTAGATGGCAAAGTAATATCCATCGTATTGATTTGATTTAATACATTGTTTTCAATAAGTCATACAGGTAAAGTGCAAGTCAACCCATACTAACTGTTGATTTGAGGATCTAGAAGTTTCTTACATAAACCTGTAGAAATTATTTTTATTGAATAATCTTGGAAAAGAGATTCTCACCTCTTTGTAAGCATCTTGCAGGGGTGGCCAGAAGGGAGACACATGATAATACAGAGCAAAAATATTAGAGATAATGAGTTATAAGAGACAGGAACTTCTCAGAGGTTTCTGGCTGAATTTACATTATCTGTGGCACTTATGCTCCAGGATGCAGTTGAACCCTTCATTGTCAGTAAAGGTGAACAAGAAAGGCTTAGCGTTTGCCATGGCTGTGGATAAAAATCACTTGAGAGGAATCATGTGACCAGTTAAATCTCTGCAGTTTATTAATGCTGGGAATACCACTGTGAAAGGACCTGATGCTCTGCAGGGTGCAGGGCTCATGAAAAACTAGTTATGACCTTCCTCCATATTAACATTATAGGACTTTGTACATATGGCAAGTATAATCTCTCATCACATTTTTCAAAGAAAGCAAGTGTGAGCATATGCTCGACTTTCTTTTTGAAGAAGCGAATAGAACAGAGTCTGCCTCTTTTTCTTCCCATTTTGTAAAGGCCTTTATACAAACTGTGATAAAATGTTTTACAGGAAGAGAGGCAGAATGAAGAGCAAACGTTTCACAGAGCTAGTGATAGTTACTCTCATACATATAGCTGGGGGAAAATGACATACTCTATGGTGATAAGGAAAAGTAAAAGAACAAACACACTGAAACTCTAAAGCACTGAGATGCAAGTGTTCTCCTTTAGCCTAAAGTGAGAAGAGAATGGAGGTGTGCTGTGCTGAGCAGAGGGAGGATTCGGTTGCAAGATAAAGTGAAAAAGGAAGGTTATGGGGTGAAATATGAAGAGAAAAAGTAACTCAGTAGGATGATTTCTGGATCATGGGGCAATGCAAGTAAAAGATGTCCTCCATCTGAAGAGATTTCCAGAGAAATGCAAGACTGGAAGTGCATGCTGAGAGATTGTTCTGTGCAAGGATTAAATTCTGCTTTAATTTTTTCGAAGTGTAAATCCACTCAGTCTGATTCTCATCTTTCACTGTTATTGTACAGATACAATTTCCTGGATTTCTTTTGGTGCAAACATCCAGGTGCTTGTGGATGTAAATTAGGATATTTATTGGATGTGTCTAACTTAAAATTTATAATGTTTTGGATGGACACAGGTATCACTCCCCATTTTTACTCTGTGAGAGGATGTACTTATGAGGCCAGGCTGAGAGAGTTGGGGTTGTTCAGCCTGGAAAAGAGAAGGCTCTGGGGAGACCTTATAGTGTCCTTCCATTATTAAAGGGAGCCTACAGGAAAGGTGGGGAGGGACTCTTTATCAGGGAGTGTAGTGATAGGATGAAGGGTAATGGTTTTAAACTGAAAGAGGGTAGATTTAGATCAGACATAAGGAAGATATTTTTTCCTTTGAGGGTGGTGAGGCACTGGAACATACTGCCCAGAGCAGCTGTGGCTGCCCCCTCCCTGGAAGGGGTCAAGGCCAGGTTGGACGGGGCTTTGAGCAACCTGGTCTAGTGGAAGGTGTCCCTGCCCATAGCAGGGGGGTTGGAACTAGGTGATATTTAAGGTCCCTTCCAACAGAAAGCATTCTATGATTCTATGATACCAAGCTGATACAGGTTTCCAGTGCCAGTACTTGGAAATATTAGTTAGAAACTCACATTCTGAAAGTGAACTGTGTGAAAACCATAATCAGCAATGCCGTGACAAAATGCTCATGGGGAAAAATAAAAACATAAACCCTAGGGAAGTAATTCCATTTTACAGAAAATATATCCTAAGTGAATTTAGCCACTTGAGTGCAAGATTTTTTTTGAGGTTAGTAAATATAAGTTGCCTTTCCATGTTTGTTTACAAGAGAAATCTAACAGCAGAAAATCGATGCCCCTATTAGTGATTAGGCTGTCTTTCTGTTTTGTAAGTGCAAGTTAAAAAGCACCCTGTTAATTATCAGTTTGTCAAACTAGTTGAGTGGCTTTTTCTAGAAGAGCTACTTCCAATGGTTCCTAAGTCAAAACTGATGAGTTATTCCTGTGAGATTTTTGCCCAGAATAGCTAACACTTCTGGGGATTGTGTATAAGATTGCTGCCATCTTTAAGTATGTCAGTACCTTCAAAAGCAGGTGTGAGTGTAGATTCTGTGGCTTTCAGCTGTCTAGCTTTGCAGGTGAGAGTAGATTGCACTATTCTACACTATTCTCAGATCAGTTTATCTGCCTGAATATTATCCCAGCATGCCAGTGAATTTAGGTGCCTGGATTGACCTTTATGCTATAGCAGCTACAACATTTGAGCTCACTGTGTTAAACCTGGATGGTGTTTGTCTCTGTAACTGCTTATTCCATTGAAATGTAACCTTAAGATCAAAGTGCAGATGTGTTGAAAGCAACAAAGATGTGACTGCATGCAATGCAAGAAACAAGAGCAGATCTCAATGCAGAGAGTCTTCACAAGATTCTTTAAAATTTCAAAAGAGTTTGGATTAAAGATTCTTCTTTCTAATGTATACAACAGCGAAGATGTTTACATAACCGAAAATAGTTTAGCTATCACAATGTTTAAGTTCAATACACTTATGTACTTATACTGATTTTAGTGAGTATCTGGGTCAAGATTTAAATGGCTTTAGACGAATAGAATGATAGCTTCTTGAAAGTTAATGATATCTGTGACATTGCTTGGCAGATGTGGAAAAACTTGATCTCTAATTTTTCTTCCCCCACCTTATTGTGCAGTGATCACTGTTTCCAAAAGTTTGTTTAATAGCTAAAATAATCTGCATTGGATATAATCATGCTCCTAGTTGTGTAAGATAACTGCTGATGTCTATCCACCTAGATTCTTATATGGTCCCACTGGGTAATATAATTTATTTCTGTGTAAAAATAGAAACCATTAACAACTTTCACTTTCTTTCTGCTTTCTCACCCTGCAGCAATAATTATTTATGTTCTTTAGGGGTGGGTGAAAGACAGAGGTGAAGGAAATAAAGTGTAAGTTTTTGTTTCATAAAAAGCTTCAACAGTTTTTTAAACTTGGCTTCATTGTAATTCAAAATGAAGAAAAGACATGTTTACAGTCTCCATAAAGAGGCCTGAGACCTCAGTTCTCACCGTTTCTATATAGAGATTGCTGAATTCCCTCAGCATTTACTGTTCTCCTGGGGAACAGCTCTGCACCTGAAAGTCCAGCAGTCCAGACTAATAAACAACTATGATTATAAGGATTTTTAGCTTTGGATGAGAAAATAAACTGAAGATACAAGATGTGAATTTAAATCTGAGACCTGCAGTCATTTTTCTTTCTTATATTTTAAGGACTTTTAATGAAAATTTTCCTGCTTGTAAGTGTTCCCTACATTTTCAGCAAATGATATAATAGTTCCAGCAGAATAAAAATGTTGCAATAAACCATGACTGCAGAGAGAGGGGCAATCTTACATTTTAGTAGGAGCCAGTATCATGGAAAGTTCTCAGTATCAGAGAAATCAGGTGAAAAAGATTTTATATAATGCAAGACACTGTGAGCAAAATACGACAAGAAGCAAGTGAGCCGTATATTCAACAGATCTGCGTAACCAGCTCTGAGTCTGAGGTAAGGTCAAATTCTGTCTGAGCATAATCTTCAGATGTTGGCTCATCTTAATGAATTCAAAACATCTTCCATATAAAATAAAACTTTTATATATAAATATACATATAAAGATTTTTTTTTGCAATAAAATGAAGTGGAAAAAGTGTGGAAAAATCCAGAAAGTTAATTTGAAATGTTATTATATTAAAATATTACATTGCTTATTCTTATATGACTTTCAGAAGTTATATGGTTTTGTAGATTTCCAGAGTTTTTGTTGACAGAATGAAGACGTATATATTCATGTTTATTGAGAAAAAGTGATTTCAATGCAAATGTGCAATCTCTATTTTATTTACTGTTATGGGAAAACAGTGGTGACATTTCCTTACGTAAAGTGCAGAGATAGAGAAAAAGAAGAAAAAGTATTTCAAGGATTTCTTGTGTACTCTGATAAAAGTCTGATTAGACTTATGACAAGAGCATTTTTTCCCCAGTATCATGAACGTGTTTTGATGGATACTATTCTGTGACAGACCATTTGGTTAGCTATGATATGTGGATTTATACCCTTCTTCAAATGTGCCCTTTTGTCCTTTGATATTATTTATTTATCACAGCAGTAACCCTGTTTCATTTTTAATAAAATACCACTTCCTCAAAAGTGAGACTGATGAAATTATTTACTGTAAACTGTGTACCTTTGTAATCCTTGTTTTTCTCTTTGTCAAATCATTTTTAAACTGATTTCAACTAGGTGATTAACCTTTTGCAGATGCTGAGAGCTATCTAGATGAATTATCTCACTGACTGAAATGGGGCTTCCTATGTATGTGAGCGTTCACAAATGTGAACAGGGAATATACAAACTGACCTTGTGACTGTATTTATTTGTCAGTTTGCATGAATGCAATTTCTGTATATTTTTTTGCAAAACTGTCCCTTTTACTATCTGCCATCTGTGATATGTTGTCATCATAATGACTGCATTTTAAATAGCAAATACATTAAAGGTTTTTAAATGTGCATGAACCTTTGTGTCTGTGAGATAGCAAGAGAAAACAAAATAAAATATTTGTTGTAACACATAAAATTTGCATAGAAAATAAATATTAACATTTTTCTACCTTCTTTGACATGAGGTCAGTGACAAACATGATAATGTGGGTCACATCTTCCCTTATGCTATTATAAAACTGAAAAATCTTGGCTGGCTCTATTGAAAAATTGAAACTGGAAAGCTGTACTCAATGTTGGCTACCCATGCTCCAGACTAAAACTTCACAATTGTTTTTCCTTTTCTCTAGATTATCTTTAAAACTTGGGAAGTTCCCAAATATATTAAAGTTCAGCTATTAGTTTAAAATATGCAAACTCCTATGACAGTGTTGCATTTAGTTGAATCTTCCACTTTGATGCACCCTCCAGCACTTCCCATCTCATCAGAATAACTATTAAACCAGAAGAATTGTTGAACAGAATGTCTGCAACTGAATATTTTGGAATTTACATTAGTCTTCAAAGGATACATTATTTTTGACCACTGTCTGCTATTAAAAATTATACCTGTCACTTTAAACTATGCACTGCTCTAGCTTCCTTATTTATTCTAGAGTTTTCTATTCTGCTACAATATAAAAGTAGAATAATATCTGAATTGGGTATAATGTAAAAATTGTCTCCAGAATTTCCTCTGTCCTACTTACCTTCGATGAAACCTTGGTCTTTATGCTCAGTCTTGGCATTCACTGAGAACTTCTCCTGAATTTAGAGAAGAAGAGACAAAATCCAAGCTAAGAGGTAAAAAAAAATCTATAGGACAAGTTTATACACTTTTTAAAACATTCCCCTGACCCCAACCTTTATATAAACCTGCCTTCTTGAATAAACTGATTATTTTTTCTGAAAGGAATGAAGGAAAATATAATGCTCTATATCAGTTATGCAAGACAAAATCGATTATAATTTTAATCTATTTATCTTTAATGTTTCATAAGACAAAGTGTTACAGAAAGTTTAAAAGTGCAATTCAGTACAGAGCTCTGAAGTTCTGAGACAAAGGAGAATGGGAGGGTTGTCTAAACAACTAGGGTTTGTGAATTGAAATAGCAGCTAAGGACTGGCTTTCACTTACCATGTTATTTAATATATATTTTAATTCCAGACAGGAGTACTGCAGCATGTTGTGTCTTAGTATTCGGGCATTTTTGTCAGAAGCGAGGAAATGCAAAAGTATACAAACACATTCTTATGTCTTGTGATCTATTATTTAAAATAGTAGTTTCAAGTGTAATTGTTTTCAGTATGGTTACTTTTTAAAATTATCCTCATTGTATTTAAAGGAGTTCTTTCATAATTTAATATATTTTTTGGTGGGAATGTAAAACAGAGAAAGGTTAGAAAAGGAATAAAAGAACTGGTACTAAAGAATGTTGGAAAGAAATAATTTTCTTTGTCTATGCACAGAACAGGTAAATGTAGATTGCAAATGTTACCAAGATTGTCCTTCTCAGCTAGAAAAAAATATTAGAAAATTTTCTGCTATTGTTTTCCTCCAGAGGAAAATTTTCTTTGATATTTTCTGTTATCTTCAGAAACTAGAGAAACATTTCAAGATTTTTTTTTTTTTTTTCTGCAGGCTTTTGTGATATCAGCTTTGACCAAGAAACACTATTGCAAGATATGAAAGAACAGTCAAGCTTCAGTCCCTGTTTAATCCTTTCTCCTCTGTTGAGCCATCAGTTAGATACCTGACATATCTCCTCAGTAGTCAATGGCTTTTTTCTGAGGTCTATGGAAGCTGGTAGACATAATTTTATTAAAATGTGAACTTCCTACCACAGTTTTAACTTTAGGCATGTTAGTCGACCAAATATTACTTACAAGTTTATGTAATGAGACACTACTGGATTTGTATTTCAGTGCCATTTTCAACTAGTTAAAAGCAGGCTCAGAGACTCCTGCATTGCTGAAAGAGCTTGAATGTTGGCAACACATGTATATGGTGCAAAGCAATTGACTTACTATAATGTAATTATAAGAAATCTGCATTTTTATTTTTTTCATATTATATTTATGAAATAGTCAAGAAACCAATTTATTTCCCTTAAAATCAAATCATTTCAGCCTGCCAATATGACAAGAGGTTAACAGTCTGAGAGGATATACGTATATGTATATAAAGGCAGATTTCCTTTTAGAATAACAAGTTTTTCACCAAAATAATATAAAAGACACAACAGAATGGTGGTTGCTGCTTAAAAACTTCCAAATACAAAGATACACAGCCCAATGAAAAGCTAGGACTGGCCTTGCCTGACTGCATAATGCTTTCTTTTTATACTGATTTATATTTTCCACTGTTAAAATAAACCATTTACCACTTACGAAAAGTGCCAGTCCTCAGATGGGTGACTGGTAGAATTGCAGAATAATACAATCATATAGACTATTTCAGAAGTCATCAGTACTACTTGTATCTGATACTAATCATAACTTCTTCCCAGCCTCTTTAAATCTAACAGTTAAGCACAGTGGAAAAAGTCAGAAAGATCTGACTGAGAAACCTTCCTTTTTCTTCGAGATACAGTATCAAGATGAGTAGCAGACAGCACCATTACTGCAAATGATGGGCATTTTAGAATGCTTGGTTATTTCCTAACATCAAAATACTTATGCAGAGTGGATGCCACTTTAGCAGTTATTTTTTCTTTCCTGAAACATGAAAAGAAGAAAAAAAAAGCTTAACATCATATTTTAAAATTTAATGTCTTTGCTTAAGGAAAAGAGTGGTTTCTGAAAGCTTTTCATTAAAGCACCATGTGGTACTGTGCCAGTCAATCACATCCAAACAATGAGACGTCACAGTCTCTGTGCTCCAGCAGGTCCTTCAACCATATCCCTCAGGTGCAGGCACTGCAGCCAAGTGCTCATTGTGCATGGCCTTGAGTGCCTGTTGACTATGATTAAAACATGATCTAAATTGATGAGGAAATTTTCTAATGGTAGGTGGAAGAGATATAAATGCCATGAAACCAATAATGCCTTTGCTCCAAAAAGCCCTAGATAAGAAAAAAACGAGTTCCATAAAACAGTTCTTTTGAATTAGCATTTTGCTGCTATCAATTAATAATAATTACAACATACATAATTACAATGGCTATTTACTTGGATGTGTGACTGCTGCATTTACTGCGTTCTCTATATCTTAATGGAGTAGGAGAGCAACTAAGCTGTGTCCACTGGATTCATTTGCTGCTGACTGGAGGTCAGGACAGTATGAACAAAAGACAAAAAAAGGATGGAGAAAGCACAGTGAACTCAGAGGTTCTATATTTTTAAGACTTCTATGTGAGAGGAAAGATGTTAAGCAATTTACATAGATAAGCACAGTAACATATTCTTAGATCTTCATATTATGTTTCATTTTTTATGTATAACACTTTTGAATTAATTCAAAGTACTCATAGTGTGTGCTTTATCTGTTAGGAAAAGTTGGAAGTATTTATCCATTTTGTTTAGCTAGTTTTCTATCTTTAAAAAGTTCTGTTAGATATCTCTCTGTAGCCTTATTTTTAAAATATCTTTGATGGAGCCTGAATCTGGGAGAAATCTAATTATCTCTCTTTCTTTCCTTCCTTATTTCTAATAATAAAATAAACGTAATGATTAAGGCTACAGAATTGCTGAAATTCATAGCCAGCCCCATCCTATCTAAATTGGTGAAAACATACTTTGTACAATCCTCATCAATGCAATTCCTAAACAGTCCTACTTTTCTGGCTATACTGAATATCTGGTATATTTAGGAAACATCAGAGAAATATGATAGAATACACAGAATCTATTATACACGTCACATCATCACATGGCAATTAAGCATGCTGATGCTGGCCCTGAAGAGCCTATTCTCAGAGCAGAATTGACACCCCAAGGCTGGATGCCTGAGCTCCTCACATAACACCAGCAGAGGGTTCAGAACATGAGCTGGGAGTTTAACACAGTGAGCAGGGTATTTATTGCCTTAACTAGACATGCAGAGACTTTCCCTGGTATCTCAACTTCTCCAGAGCTTTGAATCTTAATTGTGGATTTCAAAAAGGCATCTTTTCCACAGCTCCATAACCCTCCCCAGAATGGCTGCTTGCATTTTCCTTTACATGAGAATAGAAGTAATTTATTTATACTAATATATGGCTGGCAAAATATCTCAGGAGGATGGCTCTGCTGTTCTTCCTGTTGAAACTTTGCCACTTGGTAGAGAGTTGTTTACGTTTTTTTGGGCCAAGGAGAGGTTATAGAAAGCAAAACATGAATTTGTAAATAGTAATACAGTCATTCAGTTAGAATGAGTCCAAATTCTGATTTCTATTCTAAAATATGCAGAGAAGTAAACTGTAACAGTATATATGCTTATTTGCAGAGAACTAGAAGGTGAATGCCTTTGTGAGTTTGCTGCTGTTTTCCACCACATCCCAAGCATGTAAGTGACATAAATTCCCTGTTTGATAGATGTATATGAGCCACTACAGCAATGAAATATATGTAGAAATAGCAAAATAGTGACATCAAGAGTTTGTTATACCATAATACAAATGCACACAACCTCAGCCGAGCCACTAACTTTTGAAGAGAAACAGGAATGTATGGTTTCTCTCCACTTTGCCTGGAGAGAATACCATAATTCACACCATCAGTTTTCAGTCTATCATTGCTCTTTGAGTTTCTGAGCACTGTATCAGGGATTGCTACAGCTATCACATACAGTCACAGGAGGATGAGACAAAAACATTCTCCATTTCCTAAGCATACACTATTTTCTTCCTACAGTCTCAGGAAAATGGAGTCTTAAAGAAATGAAATTAAAACTGTCAAAGAAAATCAGCCTCTGCATTTACTTTACATTTCCTACTGTTATTGTTTCTTAAGCTCTCTCTAGTGACTCCTACATTAACATGGATTTACTATTAATATGAAATATATAATATAAAACTAGCTACAATGTTTGTAACAAAACTTTTTGTTTGTGGTATATGTGTTTTCAGATGTCCTTACCTCTGGTAATATATTTAGAAAGCTTTTTTAAGGTAGTTCAAAAGGTACCTTAAAAATTGAACCCACAGAATACAGGAAAAGATTGTATCTCAAAATTTATACACATTATTCCTATATAAAACTGAGCTGGTTAAAATAATTTTTAAAAATGTAGGTACTTCCTGTTATAAACTCAGTTTTCATTTGATAAAGATAAAAGTCCAAATTACAGTACCTATTGAGTAGCTTTAAGTTCTATATGAAGTAATTATCTAGTAAAGGTATACCAAATAACCCAAGACCAGCAAAATTTTCACAGTTATTACCTAAGAATCAGATTTATCAGGCAGTTTCTTTGATGTAGCATCATAAAAGATTTTCAGCTTGAAATGTACATCCTTGCTATATCCTAATGATAACTGTGCTTTACAAACAACAGACTTGAAAGATTTGGCATATTACAATGCAGTTTTTATTAGCGTCACATTTATACAGGTTTTCACATAAACACATTTTAATAAGAAAGTTAATGTTAGCTGGTAATGTCAGTAATAAGTAGGCAGATTTTTAATAAACTGAAGTTCATATACACTGACTTGTTAACAAAAGGGGTTTCAACCTCCTGAACTTACAATGGAATCCAGAATCAAAAAAGGTTGTATATAACATCTGTAATGAAGCCCCAAAGCTCCGGGTTTTTTGACATTTTTGTTTTGGTTTTCTGGAGTTTTATCTGGCACAATTGAGCCTATGTATTAAACTGTGATATGAAAGAGCAACTGGTTTACATAAAAGTGATTGAAAAAACTCTTGTCAGGCGTCAAGAAGTCTTTGTCTTTTCAAACGTATTTCAGACAGACAGGAGCCAAAAAAAAAGCTATATTTTAATCAGTAAGTGCTACAAAACAGATAATTAAACAGTGCACCAAGAATGCTTATAGTGATTTATAACCAATTTCTGTCTCCAAAAGCCATTGATTGGGACATATAATTACTGCAAGAGTTGGTGAAGGCCAAGGACTTAGTACAGTTCATGGCATCATTTTAAATTTTCTTAAAAGTAATTATGTCACATCATATACAAGAGAATTTGATTGTCCTATGAATTACTTAGGCTTCAAGGAGTTTCTGAGGCTGGAAAAATAAAACTTCACTATTTTAAATTAGACTTTAAGCCTCCAAGGCTTGGTGGGAACAAAGAGAGAAATTATGAATATCTTTTAACAAGTTTTGAAAGACGCTTTTAGTTATTGAAACAGTTTTTATTAGCTTTAAAAGATGTTCTTAATTTTTTTGTCACATAAATTTCTAGATGCCATTTTAAGACCTCTGCTCTAAATCTTCTACTCTAATAGTTTTGCTTTTTTTCAGAAAGACAAATGGGACAATTGTCAGAAAGTTTTTGTGCTGCAAATCACAAAGTTTGCATCTTACTATAACTATATTAATAATGATAGATTAGCTACTTTTTTAAATTGAGCATTTCAAGAAGCCTTTAATCAGTAGCTAGGGAACTTGGTATCAACAACATTTTTATTAATTTCAGTATGAAATTATTCTCACTGCCCTATAAAGTACAGTATGTGTATTCTGATCTTTTCTCTTTCTCAAGTGGTATTGGCAGTAGTTTGTGATCTGAGTTTTTTCTGGGTTTTTTTGTTAGTTTTTTTTTTTTAGTGTTTTTTGTTTTGTTTTGTTTGCTTGGTTTGGGGTTTTGGTTTTTTTTTGTGTGTGTGTTTGTTTGTTTTTGCCACACAGCAATCAAAACAATATTTAATTGAAAAATAAAATAAAATAAAAAATCTGTAAAAGGCTGCCTGCAACCCCCACATAAAAGCTTTTAAAAAAGACTAGTTCTTCCAAAGGTTTTCTTATTTTTCTTCTTCAATGAAAACTGGTTTTAGATGGCCCTTGTGTTTGAGGAACAGTGCAATCATTGTACCTTTGTGGTAGAGTTATTAGACTTTTGTTTTCTATATTTCTGAGCACCCACGTAAACTGAAGTGTTACACACATCAGTCAAGGACATCATAAACCAATATTGCACATAGGAGCATGTACCATAATATGAATCTCAGCTCCTGATATTTAGCCTTTGACTTTGTGGGAATGCATATGTATTCTCCAAGGTTCAGTATCATCTGAGAACTGTAAATGCATCATGACATTTGCCCTCTGATCACACATCGCATCATATTACGTTATAATGATCTGATTGATTATCACACACCTGATTAATGCAAGTGTAACTGAAGCTAATGAAAGCCACTGTTTGGAAAGAATAGACATTTGACCTCATAATTCTTCAAGACAGTACAATAAAAGCCCATGCTTAGGCATACAGACAGCATTGCGAAGCCCTTTTTAAGTCTTTAGTGTTGGGATATATATTTTGCAGCATTTCCAGTATCCCATAACAGTGATTCATACCCAATTCAGGGACTCATTATTTGGATTCTACTTTGCCAGCTGCAGCTGACAGCTTCAACAGCTCTTTAAAAGTAGCAACCAAGTCAGTGAATTTTGAACCCTGGAACAAAAGGCTGTTCCCCTTTATAAATCTGGAGTGGTGTCACACAAATTAGAACAGGAAATAAAGGTCAATCTATCATCAATAATCAAATGAATCACACTTTTATTAAAATTTTAAGGTACAGGTCCCTGACTCCTCATTCTGTATTTGTGCCAAGCTACAATTTCAGAGGCAGCCCTTAGAGGGCTGTAGAAGGAAATAGCATCCTTTTTCAATGTCTTTTTCCTGCGCAGAGTACTCAACTGTCATATTTTCAGAAAATATATAGAAATATGGAATCCAGGGTTTTGTGATGGATTTGTCTACTGTCTCTGTCTCAGAAAGGCTCTCCAAATTAGAGCACAAATTTTTACAGGTACTTAACTCTATGCGTGAAATTTGTTAATTAAAATCTTCTAAGTCTTATGCTTCATTTAAACTCTTTTTTTGTTGTTGTTGTCAAAAGAAAACATTCTCCTAATAAATTACATTTTTATTTAATCTTGATAATGTGCAGAAATTTTTTAACATTATGCAGTTTAGAGATCTGTGCAATCAAAAGAATTCCAACTTTGTTTATGACCCTATGCTGTTTATATTTGCTAGACCTTAAAGAAAAACCTGTCAAATATCACCTTTCCTGCCACAATCTGCAGACTCAGCTGAATTTTACTAGAAGCTGAATATGCTCAAAAAAAAGAAGAAAACACTCAATATATTTCAAAATCAGGCTCTGGGTATGTATGCTTAAGTTCTTAATGTATTTCTGTGAAAATCAGTGTTTTTCTCTTTCTCTTTCATTTTCAAAAGATCCTCTCTTCACCATTCACCAGAGCTAAGCTATGCACAAGCAATTTCGGCATAATCAAAAGGATTCTGAAGAAAGAAAAGAGCCCCCTTCTAAACTGTCATTGTTACCGACAATGGAGTACTCAGTCTGCAAAAGTTAGATTGCAGCACTTTAAAATGATCGCCAGCTCTTTTCCAAAAGTGCACTGGAGAAGAAATGATGGGACAAGCAAATCTGAATGCAGATTTGAATAACCTGAAGTGTGGTAGAATTCATATGTAAAGTTAAGGCTCAAACTTATGGAAAATGGGATTGGTCGCAAAGTTCACATCTGATTTTAGGTGACATTTTTCAGGGACATTTAGATTCTTCTAAAATTGAATCTCGTAATGAGGTTGACACTATTACAAGTATTATAAACTGATAATCTAATGTTATATGGACACTCCTTCCTATGAGAAACAGAAACTTGATTCAGCGATAAATCAAAAATCAGGTGTGTATCCTCCCCCAACTAACATAAATCAAATACCTGTTTAAAAGTTTTTTAAAGAAAAAACTTAAGTATAATAGGAAACAGAATGCTTTAAAATTACTGCTAGGCTCTGCCTATATTCACAGAAATTTATAAACATGTTATTGCAGTTCTAAGATTTGTTTAACGCTAAACATTTTGATGTCCCATACAATTCCATCTAATGGAACAGATGATTTAACAGATCTGATGCCTGTGTACATACAATAATAGTTAGAGAGTAATGACCTCCTTTGCTTCTGTTTATCCTGGTGACGTTCAGGCAGTTATACATTTATTAGCTGTATCTGCATTCCCTGTTGGGCACTTTCAGTTGGGGAATACTGTACTCAGAAACAGTGAAGGGGAAATACAGAGACCTGCACAATTCTTTTTTTCAAATAATATGATTTTTCAAAAATATTTAAATTTTTATTGTCTGAAATGAATATATTGTATTTATACCTAGAGAAGAAGCAAATCAAGTATTGTGTGACCCTACCATGCTTTGAATATAAAAGTGAATTATGTAAGTTAATTAACATTTCCTCTAATTTCCAGATATCATTTTCCCTTTTTAAATCCCAAATTCCAGATACCAGCATAAGTAAGGGATTTATAGTTATTATAAATGCTTTCTTAAAGGGTTAATATCAATAGGTAAAAAATATTAAGATACTTCAGAAATTAAAAAAAAAGAAAACAAATCAAAAAATCCTGTGTTTTAACAAAAGACTAATTAAGGAAGGGTAAGGTTTTGGGCTATAGCTTCACTATATGACTTCGAACTCATTGTGTCAGTGTCACTGATCTATCTTGTTTTGAGATAAAGTATATTTTTTTTTTATTTTTTCAAGCATTTCAGTGACCAGAGGATCTGTGAGCAGTCTTAGCACATCCTTTTCCTATCTGTACATCTGTTAAAATTGAAAGTTGTCATAGCTTTTCAATTCATTTTTTAGGGAGAAATTCAGAACAGATAGTAGTTCTAGATACATATTTCCTTTCTTTATCTGTTTGAAAGTGGCCGATTAAGATATGTAGTGCTAAACACCTGAAGTGCGGTCAAGATTATAAATGAAAATGTAAATTTCTGCATTTGTGATCTTAAGCTGGTCAATACAATGCACAATAGACTTTTCTTGTTATGAAAATAGGCAACATATGACAGATTACGATGTTCATTCCCATTCCAATAAATTTTTTATTGATTTTTCCATTTGTAATCCTTAGTCCAAAACCAGATTTTCACCTTCCCACCATTTAAAACATCTTTATGGAAGGAGCAATAACATATTTACTAGGTTCATGTCTGAAATACTACATGTGATGGATGAACTATTGTACGTATGCAGCTAATGGTCATATTGTAATTTCTATGGACCACAAAATTCATTATGTACTTACCACAGGGAGCATACTTGGATTTGAGATACCTTTTAAAGAACTGAAATTACATTACAGATATTAAAGTCTTTTCTTTAGGTTTTTAACAACTTTTAAGTAAAAATGCAGAGGGTCCCAAGAATAATACGGAGAGTGGCCCGAGTAATGACAATCACACCGATACGGTTACATATTGTTCTCCCTTTATTGTTACATCTAGTCCCTATTTATACAATCTACTTGCAGCAAGCTTAGTGCATGCGCCTTTTAGAGCAAGCTCATAGTCAGGGATATGCTGTCCACGCAACAAGCATTTGCCTCTGAGAGATTCTGATTGGTTCTTGTCTTAAGGATGTTTATCCGGGCTTGTCTGGGCTTGTTCCCCTTTATTGCCCGAATCGTTTGGTTATATCCTTTGCACAGCAAGCACCCGCTGTTCACGCGCCCCATACCCCTGGATTATTGGTCATAAGCAACTTATCACACACCCAAAGGGAAACTGTGATAGGCAAGCATCTTGCTGTTTGCTGCATTATTTGTGCTTAGCTTAGCCAGATACATAGCTGGGAAAATTCCTCATTTATCTTTACTCAACAGATACAGGTCCTCACAACACAGCCCTTCAAGGTCATTCTCATAACACAGTTGTTGTTAGCAGTCTGATCTCAGGCCTGGATTGTCCAAACCTTCCAACAAAATATCGTGGCCATTCTCCATCAGAAATTCTTCTACAAAAATGCACCATATCTATAGCAAATCAAGAAATAAAAAGGACTGGATGTTGCAGACTGACATAGGAACAGAAGACTCATTGAGACCTTCTGGAACATTGAGTCCAGTTCTCTGCAGCAACCATGACAAAGATACATATTTGTAAAAGGGGATCTCAGAGCATCTATTCCACAAGAGCAGAGAACCTACTTGCGACGCAAGTTCAGATGGAATAGTGAGGTTGAGATAAAGATCTTTAGAATGAAAAATTCATTTAAATGAAAAGTTGTCAGTGATGCAAGAATTATTTTTTGGCTTTCAAAAAGAGAGCTGTATCTTAAGGAACATTTTCAAAAAAAAGCAAGAAATAATACAGTATGGACAAACTCTGAGTTAATCTGAAAAAAGAGAGCTATAGTTTTGACTTTACTACTCACTTTTATTTCTCTTCATGACCACTCGCTGATATAATATTAGATAATGCCTAAGAAGTCCAACTTGGTAGACTAATATCTTTAGCAGTGAACTTGATGAGGGCATCGAGTGCACTCTCAGTAAGTGTGTAGATGACATCAAGTTGGGTGGGAGTGCTGATCTGCTTAAAGGTAAGAAGTATATACAGAGGAATCTGGATAGGCTGG
This sequence comes from Tyto alba, assembly GCF_018691265.1. NCBI lineage: Eukaryota > Metazoa > Chordata > Aves > Strigiformes > Tytonidae > Tyto > Tyto alba. The sequence goes on from NW_024881301.1 coordinate 4,764,824, forward strand.
ATTGATGGGATGAAGCCAACTGTATGAGGTTCAACAAGGACAAGTGCCAGGTCCTGTACTTGGGTCACAACAACTCCATGAAATGCTACAGATTTGGGAAGAGTGGCTGGAAAGCTGCCTGAAAAAAAAGGACGTGGGGATGTTGGTCAACAGCTGGCTGAATATGAAACAGCCATGTGCCCAGGTGGCCCAAAAGGCCAACAGCATCCTGGCTTGTATCAGAAATAGTGTGGCCAGCAGGACTAGGGAAGTGATTGTCCCCCTCTACTTGGCACTGGTGAGGCCACACCTTGAATCCTGTGTTCAGTTTTGGACCCCTCACTGCAATAAAGACTTTGAGTTTCTGGAGCATGTCCAAAGGGCAGAAAACCTGGTGAAGGGTCCAGAACTTGTCTTATAATAAGTGACTGAGGGAGCTGGGGTTGTTTAGTCTGGAGAGAAGGAGGCTTGTGGGAGACCTTATTGCTCTCCACAATTAGATGAAAGGAAGTTGTAGTGAGGTGGGTTTTTGTCTCTTCTCCCAGGTAACAAGTGATAGGATGAGAGGAAATGGCCTCTTGTTGTGCCAGGGGAGATTTAGATTGGATATTAGGTAATATTTCTTCACTGAGAGGGTTGTGAAGCATTGGAACAGACTGCCCCGGGGAAGTGGCTGAGTCATCACTGCTACAGGTATTTAAAAGATGTGTAGACATGGCACTTAGGGACATGGTTTAGTGGCGGACTTGGCAGTGTTAGGTTTATGGTTGGACTCAATGATTTTAAAGATGTTTCCCAACCTAAATGATTCTATGACTTTTAACAATTATACAGAAGTGTATGCATCTAATTATTGAAAATAGGTATGGATTATTGAGTTCTTGAGGATTGTGAACCTGATATGTGGTTTAAAAAACTAAACTCTAACCTTCTAATAATTGGGAGCTTTATTTGTTTGTTTGTTTGTTTGTTTTTAGTTTTGGTTGTTGTTGATTGTTTTTTTTAGCACTGGGACAGTATTGTCAATACAGTGAGGTTAATACAGGTGATATAACTGATTCTGTTTGGAATTCTATGTTGTCTAATAAGTTTCCCTGGGACTCAGAAAGGTATTAAGGAAAATAAAAGTTATACCTGAGTTGTTCATAAACCAACTGCAAATGACTTGATCACAGAATTATGAAAGATGAATCAACCAGTCTGAAATAAAAACATTTCAGTGGTCATCGGTGGACTGATGTTCCCATTACCAGTAGATTCTAGAAAAATTTTAACTACAACATAGTAATTTCAGGAAGTCAATTCCAGAACAATTTATACATGATATGTAACTCATTTTTTACAAAACATTTGCCAGATGACATGTCAATCACAACATGCTAGTCAGTGTTCAGAAGGAGGAACTCAATCTTCATATCTCAGAATACCACAAAGAAAGAACAAAGGAAGACGGATGGGGAAAAATAAAAAGATAGGAATGAAATTTTGCAATGAATTATTTTTCTTTGCTTCATTCTCTGTCTCCTTTGTTTCTTTTTTTTTTTTCATGTTCCTTTCTTTGTCTCTTGATTTTTTCCTTCATCTTGCTGTTGTATTTTTTATTAATAGCATAATATTATTATAACTGAATCTTTCCAAGTTTTTTTCTGCGGGCTGTTTCTCATAGCAAACAAAAGATAAAAGCTATCAGTGTTGCACATTTCATCTCTGATTTCTTTCATGTTTGGACTTCCTTTAGAAAATATTAATAATAATGCTAGACTAACATCTCCATCTTGTCTATTCTTTGTCTAATTGTCATCTTTTTTCTCTGACTTCAGAGATCCAGAAGTACAAATTGATGTCTTGACTTTTTAAAGATTGAATTTAGTTCTCTGGCCATAAATCAATTTTAAATTAAAACAATGAGTTTTGTAATATTGCTTTAAAGTGCAAAATGTTAAAATAGTTTGAAGACTTAGGGTAGAAAACATGACCCCACAGAGCACAGGTCCTCATCTATTGCATGTTAAACAGAATTCTTTGGAAATGTTGCATAGTACCAAATCATTATCACAAAACCTGTTATTAATACTGAAATCAGTTAAAAGAAAAAAGCGAGAGTCTCTGAGATTTCTGACTCAATCTTTAAAAGGAAAGTAAGTTAGATATAAAATCATAGACATGAAAACAGTATACATTAAAGGAGTAAATTTTAGAAAAGCTCTATACCCAGTAACTGCATAAAGATAGATAAAGTGACTAGTAGGGTTTTACAGGAAAACAAAACTCAGTGGCAGAGGAGGTGAGGTATTTTACATAATAGATAAATTTTTTATTAATATACATCTGCATGATGCATATGAATTTACAGAATATCTCAAGTGTTAAATTCAGAGGACTTTGCCTCCCAATTTTATTCTGTGCACAATTTCTGTTGTGATTCTCAGTGTATGCAATAAAGTTTTGAGACAGAGTTCTTCTTTAGTATTGCCTCACAATAGTTAATCACTTTATGTATTGAGAATGCAGAAATTCTTTTGAACGCATAGAGTATAAAGAATACAGATTATGAGAACACATTCTGACATGGAGTTAATATACACTTGTATCAATTTATTCTGAAATGCAGGAATCTGTTTGCTTGTATCCTTTTAACTGTATTGGTCCCATAGCAAAATGTTACACATAAGGATGTCCTGTCCATATAAACCAAGGCACTGTGATAAACTTTTGGCATCTGGTATCAATCAGAAGTGAGTTTTTAATTGGTAAAATATGCAATAATGTTATGTTGTTTTGATTGCTTAATCCTAGATTCACAGATCTGTTTGTGTCAGGAGGCACATTTGGTTTTCTCCTTTGTGCTTTTATTTCCCAATTTTTATCCCACATTTCTGTCACTCCCATCTCTGTTATCGCTGAAAATCTTTCTGACATTTTTGAAATATATCTTCACTAAATATACCAGATTCAGCACTTCTTTTAACATTCATGATGTCATTATTTTTTCAGATCTGGCCCAGTATTCCCTACAATATTTTCTCAAATATATTAATTCATTTTTGATGGTTTATTTTTCTCCATTCCTATTGTAAATGCGTCAGAGTGCATACATGTGGCTACTTCAGGTACTCACAGAACTGTAAAAGCTAGATAATTATGAGTTTCTAAACCAGAATTACATACCACACCACAGTCACTCGGTCTTACTGCATTACTACATTGTTCCAGATGCAAACACGATCATTTTGCCATTTCTTTTAAGGCAGAATTTTGTAACTTTTAAACACCCACTACTGCATAACACCAATTGTTTTAGTGACTGCTGGAGGTTGTTTTTCCAGAGCTGTGCCATAAATGCTCTTTCCTAGTACTTGTTTTTTGTCTGCTGTATGCCAGCTTTTGAGATCCAAAATCTACTCACTCACTGCAACCTACTGCAATAGCTGTTCCTAGTACTTCTCCTTCACAAACTCTGAAGAATCCATGGCAGTAACCAAAACACTTACTCATTTTTACTGCTTTGCTTTCTTTAGCCTAGACGCTGTTGTAATCCTTCTTACTGCAGCTGGCTTCCTTCCCCCACCGCCGTGCCATGTTCTCTACTGAGAGTGCCTCCATGCATTGTACTTCTGCCATCAGTTAAAAACAACAGAACCCCAGAACCCCATTTTGCTAATATCCAAGTCTGGATAATTTTGTTGTCCTTTCACCAATGCTACATCATGCATTAAATGAGCTTGTTGGTGTTGGCTAAGGTCTCCATGTTAATGACAGCTGGAGAGAAATCTGGACCTTTCTTTGCAGCAGGTGACAAATAACTCATTTCCTAGAAACCTGCCTCTTGAAAAACTCTGTTCACTCAAAGTAAGATTCACAGTCTCTGTGCACAGGTAAAGAAAACTGATCCATAAAGCTAAAAGCCTCAGTTCTGCATATAATAAATGAAGGTAGATGCCTCTTAATTGAGGTGCTCTGAGGTGCCCTTTGGAGATGCTTACTTTTATTCTTTGGATATATAATGAGCCTAGGCAATTAACTGAGGCTCCCAAATTAGGTGTCTAATGTAGACACTGTGAAAAAAATCCTCTTCCCCTTGTTACAACAGAATATTATTCATTGCAACCTGTAAGGTCTAATGAAAGTCTTTGGAAGAGGCCCCAGCTGGAAAGAAAAATAACATCTTTAAACAACTTCAATTTTATATTCATACAGCCTTTTTTTTTTTTTTTTTTTTTTTTTCTTTTTTTCTTTCTTTCTTTCTTAAAAATACATCAGGCAGTGAGTTTTCAGCTAATTTGGAATTCTGCATAGTTGACTACCTATGAATCACTTGTATATACATATTCTATAAGATACCATTTATGTCTGTACAGAAATTCATGTTTTTGAAGGTTATCTTTTCTTCTTCTCTGATACTCTAAATGATTCCTATTTCCATGTAAAAGGGTCCTTATATCTGTATCTGGGGGCAAAATTATGTCTCATATCCTTATTCTATCCTGACTTAGATTTAGACAAATAAACCCCAAATCTTTTTCCATTAACATTGTCAATTATGGAACAATCTTATTATAATACAGCATAAAGCAGTACAGTTTTTTTTCTGTAAGATCATTGTAATTCATGCATCTTCCAAGTTAAATACATGGAAAAGGCATAGACTGCTGCAATTCACACAGGACATTTGTCAAGCTGCTCTGTGGATGATACTGTAGGTCAGTTATACATTGGTTCAGAGGACAGTCATTTACTGCAGTCATCATTTCTGCCACCATCTAACTACATGTCTTAGATGGATAATAAACATAGCTTCTGTCTGGGCTTGATCACCATACTTTAAATGCTGTAAATAAGTTTCTATTAGCTTATTTTACATCATGAGCAAGAAGTAATGACAGGGATTTGAGAGGTGGGAAATAAGTAGTAAAAATAAGAATTTAGTGTAATAAGACCTCTGATTCAAACTAATTTTAATTATTTTAAAATATTTATATTTTTATGAGTAACAAATGTTAATGAAATCTAAGAAATCAAAATTGACTTGTAGATATATTTTATACCTTCTATATATATACCTGTTAAAAACCTTATAGTACTATGCCACCATAGACACATGCTTTTTTAATGAATTAATGCTCTTACAGATCTGTTTTGGCCTTTTAAGCCATTACATAAACAGAAAAAAGGAATGTGGGATTCTATTATTTTGCTTTTACTCAGTGTTTTGTCAGTCATAGTAAGTAAATTTAATCTGCATTATTAGTAACTGTCAACAGCATACTCTGAGCAGAAGGCAAATACAGCAGGTGGTAAAAAAAAGAAGAGATGGCTGAAAGCAGAAAATCAAAACAAATGATTGCCAGGAACTGCTGATATATTTATGCATAAATTTAAGACAAATTAAAATGCATGCAAAGCTTTCACTGAAGGTGAATACTTGACAGAAAAGGAGATAAACTGACCAACAGTTGTTAAAGACCATTTGTCAGAAAACTCAAGTGCAAAAAACCCATTATAATTTTCTAATTGCTTTAATGCAACTTCTATAAACTTAACCTGTCAGACATTTTGAACCTCCTAAGTGACAGCTCATCAGACAATGAACTTACGGCAGAGAGGACTATTTTGTTTACTAACGTGAAATACGTGACCCTTTCAGTTTAGTACACTTTTTTGGTAGTCAACATTTAAACTTTTAAAAATATTTTAGCAGGTAATTAGCATCCACATATTTCTTGTGACAATTAAAGGTATTAGAGAAAACTCTCTCAAAAGACTTACAAAGGGTGATAAAAATCATGCTGGCTGACTATTTTATATTTCATAATTGTCTGTTTCCCAGTAACATATCAAAAAAGGGTATGCAGACAACTATGACGTTGCCAAAGAAGCGAAGTCTGTCAGCTTCTTTCTTTTATCTTCCATTTCTGATGATGTATGTAGGTTGGGAGAAATGAGCCAAATCCTTTGACAGTTCCCCAGGGCCTGGAGGGCAGTCTGCCTGGAGCCCAACACAGAATTTCACTTCTCCCAAATCTTACTTATTCCTCATGTTGGATATTCAACTTCTGTTACTCAACAGAAATGTCTTCAAAATACTTAGTTATAGTGGGGGTTGAAGATAGCTTGGCCTTAAAGCATTAAGTGGCTGCTGCTAAATGATTCTTAAAATTCCTCTATTCCCAGTGGAGTAGTTATCTCCACCTCTTGTAAAACTTTTGAATGACTTGGCCCAACTTGGTTAAAAATTCAGACAGCAACCACAACAAAAAATCTTCTTGGCCTGAAATTCACAAACATGCTAGCACAAGCTGAAGAAACAAGAATTTTTTCTTCCCAAAAGTTCTCTCAGATGTGTATCTTACCTACTTAACGGACAAATAAGTGTACCTTTCAAGGCTTAGTGACACCTGGATTGTCTATAGGCTGACTTCTTTGTCCTACCCAATGATATGTATCCCCTTTACTCACTTATTCCTTTAGTAAGGTCTTCATAAATATAACACATTAAAATGACAGACAGTAAGGGTTTGGGCAAGCAGGAATGCCAGCCCTCCACAACACATCAGGATCCATGAAGATGAAATGTCCCCTGTGAGGAAATTCCACATTCATAGAGTTAAGGTACTTTACAGACAAACCCCCATATTTATTCTTTTCTTTCACCTGACTGGTGTGATGAGGGTGTGCAGCAGTCCTTGGTAATGCAGGGCAGTGAAGCTTACTTCAGAAAGTCTCCAGTTGCAAATTCCAGCTGCATCAGGTCTCTAACACCAGTTACTTGACCTCCTTACTGGTGCCAGTGGGAGCCAGGGCAGCCATTAGCAGCATAGCAGAGATAGCACCAGGATCCTTTAGAGCTGCTAAACTTCTAAGGAAAGGAGTTACAGAAGAAATCCACAGGAGCTCTACAACATGCAGGGAAGTTACTGTTCAGATACTGCAGCATAATTAAGGCAACTGGGGCACAGTGTTTCACATTGTTTAGAACAAAATCCTAGATAAAGTCAGTCTTTGGTTATGTTTTGCAAAAAGTGTTTCCCTTTTGACAGTTCTACAGGACAGATGGTTTCAGAGATATATCACCACTACACAGAACTCTATAGAGAAGGCTTTTTTTTCTCAGTTGTGATGTCTAAATTACTTACATTTCTGAATTTTAAATTTTACAATTAATAATTACGTTTAAGTAAGTTGAATATCTTTATTTGAGAACTGAAAAATAAAAGCTAGACTTCAACATCCTGCTAGATTTCAAAATTCAACTTAAAACTTACCCCCAAGAGTTTTAATTATTTTGAAGGGACTGTTACCTTCCTGCTTTTTTTTACACAAATTTTGTTATATTTCTTCTAAGAAAGTGTTTTTTACTTTACTGTTATAAACTATTTATGAATGCACAAGTGAGTTTCAGGATAGACAACAGACACACGACACATGTCTCCATTCCCAGCTGCATCTGAGTCACAAGTAAGAAAATCCTGCTCTTGCTAGTACGTTCCTCCACATTTTAAAGCCTAATTATTTTGGATCTGTACAACTGGAAAAAAAAATAAAGAATCATTCTATGAGCTTACTAACACTCCCAGTCCTGTTAGGGCTGTTGTGCCTTGCAGCACAAATTTTATGGGATGGTATCAATCTCTTGCATTAAAGAAAAACAAAAAGGAATACTCCTTCCCTGCAATTTCAAGCTAGACAACTTTAAAGGAGAATAAAGAGAAATAAACTGCCACATTTTATTTTGTGTTCATTAATACAAAAAGTACTTCTGTTTGCTGACCTAGATATGTATGTATTTCCCTACGCAGCCTACTGTTAAATTGTAAGAGTCACAACCATAACTGGACATTGAAGGAAAAAAAAAGGACTTGATTTTTTAATAGAATTAACAGTTTTATGACTCTTAGCAATTCTTATACCTTAGCAAAAAGTACCCCTGATAAAACAGAATCTAACCTTACAGTTTAAATTCTTCTTGTTATAGAGAATGACACCTATACAAACAGGTCTGATAATAATTACACGTGATAGTGCATAATGGAATGGGAAGGATTCATCTTCTTTAAAGCAGCAGGTATGTCTCCTTCCTCTCATTGTGTCAAACCTAGATGGAGATAGTCATCAAACATGGTGTGACAATTTCCACAATGTCTCCCTGTGGGAGCTATTAAAATTCAAGTTATGCACAAAAAAAAGTCTTGAGTGTCTAGCCTGGTAAAAACTGTATGTCATCATCTAGGAAATGTGGAATTAAATCTTGCCAAAAAATAGAAAATATACTTAATAGACAGTTTTGCATTTTTTTTTTCTTCACTGAAATATTTTTTTTTTTTATCAACAGCTTTTTATTAGTAGTTGAAAGTGATGAGTAAATCAGCTCTCCAGGGTCTCTGCCTGTAGCTTTCTCTTTGTTCCAGCATCATATAGACATGCTTAGTTCTGAAACCATTGAGGCCAATTTGTTTCCAGAAAGCACAAGACAAAGTTAAATGGTGGGAGAGTGACTAAAAGAATCGTGACATTGTCCAGGACTCCCAGGACCAACTTGATGGAACAATAAAAATTATTGCAACTCAGATTCTAGACCTGCTGTAGTCAGCTGTAGTCTTTATTTCAAGGTTATATCAACCTGCTTTGAATTTGTGCAGTAATATTCTTCATTAAATGTTTTAAACAAACAACAGTTATCGAGAGTTTACTTGTGAAAGGTCTTTCTTAATTCGTATTAATAAGGAAAGAGCTACATCATACTCTACAAAGAACATTTCATTAGAACACAATAAATGCATTTAAGCCATCAAGATTTACCTACACTAAAGAGGACCTCATCAGGAAGCACAATGTCCAGGAACATGAGCAGGAGATTGATGCATGATACTGCGCACTGTCTCAGGCTGAGTGACAGCCCTGCCTTAAGGATGTGAAGGAGAAGGTAATCTTGAATTCAGATTTGAGCCAACTTACTCAAATAACTCAATGAAGGAGATTGTACCCTTCTCTTTGCTGGGAGTATGTCCTGTGTTTTTGTCCTGGGTTTGAGTGAGTGGTGGGGTTTTATGGTAGCAGAGGAGGGGAGCTATAGAGGTGGCCCCCTGTGAGAAGATTCTTGAAGATCCCCCAGCTCCAAGTCAACTCCACCTCTGCATGAAAACTGAGCCAATTGACAGCGCCTCTGTGATAATGTATTTAAGAAGGGACGTGGTGACGTGCAGTCAGATTTGTGAGGAGGAGTTGCTGCAGCTGCGTGAACACCAAGGTCAGTGGAGGAACGGAGGAAGAAAGGAGGGGGGGAGGTGTTCCGGAGCAGAGACCCCCCTGTATCCTGTGGTGAGACGACAGGGCGGCCCCCCTGCCACCCATGGAGATCTACAGTGGAGCAGACACTGATTTATGGCCTGTGTTTTTTGCCTGGATGATCAAGGTGCTGTGCCCAAAGAAGGCCAGGGTCTTGTGGGAAAAGGTAGCCCCACTGCTGTAATTCAGTGCTGGGAGGATTGCAGCATGTGGGGGTGTCCCACACCAGAGTAGCTTGAGCACCACAAAAATGATCAGAGGGCTTGAACACCTCTTCTCTGAAGAAAGGCTGAGAGAGTTGGGGTTGTTCAGCCTGGAGATGAGAAGGCTCCAGGAGACCTTGTTGCAGCCTTTCAGTACTTAAAGGGGGTTTATAAGAATGATGGAGAGAGGCTTTTTACCAGGACCTGTAGTCAAAGTCAAGGGGCAGCCGTTTCAAACTGAAAAAGGGTAGATTTAGATGAAATATAAGGAAGAAATTTTTTGTGCTGAGGGTGGTGAGGCACAGGTTGCCCAGAGAAGTTGTGGATGCTCCATCATTGGAAGTTTTCAAGGCCAGGTTGGATGGGTCTTTGGGAAACCTGGTCTAGTGAAAGATATCCCTGCCCATGGCAGGGGGGGTTGGAACTAGATGGTCTTTGAAGTTCCCTTCCAACCCACACCATTATATGATTCTATGTTCCATTGTAAGATTCATGATGATGATGATTATACTGATGGTATTACATATTTTATCATCATATTGATACATGAAGCACTTTCAAAGCTGCAGCATTTAATTTTGTGCACTTTATTTTTGCATTTAATGTGATTTAGAAAACTAGCAAGTTTCATGACATCAGAGTGGTTTACTGAAATGCCAGCTGCCTGAGAACAGCATGGCACTTTTTAGCAAGAAGTGATTCCATGACCATCATATAATTGTTAGACATAAATAAAGTAATTCATTTTGAATGTTTACTTGTTAGCTTAGTGAAATATAGACATAAACATTAAAATGCAAAACCATGCTTGACACTTTGATCCTGGACATGGCACCCTACTGTATTGAAGCAAGTCTTTCTCAACATTACATGCAACAACAAGTATTTTTTTCCAGACTATTCCTTATAGCAGACTTTTCAGTGTGAAGAATAATAGTGGTACTCATTGCAAAAATATTGGAAACACTGTTATGCTCCTGACAAGTCTAAAGGAAGTGAAGGCTTCTCATATTTTGCTGATGCTTTCAAAATCAACTAGACCAAATAGATTTATAAATATAAAATATATTAACCACTATAAAAGAATCATTTCTCACAGGCATTCCTTAATTGGTGTGGTTAGTTTAGAAATACTATTTAAAGTCTTTCTGTTAAAAATATTAGCTGCAGTTATTTACTGTGGTCTTTCAATTTTCTCTAACTCTTTGCAATCCTGGAAAATGTTTTAAGGTTTTTAATTTTTAGTATATATTTTTAAAGGTTTTTTTGTTTTGTTTTGTTTTGGTTTTTTTTTTTTTTATAAGTTCAATTATAAATTTGATATTACCATTATATTGTCATGGAATTTTATTACTTTTAATTAAACCATATCAAGAATAAACTTGTAAATTCACACTATTTATTCTTGAAGATGTATAAATAAATGATCATACATGCCACTACACAGGACATTTTGTTAGTCTTCTATTTGTTAGACCACACATTGCTTTTTCAATGGCACAGCTTTTCTCATCCTTATTCCTTTTAGTAAGACCAGTCAAAGACCTTAAGTATTCACCCAAATCTCACCTTCGGGACTCATAAGAACTTTCTGAATTTTAGTATGACTTCTCAAACCATTCAAGGATTGAGAAGTCTATTTTGTATAAATTTACAACTAATCGACTTGTCATTAATATATGCTAAAGTGGTACGTCTTATAGAAGCAATCTTAATGCTACAGTAGTTCAATGCCCAAAGAATTTAAAACCATGTGAGTTTACATATACCACAAGTTAATTTGCCAAACTTACAGATTTCCCCAAATCCTAAGTCAATTAACCTATAAAAAAGTGAAATATCATATGAGACTACTACTAGAGAAAAGGGTTTTATTAGATTTTATTAGAGTAAAGCTAAGTACATTCCTGAGTATATATGTACTATCTTCAGTCCATAGTGATTGTCACAGAAGGCTAAATGCCATATCAGTGGTCAAAAACATTTCTGAAGCCAAGATTTCAAATATCATATTTAGACTTACTTTTATGACATTTTATCATGCATCATGCTGTTTAACTGAGGCTTAGCAATCAAATAATCATATGATCTAAGGGAACAGTTTGCTGTAAATTTTTATCAACATAAATCAGATTGTTCATCTAGGTTTTCTGGAACAGATATTGCATATTCTAAAAGTATATCATTATCAGAGTTCTCCAAAGTGCTCTAAATATTGCTGTAGCCATTTATCCAGTAATGCTGCAATTGAAATCAAAACAGGTTTCTAGTTTTATTTCCATTCATTTGTCTGTAGCTTGAGATGATTCTGGAACATCATAAATTTGCAAAATATTCGTATACCTTCTGACTGAAATATCAAAAGGAATATATATGTCTAGGGATTCTGTAATTTTAATTTAAATTGAACTTATGTTGGAGACAATATCATGTTAACTTCTTGATGTCAGTTCTTTATAGCTAGGTAACACATCTATTTGGCATTTTCAACTTTAAAAGCTTTTATATATTTATATATTCTAACTAGCCTCCAAAAATATCTTCCTTTTTCTTGTTGTAGAACAGCTTTAAACATGCATGACTTTACTTTTCTATCTCTTGCATCTAAGAACTCTTTAGAAATTTTGAAAGTATTAAAGAAGAAAGCTAATGTCACTTAATATTATGTTAAGTCCTTTTATTAGTAGAGAAACTCATGTACACATAAGGTGACTTTCCTAAGATCTATTCAGGAGATCACTAAGAAAATATGGATTAAAGTCAATAGTTTTTTATTTTATATTGTTCAATTTAATCATGGATTATCTTCACAAACAGCTAACTTTAGCCACCTTTTAATAAAGGTATATCTATATTCAGAATATGGATAAACACTTGGCTCTGGAAATCTGTTAACTTTTTGAGGCTGTTGGTTCATTTCCTTGGCTCAGCATTTGCTTTTACCCACCTTTGCTTTAAATTGCAGGGACCATTCATTTTGATCATGTAATTTAATTATTTCCTTCTTGATTAATTTAATAATATTTTCCAAAACTGTTACAAAAGGAAAAAATTACTGACAAGTGCAATAAATTGTTCACTAGGAGTTTTAACTGCCTGAAAGATTAACTCAATTATTATTCTACACCAATTTCTGAGAAGCAAACAACACAGAAAGGTGAGCCATTTCTTGCATTTAAAAAAACTACAAAGAAGCCTCTCCTTGCTGCATACAGGAAGTCAGAAGAACCCAGAAGGAAAATCAAATCCTTATAGCAAATTTACTATTTGTGTGAGCAAAAAATCCAGGGGAAAAGTAAGTTTTATACAGATAATTTCAACCAGGGAAATGAATGACTGTTGTAAGTTGTGATCACCAATATGAGGCTCTGTGGTTTTTTTATTGGAAATATCAAGTAAGATGGTACTGGATTGAAAACATACGTGGTTACGTACAAAGTACACACAATTATAGGTAGAATCAAACCAGCTTCAGAGGAGTATTTCTGTGTGTGGCTTATCAGTCAAGGGAGAAGGAGGACTGAGGAAGGAAATACAGACCTGAAACTTCCCCCCGCTTTGATCATGTGAATAATGCAAGTGATTCTTATCCTAGTTCATCATTGAAATTTCTCATTGTCTTCTACAGCTGGCCACTGAACTGTCTATCTCTTTTACTAGGTAACATCTAGAGAATCCACCCTGCAACAAAGAAATTAGGGGAGAAGGTCAGGAGGTCTACCCATGTCGGTTAACAAGGACAGGCTATTCGTTGACATAATACTTACTGGACTGTATGTCTTTTTACATTTGGAGAGGTATGAAAAAAGGACATACAATGAAATTTCTTCAGTGTTTTTCTTCTATTTGATGCAGACACAGGTTATGAAAATAGTGGGAAGGGTGAGAATACAGATTACTGATAATTTACTACTGCACATGCTTTTCTACACTGATCACAGCTAGATTCATTAGGAAGACACAAGAAAAATAGACTAATGGTATCACTTTAAGAAAAGATTATTCCTGAAGTCTAAGAGAAAACAAACAAACAAACAAACAAACAAAAAAACCCCAAACCAAATCAAGCCAAAACAAACAAACAAAAAACAAAAAACAAACAATCAAACCAACAAAAAACAAAAAAAACCCAACACAAATAACCACCTTGAAACAAAACAAAAAACCTTCTAAATGTAGTAGTTGGCTGATAACTTGAAAAATCAAGTTTGCATTATCTTTGTCCAATATGTCACTACTTAAGGCAAATGTTGTAACTAAATTCAAAATAAATAGATTTTTTTCATTTTTCTTGAGTCTGAGATCATTGTGGAAGATAACTAATAGCAATATTTCTTTATAAATTCTGCATTCATTACATGAAATACAAGAATTTCCTTGATTCAGATGACATATATTGTTCACTGGTTCCACAAGTTCAGTGTATACAAAATTAAAAGGTATTTACATGTTTCTGTTTTAAATTTGTGGGAATTCAATATAAATTTCTATTCCTTCTTTAAACTGAAACATTTTAAATGAAAAAAGTAAATATATAGATCAGTTTTAATATTTTTGTGTTTTTCATTATTTCATATTTCTATATCATGTCATTTTGCACAGTGATATCCTCAGATTTCAAGCTATCTTTATGAATTAATATTTCCAAATTACTAATATCTGTCATCCATAAGAGATTTGAAAGATGGGTCCCAGGTATCCTTTTCAGTTCTTTCTCCATATTCTAACGTGTTGAAATTTGTTTCAAGACAAAATGAAGAATTGGCATTTTTACCCAAATGAGGGGAAAATTGCATATTTTCATTAGGAAACAGGTATTGTTTTAATACAAAAGCATTTTGTATTGTAGAAATATTCAATGTAATATAGATAACCAAATATATTCATACAACTGGTGCTGGTATAATTCAAAATTTAAGTAAACAAATGCAAATTAATATCCATCTGATGTGAAAATACTGCATTTATTTTTAGAGGAATCTCTCTGAAATAATTTTGTGGAGATTGAAATCTCCTCTTAAAACATAATTTCCATAAACCTGGATTTTTTATTATTTGTGTAGTATTTTCAACCACCTCTATAAAGTACCTTCTCTTGTTGATACCCTTCTCGTGATACTTGTTTTCCAGTCTCCAAGTAAACACTGGAGAACACTCTCCCTGATCCCTACAAGACCAGATTCCATACCTGAGAATATAATCTTCATTCCTTTTGAAGAAATACATTTTCCAGTCTAGAAATCTGAGTCTTTTTTAAACTATTTTTCACTGCCTACTGGGATTCTGTTGGTGGAAGAAAGTGGTGATTAAGATATTTTCAACACAGTTACATGATGCAGATATATTCATATTCATATTAAAAAGATCATCCACAAATAAAAAACTAGGGATTGCTTTGAATAAAGAATAGCACTATATGTAAAAATGAACTGCATGGAGTATGCAATGCACTGAGCTTTAATTGTATTTTTTTCAGCATTCACAATAGCTATCCAATTTCTGTTATAAAAGAACAATGATTATATTCTTTTCCAACCAGTCTATCTTTTTTAAACTCATTTCTATCAATATCTGAGACTCAAGAATTCTGATATAAGTGCTATAGGCAACCCTACTTTTCCTGCTAACCTGGGGTAAAACTTTTAGAATTCTTTCCCCTCTAGGACAAAACAATTATTTCTTGCTGACATAAATTCCTAACAAGCCCCTTCTGTCCTCAGCTGCATGTAACATGGTTGTGCTTATGTTAATTTGATGCTGTGGGATCATAACCCCCCACTGATGCAACAAATTTTAAAGTGTTAACAAAATTACTGTAAGCATTGCAGAAAATGTAAAATAAAAGGTTGCTGTTTTCTAAATATGCCATTCTTGAAAGTACACTGTGGAATTCTCAGTATGTGCATTCATTTAATATCAACTTGTTTTCAAGATAATTATGTAATTTAATAAAAAGAACTCTGCAGGAATAAAAAAAATATCTGTTCCTCCTCTTACATGGAAACAGAAGTTGCTTTTGTTTTCTTAAGCAACTGAAGTTTATAGAGATTTTCCTACTTAAACTTTACAAAGCTTGTGTTCACCCCTAAGGGGACTTATAGCCAGTTTAATGCTCATACTGCTAGAAAATCAAGATACTCTAGGGACAAGACAATAAAATAAAGCCAATCTTTCCTCTAATCCAAACCATTTCTTCCCCATAATTCACCAATACATCCCCAAATCACTTTATAAATCTTTGGAATTTTTTAAATTACAAACTTCACACTTGTCTTGATTTAAATTGAAATAATGTAAGAAATCAGTGTAATTCTCCCCCCCCCCCCCTTTTGTCCTTATAATGAAATATATATAGTTGTAAAAGAAGAAAATACTATTTTCTATAAACTGAAGGATGGTCAAATCAAGCTTCATCTGATCCAGAAATCGGTTATCTTTATGTAAAAACAGACTAAGAGAAACATATGAATTTTGATGAATATGTTTTTTATTCTTTTCTTAAAAAATTGCACAGTGTTTAAGCAACCATAGAGAAGTAGTTTTAAATGACAAGTACGGTGTTTCATTTTCTCCAGCAAATTGTACATTTTGGTTTTTTTCCCCATCTATTCTGGTACATGCTCTTAGGGAAGAAGTAAACAGATAAATGGAGGTGCAATCCAAAGAGAATTGCAGGAGGAACAATTTTATTTTGTCTTCACAGTTCTGTTAGCTTCATGTTGTTTATTATTGCCTTGATGTTGCTCATTACTTGCATTCTCCTGGCTCTTATCTTTTAATAGCAATCAAGACCTCTTCATACTGTCTCTAAAAGCTTATTAGAATAATCGAACAACAAAAGGGATTTATATACATGGATTTCACAAAGGTAACCTTTCATGATTCTCTAACAAAAATTAAAGTAATTTTGTCACTTAATTATGAAATATGTAACCTCATTTTAGCCTTCTGTAGCATGAAACTATTGAAGCTGACACTTCAATTGCATTTACCCATGGGTTGGTGAGCTCTGAGAGTTAAGCACAGGCAACTATCCAAGTATAGGCATCTTCCCAGGTTCTTCATACCTAATTACTACAAGTAGGAAGTTTCCTCCAGAGAGGGACCACTTTCATTCTGTATCTGACAGGTAGAAATTAGTTGCCTAATGGAATGGAATAGTTCTGCAAATTGAAGGAATTAAGTAAGCTTTTTTAATTTAGGCTTCTTTTAAATTAGATTTTAATTTGGACTCAGATGTAAGGTTGTTAGCATAAGGCAGTTTATTTTGGATGATTTCAAATAACTTTATATTGCCCTTTGTGCATATATTATCTGTCTGTTGTCTTTACAGCTAACATTGAGAAATACTGTGCCTGATGATGAAGTACTCAACTGGCTGCATATGACATCATGGAGTACGTACTACTAAGATGACAAAGCCATCACAGTTAAAAGAGAAAAAATTAATAAGCCTAATTCTTCCTATTTCCATAAGGTTTTTTTTGGAAGGTTATAGTAACATATAACCTTAATGTGTATAATATGATCAGCTAAAAAAATAAATTCATGCACAAGTAATGTAATTGTTAATTCCCTTTGTTTTTGAGGCAGATCCATGAGTTATATATGATGTTGGAAAAGCTCGTGACTCTGAGATATCACCTCTTTAAAATGAGGTGTTGAAGCATAACTGGTATTATTAGTTTCAAATAATTGGAAAGTAAACCATCAGATGATTTTTATTTATGATTTCCTCTTATGTATTTTATTTTTTTTTCTTTCTGTTGATTTTACTATTATCTATCTTGATAAACAACATTTCTGAATTTATTCCAGTGCCTTTGCTTTAATATGTTAACCTCTGACAACAAGCCTTTAAGAGAAGAATTTGCATATCATATCATAGAATGGTTTGGATTGGAAGGGATGTTACAGATCATGTAGTTCCAACCCCCTGCCATGGGCAGGGACACCTTCCACTAAATCAGGTTGCTCAAAGCCCCGTCCAACTATGCCTTGAAGGCTTCCAGGGAGGGGGCAGCCACAGCTTCTCTGGGCACCCTGTGCCAGTGTCTCACCACCCTCACAGGAAAGAATTTCTTCCTTATATATAATCTAAATCTATCCTCTTTCATTTTAAAACCATTACTCTTCATTCTATCACTACACTCCCTGATAAAGAGTCCTTTCTCACCTTTCCCGTAGACCCCTTTAAGTACTGGAAGGAAGCTATAAGGTCTCATTGGAGCCTTCTCCAGGCTGAGCAACCCCTCTTCTCTCAGCCTGTCCTCATAGGGGAGGTGCTCCAGCTCCCTGATCAGTTTTGTGGTCTCCTCTGGACCCACTCAAGCAGGTCCATGTCCTTCTTACGCTGAGCACCATAGCTGGACACAATACTCCGGGTGAGGTCTCATGAAAGTGGAGTAGAGGGGGAGAATCCCCTCCCTTGACCTGCTGGTCACAGTTGTCTTGATGCAGCTGAGGATATAGTTGGCTTTCTGGGCTGCGAACAAGCACTGCTGGCTCGTAGTCAGGTTTTCATCCACCAATACCCCCAAGTCCTTCTGCACAGGGCTGCTCTCAATGTACTCATCACCCAGCCTGTATTTGTGCTTGCCTCAACCCACATGCAGGACCTTGCCCTTGGCCTTGTTGAATTTAACGAGTTTCACATGGGCCCATCTCTCAAGCCTGTCCAGGTTCCTCCGAATGCCATCTCTTGCCTCTCCAGCGTGTCAACTGCACCACACAGCTTGGTGTTGTTGGTGAACTGACATGTTACCTAAAGATTGTCTAAAGAATCGGCATGTTACATAAAAAGATTTTTTATTTCTTTTCTTTTTGATATTTATTCTCATATCTGCAGGAATAACTGACAGGAATAATATTTTTAAGTATTCAGTTCTACCATAATCTTCTGTTCAGTGCTGACTGCAGTAATGTCATTTGTTCTTTCTTGTTCTATTATGATCTCTTCCAGGGAGCTTTCTCCCCTCATATATATTTTCTGATCTCAATAATATATTTAAAGAAGCCCTTCTCACCTGTGAGATATGAAGATGAAAGGAGGCAGTATTATAGCCAGCATGGCCACAGGAATTTCTTTAAATGACATTTTGTTACACAGACTTTGTGGAGATACTCAGCAACATTTCTGACCAACTCAGTTGGCAATATTTAGGGAATTAAAAGGTCTAAATTGTTCCTTAAAACAATTGTTTAACTTGGTTAGGAAACAACCCACAGCTTGCTCCATCAGTAAACCAGCAGAGACTGTACTATAAAGGTAACTAATACTGTAAATCACCTTGACTTTTTTTGCCAGTGTATTTTCTAGTGGTCAATACACAGAGAAAATGAATCACCTTTACATTATTAAAAACATTGGAACAACACTGTCATCTAATGTCATCTAAAGGGCTATTTCACAAAAATTCAGGCTAAAAAAAATATACTTACATTTAGTTGTTTTGTTTTGGTTTTATAGACACTATAGACCAAGGAAATTAAGTGAGCAGAACAATTGTATTTGAACACATACGCAGAATTGTCATTCAATCACTATAATGATACCAGATATCCCAGGAATTTGTTGGAATATACAGATATCAATATCTGTGCATTTCTGTTTATAACCATATATTTTTGGATGCAGAGTTCATAATGGGAGAAGTCAAATTTAAAACTTGATAAACTCACCCAAGACTTTAACAATTAAATGAGGCTCTTCCTGGACAGTATTAATTTTCAGAAATTTCTTTTTTGAAGTAGCCTACTAAATATGCACAAAAAAGGAATATATCTGCCTATGTTACTCTGGGAATGCGGGAGTCTCTTGAGAGCAGACAGTGAAAAATAAAAAAGAAAAAGAAAACAGAATAAACAATTAGATCTGGTGGAATATTTTCAGACACACAATCTAATAAGTTGTGCCAAGACTGATAGACTGTGTGTCCTTGAGACAGGGAAAAGAGAAGTCTTTGGTTTTCCAAACATCATAAAGCAAACATAAAGGCTTCTTCAGAATCCCTAATAATAGAAAATTAACCAGTTTAAGTGCTTGGAGAGAATGAACTATCCAACAACTACTTTGCAAAAAACAAATACTTGTTTAACTGTGGCAGCTCCTGATGGCAGAGAAAGAGGAAGCACATACTCTATGAAACAAAAAGTGCAGTTTCATGACTTAAGAAGGCAGAACTAGAAGAGTGTAAAAAGAAGATCTTTGAAGTCATAAGGCTAAACACTTGGGAGTAAGCAAAGAAAAGAAATAACATGCCCTAACGATATTTACACAGTAAAAAATCATTGATATAATGAGAAAATAAGGACAGACAATGGGATGTAAGATCTTACGGTTCATGATTTAAGGTTCACTGGCATGAGAGAATTGTCATGAAAGGGACACTGGCATCCAGAGGGTGGTTTAATTTCAACTCAACACCAGAGACAGAAAATACCCAACTTTTCCAAACAACTCACAAATCTCTTAACTTATTGGCAGGTCTGTAATTCACTGTACATCAAACACAATATATAATCTTCTGTGCTAACTGGGGATGTCCTAAAACAGTAAAACAGGTGAATCATCTGTCACCCAGACCTGCCATCATCTAGTCCTTCAAATTTCCTCCAGACTCAGAAGAATCTAACAGCTCTTAGAACAGTGATAAGAATAGCTAGAATAGTGATTTTACCAGAGGTGAAACAGGAGATTGGCTTTTGGAGTAATAATGTGTAAAGAGATTTAACCCATTAATCTACCTTTTTTACACAGTAATTTTAATCTTTCTTTTCAAGGAACTGACTAGATGTAAACCTACATTATAAAAGAGCTGTTAATTTGTTTAATGGTAGGCATCTGTGTACAAATGTGACATTTAAAAGATTTGAGAATTTTCCAAAAAGCTGAGCTCAGATGACAGCATTTCAATGTGTACTTTGCATTAAAGTTATTTCAGTAGAGCACTTGGAGTAATCAAAAGGAAAGACAGCCTTGTTGCTCCAGACCTTCTGCTCCTTCTTTTAGGAAAGCACAGCACAACTTGTGACAGAAATTATGACAAAGTATTCCAGAGTAACTGAAATATTTTTGAAAAAAAAAATGAAGTGTTTTGGATGTGATATCTCTCAGATACTTTTTTTCTCAGCAAGGACATTGCCAACAAACTGACATAACAAAACAAAATTGTACAGTCTGAAATACAGAAATCTTCATCGCCTTTCAGTTTACATACTTATGCTACAGATGTTGAGGTTTGTGTACAGAGAGGAGAAACATGGAATGTACCTAACTACATATGCTGTACATGCATTGCACAGTCCTTCAGGTATCTTCAAGCTCTGCCAAAAGCAGTGATGTGCTATATGACTTGAGGCACACTGCACTGCCCTACATACAGTTGCATCAACTTTTCTGAACTATTAACAAGGGGTTTTAATTTTAACCATTTGGGCTATGTCTAGGAAGGTATGGGCTGCTTTCTTTTAGTACTATTGCAATTGCTCTTACACAAATTTCAGTTTAAAAAAGAACACAGAAAACAGATATCAGTTCTGTCCTAGTGGAGTGATGGAGCCAGTATCTTGGGACCTCAAAGTACTCTGTAGATCCCTGGAAAAGAAGCACAGAAATTTTCCATTTCCAGTCTCATTTATCCCCATGGGTACTGAGGCTGCTGAACCAGGTCAACATCTGCCCGTCTCTGAGTTTCCCCAGGACAATGATAAAGATAAACTGGTGAGAAATAATGTTTCTATCTTTTTTTTTTTTTTTTTTTTTTTTTTCATTTCTTTGTAACTATCAGAAATCTTACAAGATCCAAATCATACTATAACTTTTTCTGCTCAAGTCTCCCCAATTTAACGTTTCTAAATTTTCAAAAGAGACTTCCTAAAGAAAAAAGACTATATCACAACTTTTAACTAATACAATATCAAAATGCAGTGCAAATAGTATTATTTACATAAAAGCATATAATGCATTTTTTTAAACTAATAAAACAGGAAACTAGAGAAGTTCTAATGATAATAACACAGTGTAAATATTGAAATTTTAAGTAGTCATCAAAATATTTAATTGCTGCTTCTACTGTTTTTCTTTTAACAATTTCTTTCTTCAAGAGCTGATAGAGTTTAGGACAAAAGTATAGTATATTTACAAGTATTTTATATTTATTTCTACACAAACTTTAATAGTTACAATATTGCTTTGATCATATTATTTTCTTTTGGAATTTACATATTTATTTATTTATATATTTTTATTTTGTAAAATTAAAGAGAAGTTGGGCTCCTTTAGTCATTCTTGGTTGTGAACAAATGTTTCAACTGTAATGGAAATGAAAATGGTAATAATAATTTGATTTGGAGATAGAAGACAACATTTTTTTTGAGGTTGTTCTTTTTTCATTTTACTAATCTGGGAACTTTTTCTTTTTCTCAATTCAGATTGATCAATGACAGCATTTTCATATTAGCTGATAGGTCATTTACAACATCGGAGTACTTTAACAGCAAAGATTTTGATATAGTATTTGTGAAGTTATTGCAATGCCACAATATTTTGTTAAAACATAACAGGGTGACTGGGAACCTAAGGAAAATAAATGTATAATTATATAATAAATTAAGCTCATATATATAATATGACTCACAGACATAAGTAGCTTTATATGAAAATGAGAAGTACTAAAAGACATGGTGAAGACAGGTTTGTCTGGAACCTCCCCAGATGGTATCTGCTGCTCATTATTTTCTGTCAAGCAAGAAGGTTGTAAGTTGTACTGGTAACCAGCTACTAGGAATAATTTCATTTCATTACTTTTTTTTTTTTTCTTTTGTATGGCATATGAACATTGACTTTGCCTTCTAAATTTGCATACTGAGCTTTCTAATAAATATTTTAGCAATGACTGATCAGTTCTGGGGTACCCAGTACAAGAAAGACATGGACCTGTTAAAGCAGGTCCAGCGAAGGGCCACAAAAATGATCAGAGGGTTTGAACACCTCTTCTATGAAGAAAGGCTGAGAGAGTTGGCGTTGTTCAGCCTGGAGATGAGAAGGCTCCAGGAGACCTTGTTGCAGCCTTTCAGTACTTAAAGGGGGTTTATAAGAATGATGGAGAGAGGCTTTTTACCAGGACCTGTAGTCAAAGTCAAGGGACAGTGGTTTTAAACTGAAAGAGGGTAGAATTAGATTAGATATAAGGAAGAAATTTCTTGTGATGCAGATAGTGAGACACTGGCACAGGTTGCCCAGAGAAGTTGTGGATGCTCCATCATTGGAAGTTTTCAAGGCCAGGTTGGATGGGTCTTTGGGCAACCTGGTCTAGTGAAAGATATCCCTGCCCATGGCAGGGGGGTTGTACTAGATAATCACTGAAGCTGCCTTCCAACCCAAACCATTCTATGATTCTTTGTTCAGTTGTACCTCACTATGAAAAAAATGTTCAATAAGACCTGTTTAATATAAATCTGATCCAACAACCAGCTGCAATATAGTTTAAATGCCTAAAAGACAATACAGAAAAGTTGTGCCTGAAGTCATATATTTTAATTGTTCTCAAATAATCCATGACTAGATTTAAATGTTATTTTTGTAACATCTATAGAATATTACTATTAGGCATGTTATTATTATCTGGTACTAATAACATTATATTCCAAAACTCCAAAGCATTCAGATCAATTGTATCTCAATGTTTATTTTGTGTTATGTCATGCAATACCTTTTCTTTTTTCCAGAGGACTTCCAAAACTTGATTATATGCTGTTTCTTCCCCCTCTTTATGTAGTTATATTTAGGAATAGTTACTTTGCCTTATCTCCTTTTCATCTATTCATTAATGAATGATATATTACACTTCCCTTGGAACCTGAAAGACACAAAGCAATGTTGAGATCTGATCCATTTTAAACACAGTCAGACTTCAACATCTCTACCACATGAACACTAAATTATTCATCCTATTGAATGGAGATCTGTATGTAGTGAACTCTAAGTGGTGGTCACTGGGGAGATACTCCATTGCTAGAATTTGTGAGGTGCCATCATGGATTGGCCTCAAGAAAATACTGCATCTTATTTTCAGTCTATATGAGGGCACTATAAAGAAGAGAGATACTTAAAAATTATATTCAAAAGAGAAAAAATGCAAAATCCCTCACTGGAAAGGAAAAATGCTTTTAAGTGCTTCTGAGGCAGATAAGTTTCTTGTATGCACTGCTGCTGCTGTGAAGAATGTAAAACCATATAATGTGAGAATGGCAAAGAACACTACAGATTGGATCTAAAATTCAACCCTTTACAGACAGCTTTTCTTATCCATTTATTCAAAGCATTTTGGTGCTTTTAAACATTTTTATTACACCTGCGTGAAGAGCTTTAGACATATGGTTTGAAATAACTGTGTGTTTTATTTTATTTATTCTCCTGTTCATCCTATGGAGTCAGAAACCCTGAAAGTCCTCCTGGTAACACTTGTACATGACAAACAAAGGATTGCAAATGAAGCTGCAGAAATCTTAGCCTTGTCAGAGTACAGATCATCCCACAGTACTAAATAAATTAAAAAGTATTAAAATAAATGATTACTGCATGGCATACTAATGACAGATTCTTCATCACCAATGGATGTCTATCAATAAGACTCTTATGTGTGAGGCTCTCCTGAGCTGGGTGTTTCTAGAGTTTTCAGTGGAAACTAGGAAAAGAGAACAAATAGAAAAGATTCTCCCTTCACATTTCTTCATGTTTGCTTATGTTATTAAATTTTTCTTCTTAATCCAAAAAAGCTTTATGATTAATTTGACCTTATAAAAGAATTATCCACATAATTTTTAGTCTAGTAATTATAATTTCAATAAGATTTAAAAATTCATATTACATGAGTTAAAAATAATTTTCTTTAAAAGTATATGTGTACTTCCAGGTATATATGCAGTTCCCATAAACTCTAAATTTCTGAGATACTGTTTTACAGTACTTTTTTTTCAATCATACTCTCTTCTGCAACTTTCATAAGAAGCAAGCATCTGCTTTTTAAATGAAAATACATATGGTCTCCTTATAGAGGACAGAAAACAGATTTTTGAGTGACTGAGCTTCAGCTGAATTTATCTTTGAATTTTTAAATAGTAGAAAATAACAGTATATTTTTAATGAAAAGTAGTCTTAAATCCAGTAATTAAAATTAAAATTTAAATTTTTAATTTAATTAATAATTATTTTTGTTAAAAATCTATATTCTTGGGCAAGATCTCCAGTTTACAAGCATAGAATGAATCTTAAGATTAGAAATTTGATTTATTGCTTTAACTTAAAATCTACCAATTTAATTATTGATCTTCTATGTAAGCAAAGAGAGACGTAAGTTTAGATTTTCATCTAAACTTCAGACTTAAGTATATCAAGAAAACTTGATCAAGTCTGGGTATTTCACAATATCTTCTCAATCCATTTTATCAATGAAAAGTAATTTCATTCCAAGAAAAAAAGATCACCAACTTTCAAAATGTTTGTAATCAAAATGAAAATGGAATAGAATATTCATATGGAAAAATTAACTGAACTATTTCAGTACCTACCATGGGTTTGGCTAGTAAGCTTAAATACAAAGAAACTGGGCGAATACGATCTTCTGAAACAACCTGTCTTTCTGCACAGATTGTGTAAACATTATAGACAAGTAGACTATTTACAAATACTTACAGAAGTGAATTTCACTATTTCACTTTTTGGAACTCAAATTATTATTCCTAATTCTTTTTTTCTTAAGAATATTTGAATCAAAGCATGATCATGTTACATAAAAGGGCCAGTGAACTCTATAATTTTTCAAGACTATCTTGAAAATCTAATTTTCTAATGCTTCTAATAGATTACATTTTTAAATTTAAATCACTTTAAAGCAATTATCCAATGCATGCATTCAATAATGAAACTAAAGCATCTGCACAAATAGGTGCAAAAATAAACAGTTTTAAGTCAGTAAAAAAAAAAAAATTTAAGAAAAAAACCAACACCTTCGAAACTGTAGTGCAGAATGAGCATCAAAATACTCAGAAAATTATTGTAGGCCATGACCTTCATACAATTTCTGAAATGAAAAACAAGTCTTGTTGGAATGTATTTGTAGGAAAAAAAAAAAAAATCTAGTGTATTTTTGACATTACTAGTCAAGTTTCTGCCCAAAGCAAAGTTTCACGGCTATGTTAAAAACCTGAAAGTAGAGGCTTTATAAAAGATAGTGTTATCTGAGCTTCCACTCCAGTACTGAATGGAGTCTTACTATGACACATTTAATGGATTTTAAGTGAAACCTGTACTGTACCACATGGCATTATGTCACCAGATTCCTGGTCATGGAACTATGTTAAAATAACTAGATCATGAAAAATCAGAATTCTATGTCCTGCAATATAACTTGCTTACCTAGTCCCTTCCCACCCCAAGAAAAATGCAAGCATGCTTTTATTCTCACATACCATACACATGATTCGTATCAAAATTCAATCATGCTCAATTAACACTCAAATTTTCCAATAATTATGTCGAAGGCAGGACCAGCACACACAAAACGATAAGGGAAT
The DNA here is from genome assembly GCF_018691265.1 of Tyto alba. NCBI lineage: Eukaryota > Metazoa > Chordata > Aves > Strigiformes > Tytonidae > Tyto > Tyto alba. The sequence continues at coordinate 4,790,863 of NW_024881301.1, forward strand.
GAGGGAATAAGCTGTGCATAAATTCACTATTAAGAGAAAAGGTCATGGGCTGATATTACTGAAAATTGATTAGATTTCAGATCCATGTGTTAGAAATCAATGCTTTTCTGGCTTCGGCGTTTCTGCTCTGGAGTCAGCTGCTCTCTGTGGCCCTGCATCAAGTCAGAGGCTGTACCAGTGTTACATCCTCTCCTGGGCACAAAGACAGCAGGAAATGAGAGAGGCTTTACAGGTCAAAACAGACAGGCTTTGCCATTCCTGCTGCCTAGCAGTTTGGGGAGCTGAAAGGGAAAAGCTGAAGCTGCAGCTGAGAAGTGAAATAACTGTCATGTTGGTCAATGCCCACAGGAAAGTTAAAGCCAGTTTTGGGGATTTTAAGGCTCTTTGATAGCTTCCAGTAGCAATCTAGACAAACGAGGATGAGTCCACAAAGGGCTCTTCACATAAACACTGCTGCAGAGGTTGGGTTACAAAAATGGGAGCTACAAACTGAACTTGATCCCACAACTAGAAAACACAGAAGGGCCCTGAAACAGGCTTTAGCTATATGTTGCTCCTATAATGTGAAAACTGAGAGATAACAGGAAATAATTAAAGCATCCTATCTCTCTGCTGATCCATATGCTATTCTGGGCATGAGTGGGAAGTCGGACAACTCCCACTGCCCCACTTTTGTTTGCTTCTGCATGTTCAACCAAACAATTAAACAGATTGTCAGATGTATAGCACCGAAATAACAGCTTTTCATGGAAGAAGAAAGCAAATGATCTAAGGAAAAAAAACATGAAAAAAAATTAGTTTCCAACTGGAATTATTTCTGACTTGCACCATCAAAAGAATGTGTTGTATCAATACAAAATTGATGAGGTAGAAGAGAGGATTAGGCCTATAAAACTCAGAAAAAATAATCAATTAGAGAACAAAAATGAAGGAGAAAATTTTTCATCAGTCAAAATATCACTTGCTTTGCCAAGACTGCTTTACATTTTTGAGTGATCATAACTGACTAATTCAAATATAGGTTCCAAAGTAGAGAGGTCTGGAAGTAATAGATGACCTGCAGATCCCATTTTGGGAGATGGAAAGAGCAGCTGTCATAGACAGGACACAATACATAAAGTTCATATTTATTACTGCATTCATAAAAGAAATAAGAAAACTGCAGAAAGCACTCTAGGAAATCAGTCTTTTTTTGTGGTTAGAATTTAAAGGTGAAGCAGGCTTTGGTTAGATAGTTTCTCCTCACTGGGGTTGACTTTCTTACAGGGAGAAGTGGTTTCTGTTCAGACACTGCAGAAGTGGACTAAACTCTGGAATTATTTGATATGACCTTTGGAACCTAATGTGCAACTAAACCAAGAGGTTGCATTGTAGAAATAAGTAGCTATAGTGTTTGTCCAACTAGAACAAGAATGGTAAAGAGAAGTCTTTTTTGAAAGACAGTACCTTTGTTTTTATTGGGTTTATGAAGGACACGAAAGGAGAAAGCATATTCTTGTAAAAATTTTCTGGGACTTGCTACTGAATCACTAGCAGCTTGGACTCCAGATTTGAATATATGAAGGCAATAAAGAAAATTAATCAAGTTTAACAGTAAAGCTGCAACTGTTAGACAACACTAACTGATTAAGAACAGTCCTTCCTTTTTTTGCAAAAGGCACTACTTTTGCTCCCTGCATTATCTACTAAATTATATCAGACAATTATCTGTCTTCTTAAGGCAACATTGCATCAGCAGCCTCAAAATGTTTCTAGAGCACAAATGGATATGAAAGACCTAAACTACTTGGAGACACGTGTTAGCCATTTGAACCTACTAAGGAGCTAAACGCCCTGCAGCCACTCACTCACCCTCCCCCCACTTGGGAATGGGGAGGGAATCAGAGGGGCAAAGGGAGACTAGCAGGTTGAGATAAAAACAGTTTAATAACAGTAACAGAATAATATGCTGACAACAGCATCAGCCAGCAATGCACCATACAGCTACTCATCACCCACCAACAGACACCCACCTGCTCCCAGCCATCGATCCCAAACACAAAGGCACCACAGCCACAGTCCTGGTAGTGGCAGCCCCTCCTGGCCCACTCCTGCCTTTATATAGTGAGCACAATGTCACATGACATGGACTATCGGCCAATCGGGGCCCAGCCCTCCAGCTGTGCTCCCCCCGCCCCCACACACAGGTGAGGGCACTGGGACCTGGGGAGCCCCTGGGGTCTCAGGGTGCTGCAGCTCCTCCCGCTGCCAGACCAACAGGAACGCTATGCCAGCCCCAACCAGGACAACATGTTTCAAATAAAGACATTTATGTGTGTTATAATGGCTGGATCATACAAAGAATACATTTATTTCAGTTATTCTATGAGATTTTGAAGACTGGGTTTCTACTTTAGTTGTCTAAGCCTAACACTGAGCTAGTGATGCCATCTGTGCCTCATGACTTAATAAAACACTTTTAAAATTTTACACACCTTAGCTTGGTAACATAATTTTAAAAAAGGAAAAAAAAAAAAAAAGATAAATAGAGGGAAAAATAAAGTTTATATTTCCAGTAAATAACAACAGATCAACATCATATAGAAAATAAAACAATTTAAAATCTCAAATGCAATTATAGTAAAAATTTAAATGTATTCTTTCAGCTCCTTCCGTAAAAGGTTTAAAGGCTCACTGCAGCTCTTTAATAATCCATACTGTACAGAATAAACTGCTGGAACTCGAATATCTACTAAATGATTTCTGACCTGGTTAATTTTTTCTGACTATAGTCAACTCCTTACAGAGTCGGTTTTATAGTTCCTCAGTCAATACCAGGCCAGAATTTATCAATATTCTTCAACTGATGCATAACTGATTATTAATGTAATCAACTATTTTAATGCTTTGCAAAGCCAGACTCCTTAGATTTATCTTTTCTTTTGTGTGTGGCCTACTCCATTACATCATTTCTATTGAGGATTTTTTTTTTTTTATCAGATACTTGCCTGAGGAAATATTAACTAGTACAGATCTAGAGCTGGTATGATTTCAGAAGAGTGAGAGATTTTTGTTTTGTTTTGTTTTGTTTTTTTTTCATGACAGACAGAAAGGCAAAACCATCACTTGCCTTGCTGGGTCATTGCCTGACACCTCACTTAAATTTCTGACAATACAATTCACAGAGATGTATTATGTTCATTGGGAGAACCTCATCAAACCATTTCTTTTGTCTTGTTTTTAAAACTCTGACGACAAAGAACAGAGAGAATGAATGATCCAGCTGTGATATTTGTTTGTTGTGTCTACCTGATACATTGGCTAAACAAATACATATTTACTAATGCATTTTTTTGCATCCACGACATGTATTAGCCCAATAAAGTTATGTGACTTTCAGTTTTGGGGAAGCTTTTCTGGGTGTTCAGAATCAGAACTTGAAGCAGCACTTGCACTTTTGTATTCAAGTGCACCTGAAGCACAACAGACAAATCTCTTGTTTCTTTGTTAGTGATTTGGCAACTATTCTGTTGGCAAAACTAAGGCTAAAAATTTTAGTTCAGGGACACCTCAGAAGAATTCAGTCAGCAGGCTGCTGCATCTTCTGGCAGGCTGGAGAAGATATAGAAAAGTTTATTTCCTACAAGATAGTTCATGGCCACCTATGTAATCATCCTAGAAGAGAGCAAGATATTTTTATTTAAAACACAGACATTTCCCCATATCTGTTTAAAATAAAGTAGTCAAAGGCAGAAATGCAACCACATTTCTTTCTCACAATTTACATACTATTTTGATTTTGTTATTTTAAGGTTGCTTTCAAACCCTAGCTACTGGTATGACTTTTAAAAACAATCTTTAAACAGGAAAGATATATTGTTAAGTCTATTTCTCCCTTGATGTATAAAAAAAGCCAATGTTGTTCCTCCAGCTGCAGATTCTGATTAATATAATAATTCAAGAATGGCTATAAATGTTCATAGAAAGCCAAAAGTTAGTATATGTGGCCAAAGTAGGTGTAAAACTCCCTGGCTGAGCCTTGTGTCATGGTAGCCTGCACTGAGGCTTATGAAGCTTTAAGTATCATCTGAACCCACCATTGTAAAAGTCCAAAGGAAAATGCTCTTCACTCTTTCAAGATGAGTCCTGTTTGTGATCGAAAAGCATGCTGGTTCAGACATGCAACCTGCTTGCCTCCACTTAATGAGCAGAAAAACGTGCACTATAAAGCATGCTATCACTACTTTCAAACTACAATTCTATTTTGTTTTAATATCTGAATACAGGGAGTCCGTCCCAGGTCCTCACCTTTAAGCAAAGTGTGAGCTGTGCAGATGGCTTTCCTTGGTAGGTGACACTGTTTGAAGTCATGTTTGTGTTTTCTTCTCCAGTGTCTGCCTGCCCAGGTACCCACAGGAGACTCTTAAAGCTAAAGGATTCCTTGAAAATGCTTCCACATTTATTCTTCAAATCACTGCAGAAGACAAGGTATATTTCTACTCCAGGTTCCTAAGCTGATGACAAGTTATATGTACTTTATTTCAAGGTAAACTTCACAGAGGTGATTAAAGCTTGCTGTGTATCTCCTTTTGGCCGCCAGAAAGGTATAATCGGGGTGAAAATAAGAATTTGAAAACCGGTAGCTTTCTTCTTTTCAAATACTCTTAACATCAAAGCTATTAGCAAATACTTGCTGAAATAATTTCCTTCATGTTTGCTTCCTGATAGCTTTCATGTGTTTCTAACTTTCACCAACATTTCCTTTATCAATCACTGGTTGTTTTATAAAAGTTCATTTACTGCTTAAGGCACAGAGGTGAAAAAAATAATGAATATATGTATCAGTAATATTTTAAGTGTTAATTAAATTTAAAATTTTTTTTTGAAACTCGGATTGACTTTCTCACTCATGTGTCCTCCTGCCATATATGACATTGACTTCCTCATATTATATTGTCCCTGGATAGATTGCACAAAATGTTGGCATAGGGAATATTATAAATCAGGATTAATTGTAACCATTTTCAACACTGAACAAGCCTTCTGCTGTTTATGGACCAGATGGGGATTCTACTCAGAGTATACTACCTGAAATCAGGTAGCATTCAAATACTGACTTAAGTACTATCCTAAGGATTGCTGGAAACCTTATACTTCCATCTGTGAAAATGGAAAGAGATGTAATGGATGTACATAAAATTAATCTTTAAACAAAATTAAAATATATTCTAGAATAAAAGAAAAAAGTATGTTATTCATCCTTTATGTTCCAAATAAACATACTGGTACTAACCCAAGGGTAAATTTGATCTATTATTTTTTATCCAAACTACCTATTTAATATAAGACTTTGAGGACGTTTGCATATTTCCTTTCTAACTATGTAATCTAATGCAAAATCCTAGAACACCATTAAGTATTCTATGTAATTCGACGTCATTCCAAAGTAACATGTATTGCAGTTTTAGATGTGGCAAGTAAAATAAGTAGAATGAAAGTTTTACAGGTGTGGCTCTGTGAGACAGTTCTCATGTACTTGGCCATGTACAAAAATCAGTTATAATGAGCGATGAATAAGGCAGAGCCGTGTTTATGTTAATGCAGATCAGCAGTTATTACAAAGGTCGGGAGTAAAGGTTGGTATTACAGTAAGTATAACCCCCTAAACTCAGTTATAAAGACTTTCTTTAAAGTAAATTTATGCTTTGGTTTACTGAATTTGTCCATTGTCTATATTGTCCCTGCATCTGTCCTCTTTCTCCTCCTCTTTTTCCCTCTTACACTCCCTAGGACTCTGCACTGGTGCTGTGGAATCACAACATGGCAGATGGTGATGCTACTTAGTTTAGTCTCAACATATGAATAAGGAGTTCTTAAGGAAGAATACCTTGTTATTTGCAATCCAGCACTTCTCATATGCTAAATGTAACAGCAGTTAACTCTCTGATCTTATGACCAAAATATTTACTTGTGGGGGTTGGAACTAGATAATCATTAAAATCATTCTATGATACTATGATGGAGTTCTGTGATGGAGATGGTCTCTGCAGAAAGTAGATGGCTATGCAAATAAAACATCTGATACTGCTAAATAAGTTTGGTGGGTTTTGTTGGTATTTGTTTTTGGGTTTGTTTTGTTGTTGTTTTTTTTTTTTTTTTAAGCTTCAGTTGCCTCTCTCCGTCATATTCACAAAGTTTATCATGTTCTTTACAGGCAGCAGCTACTGCCATGACTTCCAAACAACCTGGAATTACAGCATCCAGTGGCTATACAAGCCCCTGTAACATAGTTTAGTCTAGCTCTAGGAGGTTGTTGCTGGTTTCCATGAACTCAGACAAGCATATTGTTGTTCATCACAATAAAACATTGCTTCTCAGAGGACAAACCATTTCCCACAAACCTGTCATCAGACTGTCAATTACAGCAATTACAATTACAACAACTGAAATTGGAACAACCTGCCTCCATTGCATCCCTAAATAAGGATCTGAATATCAGTTGTTACTTTTATAATTTCTATCCACTTGGTTTGAAAGCATTATATGATATTTTATTTAAACCACAACTTCACTCACTCTGCAAAAGATCCTTGCTTGAGCTAATTCAGCTCACCTCAGTTGAAGATAATGTTTCTCTGAAGATTTACTGGAGGTGGTCTCTGAAAGTCACAGTAATTTAAACTGTAGAGAAAATTACTATATTATCCCAGGGGAAACCAGGGGACAGTCCCCAGCTCTGGAACTTATTTAAAAATAAAATGTAAAGCAGTTTACCTACAGCATAAACCTTTTATAATTTCCTTTCAGCAATATTAAAAAAAATCCCTTTGTTAGTTGATTTCCACACAGAGGCTTCCTGTGTGTAGATATAGGATACTAAGGACTGAGATGTCAATGGGTAACAGCGTATTCACTTCATTCCACCCTGCCTAGGTGTGGTAAATCTTATCTTGAACAAGGCACAGGACTACAAATAAGACATTCTGCTTTTCAAACTCATGTAGATAACATAATTCATACCTGCTTAACTCCATATTTGTTTTATATGAACTTTAATCACACACCACAGTTATAATATGAATTGAAAATCTTGTTAGAAACATTCAATATAATATTACACTCCCATTGTTACACATTATTTTGCTTCCCCATACAAAAGGAGTATTTAATTTAATCAGTGCCTCTGCATTTCCACTTTTGTGTAGTCTCCGTATAGGAAAAAACACATACAGTTGCATATGTAACAAGCTATATATTCCTATATATTCAAGTATATTTTACTTTCTTTTAATAGTAGCTGCATAGAAGAATAACATGCTTCTATAACTCTTTTAAACAGCTTAATTTACCACCCCCTAGATACTATTAATTTGTTGAGAGAGAAGCAAATTAAGGTACTTTTACAGGTGCCCTAAGCAAACGGCAGCCTGAAAATACTGATTTAGAAGGGACAGTAACACTACAAATTCAAAATCTAGAACTATTTCTGTTCACATTTGTCCCTTGTTCTTAAACTTTATTTCCCAAGAACAATATATTTTCATGACACATATGTAGTTTGAGCTATTAATTCCTTATGTTACTTTCAGCAACTGAATAATGACCAAATGTTGTGAGTTTTTTTTAATTTAATTTCTCTCTAAGAATGAAATTCCAAAGACAACTTACAAGAAGAGTTTCAAGTGCACTTGAGAGATTGTTTGACATTGAAGACACTGACTGGGTGTTAAAGAGCCACAGTCTTGTGGTATAAGAAAATAATGCCAATAGATACAATAGAAAGTAAACAGATCACAGACTACAACAGTTTTTTAATTTCCTTGAGAACAAAAGTCTTGGAAACTTGGCTGAGAGAGGTTCATTTCTTATTAGTCAGTACCCAGTTGTTTGAGGAGTCAGAAATGCAGATTCAATCCACTGTTCTTCTAAGGCCAAACAAGAACTTGAACCGAGATACATATTCCCTTGTGGTAAGAGAACAAGTCTAACTGCCTTTCCTTTCTCCCCCTTGCTATTATTTATTCATAAAAAAATATTGAACAGACTCGGGCAAGAGACTGAACAAGAAACCTGAACTCAAAGTTGTTTCAATCTGTGCCACTGTCTTCACCATCTGCTCTTTCTGTTCTCCCTTTCCCATTCCCTGTTCCCTTAAAGGGTCTATCTAAGATCTGACAGCTTCTCCTTGAAAGTCTGTTTCTAGAGAAAGCAACCATTAGAGGAAAGTAGTCACCTGGGAGAAGGAAGGCATCAATTGCAGTGTTAACTGAACTGTAATGAATTATTGCCAAGTGGTTTATTAAATGAAAAGTGATGTATTTTGCTGAAAAACTATTTGACCAGCTTTGCTCACAAATCTAAGAATGAAGGTAGGAATTTTTTTTATTTTTTTTTAATTATCTGTACTTTTATCATGTTAAGTACACACACTGTATTAAACATATGGATCCAAAAATGTATCTGTCTGTGACTCCAAAAGCTAGTTAACTTGTTCTCAAATATCTGTTCTGAGCAGAATTTGAATCTATTATTAAAACAATCTTTTGCATTCAGAGAGAACAGTTACACTAAAGATATTGTTCCCATATAAGCAAACATCCCTCCACAGTTCAAAGTCAGTTTCTAGCCACTCAAGAGCTACTACAGAGAGCAGATTCTGTTAGAAAACTCCATAAAGGCACTTTTCACCCTTGGTCATTACAATTCACAAACCACTTGCTTGCACAAACTCGGTGGAATGCACACTGTGGGCTTGATGAAACTGTCAACATTTGAGAAGGAACACATGGAAGGGCAAAGCACTGAGTTTTGGCACCAGGTCTATGAATGCTGGATCAGCTGCCTCCTCCACCACCTAGGATTGCTCCTTCACATAGTGAGATATTCCATCATTTTGGTAAAGGGATGGGATAGTCCATAACTGTCCATAACTGGATTTAACTGGATTTCTTTTTTTTTTTTTTTTTTTTAATCTTTACATAAAGAACACCTTCTATGAGAAACATGTGCCTTTGTCAAAGTCAGTTATCTGCAGGGAAAGTGATTTCATAATTTTTCAGTTTTCTGGTAAGGACATTCTATCTTGCTGATTTGTTTCAATATTTTCTATAATAAAATCTATTTGTTTATTTATTTGTTTGTTTGTTTATTTATCTATTTATTTAATTATTTTTCAGACATAACTGTCTGGCTCTTGTCAAAGTTCATCATCAAATTCTTATGCAATCTGAAATACCCACAGCACCACTGTTCATTAAGCTCTTCCTTCTTTATAACAAGTCCTTAAAGCACATCTTATCTCTGCTAAGTGTTCTTGTACCTCAGTCCCTTCTTTCCAGTTCATAATTGCACCATGCCACAGACCTCTGTGTGAAGAGATAAGAAAAATGAATAAATATCAAACACTAGGAAAACTAGTGAACATTCCATATCTCTTAAAAAAACCTAAAAAAATCCACAAGAAAACAAATCCCCCATACCTGCCAGTTTTTATTTATTTTCAGCTGTTTCCTGATAGCTTTTGATATAAATTATTTTCCTGTAACAGAAGAGGAATTATGTATTTTCTGAATTGCAAGATGATTTATTTCTGATGACTTTAAAGAGAAGCACAGCCTTTCAATTTGAATCTTACTTTTTTTTTTTCTTTAGTAGCTGGAGACCAGCGTGCCTAAAACATTTGGACAGACAACCCTATTTGTTATCACTGAACTTCAAAGAAATCAATATATATTTTTGAAACATCAACTAGAAAATATCATCAGAAAGATTGAGAATGTCCAAAAGTGAATTACCTTGATGCCTATCCAGAAAACAGGAACCTAAAAGCTTTCGACTTGGTACTTTTCCCTATTGCTAACATTTTACAAGGCAATGAGCAGCGCAAAGGAAAATAATAAATCTTTTGGCTCTTTTGCATGCTCATTTTGTAAGCTCTAATTATTGTAGTACTAGAGTTAAATCTCTAATAATACATATATGCCCTAATGAATCAGATAAGCTCTTAGGAACAGGCTTTTAGGGAAGCAGAACACTGTAAATCTCTGACGTACCATATGTATAATAAAAATAAGCCATAAAAAGCTTCTGTTTTGTGCTACTAACAGTAGCAACCCTAAAAGGGATGCAGATGAAATGGGGTCATGGTCTCCACTCAATAATCATCAGAAGCAGCGAGCTGTGGAAGGGAGCGCATGAGTAGCAATTAGGGAAGGTAGCAGCAGGCAGTGCTCCCTCCACACATTAGTAGTTGTGCAGAATATTGTGTTTACCTGAGGCAGAATGCCTCCCAGAGTGCCTGCTGGAGTGCTGCTAATCCACACCAACCCCAGCATGGACCAGTACCTTAAAGGCTCAGTTGAGCCCTTACTGATTTCTAGAGGCACAAAATTGAAAAGAGAGTTTTTTAAAAAAAAGTTCCAAACTTTTCTTTTGGTGTTGACTTGCTTAAAAATGAATGTTTTTAAAAAACCCTAGGGAGAGACAGGCTTCAAAGTCAGACAAGATATTTTCCAAAATAGATTGATGAACAAAACCACAAAGTGTGATGAACAACAACACAGCTTCTTTGGCTAGATCTCTCTATATGCAGTAGAAAAGCTGAAGATCTGTTAAATGACAAAGTTTGGTCACCTCGAGTCTTACATGATAAGAAATAAGCAATTGGTGTGACAATCTCCAGGGGAAAGAAAGAAAAAGAAGAAAAAAAAAAAAAAAAGAGATGAAAAAAATGAAAAAATAAGACTTTTCTGTGAGCCAAAGACTACACAAAGATTTTTCACAAGTGGAGATTTTAAGGGGATTGAAGCAAACAGGTTGAGCTTTTTCTTTATGGAAAAAGAGTTAGCAGAACTTGATATGCAAAATATGAGCTTACATTGCTGATAGAATGCCTCCCCTAAAACCAGAGTTCTGGGTTTAAATAAATCTCTGCTAGATAGTCCTTACTTTTTGTTCCAGTTGGGTAAATAAAGACTATCTTCATTGCATATTATGAATAATGTAACATAATCTGTTGCTACCTATTAAACTATAAAGGATCTCTGGTCCTGTGATTTTTTTTTTTTTTCTAATGTGTAACACACATAAGCTATTTAACAGATGCTGAAGTTATCCAAACTCTCATGAATAATTTTACTATATTTAGAAGTTCAGTTTGAGTTCTTTATAACCTGAAACCAAACCCTCAATGCTTTCAGTTAAAATCTTGGCAAAAGCGAAAAAAAAAATCCAGTTGAAACTGTTTGCTGTAATTTAAAATTTCTGACCAAACTTTGACACAAAATATTATTGTTTTCACAATAGGAGATATGATTTACAAAAAATGCAAAAGATGATGTACTGAATACCACAGGTACCAGTACTGAAGAAAACAGAGTTATTGCAGGTTAGTAAGCTATTCCATGAAAAACAGACTTCTATTAAGCAAAACAGTTTTTCAACATGTACCACTGACAGCACTAAACTCTTGTCTACTACTACCTTATAATACAACAATAACTGCACAGAAACGGTCTCATTCCTCACACAGGATGAATCCACATAATTATGGTTCTTTTTTTCTGTGTTTGTTGTTTGTCCACAGGTAGCTAAAAATTAAAATATAACCCCCCTCTAAGTGATGTTATGGACACACAGTAAGGGCCAACAAAATGATTTAGAAGTAAATATTGATGATATAATTTGCATATGACAAAAATATTGGTGGTATGATAAATGAGGAGTGCAAAATGATGGAGTGTGCTTAGTAAACAAAACCTTTCCAAAGAAAAATGTTTTACTTTAACAAAATACAAGCTGATATAGACAGGAAAGACAAGTGTCAGCCCTGAATCCAGAATGACACTTAAGTGAGGGGCCTCCCAGCAGGAAAGCAAAACCTCTAGAGATTAGTGGGGATGTGAGAAGAAATTAATGTGTCAACCTAATGACAATTAGTGGTGGGGAAATCTAACATAATTGTTGCTAAGATAAATGGAAATCCCAAATAACAGTGTGAGACTGACCATGAGGATGATTTAACTGACACTCATATACAAAGTACATTTCAGTGCCAATATGCTGAAAAATATTTCAAGAACAGAAATCTTCTAGTCATGGTCACAAAAGCAGGGCAGAGTTTTTGCATTGTTGCTGATATGGTTGTTGTGCTGGGACTTTTATCCACTGTGCATCATCCTCATGTACCAAGTTAGGTTTGCCTTAATCAGGAAACAGCTAAATTGTTACTTTTTGTGTGTCTGGGCACTAACAAACCAAATTTCTATGATATGAGCTATGGTTTTCTGCTAATGATCATTCTGCTGAAGCATGAGCTCCAGTATCCTCCTCCAAAGCCATCTCAAATTTATGATTAGACTGCACATCTAATTGTACAACAAGGGTGTCTTAATTATCTCCTCATTCTCCCAGGACCAGAGTGAGAATGATGAAATAAGTACAGTTTCTTCAAAACTAGAGAGCAGTAGCATTCTGCACCTGGATACTGACTCAAGTAATCTAGTAATAAATTTTCTTATACAGTCTATCATTGAAAAAAATAAAAATTAAAAAAAAAAAAAAAAAAAAAAAAAGTAAAAGTAAAAGTAAAAGCTGCCTATTCTTTTTTGAGGCCAGTCAGATAAGTGATAGCCTCAGATTTAATGTGACCTACCTGATTTGGCTAAATTTTGCGTTAAGTATCTTGTTTCCTGTGCAGAGGAAATGTGTGTGCCAGCCTGCCCTTTCTCTGTTAAACCTGCTTTTGCTCCTTATTCATCATGGGGCCAATGCAAATCCCACGGCCACCTCTGTACATGCTGAGCAAGTGGGGAACGGGTAGCTGAGCTGGGACTGAAACTTTATCCTTTCACACTGAAAATAATTGATCAGGGGAGATCAAGATGTGTGCAGAATATATTACTCAGAAGTGTGTGTGTGTGATATATTTTCAGACGTGTGGAAGTCCAAGCTTTTTTTTGGCAAACATTGGAAAAAGACATTATTTAATCTTAATAAAAGATTGGCACAGAAATTTTTTTGTTTTGTTTAGTTATAGAGTTTCTCAAGGGGCACCAGTTTTAGGCAACTCATTATCTCTTATTGAGAGACTGGAGATTTTGAAGAAAGGGAGTACCTGTACAGAGTTGCTGTGACTTCTGATAATTTTAATTTTAATTTTCTCACAAATCAGAAACCCAGGACCAGGCAAGAGCCCACCTTTTCAGAACTATTTCCCCATTATGAATTCAGATGGCAAATCTCTCTAAACAGAAGTGCATTTTTCTCAATTTAAAAATAAATTTTCAGCAGCACTCTATTTCATGGAGACAAGAGAATGTTTACCTCTCAGTAACATTTCATCAAGTAAACAACCAGAAACTGCATTTTCCTCACCCTCTCAGACTTAGATGCACATGATTTTTATTATTCACATTATGCTATTTGCAAAACTGAGGACTAAGTAGAATTCTCTGTGTACTGCATCCAGACAGCTTTAAATGTGTTTTACCAACCATTCAGTAATTTCCCTGCACTTCATAATTACTTCTGTTGCCTCCAAATCTCTCTACACAAAGTAAATAATACTGATTTTTGAAATCTATCTTTGTGAACAGAGTATGTTTTGTTCATTTAATATTAAAATACCAATAAGCTTTGGCATATTCAGAAGGCAGAAGGACAAACTCTCATAAAGGAGCAAAAAAATATGATAAACTGTCATTAAGGGGAGTGAAATGCTCTTCATTGTTATTTAAGTGGTGACATGATCTAGTGGCCATCTCTATTTGATTGGAATGAACTTTCACTAAAGAACACTATTCTGGAAGATAAAAACATCTCCAGGTGTCAGTGACAGAAGTTTAAGATCATTCAGCCGTCTCAAAATGAAAATGTATATTTTACACTATTCCTGAATAGGGCCAAATTAGCTATGCATTTATCACTTCTTCCATCAATATGGTATTTTTAGAAAGATGCTTAAATATATTTCAGAAGCTAATCACAATCTATTTTTATTACTCAGCTCACAAATATTAAATTTCCAAGCTGTATGTCTCCAGCTTAGCCTTTTTTTAGAAAGTAATAAATTGTCATACAATTTATTACTTTTAAATAATTTTTACCACTGGAAGAGCTAAGTAGCAACAGCTCATGTTGGAACAGCATCAAAAAATAAATTTTCTTTGAGTTTCAACTACCATCACTACCTCCCACCATATGAATCTCTTTTCAATACTGAAGTTAGATTAACCACTTTATTTTAGCAGTTCATATCACTGTGTTTCAGTATCCAACTCTATTTTAACGTAATATATGGATCCTCTTTGTAATCTCAGTCAGGAGTCTGGGGGGATCTATAACAAATGCGGTCATCATAACTCAGTTTTTCTACTTAAAATAACATTCCTTCATCTGTTTCACAGCTTTTCTTGTATTTCCTCAGAAAATTTTATTTAACTGAACTCAAAGGTAACAGATCATCTGAAGCAACTGTATGGAAGTCTGTTGATAACATATTAATAATACTTTATTTTTCACTCAGAGAGTTAACATCAGGTGTATATTTATGGTCAAAATGCCTAGGATGTGTGTTGTTACATTTAAGACAATGCTGAGCACCAAATCACAGCAGCTGAAATTTCTGATTTCAGCCTTTATCAAACACTGTAAAATTGTTCCTAAGACTCCTTTCCCAGTTTTTCTCCAGTTTGATGGCTCTTTTAAAAACTGTATTGAAAGTAAAAATTTCAGACATACATTTCAAGAAGGTATACAAACTTTTTTTTACATTTAATTTCAGCCTGTAGTAAAAACTTTACCACAACTATGATGACTGCTAACTATGTACTATTATATTCCTTCATGAAAAGGAAGTCAGTGCAACGTTTTAGTTATCTTTCTTCAGAACTAGCACATGTACTAAGATTACTAGAAAACTTATTTAAGAAGTTTAGCCAATACACTTTTTCATATTGTGGGAAGAGACTTATCTCTCTTTGAGAGGCAGAACCCCCCAAAAAACATTAGTTCATTTATTCTAGATGGCTTTTAAAATAGACAGTAGTCCCTAGCTTTATCTCAACCTGTATCTGTATCTGCATTTCCCACATTCAGACCTTGTGGAAGAGATAAATACATTAAGCCACAGGTTCACTAGATACTCTTTGACAAATGAAAATCACACTATTTCTTTATTTCAACAATAAGTTCAACTGGAAGGTAAAAAAATTCTGCAAGATGATTATTTGAAGCATATACTTCCACAAAACAGGTGCTCTGCAGTGAAAATGACAGACTTCGAGCAAAACAATGTACTTTAATATGAGCTTCTTTACAATACTGCAACATAATATGACAATAAGGAAGCAACACAATATTTTTATTGAAGTTTCCCTGAGGATTAATAGTTTAATTTCAGGAAAAGATTTTGAAACACTGATGGGGAGACCTCCTTCATAGACCTGTCAGCAGCAGTTACTACAGAATACAGAAATAGCAGGCTTCACGCTGAAATGGGAATAATCCTGCTCAGCTCAAAACAGAAGACAGATGTCTTCCAGCACTTCCTACATGGCAGTTTGTAGGATGTTTGCTGCTAGAAGAGTAAAACTGTACACTTAAAAGATGATGGCATATCTGATACAGATTGGATAGAAATTTAAATCTATTTTTAATAGTTTTTATATGGTGTCATTTCATATTTGTTTAAAGCAGTGATTCTAAATCTGCAAGATGCAGTAGCCGAGAAATTCAGGGCATTATCTGTGGCTCACAGAATTGACTGTTTTATCTATGTCAACACAGTAGTAAAAGAAGATTTTTTTGGTGCTGATAACCAGGTAGCTTCTGAGACCAGAAGCAAATGATGAGCAAGAACATCTCCTGTAGTACCATTATGGAAATTAATGTCTAGTCATGGTATAAAAATAAGCCCCTGTGATTTAGGGATTCAATTTATTTTTAATTAGTATCAATATATAAGTACAGATATTCTATTGGGTTATAAAGCTGCATATTGTCCTCTCTATAGATGAAAACAGAGTGAGGTTATTGAAAAAGAAAAAAAATCTTGTTTCTCTAGGTTTTATACTACAAATCATTGTCCAATCAAATACTCCACTTTATTTCTTCTCTATTTTTTCATTTACTTGCTGCTCCTCCACTAGGGTACAAGCAGTTCTTTTAAGATAGAACAGATGAACGTGGTTTTTCCATGCAGCTTGTACAGAGATCAGCCTTAGGCATGTTGTAAATAATTAGTGAATAGATGATCTGATACTATAACAAACATTTTGATTAATGTTTCTTGTTTCTAGAGTATCATTCATAAAGTTAATGAAAATAAGAATTTCAATACATGGGAAAATGACAGAAATGCTTCCTTAAAAAATGTTTGCAGTAGAAGCTGTGAAATTTCACACTCTGAACTTCTAAAAAATCTTTATAATACCATCCTTACAATTCACAACAAAATAATTCAAAGTCAGCAAACACTATGTTTTCTACTCTTGAACCAAATATAATAATCTAATCTGGTGGTATTGTAGCAATCTCAAAAACTGTACTCTTCCCAATCTCCATTTAAAAAGAAATAAAGTGCTGTACAGAAAAAGTCTTAATTAAATTTTCAAGGCTTCTCAGTACTTCATAAAATGGAAGTCTGCATTCAGAAGATTTCTTGGGGAAGGAGGGAAGTGAGAAGGGGGCTAAATCAGATGTGTCAGGGATCACCACCTACAGACTTGAGTGATAAGCAAAGGACATGCCAAGAGTAAGCAATATGACTCCCACAAAACTTCTGTAAATGATGTTCTCAACATTATTGTTCTTTTCAAAATACTACTGGTCTCTTAAGTAAAAAAAAAAAAAAACAAAACAACCAAACCAACCCAACCAAACAGAAAACAACCCCATGACTCTTGCATCTTGGCCAGACAGCCACATCAGGGAAGATGAAAAGCCTCGCTCTTCCATTATCAAGTGTTTGCAAGCAACCCAAAACAGACCTCTAGGGAAGGGTATGTGGTCTGAGCAAGCCTCTAGTGATCCTTTCCCAAAATGTTCTTTGGAACTTCAGGGGCTTGTGTCTTCAGGTAAAGGTGGCAGAATATGATGGGTGAATTTAACAATTGGCTGAAGGCATCAGGGGAGTTGGCCAAGGCTGACGAGGTGGCCATGCAGGGTAACGCTGCTGGTAAGACCATGCTGTCCCAGCAGTTGCCTGAACAAAGACTGCTGCAGTGAGCTGAAGGCTGAAACGTACACATCAAATTCATTGCTCACTCTTGGATTTTAACCTGTTTTGGCAAAGGATGTGAACGGATAGAGTTAAAGAGGCAGGGTTTTAATCCGTTTGTAGTCACATGTCCTGCATAATTCTAAATAACTATTCGCTTTGTGCTCTGTTGCCTGTAGGACAAAAAATACTTTATACCCTGGTGCAATATGCAGCCTCATGTCTCTACTGTGGTATTATGGCTGAGCAGTCCTCAGTCCAAACAGCCACAACATCTGCCTTTGATATACTTTTCAGATTTAAAAAAGCAATCAGAGGATGATGATCTCATCCATACACATTCACTGAATAGCATGCAACTGCACAGTGCTCTTCTCTTCCTTCAGATGTAATACTGTGAACTGAATCATAATAGCTTGCATTTGACATATTTTTTTTTATGTACACTGATCTTTTGACAAGAATAACTCTGAAAAATATTAAATGTCTTAAGAAAAATACTACAGTTATCTCTTGTAGATGCTCATAGCAGAAGAGGCAGAGAATATAAAAATATTCATAGACTTGTAGTTCAAATGACAAGTTATGGTCATATGTTGTGGAGTAATGTAAAAAAATAAATCTAGCAACATGTACCTTGATAATTAAAAGTACATCTTTCCTCTTACTCAATACAGATAGAAAAGAGTTTAATCTCTGTGTTTGTTGTAGATCAAGGAATAAACTTTTTTTATTAGTATTTGTTTTAGTGGGACACATTTTTTTGTAGGCCCTATTCTTGGGACTGGTTAAATTCTGATTTTATTTATTTTTTACTGAATGGTTATAAAGTCTTTAAAAAATTTGTCCTGAAAAGAAATACCTCATTACAGCCACATACATTAAATACTTTTCACTTTTAACAATATGTTAATTATTAAAGAACTCTGGAATTTCTATGTCAACAGCATACTTAATAAGATAACATTATAACCACTTGCATATATTAAGATGAGCTGCTGTTGCTGTGTCACACAATAACCAGTAACAACTGGTTACATAAATCAGAATTTCCAGTATAACTACTGAGACAGACATTTCCTGGAAGAAAGTGGAACAAAACACATATCTTCTTAACCTTCTCTGTACTGGCTTCTACACACTGAAGACTGTGCAAGCACATATTCAGATTTTATGCCATTTAATGGATACTCCTTTCCAACTGCTATTAGCATGGAAGTCTCAATGGAATAACTGCTCAGAATAAAGACATGAGTATTTTGAAACCAATCCCTCTCTGTAGCAAAGGAAGATTTATTCTTTAATGAACAATTAAAATATTAGTAATTGCTATGTAACTTGAGAGAAGGAGAATTGTAATATTCTTCAGAATAGCTGCTACAAAAAACATTTAGAAAGTAATCGAAAATCAGAGATAAGGAAGTAAAGGATCAAGAATTAAAATTAACTATACTCTTAACGTACATTCATTGATAAAACTGGATTCTAAAATAAGTTTAGCAAGAAAGACTAAAATACAGAACCTGACATTTCACTGAAACTATTTTTTTGAGTTATATTTCTTTGATACTCTATCACCGTTAAGTGAGGCAATATTCTTAACTAGAGCCAGAAAATGCTGTATTGTTCTCAGTTTCCTGGGCTTTGGAACACTTCAGACTTGTTTATTAGAGTAATGTCAGTAGAAGATCAGACTTGTTTGACATTGTATGACAGGCTCTTTGTGGTACTTCATGCATCCTCATGCTGTCCCCTATAACTACTGTTGAGCTCAAAGTGATGTTTAGTTTGTTTGTTCTGTGCTAGGTAATGAAAAATAAGGAAAGACAGGAAAAAAAAAAAAAACAAACAAAAAACAGGGCAAAAAATCTGATATTCTCTCTGAAGACATTGAAACAACAAGCTCAAATCACAAAACCTCTAACACAAAAATTCTTAAAAATGTTTAAGAACTGATGAAGTCATAAAGCAGTTATATATTCACATTGAATCCATTTGCTTCCAAGAAAAAGAAGAAAATTACTTGCTCTACCTACACTGAGAAATAACAGGAACACTTCAGAAGTCTTTAAATAATAAAGAGGAGGGTCAGAATCATTACTTTAAAGCCACTTCCAAGAGTTTATCCAAAGGTTATTGAAGCTAACAAAAAGACCCACCTTTCATTTGCTGCACTTAATCGGGAGGATGTAAATAAGCACAGGAAGAGTACTACTGGAGACAAAAGAAAAAAAAAAAAATTCTGATTTCATCTAGATAGTCTGAGTGGAAATAGCATCCAGGCACCACTTTAAATGAGATTTCTGAGTTTACAGTTTAAACTGCAGTGACCATTTAAAGAAAGGAGGTACTACTAGTTTAAGAGACAGTAAAAAGCCCTTATGTACTAGAAATGAATGAGGTCACAGCTGGGATAAGAAAACCCCGCCAAACAAAACCATTTCTCCCATAAAAATTGAAGAGAATTCTAAATAAAATACATATATCAGTTCAAAATCAATCTTAGCCATAAAAATAATAAGTTAATATCTCACAAAAAATGGAAAACATGGAGCAAAACTTCTTGGTAGTGTTGAGAAATAATGTGCCAAACCCATCTTCATAAGGCATAGATGTAAGATTCTTCATTTTGCCCAAATCAGACTTTGGGTTTAAAATCTGGAAAATCCCCATTGTCATCAGTATTACAGAATCACAAAAGATAAAGACTGAGGTACAGAGTGGAGTGGAGGATGTTCTTCTAATGAACAGGGAATTCTGTCTGCTTAGCTAATCCATTTTCTAAATAAATAAATAAATAAATAAATAAATAAAGCACAAATAAGATTAAAAAATTAAATCTGTAACACTGGTTACCAAAACAATAACACCACACACACACAAGAATCTGTAGTATTGTTTAAGTCCCCTACTAGTTTATAGTAAATAAAGTTTGTGGTGATTATAGTTTCTTGATAAAATGTGGGTAAAATTTTTCCCTAAGTGTTATTTCAAATAATGAACTACTGCGTTTGTTCCTTTGCACTTTAAAGTGAGGGGAAAGAAAGGAGTCCATCTTTCTGAAGCAGCTGAAATAAAAATAATTTATTTTCTTTATAATTAATATTATTTATCTCAGAAAGTTCCCAGTTTTGACTTGTCCCAGCCTGCCACATCAGCATATTTCTTTCAATTGCCAGCTGTGTTCTCAGTGCTGGGAAGAAAATGGTTCACATGAATGTGGAGCCAGTCCAAAATCCTGACTGTAGATAATGCTCCTAATTAGCCATTCCCAGGGGGGGTCATGTGCAAAAAGGCACCAGTTTAACACTGTTAAAATGGTTTCCAAAAAGTTCCCAGCACCTTTACCAAAGGAATCAATCAAAAATGGCTTCAGAAGAAAATGTAATGGCTTTCAAGGATTAAAATTTTAATCAGGAGTATTCAATTAGCAGTTAATGTTGAGATCCACAGTTTAGATTTTTATGCAAATGTACCATTCTTATATTCAGTCTTGAAGATAAAGGCAGCTCATAGCAAATGTGGTTCTGTCTCTCATTTCATCAAGTTAGTGGTAAATTACTTTGAAGAATATTTTACACTTGCTACCTTTGGAAGTGTGGAAATCAGTTCACTTTTGCCCCTTCTACTGTAATTAATCTTTGTGTTAGTTATGTGAGGCAGCTCATACTGGTGATTTCAAAGAGATATGACCAACATAAGACAAATAATATATATTAACTGTGCAGACAGAACTGAGATTTGCAAGAGCTTGTTCACACTTCTTTGAGAGTAACAACTCTGGACTAAAGTTTCAGAACTAAAAACTGCACAATTGCTAAGAATCAGATCTTAAGAACTACTGACAAAAACGTCAGAACCCCTTTTTTAAACTCTTCCCCTAAAACATTATGTGTTCTGAGAGATGGCCAGTATAACTTGCACATAAGTAGATGTAGAAATATTCTATTTGTTATCCCAGAATTGTGTCACTTTCTTTGACCAAAATCCAGTTTTAGTCATACGAAGTAGAACACTGAATTCATGATTATCAATAAATTTCATTAATACATATTTTTAAATTTCAAAATATTACATTGACATTTGCTTGTTTAGGATTTGACAATATATAAAAAATCTGTTAATTAAAAACTCCCCATAGGGCATGGAAACGTATGAAACTATTGCATAGCTTTCATAAAGCTCTTTGATTTTCTGATATATATCATCCAATATACTATTTTATCCTTTCAGTGTATTCAGTACCAGAAATT
Organism: Tyto alba; assembly: GCF_018691265.1. Taxonomy (NCBI): domain Eukaryota; kingdom Metazoa; phylum Chordata; class Aves; order Strigiformes; family Tytonidae; genus Tyto; species Tyto alba. The sequence continues at coordinate 4,812,313 of NW_024881301.1, forward strand.
TCAAGAAATAGTTAAATAATTTAATTTCTACTCAAAAACTGCAGACAGTGATTGTTATAAATAGCACAATCTATTTTTATGTAGAATCTAAGGCAAATAGATTTGTTCAAAGGCCTGAATAAATTAAAATAATTCCACTGAAATTGAAAAGCTTTAGATCTGACCCTTCTTACATGTCTAAATTACATTTCAGTATTATGTCTTAATGTTTCCATTTTTATTTGGAACTCTGACATGAATATATGACCAAAGGCATCAATGTATACAAGTTAGCTTAAATTGATTTTTATCTGCTGAAAATTTGACCTTACAAATCTCATTGTCTCTGAGGCTATAAGAGATTAATTTACTCCTCTAGAATCAAAACGAAACAAACAAGCAAGCAAGACATTTCCCTAACCGTTGCTTGAATTAAATCTCTAATTAAATATACATCAAAAAGTTTATAGAGTGATTGGCATTTTCATCACTGTCTTTTTTGCTAAGGAGGTAAGTGCTTGTAAGCACTGAGTAAGGTTGATCAGGTGTGAGGATGATTTAGTCCCAGGTTGCTTTTGTTTTATGTAAATTAGATCTGATACAACCACCATCAAGACTTGTCATTGCTTTAGCTTTCTCACTTTTTTTCTTTTTTTCCCCTCAATATGGACTGTTGATGACATTACAGACAGCATATTTTTGTACCACTACTTAGAAAGATAAGGTCATAAATAATCTCTCCTCTAATTTCTTAATTAAGAATCTCATCAAGATCACACAAACATATATCAATGCACATATATGCAATGAATACACAATCTGATTCTTGAACATTAGAAGATGAATAGAAATAATACTTCATCTGATTACTGGCACAAGCTCTGTGGCATGTTGACAGCACAAAACTGAGGGAGAAACAGAGGTTATGGTGGTCTCAGTGCATACAATGAGAAATAATACACCGAGATTTGAAAAAGGAAGATTTTACCTAATTTTTAGGATGCATTTCTTAACCTTCTATTAAATAGTCCTTAAAGGGAAATGTGGCTGCTCAGTTTCTTCAAGTCATTTAAAATACCTATGAACAAATCCCATAAAAGACTGCTATGGAGGAAATATTATTTGCCATGATACAGCCACATACGTTTTTATGATCATTGATTTCCATAAGGCAAATATTTGAAGAATATTAGGCAAAACTATATGAACTCCACTTCTGCTGAAGCCATGAAGATGTTTACAGAAACAATTACAAGAATCAAGGAACACATTTAACTTGCAAAAATTATTTTGACTCTGTAATATTAAAGTATACAATGACCTTTGCTTAACAGTAATGAGTAACTCAGAACTTATGAAATGTCTTATATTTTATATGTGTATATACATATATATATAGTATACATATATGCATAGACCCTATGTGAATAATTGTATGTGCTATACTGTAACATGAATATGTGAATTGACATTTGACTATAAATATTTTCTTCCTATGGAATCATTATTTTGTTTTAGAATTCAATAATATAGAAATATTGATAATTATATGTTTCATATATAATTTCAGAGGAGTCTGAGCTGTTTTGTTGAATCTGTACATGTGTAATAAAACTATATATTCAAAGTCAGAAGTAATGTATTTGAATTCTAACAGCAGATAATTAAACAATTAAAGTATAGTGTCCCCATTCTTACTTTGTAGATGATTTTTAGGACAAAAAAATATTTGCTTTATATTTCCTTTTAGAGGTACTGATCATTTATAATCTACATATAAGACAGCAGTGGCCCAAATGATCACTTTGTGGAAGATAAAATTTACACTAAAGAAAAGTTCTGCTGTTCATTCTTATTTTCTTCTTTATACAAAAAAGAGAAACAGGGAAGGTAAAATCTAAAACCACTTGAGAATTAGGACCAACAGGGGAATTCAGGGAACTAGGATTTAAAAATTATAATGACTATGTCTTAAAGCAGTGTAGAGGACTCACTTATTGAAGGTGAACTATAGTAACATGTGATACAGAGGCAGGTTTAACCACATGAGTAGCATTGCCACAGTACTTGAAGCTTTCTTATAATATAGCCACCAGAATAAAGAAGATGGTCTTAACTGCAGAATGACAGCAATATATGTATTTATGATCTGTTAATGATGGCATGCATATGGGTAAGATGATAGAGGTGTAGGGCCTTTGGGCAGGGTCAGGTTCATTCACTGATCCTCTGATGTTAAACAACCAAGAGGCTCCTACTAAATTTACACCCCAGTGCTTCCATTCCCCAGCACCCATCATCCACTGCATAGTCTTTAACAGTCCATTACATTGCTCAATCTTTCTGCGATCTGGTGGGAGATAGGGAGATACACCTGATGCTGTATTTCCTGGCCCAGGTGTCTATGGGTTGATTCTGGAGATGAGTCCCATCATTTGATTCAATTCTTTCTGGGGTGCCATATTTCCAAAGGACTTGCCCAGGATGGTATTTTGGGCAATGGCAATGGATCGTACGGTATGTTTTCCGTCACCTGATGGTTGCCTCCAGCATGGTAAGCATATAGCAATTGCCCTGGCAGGTCGTGGCAGTGGTCCAATATAGCTGATCTGCTAGGCTTCCTCATACTGATCCCATTCACCATCCTCTATTCCAGAAAGACTTTACTTGCTTAATTATGGAATATGTTTCACATTCATAGGTAACCTGTGCAATGGCTTCAGTGGACAGGTCCTCCCACTGATCATACTGTGCTAGCCCATCTGTATGTTGTACATACAAATGTCCACATATAGTTGCCCTGTCCTGACACTCCAAGTAGCACAAAGGTGAAGTTGGGACTTATGGTCAGTACACAGCAGTTTCTCATTGTTCCTCCTTTCTTTCCACACTTTTCCTCTTCTTCAGCATGAGTTCTCCATGGACTACAGTACTTCAGGAAAATTCTGCTCCATTGTAGATCTCCCTTATAACACCATGAATATCTACTCTGTTGTCTTTCTCCTCCTTCTCTGTCCTTGGCATTGTCTCTGTTTTTTCTCACTCTTTTCCCCACTTCCTCTTTCTCTGACCTTTTATTGCTGAGCAAGATGTCATATGGCATGGAATATCCCTGTGGTCAATTTGGGTCAGCTAGCCTGGCTATTCTACCTCCCAACCTCTTGAACCAGCCTACTCATCTGGGAGGAGGGGAACACAGCAGAATGGGAAAGAGAGAAAGCCTTGATGCTGTGTGAGCATTGTTTAGCAATAGCCAAAACACTGGTGTGTTACCAACACTGTTTTTGCCACAGACACAAAGCATAGCACCACATGGTCTGCTATGAAGAATGTTAACTATATCCCAGTCAGACTCTGTATAATCTCCAACCCTTGTTCCAAACCATTTACTTTATGCTCAGATCCCCCATTAACTGATACACCTATTTGTCCTCTGACCTCTCATTAATATATTTTTTCATTTCTATACTATACTAAAATCTTTCAACTTACCTAACCGACTGCATATTTCAACATCTGATTCTTCTATCCCAATACCTTTCCTTTTCCTTTCCATTCTGTCTATCTCTCATTCTCAAAATTCCCTCTTACCAATACTTACAACAGCAGCTGGGTCTATACATCTTCATGAACTCCCACGCACTGATCCTTGACATATACGCAGATACTGTTGCCCATTTTGTGCCACTGTCCCAAATGTCTATAAGAACAGTGAATGATTTGGGCTCCATTAGAAAGTTAGCACACTCTCCTGAAAAGACTAGTGTGGACTCAGGCACTGGTATCTGCCAAACAGCAACTTACTCAACAGCATGTGGTCATTATGAGCCAAATAGATGAAGAACTCAGTATGATGACATCATGAGAGGTGGTATTACTGCATAGCCTTGACACTTGAAAGTGAAAGCAAGCAACCTGCATTGAAGGGATTTAGAAACTAAGCAGTCTAGAGTTTCAAAGAAAATGTTAAGAAATTTGTCAGTTAAAATCTATTATCACATTTAGTATATCACTTTATATTTTTGGTTTTTATTTGGCCAATATTTTAAGCCATTGAATTTTCCAGGCCATTAACTGAAGTCATATACACCTTAAGAAGAGAACTTAATTGAAGTCTATTGTTAGTTACTGATATTGGTCATAGTCCAGTAGTCTAATAGATAGCTCATATTCTGCATTGTAAGCTCATATACCCTGACTTGCAGAAGTAAGATAGTTCAGCTACAGGGCAAAGGACTCAGATCTCCTTAAATAATTGATGGGGTTTGAATAGAAAGCAGAACCAGAAATGATATACTGAGCACTGGCCTGACTTGTCTTTCACAGTCTATCTTCTGTGCAGTCTCTTAGAGTCCTCAATACATGGCATACCTAGAGAGGGAGAGGATTTGCTCTTAGTTATGTATGGAATTGTATAGAGAAAAACTGTATTGATCCATTTAGTGTTACAAAGATGTCTCATACCTATCTGCTTAATTGAAAAATTCCAATTCACAAATCTTTGCTGTCAAATATTAACACATATTTGGTAAGTTATTTCTGTAGGTTGTCTCTGTTTTTTGAACAGTACATCCTAAATATTCAATTTTTATAGCTTCATAAACACTACAGTTTTGTCTTATCTACGGAAAGACTTCATTCATAAAGATTTGAGTTGCTTAAGAACATTCTGAGCAGTGTCTTCTACTTAACACCTGATAGACCTATGATAACATGTATTTTAATTTACTGTAGTGCATTAATAAAGGTTGACACCAGCATTACTATGTAAGTATTGATTTCAATGTTTAAGCTGATATATAGCTGAATCTATATTGCCAACACAAGAAAAGTTCTATTGCCTAAGTGATACTCCAAGTTGCTACTGAAGCCATAATTCAGCATTTTTCACATATGGTACACATACATCAAACATATTTCACAAAGTATAAATATATTCAGATACTCAGATCAGGTTGTGTTTTATGTGATATCTGAATAAAGGAACAGGCTACTTAATAAATCGAAAGGTATATTTTGTTAATAAATAAAACAAACCCCAAAGAACTGAGACTCTTCAGATACACTTTTTTCCCTACGATGGTCTTCTTAGTTTTGAACAGCCATTCTCCCCAAATGCCCACTAAAGCATGCAAATCAAAGGTTAGCTTACTTACTGCATGAGGATTGAATCAGTGCAGCATAGGGTTAGTCTAGATATGAAATCCAATGGGTGTTAACTCAGTCCCTCCATCCCTCCTCAAGACTTCCATATTACTCTTCAGTTGCATTGTCAAGCAAATTAGAAGCAGATCCTAATTCAGTAATAACTAGAGGACAGTGCTGCTCAAAACAATGTTAAACCTTGAGATTTAAAATATAGAATATTCCTGGTTGCAGCAAAGGTTTTTAGAAATTTCTGAAGAATTCACAAAACCTATACTTCTCAGGGAGGTCATAATAAGTGGCAGAGCCCTGATGAATTATTTCTATTTGTTTAGTAAAAATAACCCTAGTCCTAGTCTCATGATTTTGCTTGATTTATGTAAGCAGTTCTTTTAATGGACATCACCTTGTTTTTCATTCAATTAGGAACTGCTAGAAATATTTTGATATAGTTCCTTAATGACAGGAATATTCCTGTTGGGGTAATATGAAAGAATCCTATGTTCAATAACACTGAGCACTTTGACCTTATCCTTCCCAGAAGACAGTTTTCTTTGGGGAAAACAAACAAACAAACAAACAAAAAGCTAAGAGGTGACTCAGCTGACAAATTCTTAGGAAGGCAACTGTAACATACCAAGTGATACCAAGCAACTGTAAAGGCCAACAGATGAAGTTCCTCTCATGATGCAATCATTTAAGATGAACCAGATATGAGAATATGACTCATCACATCTTTTCAGCAGCTGAACCTAGTCCGATTCTACCTTATTTTAGTTTAAAACCATTACCTCTTCTCCTATTGTTACAGGTCCTAATAAAAAGACCGTTCTCATCTTTCTTATAATCCACCTTTCAGTATTGAAAGGTCACTACAAGGTCTCCCTGGAGTCTCCTCTTCTTCAGACTGAACAACCCCAACTCACTCAGTCTGTCTGCCTAGGAAAGCTGTGGCAGCCCTCTGATCATTTTTGTGCCCCTCCTCTAGACCTGCACCAAGGTCCATGTCTTTCCTGTGCTGAGGACTCAGGAGCTGGAGGCAGTACGCTTTCACCAGAGCAGAGGAGTAGACCTGCTGGTAACAATTTTTTTATGAAGCCCGGGATATGCTTGGCTTTCTGGGATGTGAGTGAATTTTGTCAGTTCATATCCAATTTTTCATCCACCATGTCCTCCTCTGCAGAGCTGCTCTCAATCCATTCATCTACTAGTCTGTATTGCTATTAGGGATTTCCCTGTTGTATGTGCATGACCTTGCACTTGGCCTTGTGTCATGGTTTGAGCCCAGAGGGCAACTAAGCACCACAAAGATGTTCACTCACCCCTTCCCCCCTCAGGAATGGGTAGGAGAAAATAAAGTAAAAGGCTCGGGAATTGAGATAAGCACAGGAAGGATGACTTTTCAGTTATGGTCATGGGCAAAACACAGACTCATTAGGGGAAGAAAAGAGAACATCGGTTTCATTTGAACACCACCACCACCACTACCAACACTTAATTTACCAAACAAACACAGTGGGACAATGAGAAGTAGAACCAGATCTTAAAAACACCTTCTCCCCCATACTCCCTTATTCCTGGGCTTAGGTTCACTTCTGATTTTTCTACCTCCCCCCCCACAGTGGTGCAGGGGTGCAGGAGATGGAAGTTATGGTTGGTTCATCACACATTGTCTCTGCCGCTCCTTCCTCCTCAGGGGTAGGATTCCTCACACACTTCCCCTGCTCCAGTGTGGGATCCTTCTCATGGGAGACAGAATTCCATGAACTTACTCTGATGTGAGTCCTTCCCATGGGCTTCAGGTCTTCACAAACTGCTCCAGCATGTGTCCCTTCCATGGGCTGCAATCCTCCCAGCAACAGACTGTTCCTATGTGGACTTCCCTCAGATTCCTGGCCTTCTTCAGATGCAGACATCTGCTCTGACGTGGGGTCCTCCAAGGGCTGCAGGTGGGCCTCTGCTCCACCATGGACCTTCATGGGCTGCAGGGGAACAGCCTGCCAGTCTATCTCTGCTCCAGTACACCTCTCCATTCCTCCTACTTTCTTCAACTGACTTCAGTGTTTGCATAGGTGTTTCCCTCACAACTCCTCCTCTTCTCAGGTTCCCCTTCTTAAATATGTCATCACAGAAGTGCAACCACCATCTCTAGTTGTCTTGGCATTGGACAGATGCAGGTCTGACTTGGATCCAGGGGAGCTTCTAGAAACTTCTCACTGGAGTAACATCTGTAGCTCCCTGCTCTACTACCAAAAAGCCACCACACACAAACCCAATACAATGTGGAAAAACTCCAAAAAGTATATTTTTCAGTTCCAAACTATTTATCTAGATATAAACCTCTTCAGTATTACATCAGTGTAAACTGGAAGTGAGTGGAAGTAGACTACCAATTGAAATGCACAGTCTTTACATATGTCTGTAGTTCCTGTATTTTCTCTATATCAACTCTGTGGCCTGACCTGCTTTCCTCAAATCTTTATTAGTTCAGGACTTAACTGGTTCTCCCACTGAACAGACTATACCTTCAAAAGGGAGAAAATATAGTAGTATCTGGATCTTCTGTAGTACCCCATGAAGACTTGTTCATGGTGCCAGACATAGTCACTGACAGGGTTGCCATGTCTAGTGCAGCCCACGTTGCTTCTAGTGATGTACAAGCTATCACTTGTCAATAGAAATCAATGGGCTCCAGCTCCTCATTTTTTTGTGAGGGATTTTCAGACATATCTTACCCTAATCAAAGCATTATTTGACAACATTTGCAATTTGCAGGATATGCCTGCTCTATGTTCACTGCTTTATGCAGCAGGAAAACCTATTATGAACTTTGGGGTTTTGTTTTTGTTGTTTTTGTTGTTGTTTCTTTTCTTGTACTACCCAGCAAAGCAAAGTCAAAGAAATGCATGTAGAAGACTAAATGAAATAAGAAGTACAATAAGGCCAGGATAGGTAAGATCTCCAAACACAGGTGTACTTGTGAAGTAAAAGGACTTAGAGAATTTTGGTGTCCTTAACAGCACCACACTGTGCATCAAGCAGATTGTGACTCGATCTTCATAAAAATGGCATGGCATCTCCTGCATTCTTTAATGGTTTGGAAGACATTGTTATCTTTAAAGGGTGTTTACTCTAAATCCTTGTGTTTAAGCTCAGGTGTTCAATGGTTAAGGTATATCGCTACAGGATTTTTCCCATCTAAATTTAAGCAATTAAAAAGAAGCTTGATATTAAGGAGCTCTGTCAAGACTGTTATTTTATAGGTGTCAACTCACATCTATTTTATGACTCTCACCTATCAAACACTAATTTGGTAACATCTACAAACTACATTGCTAGATACAACCTGTTTATAAAATATAGTACTACTTGAAAAGCTTCAAACAGAAACAGTGCCCAGTGCTTAATTATGAGTCAGCTAATAAGACTAATATATTCCAAGATAAATAAGTATGGAACCTAGCTCATTGAATTTGACTAAGCTATCCGCAAGGTGTCAATATGGATTCATGATCATTTCTATGTCTGTAAACAAGTAACTGACTTGTTAAAAATAGAAATTTGGAAATGACAATTTACAGGTGCTGGGGGCATCGATTTTTAAAGAAACATATTTTCTCAATCTTTTTTCATCAGCAATTTAATAACTGTAGAACTTTCATATTTCTTCTTCTGAAAGCACTAAGGGGTATCTAAGTAATGTGTTTATTTACAGCTAACAACCATAATTATCTTAAATTATGGAATGCCCCAAATAAATGAAGAGTAGTTTATAGTTGTTCAGAACCACAATTTGTTCTGCTGTTGTTTTGTTAAATATTTGCAGAAAATATGATTTGCATCATTTGTAAGTTACATAAACCTTTATAATTATGGCCTAAGGTATTATGCAAAAGTTATTTAAGTAATTCCCAAAGATTGTTGCTCAGTGCACCAAGCATTAATCATCTGTTGTGTTTATTATAAATGCAGAAGCAATTAAGTAGATCTGTGGTAAGAACAGGTTATTGCCAGGTTTATGCAGAAGCATTTTTCAATCTTGTCATTACTGATGAAGACTGCTCTGGAGGGTTTTCTTCCTCATTGAGTGAAGAATAAACATATCATTTTGTGCCAGAAATTCTTGAAGTGTTTTAAAGTTAAATGTGGAACAACAGAAATTTGATAAATTATAAATAAATTTAAAACACATACCACAGAAAAAATAATTTTTCCCCCACCAAGAAGTAGCAAAAGTTAATTTCTATGTTACAAAATTAATATAAATCAATGTCATAAACTGTGCACAAGATTTGTTCATAAAGCTTATGTAAGAATCAGTCTCACATGTAATTACTTTTTGATTCTAACTTTTGAATGTAAAACCTGCTGTCTTTACCCTGTGAATTCACTGAAGGCAATGAAAATTTTGAGTGAAACAATAAAAGACTTGCTATCAAGCAAGAAAAAAGCTATTACATAAGGAAACAAAATGAGTGGAGCAGAAGTACAGTAAGATAACACGCTTGCATGCATACTTTAACAGGCTACTGCCTCTCTAATGGAAACCTTCCTTTACTGATCTTGGATAACTCATAATAATCTACTCTTGCGCTGTGAAATACGATTTAACTGCCATATGAGGGTTTTGGCACCTTGAAACGTGCTCAAATTGTTTCCTTCTATAAACATATCTGTTTTCTTGGAGTATATAAAAGGTTGATGTTGCAAGGGGCTGAGAATCACCTACTGAATATATTGCACAAGATACTCAAAACCGGGCAAATCCTAAATGATGCAAATCAGATTGGAGTTTTCCTTAAATGCTCTATAGCTTGAGCAGGCTCTGATTTACATTTTTAGTTACCTAAGTGAAAAAGGACCCTCATGAAAGTAACTGGGACCATCTAATTTAGGAGCTCAGAAACTTCACACAAATCTACATGCTCAAATCTGTCAATTAATCCAAGATTATTTGGATATACATTTAAAATTTTGGATGCAATGTGTAATTAAGTTTTGATTATGTTTTGATCGTACCATTGACTACCCAGTTCCAGCTGGGCACTTTACTGTTTCATTGTTATCTTTGAAGAGGCTGAAAAGCACATCACTTTCTCTAACTAGGTAAATCTGCTGCTCAGCAGAAAGGAATTTAGTTGGGTCTTTTCTTTTTACTTTGCTATTTTTTGATGCATAATTCAGTAATCTGTAATGAACATAGCTATTTCATATGTTTAAATTTGCTCAAAAAACTCACTTATTTAGACACTTATGAACAGGGAAGTATCTTACTCTCTAGTCTTTTACAATGTCATCTGAAAGTCTGTCCAAATGGTCAACAGGAAAAATAAAACTGAGCATAGCAGTAAAATAAGGTCTTTCTACATATAAACTTAATTAAAGTGATACTATCCACTTTGTCTTCAAAGAATCAGTAAGAAAAAATTTCAAACTAATTTAAGCAATAATTATGTGTAATCATGATCTGATCACATTAACAGTATTGTAAAAAAATCATTAAGAGATTTTAGGAAATGCAGTCTTTGAAAACATAGCATGACAGAACCAGTTGTCTCACTAATGTTGAATATAATAAATATTCTATTAGCTGCTGATTCCTTAGTCAAGATAAAATGCGTTATTCATAGATGACTTTCTAACTTTCTTAATACAATCTAAAGCAAGCAAATCAACACATGAAAAATCAAGCCAATTTTCAGTTCAACATATTGGAGGAATCTCTCTCAAAATGCGCATTAAACATGGGACTGAATTCCTCACGTACATTTGTTCCATAGTTACAATTACAAAAACAATTGATTACACTTTCCCTTTTTTGGTTGCTTCACATGACTTTATTAGAAGAAATGTCTTACAAAAGAAATACTGAAAGAAGTCTCTCTTTTAAATAAAGTCTTTGTGAGCAGTGGGAATTTGCTGTAAGTTTTACCCTAAACACTCAAAGGGAATAAATATTATTTTAAATAATTACTTTTCACAAAGTGAAAAATTTGTAAATACAATCTGTTCCTTGTGTTTCAGGTGAATGGGAGAAGTTGCAAGGACCTTGATTGCCACATGGGATCTTCATGTTAGAAATTATGGGAAAATAGTAAAAGTTAGAAGAGGTGCTAGGGATCTATGGGCACTCTGTCACCAGGAGGTCTTTAAGAACCAGCTAAACAGGGCATCTCCTTGGAATAACAACTTGGAGTAGGAGATATATGACCTGAAGCAAGAGATTGGACTAGATGAGCTCAAGGCAACTTCTGACTCCCTGAGTCTATGTATTGGCAGAAGTAAGTGTATTTAAAAGGGCAGGTTGACTACTCCTCTATATCGTAGTGCTTTACCTCCATGCAATCCTCTTCTTTTCATTCAGAACTGTAAGCAACAAAGAGCTAAGGGTAAACAGAGGTTGTTTATATTAATTATTTTTTTTCTCTTGTCCAGCAAACACAAGAAGCAAATTATATATCTATATTTAGAGATTGCACAGTCTACAAAGAAACCTCAGAGAAGTGGACTGAGATCCTAAATAGGTGATACCACTTTCCTTACTGTTCTTGCAGCAGCAAAAATAAAGCATTCTTCTTGTTATAACATAGATTCAATGGATAAACACCCATGACCTTCAATGGAAAACTTTAATGAGGTAAAGAAAATAAGGGCGGTTCTAAAATCCATGGCTCAGACCTACTATCAAGGACCTTGAAATACCTGAACTCAAACTCTGTTGTAGCAGTGCTCAGATTTTGGAAAATCAGTATTCACTTTTAAGTTTTCCATTTTCAAGCTTCTCTAGAACAAACTGATGTTTTCTGTTCCTTCAGCAAGCAACTCTGTATCAGGTGAAGTAAAAAACTGATATTCTGTCACCAGTGGTAGTTTGGTAGTATCCCTTTTTATTTTTCTACTTCAAAGCAATGAGTTGCAGGTTATTTCATTTAAAAAAAAAAAAAAAATCCCAAACGAACATAAAAAACAACTAGGATGAAGACAACCAGAAGATCCAGAAGATGAAGTACTGCTGGTAGTCATACAGAAACAAAAAAAAAAAAGACAAAAATAAAATTGGAGAATAAGAGGAAATTTTCAGCAACAACAATAACAATCCCCAAAAAGTAGAAAATGCAGGTTAGAGATGTTATTGTATGTGGTTGATTACTGTGCTTTTGTTAGTAGTATAGAAACTACTCCTGCCTTTCCACACATGGGACAGGCAAACCCATGATAAATAGGCAGGAAAGGATTAATGCCACTTTACTGAGTCTAAGAGTTCCCAAGTGACTTGAAAGCCACTTGTGGGGTTTTCCAGTTTACTGGATGTGGAAGGTATCACCGAAGTGCCAAATTAGGTCACTGTTTCAAACTATGTTACGATGCTTTTCACAGTATTACCAGATTTTAGCCCTAGCCTCCAGCTATAGAACAATATTTCCCTCTTATTTGAGCTATATCTTAGTTTTTTTATAGTCTAACAGATATGCTAATATATTTCTTTTGATTTTTTCTTTAAGTAACACCTAACTGAACCCACATCACTGTTTAATCTTTCATATGAGTTACTCAAATTTCCCAGAAGATAATTTATGTCCTTGAAAGTATTCACTGGCATTCACAGGCTGAAAGAATTCACTTTTTTCTTAGACTGATGAAATTTGTGCATTGTCAGTAAAAATAATTTGTAGAGAGATTTCAGGGTTCTTGCCACAATAGAGCAGACCAAAACATCTCAGCATCAGAAAGTTTAGCAGAAGTCCTGAGGAAAGGGACCCTGAAGTTATAAAGACTGCTCTATGTTTAAACAGATATAAATATCCAAACAACAAACTTTAAATATCATACCTGCCTCTTGTCATGATCTAAGTAGCAGTGAAAATCACTACTTCACTTAAAAGAGGAAGGGAAAACTTTCAAGTACCACTAATAGATAAATGTCTTGAAACATCTCCCTCAACTCCTATCCTTTTACATAATGTTTCAAAGGAATTTGCAGGATTAAAGGTATAGTATTTTAAATAAATTTATAAAACAAAATTTTACACAGTGGGCTTTGATTCTCATCTTACTTATATCAGTAAAATATCAGAAAAAAGCTATATTTTTTTTTATATAAACATCTATTTTTAAAATTTAAGCCAAGACATGATTGACAAAAAGAACGATCTCTTTCTACATAATAACAAATATGAAACTAATAATGTGTACAGTAAATGTCAGCAGTCTAAAATACTGAAATTAGCATTACCCAGAGTAATTCTAATATTTCAAAACTGCCTACTGTAGAACAGAAAGTATCAGGATCAAGACACAACCATAAGGCCTCCCTTTAAAATTGCTGTTATGGTACTGTATTTAATTGCACAAATGTACAGCATACAACTTTCATACAATGGTCATCCTGTTTAGCACAACAGGTTGACAAAGGATACTAGAAAAGTGCTTTTGTTTTTAATATTTATTTTATGTGTGCTTTGTGTGTGGCTCCACTGTTCCTTACACAACTGAAAGCGCGCTCAAAATAGGAGTATTCATTTCGTATGGATTTCACTCATCATTCATCACAGCACTGTCATTTTTTTTATTCATCCACTGAAATTGGTCTTCAGCCTAAAATGTGATGTGGGATTATTCCATTTAAAGATGTAAAAAGAGGACACAGAGCTGTCACTAATTGTATTAAAAGGAATTTATTGTTTTTGTTTTAGTAAGACACACAAATATCATTCTCCTACTTCATATTTCTCCTACCCTTTTATATATGAAATTCATAGCTTTATTCAGTTTATTTGCAGTTGCCTGTGTTAGAAAAATATGATGACAGTTTCCCCCATCCTGTACCTATAAAGTCAGTCTCACAAATCATGTCAATCTGTGAAAAATAAGACCAAAAAGCCATCTCAACCCTTAAAAGATTTCTGAAGTGAAATTGGATAGATTTTCAATCGCAGTGGAGATACTTCTTTCTAAAATTAATTTGTAAACAATAGTCTTACATTAATATTTTAAACTGGTGAATATAACAGACATCAATTGAGTAGGTGTAGTTTAACAAGATAAAGGACATTTCTGGGGAGTGGAGAATCCAGGGCTCTACAGAAGGTTTGAGAATACTTCCTTGGGTGGAAACCTTACAAAAAAAAAAAAAAAAAAAAAAAAAAAAGTAAAAGATTTTGATATTGACAAAACAACAGTACCAGCTTCTATTGTTTTCAAAATGGATGACCCTCTTTTTCCTCTGAAATTTTCTGAATATAATACCATGTAAAGTGCAATAAATTTATAAGCGACTGAGAATGGAAGTACTGAAACAAAACTATGCATTGACAACTTGGTATGAAATGCAGGTGAACAGGAGTCAGCAAGAGTTTTTCTTTTATCCTCATGATTTTCCATTTTATCAGGCCTTACAAATTCATATGCCAATTTGTTCCAAAGAGATCATAAGATAAAGTGATAAGACAAAGTTTGTGTAGATACAGGGAGCAGAGGAGAGCTTAGATAGAGAAGAAAAGCCATTCTGGAAGCATGACCTCTGCAAGTCAATTTTACCTATGGCAAAAGTGACGCACTTTGCAAAAACGGTTCTTGGTCTCTGCATTGGAAAAGTCTGGTGATTTTCCTGGGTTTTCTAATGAAACCAACAATCCATAGAAAAGAGGTGGCCATCTAAAGGCTCACATAGACAAATGTCAAAAATGGGATTAGAATCAATGTTTCTTGCCTCACAGATGAGCGCTCTAGATTAGATGAAAAAAATCTGAGAAAATAAGGTAAGATTCTGGATTTTAACAGTAATACATTTCACATATTGTGGCAGAGATTTGAAGTTTTATTTGAACATTAGACAAATATATTTCATGATATGAAATTCCAACAAATAATTTCTTTCCAGCAGGAGAGTTTAAGAGTTTCTGATATACAGACTTTATATTGAGTCAAATACAAATCAGCTAATGCCATGGAAAACAAAACAGAAATATCACTGAACATTTTTCTTTAAGGTTAAAATCCCCTTTTATCCTACTTCTAATTCTTTTTTGCAGCATTCCTTACATTTTTTAATACAATTTGCTGTGCATTTAATTCTTATTAGTTATTTCTTGCAAATTATGCTTTTATAATTGGTAATGGCAATATTTCTACATAAAATAAGTGTTTTACTGAATTATGTGTGTTGATGTGTATGCCATAGATAATTGTATTCTCTAAATTTAGGTAATGTTGTGGAGAATAATTTCAATTCGTTTGCTTTTCTTCATAGTTATTAAAATAATTTTTAAAAAAGAAGAGGAAAAAAACCAGGAGAGTGGTAGGAGCTTGAAATAACAGTCTATAGCTTAGCAAATTTGCTGGAAGCCATTTACAGGTATAACCTATGTTAAACTTTTATCTCTTTCATTTAAGGGAAAAGAAACAAAAATAAAAATACAAAGAGCCCCATAATAGCTATAGATATTTAATCTAAATTCTCCTGGTTCAAAGACAATAAGATAAGAAAAACTTCAAATTCAATGCTCAATTGAATCGACCCTCAATATAACATTGTCTAGCAACTAATGATAGTCTTCTGAGTAGACTATGAATAAACAACTGAAATAATTCATTTCATCATGATACAGTGGCTCCAAAACCGCCCCCTGCACAGACCAAACCAAGAAGACCTGTCAATGGGATAAATAAAACAACACTCTGATGTCATTGACAATCTTAAGATAGTAAGCCTCGTTTCATACCAAAAGTCTTCAGTGCAAAAAGGATAAATGTACAATAAATTAAAAATTTAGGATGTCCAAGTGAGGCAGGAAAGAGCTTTCAGACTGTCTGTCATTTAATGTAATGGGATTTGATACCTAGTGAGAATCTGTTCCACTCAGAAAAGTAATTCTGTTGAATTCTGTGCAGAAGCCTGCAAGAGCTTGTCATGCACAGATAAGGGAAGCTGTGTAAATCAGTTGTAAAGACTCTTAGTCAGAGCCAGCACCACGGTGTCACAAGGTCCTCCGGGCAGCCTCCTGACATATTGACTCTCCTGCCGTTCTTCTCCTTGATGCTGATTGAAAGGACTTTTTTGAACAAAGTTGCTGGGACTGTTGCTCTCCTCTTGCTTGTAGACTCACCTCCAGGGACTGCAAACAACTCTCTAGCAGCATTGCATGGTAACTGAGCAGGCTATGCCACAATATTTCAATAAATTGTTCAAGCTGGAGTGGGTCCATATTCCTGAAAAGTAATTAATATAGCCAATATCTAATACTGGCAGCTGTAGTGGGTTAATGGCCATTCTAGTGACTGTAATGTTGCTCAAAACTTCAGAGAAAATTCTTTGAGAGATTAAGGAAGTGGAATAGAAAGCAGAGCAAAAAGCCAAAGGTCTGCAAAATTAAACCTTCTTCTTCTGATAAGCTATCTTTTGTTAACTGTCATAAAGAGTATGAACATGTCAATGCCATCTCACAAAGCTGTCATCTTGACAAGATGTGAAAGAAAACTAGGAAGTGATACAGAAACAATGGAGCTACAGAAACACAGGTACATCTAAGAAAGATTGAGGAACTGCAAAGACTAACCTGTTACTCGTTTTTTGGCTGCATTATTTGTTCAAATTACAGCAGATGTTCTGGGCCTTAACTCAGGAGCTGATGAAATACTTCAGGAACTGACAACTGAACAGTAGGCATGGGAGTTGAACATGTTGCTCCATGCTGAGTCAGTACATGACCAAACCTCCCTACTTGCTTTATGACTCTTGCAGAGTGGGAACAGGAACGGGCAGTGACACAAATTCTCCCTTCTGTTTGCTGGAATAAGTTACACATGGTGATAAAAGGCCAAAACCACTGTTTCTGAATTCTGCAATAGTGGGATTCCTGACTTCCTCTATACACTGACTCCAGAAACTAAATTCTAATTTTAAAATGATATTAAATGCACCTTTCACAAGCTCTCATCTTTGAATAATGGTCCTAAAACAATAATATAGTTGATATTTACTTAAACATCTGTAGAATTAAATCCCCACTCAGTGTCTTTGACTCCTACATCACTCAAGCTACAGCTGTACTTAATACTTCAGGTTCTATAGAACAGGAACCAGATTTGCACAAATAACCTCCCACCCTGCCCTTCAGTTTCCTTTACAAGTGCTTCCAAACACAGTGGAGTTGGAGTACAATGAGATATAAGGAGGGTACCAGTTGTTGCACATCTTTGTACAGCTTGGAGCACTGAGGGTTACACTGAGCTGTTGTGCTTCCAGAATAATGTCAACTACTGGACTAATTAATGTCATACCAGATCTAGGAAAAAATAATTTGTTCTGTTGTAATATAAGATGGAATGTTAAATTTATGTTTGCCTTAAAATTAGATTTGTTAAAATGATACTTGGTTAATATTAATATCATAGATGTTTCTGCTTGAGGATTATCTTTCACTAATTGCAAGCTTATGAGAAGGTCACTTTTTCTTGCTACCTGAAAAAATGAAAACATCTGGGTACCCTACAAAAACACTGTAAATTTTTGTAGGACATTAGAAAGGGGAATAAAAATATCTGCAGCAATGAAAGCCCACACTTCCAGTGGAATCATTCTGACTGTACAATGGTCTAACTTTTTATGAAAGTTATCTCCATCTTTACATGTGCAGAAGAGAAAGGGATAAATCAGAACACATATTCTTAAACCAGGTTTGAGAGCTAACACACAGAGAAAACGGGGGGCTATTTCTAACTCGCATCAGAAGGGGGCAGTAGCTGTCACCGTAAAAAGCTAGAAAACCAGTCCCTCGGTAAGAGCTTGCAACAAATCTTACATACTCTCAGAGTTTTCATTTCTTTGCCACTTGCTTATTTTTTTCACTTTAAGCATCCATCACTATTAGTCACTAACAGTAAGCTATTAGCAAACAGTTCTAGTAATCCTTCCATAAAAACTTTTTTTCTCAAAGAAACTTCATCACATGGATGTAATTTTGTTAATGTCAGTTGAAAGAGTATGATTCTACAAACACTAACTTTAACAACATTTTAAAAACAGTTGTTATTTGTTTCTTTCAGTATCTCTCTAAACAGTCAGAAGTATGATTACAGAGTTATGAAATTCACACACTTTGACCCAACATATACATTTAATGAGAACCATATTGCCTTGTAAGAAATAAGACAGACTTTTTGGAATTAATACAGCTACCCTAATATAGAGAAAAGGTAAAATATTTTAGATGACTGTCTTCACATTCTCATGCTAATTTTAGAACCTATACAGAATATAGTTTAGTCCTTATTCTGAACCCTAATGATCCATTTCTATATCCTTACAGCATCTAATTGAGAATCTCTTTTCATTTAACAAGAAGACAAAGAAAGTAAGGCTTCAAACGGTTGGGAACAGTTTGTGTCTGTCCAGCTGAGAATCCATAGTCTACTTTTGTTAAGTCTTTCAATGGTAGATCACACTTTTCTTTCTTGTTTAGGAAGCAGTTTTATTTTAAAATTACTTTTCTATGGCTGCATGCACTTCACTAAAGTTTCTGTTCTGCAGAAGTGCTGAATACCATGTCTGCATGATGTTTTTCACTGACAAGCAAGGGATGATTTTGTGACTGGAAAAGTTGAATGCTCCCTGCTGCTGGTACACAGCATTATCTTATGATTGTTGATATATGGACTCTGACAAAGGAAGAGACAATACTGTAATGCCAGAATGTTTGCCAAATCACTTTACAGATGGATTGTTATCATACTAATCTCATTCTACAGAAGTTCAAAACCAGGAGAAAGAGTCTTCCAAACATTCACAGAAAGGGATATTTTGACTTACTGTCATTCTTCATGTGCCAATTGATTTAGTGGATTTTTCAAAGGGAACTGAGTGGAATTAGTAATCTACTTGAAACTTTAAAATTGAACAGTTCTAAATCTTATTTCCCTTGAACTGAATTAAAAATTTACATTCAGACAAAAAATGAGCATACACCAAAAGTCAATCTCAATTTGTAATTTCAAAATTTCATTAGCTTCCATTTTCCTTTCTTAACTTTATGACATGATTTATCTTCTTTGTGTTTTATCTCCTTTCAACTTTTTGAAAACACTCACTTTTCATCAAAACTTTGTTAAAATAAGCAAATTTCCAGTTAAATTATTTTCATTTATTCAACTTAAAAACCTTGTAAGTCAGCTTTCCAAACTGAAGTAAATGTAGCATTCCTTATATTTTTTATGCACAAAATAAAAATATTGTAACAGAAGAACTGGCAAGCTCATATCAAACTGATGTCAAAAAAAGACCACGTTGCTTTTCAGCAAATGAAAAGAAAGAAGAAAAGCTATGTAGCCTTTTTTTGCAAGCCACAGCAAATTATGGTCAGGGATTTCAATCAGAAGTGTCACCCTTGTATTTAATAACGCCTGGAAGATTTTTTTACCCTGTGATTTCTTCAATCACTTCTTGAATCTATGTAAACATTCATCACCCATAGCCTCCTATAACAAGTTAATGCATCAGCAAGAAATTTGTGATTTGAGGCTCTAAATCTCAAATCAATATAATTTTACAGCTAGAGCAAATTCAGATGAATATAAAGCTATTTCTCCTTAAGCTCAGGTTCTCACCTTCACTATTTTTTTTTTTTTTTTGAAGAAGAAGCATATAAAATCTAAAAATCTATGCAAGTTTGTCATTGTTCAACAGCCTTAAAAATCTTTCCAGCATTAAGGGGGGCTACAGGCCCATATATTAGGAACTGCCACGGTATGTAGGATCTCCCTGAATCTAACTCATGATCTCAACAAAAACCTTATGGCTTTCAAAGGCAAATGGAAAGATAGCTAGCCCTGTTCTTTGGGTACCTGCACACAGTAGAAGATTGAAGTTATTTTGACACATCCCATTTCATGAAGATTTTATTCAAGGATAAGAGAGAAAAAGAGGAGCAGACGAAACCAAACAGAAGAAGACATCATAAAAGGACTACAGGGGCTTAAGCATATTCTTTGTTCTGGAGTCCAGAATGGTTCTCAGTGGACCTCGCTGGTCTTGTGCCAAATGCTTCAAATGAAGATGTAAGGAGGTTAGCAAGTTATAGGCAGATACAGGACAAATCATTCCCCAGATGATGATTTTGCCCTCAACCCTGGTCCCAGAAGAAGTCGTGCACTTCACTCGCAAGAGAGAAGCAACAATATTTTATTGATATAAGAGACAGCAAGTTAACAAATTTCAATGGCAAATGTAACAGTGGTTTAACAAGATTTGACACATGATTATTTACTGCATACAGGACAGGATCAGACAAAACTATGAGGGACACCCTCCTGTTGAGTTCTTAGGTTCTGAAAGGACCCCCTTGCATTCTAAACTTCTCAGAGCGGAGTTTAGGTGTAGATGGACTCATTAATCCCAGACTTGGTCAACAGTTTATGTCTAATGGATTATATATGTGCAATCAGTCCTTTATATCGTTTAGCTAAGATTTCAAAGTTCCCAGTTCACTTACTGAGTATCTGATGCAATAAGCATTCTCTCAACCTCAAGGAATAACCTTGAGAAGCATTCCTACTCAAGGGGACATCCTGGTGTGCATCCCACTGTTGTGCAGGAGAACTCAACGAGCCATAAGCTCTCCACTATTTATGGAGTAAGAAGATTGACTTATAGTCATATTTGCATATCGGCCATATTTCAGTTGGCACATGCTCAGCTAGCCCTCAGCTGTTGAGCAAGATTTATGGCCTCAGCTACTGTGTTGTTATCTATCTCCCCAGAGTACAACTTAAACCAGATGCAGCCATCGTGACCACCATTGTGGGCTATAGATTAAGCCGAAAAAGGGGCAGGGGGGAGCACACCAACAGAAGCCTGTACCAAAATATTAGTTTGGTTTTTTTCCTGAAACAAGAGTTTTTATATCTCCTTCAACAAAATAGTTAACGTTAACTATTACTTTTAAATATATATATATATATATATATTTTTTTTTTTTTTCCTCTGGTCTGTGCAGTGATCCGTAGTTGTCAATGTAAACATAATCCCTTTGGAATGAAAGATTTATTCTAAAGATTTGTGATGTGTCACTCTTGAGCATTGTAAGGCAACTCTTCAGTTCTTTTGGTAAGCCAGAAAAACTAATATTTTTAATGTCTTTGTCATTTTCCTTCTTATTCATAGAAGGTACATTTAAAGTAAGCTTAAGAAAACTAGGTAGTTTAAGATAAACATAATATTTTCAAAGCATAATAAAAATAAAATTTTTATGGTTTTCTTACTTTTTCATTATAAAAATGAGTTTTGCATAAAAGTTAAGACCTAATTATGAATCTGTTAAACTCTCTAGTTTTAATTTTTGTGTTGTAATTAATAGTGAGTAATTATTTCTAATCCTTGTTTACTGATTTTTAAATTTATTATAAGATATTATTTTGTGCTTAGCTTCAATCTTAGCTTCTAAGGAAACATCTTCTCATAACATTATTAAACTTCTGTCTTATACACTTGATAAATTTATAAACAGTTTAAGTTACTAAGGTGGTTTTCCTTTGTAGGAACCATTACTTACAATTAAGTACAATCTCTTTAAAATTCTCCCTTGATATTTATGATACAAAAATATAAACCAACATTTGTACATACTTTTTTGTCTAATGATATGCATTTTATAAATTCTTGATCTTCACATGTGTCATGTTCAATTTAGATCATATGGGTTTTAACCAGAATTTTACTTTTTATTTGTTGTTGTTCTATGCCTGCAACATTTAACTGTGATAATAATCTTTAACCTAAGAGCTACAGCATGTAAGCTTAAGAAAGTACGTAGTCATGAGAGAAACAGCTACACAAAACTTCAATGCATATCCTAAAACAACAATTAATTTCTGCTTTAGAAATCACCAACTGAAACTCTGAGTCTTCTGCTTGATGGAGAAGAGAGCAGACATTGATGAAGACAACCAAATTCCAGTTTCAGCATCAGTAAAGTACATTAAAAATTAGGAAGCTTTCCTGCACACGAAAGAACCAATCAGTTTGGAAAGACTTGAATACACAAAAAATCTAGGCCAAAGTTAATTTTCTTATGATTTACTGATTCTTAAAGTCAATCTGATTTTTTATTGAGACATTTCTACTCCATAATAGGTAAGAATGTTGTTACTGAGGTCAGATAGACTCAGATTTAAAAGAAAGAGAAAGAAAAATGGAATATATGAGTTTGAACAACCACCATTCCCTATGTTCATTTTTCCTAGTGCCTACTTTGATTTCATATGAAGAATAAACATTATATCATACATATACATGCATATACACACTGAAGATTTAGAAAACAGATGAATTGTGTATTAATTTCAGTATACAAAAAAGCACACATTATCTTTTAGAATAAATACATATTATAAATATGTTTTGCTTGTTTTCAAAATACATCCTTAAAAGTTCCTCACATATTTTGAATGACTGTATTCATGTAAACAGCACAAAGTTAATCTAAAAAATCAAATTTAAATGTTATATTAGACTAAAAATACATAGTGTTTTTTTTTTTTCAAGCAGCTATTTTCAATCTCTTGCCAATGCAAAGAATTATTTAAAAGGAAAGCTTCATGGAAACTTTTTATCAAAATGTGTAATGAAGAAAAAATGTGGAGAAGAAAAAATATATGACAATAGCTACCAAAAAAGGATTTTAACTGAACTTTTTATCTATACTATATCCCCTGGTTATTGTCCAGCTGCTAAATTAACTGAACCAATGAACCCAATACTTTCTTAGTCTCCATATTACAGTGTTTTGTGTAATGACCTTATTTACTGCAGAGAGATACACAGAAAGAGAGATATTTATTAAATTTCATGTATTGATTTCAGACTGATTATTTGTCCTTGGCTTATCTATGACTTAAAGAAACTCCATGATCCAGGAGTATCCAATGACTCAGTAGGCTAATTCAGGACGTTTTTGAACAAGCATCTGTCAGCATGACAAGGCTAAATGCCAATGTCACCTGTCAGGTCACTTATTTAACCCTGAAACTTCAGTATAATAGGACCGGGGTTTTGTCTCTTTCACCCGTTCAGCTTCAAACAAGATGACCTAAAATGATGGAACTGAATAACTCAGATTCAGCAGTACTAGAAAAGTTGCATAATTGTC
This sequence comes from Tyto alba, assembly GCF_018691265.1. NCBI lineage: Eukaryota > Metazoa > Chordata > Aves > Strigiformes > Tytonidae > Tyto > Tyto alba. The sequence goes on from NW_024881301.1 coordinate 4,835,577, forward strand.
TCCAATTATCATGAGGCATTGGTGACCCACTAATGAAAGCTTATACGAAAACTAAGATGAGGAAAAAATCTGAGTTATCAGCATAAGTGTAATCCCAATTTAGAGAAAACCCTCTAGAGGAAGCTGTAAGTTTTTCTACTGTTATTTTACAACAATTAATACATTAAGTAGTAAAGTGATCATTTTGCAATCCATTGCTCTTGAGGGAAAAAGAAAAAATATCAGGAATACGAATAAATTCTCCAACATTCAAAATCAAAGTAAACATGATTTGGTACCACAAAGTTTTCCAATAATCTCTCAATTATTACATGATCCAGGAACCAACTCTACAGAGAAAAACTCTGAAGTGGGTGTTTAAGTACACTGCCAAATCCAAGGGTGTACTGAGGAGTAGTATCTATTACTAGATATTGGTAGGAGTAGTAATATCTAGTATTAGATACTAGATACATCACAGTAGAGTAGACACTTCAGCCACAATGGTGCAGCTGACCTCACTCTGTCAGACTTGCTGAGAACCATTCAGGAGGATCTGGGACATGGAGAAAGTGTCAGACCCTTGGTCTGGTCTGCATTCAGCTTTCTTTTGCCTGGCTGCACAAGCAGACAATGAACGGGAGGAACTGGTGAGGTTTTCCTTTGTATTTCAGCAGAGATGATTGTCACCTTTGGTCTCCACTGATGCTGCTGTTAAGGTTAACTGATCCAGAAATAGGGTAAACTGAGAATAGATGTCATCCTGCCTATGCATCCTCTGGTCTATCCTAGCCAGATGAGCTGATACTCTTTACAGAGACAATCGTACCTCCCAGAAGTGTTAAAATACACATTATCCTCCCAATGTGCAGTTCTTGCCATAGTTCTTACTTCTGGTCTAGAAGTCAAATTCTCCCTGCTCTTTCGGTCTTACTTAAGAGCTTGGAAATCAAGTCCTGAGGAGTCACTCTACAAGGTTCCAGAAGTTTTGTACTTCACAGCCAATGTGGGTGACTTTGGCTAACAGATTCTTCTGTTCTGATGTCTTTCCTCAAGTTCTCAGGCAGCTAAATTGCTACTTATTCCTACAAAGCTGAAAAAGCATTTGACCATCTAGATCTAAGAGCACTATAGAAAAAAGAACCCCAAAAGAAAATAGACTAGAAGGAGCCATTTTTCCTTACTTTGCCTATATGTTCAGTAAATTGTTTTTCTGCTGCTTTAATAGACACTGAAAATGCATTATGTCCCCTGCCCTTCAGAATAAAAGGAAGAAGATAGTGAACTCAAGAATTAGAATATAAATTTGTTACAGTCATTATCCTTTCTATCGGAATGACTCTAAATCTAAGACATTAGAAATTAATTTGTTATCTACATAATATTTTGCAGTGCTCTTAGCTTCACTGTATGTAACATTCAAGCATATAGCCAGACTATTACATGTTAGAAGCTTTAATTATGGGGTGATTCAAACATTTCTTATATTATGCCATCTGGTCCACAGGGACTTTAATGAATTTATAAATTTAATGGAATATGTTCTGCATTCAAAATACCTGAAAATTGGTTACTAACCATAAATAAATGACAGATATATCAACATATCAAAAAAAACCACCAAAACACAGTCCTTTCAATTGGTCCATTAAATAAGAAGTCAATTGCTAAATGCGGGTAATTATTACTTAAATAATTCTGTACTATTATTTTATTAATTTTAAATCTTCAAACCTGTCCCAGTCTAGAGAGCTTCCTACATTTTCAAATGTAGGGATTATTTCTCATATAACTCACAAATGTTACTAATGTCTTTTTGAATGGAAAAAAAACCAACCAACCAAACAAACAAAAATCAGAGTTGAATTTACTTCCTGATGTTTTTAATATTTATCTAAAAAAGTTCATGTGATTAGCTTCAGCAGTAATGTACTTCTACTCATGAGGTAGAAGGAATATTTTAATACAAACCATGTTTTTTATTGTTTGAAAGAATTCAATAAACTCAAGTACAGTGATCTATTTCTGGCCAAGACCATAACAATAGATACTAAACCAATACATATACTCATGATAACATACTTAGATATAGTATGAACTGGAAAGCATGAGAGAAATCATGATATCACACTGACACGAAGTGTTGAATTATGATTCTCCTCATGGTTGAACAGAAGCCTAATCAGGTAAACATAAACAATAACATCTCATTGGAACTCAGTTCCTTTTCTGTTAGCTGTTTTTCTTAAACTCTTCCATAAATTTCTCAAGTGAATTTAACATGTTTTAAGAAAATCAGGAATAAGAAGTTTTAATCTATTTCTATAATTTGGCAATGTTTACTCTCTTTTTAGTAAAAGTTTTAGTCCTAAAAATTATGTCTGAAATACTAAAATTATTTTCCTGAAAATATTTTATAAGGAGTGATAAATATATTATTTACTTAACAAAAATGTTGATGCAATATTATTCAAGAGACTGCACTTCCACGTACACTCATATTTGTCTTCTCCTGGAGCATCACATGCTTCCTATATGACATGAACCACTTCTGTATCCGAGAAGGGGTAGGTAAATGCCAGTCCCTTTTATCTGAAAAGAAACCAAACACGGTTAAAAGTTAGATATAAGAATACGAGACAAGGAAATTAGTTAGTATTTACTCATCCCAACACTGAAGAAAATTTTTGCTATTCATATTACATAAAGCATATGATGTTAAACTGTGAGATGAAATGCGTTGTTTTATTTAAAAAGAGAGTAAATAACTCTCATGCATGTGCTGAGTGAAAACAATAGCCATGTATAAGTCACAATTTATAAGGTATTAAGAAATCCAATTTTTGAGTCAGTAAGTATTGGACCACAATAAAGATGAAAATTAGAGGCATATTTTGGATTCACTTTCTGTGAATGGGAAGATTTTATTACCCTATTTCGAAATATATAAACATATAAAATCATTATGCCTCAGCCCAATCACAGGAATGTAAACATATAAAAAGTAAAAATATAAGTGAGTAAGAATCTAAAAGAGGGGAAGAAAGGATTCCTGCCTGGTTTTGCATTCAAATATAGTTGGATAGGTTCCCTTAAGGATGAGAGACACATATCTGAGGGAAAATTTTAGATCAGTACCAGGTAAACTGAGAATTGACATTCAGTTTAGAGGAAATAAAGATACATTTTAGTGCAGAAAAAAATGTACAAGTACAAAGTGAAAATTAACATTGGGCATGCAGGAGTAACAAATTCAGACTGTTACTGAATTAAAAAAAAGAAAACAAGTTTACTTGAACAGAACTCAGGTCAGAGAAAAGACTGGTCAAAGCAAAATGGAAATCTCATTACACTAAAAGACAGGAGGAAATACAACACACCATATCTTTTAATGAGAGATATTTATACAAAAACCTTGTTCTTAGCTGGAGTAAATTCATTGACTTCACAGAAGTTACGGCAGACTAAAATTTTGCATGCCTCTATTTCAACAAAATGAGTTTCATATTACATAGAATATTATAGGAGACAACATTTACCATTCTAATAATGGCTCATAGAATAGACCCTATTACATTGTTGCCTTCAGTAGTAATAAATTCAACATGATGAGGAAATAGCTTCTTCATTTCTTTAGCTTTATGGGAATCTTTGTTCTCTTATGTATTTGGAGATGTGAGAATAGAACCCTATTTGCATCCATAATTTTCAATGAGGTACAACACTACTTCTAGACAAAATATTGCATATTTTTCTTTATTTTCTTTTCTTTCTTCCAGTTTGTCTTAAAATACAACTCAGAATAAATCAATTCCATTCTCCTACATCTTCTATCCTCCTCTCAGAAAAAATGACTTAATGGAAAGTAAATTCCCAGGACCTTGAAAATAACCAGAAATATCAATATACCTCAGTAATGTCATTTAATGTATTAAGAAAGGATGATTTCACCAAAACTGAGCTCCTAGGTTACCAGTTTCTGGGCACTAAAGAAGTATCTGAGGATCAGGAATTCTTCAGTTAGCAGGAATAAGTGCATAGATTTGGTGGGAAATTTTAAAACCAGGACATCTCAAATGAATCACTTTAGTCTCAAGTAAAATAGCAATTCTTAATAAGAAACATCAGACAAGAAAAATCAATAGTAATTGATTCTAATTTGCTCAAATGAATACTATGGATTTTACCTTCCAGGAACTGGAAAACAGTTCTGGAAAAGTACAAGAGTCTGGAGAAAAAGTGTCACTTTTTGGATGAATCTGAAGTTAATATTCTACCCTGCCACTTCCAAATACTTAGGATAAACACTTAAATTATTTGTGTGTAAAAAATAATCATTATTACAAACAAGGAGATTAAGGATTCTGGAGCATTTGTATTTGTGGAAATGCAGGAATAAACAGTGACTCATGAAAAAAAAATAATATTTTTGTAAAAATGAGTTATTGCTTGTGGTAAACCATCCAGCTGAAGGTTTCTCTATGCTTGCCTCTTAAATCCTAAACAGTTAAAATCCAAGAATCATATAATGTAAATAAATAATAACACAGTGGCTTCCGGCTCCTCCAGTTTGCTGCCCACATTGCATGCATTTCGTCAAAACAGGTCTTTCTGGAATTTACTATGTCTGTTATTTTTCTTATAAATAAAAAAATCATTTCCAAGTCTGCAAACAACACACGAGACAGATTTTCAGAGATGTCCAGAAATTTTGCAAGGTCTGTCTTGAGAGTACAAGTAATTATGTTACAGCTCTCAGTGAGTGAATAACAGGTTCTTGCTGAAACATTCTGGAATTGCTGCTTTGCATGTTCATTAATTCCCCAATGGGTTCCAACTTCAGATGACTTTGCTTCTCTAATGGGGTAATCTTTGTTTCAGTATTCCTTCTGGAAAATATTTCATCTTTTGACGGGCTTTTTAGTCAGAACATATATTCAGCCCTGCTCTAGGATGAAAAGAGCAAGAAAAGGCCCCAATACAATTAATATAAAAAATACTTCACCCCTCATCCAGATCACTGAAGCCTGATACTATACACCTGAAGAACCATGTTTGCCTCCCTCAAGGTGAAGGGTTGTTCCCTCAGATCACAACAGTCTTTACCATTGATGCTACAGCCGTCATGGTCTTGCAAAATTATCAGTTTAAACCAGTCATAATTCTCTTCATTTGGCAGCTTTAGGACACTTTCATTTAAAAGTTGCTTTGAAATAATTCAAATGTACTTGGCTTTCTTACATGTAATTTTTCTTGTGGCTTGGGATAAAAGTACCAACAAAGATGCACTAACATCCCTTCTGGAAAGGGGAAACAAATGATTTCACAAAAGCAAAATATCACCTTTACAACTCAACTCCAAGCTTAGGAACACCATACTGATGAAAATCTTTTATAGCCCTAAGGTCACAAGATTTCTAATGTCTGTCATTCTTATAATACATTTCCCAAAATGTCTTTTACCTGTAGTTTAGCATTAAAAAGTCAAGATACATGCAATGAAAAAAAAAAAAAAAAAGTACCATTTTTGCCTTCAGTTTTACAGGACCTTCCTCATAACACCACCACTTTGCAGATACATTATGGTGTGCATCTCTGAATCACTAGTTTATTTCAATAAGAAAAGTGATTTGGGATTTTTGATATTTTACTCCACCTGTTCTATATCATTTATTACAATATTACTTCTAATATGAGAATAAATCAAGGTATCTCTATTTTCACATGGAGTTCCCCTTTTTGACTAATGTACTGTTCACCCATGTCTGTCAGTTACCCATCCACTTATTCTGCTTTCTCACATCTATTTTTTCCAACAGTCACAACAGGTCTTTATCCTCAAACAAATATCTACCAGTTCTTTCAATCTATCAATTAATTCTGCTCCTGAAACTCTATATTATTCCAGTGTTTCAGCTTTCATATTAATTTTCTTCCTACAGAACCACCTAAGGAATCACATGAAAAATTCTCAAATGCAAGTGGATTTTATTTTAACTTGCTCAAGGTTGTCAGAACCCAAGTCATTCTGGTGCTTAATATGGTTCTTATAAAATGTAAAGTTTTTAACAAACAGAATTTGATACTTTTTTTTTTTTTTTTTAATTTGCTGTATTGTAACAAGACGTTTTAATTTTGTTTCAAAATCATCGCTTGAAAAGAAAATAGAAATTGAATTCCTAGAACTTCCTAGAAATTCCAGTGGGTAAAATTACACCTCAAGTTACAGGAATATACCTTGATTAATAAAAATATTTTTTTTTTTTTTTTTTTTTGCTAGAGGTGGCAGAGATGGATTAGAAGTAATGCACATCATTACTTCTATCACATATTAGCAGGAATACAGTGCAGCAACTGTGAGATTGCATAACTGATCCTAAAATGCTTCTTGGCCAAAGCAGATGTCACTAAAACTAGTCAGAAAATTCTCTATGACTTCTTGTTATTGGAAAGGGATGATTTACTGAAATCAGAATATTTTATGAAAATTTGCCTCTGAGTTCAGAAAGAAAAATTTGCTACATTTGTTTTCTTAAGATAGCAGAGAAAATACTTTATAAGCTCAAGAATGGTCATTGCTGTGAGTGATACCAAACTGGGAAATAGGAGACCAAGTTTAATAACCTGTTCTCCCTTTGAAGCCAGGTATTTTACATTCCCGGTGAGTCATCTCATTATGGGTATGCAGAATCAGACTCTTTAACTTTACAATTTTCTGTCATATCTGTTAAGTATCTCATGAGCCAGAAGAAAAAGCTAGTGTAGCTTGGAGGACAGTTAGTGGACAGGTAGTATGGACCACTTAATTAGAGAGTTCAAGATTCTCTACATCAGAGAGTACTCATTTATTAAAAAAGAACAACTCTGGCAAGAGACACTCAGAAAAAAACTTATATCAGTTGTCAAATTTAAGGACTTATCTGTGATGCAGGGTTGGTAAAATCAAGACTTTTACCTGCATCAGGTAAAGTAAAAGCTTAAATATGTAACACCTCTTTTTCCAGGAGACATGTTTAATCTGACAGTTGGATCCTTCCAACAGGCCCTTTTGGTTTTGAGATTAATTTTTTTGAGGGAATGCAACTATTTCTGCAGTTTAACTGCTATCTACAAACTAAAGCCAAATTCTGAACACAGTGCTAATGTAAGGCACTGATTCTTGCTGTCACTCTTTCTGTATCTATTCCCCTCCCCGTCTTATTTTTTTCCCTCTTGTGCTTAATAAGGCTTAGCCAGTCAAGATTTTAACTCTTATAACATTTTTGTGAATCTGTGACCACAATGACAACTAAAAGCAATTTAACGCCCCCCCAAACAAACAAAAAAATCCCCCCCACATTATGCTTGTTCAAGTTTGCAGATCTTTGGGAGGCTAAAAAAGCTATACAATTGTGGGTTTTCCTTTTTATTTTTTTTTTTTTTTTACAACAGAGAAGCTGCAAGCGAATTAAACACCATGAAAAGCATGTTCCTTCTTCCTTTTGGGTAATTTCTGTCTTGTTCTGTTTTTAGGGAACTAAGACTGAAAAAACAATAACTGCTTCAGAAATCTCCAGCTGATTTTTCTTCTTTTCTTTTAGAAGGACAGCTATTATCATATTTTAACACTGTAAGAAAGACTATTAAATTGATACTTCTTTTCTATAACTCTTTATAGAGATAAAGTAAAAAGAATAAGTTAAATGTGTGTCTTAATATTTTGCATTGCAAACGAACTTTCTCTTGTAATGAAAAAGGTAGAGGCGATTCTATATAATGTAGTTTCTACCCATTTAAATCAATGCTTGCAAACAGATGCCTGCATTGAGGAACTGAAATGGAAAAAAACTTGTGACTTGATTCTTTTGCAACAGGAATTTAACAAATGAACAAAGAAAACTAATGCAAAATAGAAGAAAAAAGAACAAAGCTAGTGTTTCAACTGCTACTAATTGCTGGCTAGTACTTGATTATTCAGTTCACCAGTTTGACAACTATGGCTTTGTGGTCTTAATATAAGAGAAATGATTTAAAAATATATATATATATATATTAGTGTATTCAAATCATCTGTAATAGTTTATTCGTCACATATGGTGATCTTACCATGAGGCTTGACATGTGCAGGGCTTGGCCCAAAGATTTCCATGTTTGCACCCCTCAGGTCATTTTAATTTTCTACACAGAAACCAGTGTCTTCCTTTTCAAATGGGTGGTTCACCCTTGTTAAGACTTCTAAAAATAACAGTTAAAAGCTGTGGATGAAACAACTTTGTTAAGCTATTGTAACGGTGCAGCAGAAATAGATGAAATACTACACAAAACTTGATTTTCCTTTGAAGAAGGAGAGTAACAGGATATTCCCCTGGGCTCTTCCCCTCCTATTAAGCAACTTTTTACTCATCTGGCTGGAAAATGGCAGACAACATCCTCAATTCTCCCTGTAGGTGTGGAGAGCCATGGAAAGCACTGTCCAGTTTCGTTATTATATCTGAAATCAGGATACTGGATGGCAGAGTCATCAATCAGTTATACTCTAAGGCTCAAGATGGCTAAACGTAGCACAAGAACAGTCATGAAGAATATTCTTTTCTTGTGTGTTTTCTCCTGCTGAAGAAACAACCTGAATAGATTTGACCTACCATATACCTGCAAATTGCCCTGATGAAGTCAGGGAATAGTACTGCTAGAAGTACATATGGGACGATTGATTCTGAATCACATTGTAATGGCTCTGCAAAAATTGAATCCTTACAGAGCAAGTATTCAGGCATGGCTTCAGGGCAGTCACCAAGGCTCCATCTTGTAGCAGGAGACATATGCTAGATTTAAACTAGCTAGTTTGGGTATTGCTATAGCAACACTGAACTTAGCCTGCACTCATCTCTGATCTGCAGAGATGTGCTAGCAGCCAGAGCGCTTGCTAGTTAGTCTAAAGCTAGTTTGGGTATGCCTTTTTGATATGAAGTGCATGAACTAAACACCTTCTCTGAGACTGCTAAGAGACAGAAATTACATTTTGAAAATCTTTATGCATACTATCTACTGGAAGATTGGACTTTCAGATAGGGCAGCATTAGAGAGAGAAGTTTTAAAAACAAGTTGTTTCAGTTATGTGAAAGGTCTGATGAGTGCTTTTCTAGACTTGTACTGCTTGAATATTATAACACTATCACTGTTATTAGTTGCTGGTGCTTTTGATGTTGTTGAATACAGAAGAGCTCTAACTTATGTTTACTTTATTCCAGATACTCTTGCACACATATATGCATAAATATCAACAAATAAAATTTTGCCCAAAGGAATATACAATTTGAAAGACAAATCAGAAAACTTTAGCATTTCATTGGTAATACATTTGTGGTTTTGAAACTGTTAAATATTACAGTACAGAAGAACTCATAATTAACCAAAAAGAAATATGTAATGCATGTGGGAAAGGTCCATATGTAAGGAAACTGAAAAAGGAACACATTTTGATATATGGTTATTTAATCTACAAAAGTAATGTCTATGTTGTTTCTTGGATAATTAATGAAAAATTAATAAAACATTATTTTGATGGAACAAATTGTTTGTTTTCCTTTTGTTTGTGGTTCTTCATTCTATACAGTCCTTTGGGGATGGAGTTCATAATTTAATGCAATGCAGATAAATTTTATAGTAAGGTTTTTGACACTCTTGCTGTCACTTTTAATTTATTTTCGTTATACATCTGTCTCTCTGGATATGGTCAAACCGGTTCCAGAGGATCATTTATTAGGAAAGAATATTTAACTCAAAGAGAGATATTTGTGAAAATGTGCTGGTTTAGACAAACTGCATTTGAAAATATAGAAAGTATTTTATTACTGGTGAAATATTCTGTTTGATATTTTTTGAACAGATCTTTTATTTATTTTTATTTTATTTGTAAAGTATTAACATTAAGACTTTTTAACTGAAAGAATATTTTTTTATTTCATCGACCTGAAACAACAGGATGAAACTAGATTATTTCTTATTTTCATTTATTTAGAAAAAACTATTTTCACATTTTTTCTTTGAAATAGAAAATGTAATATCTGTACAAAATTATGGAAAATTAAATAATCCAGAAAACTCTCCTCCACACTTAAATATATTTTATAAAAAGGAGTTAGGCTTGTCTATTAACTTAATATTTTCATAGTCTTTTGCTAGTATCTATAGGAGCAACCTTATTTTCAAGTCTGTTAAGATTAATTGTGAGAAGGCAATATCAACTTTAAGTAAGTATATTACTCTTAATTTTCCATAGCATTTTTAAATTCTTGTACATTCAAAACCTCCTCTGAAAGGAATGGAAGCTTGCTTAATTAAGGATGACTGTACTGCCAAAATGAAACACTGACAAGTGCTTTTCAACTAGAGATTTTTTTTTTTTAATGTATGGGTGTTGAGGGTAAAATTGGGTCATTTTCAAATTTTTCTATATAAACCTTTACTGCGGAGGTTTACAAATTAGATGTAATTCCTGCAGGTGATAATCCTGGAAGGTGTGGGTAAGAATAGTGAACCTGACAGAAATTCAATAGTTTATATATTCAGACTCATGAGCTCACTGGACGCAAATCTAGAAACTCGAAACTGGATTTTGTATTGCACTTCACTATTCAAGAAGGCCCTGCCTGTTTCTTTTTATCTTCTTAATTAACTAAATTTTTCAGCAAACCTCTATGTTTTCAGCTAGAAAACAACCGTAATCATTCAGTGAATGGGAAGATAAGCTCAAAAGCATTGATTCCTGCTGTGAAAGCACTGAGAAAGACAGGCAATATTCATGGAGAAGTGTCTGGCTATGATCCTCCACAAAGTCTTAAAATTAACCTTATCTCTCTCTCAACAGCTTTCATCTCAGAAAAGTGAACTTCACTGTGACTTTTCAAATAAAGATGGGGAGATTCCTGCTCCCACATGCCAACAATTATGCTGTGAAGAAACTAGTAGCTCTCAAGTAGCAATCTCAAATAAACCATGATATCCAAATACTCACTCCTCAGGCATATTATGGACTAAATCCTTCCCAAGTTCTTCCAAAGTCACTTGTGGGTTGTCCTCTGTTGAAGCTGAATTTTCAGATGGTTCAAGGCAACTGTTAAGTCCTTTCTCAGACATGTGAAAACTAATTAATTCAGTGACAGATTTTTTATCATGAGTGATTTTAGGCAGAAAGTGAATATGGCCCAGATTTATTGTCAAAATCTTTTCAAGTTTATTTGAAAGATGGAAGTATGCGTAGCATTCTCTCTTTCAGTAGGATAGTTGGTCAACCACTGACTTTATCAGGTGGCCTGGGTGTTTCATAATGAAGAAATTTTGCTGTAGAACAAAACAAACTACTTGCAGAAAATGGGTTTTCATGTTAACCCTTGGATGAAGAAATATCACTGCCTAATTTTAAGACTTGGAAAAAAATGGAATGTGATTTGTAACAAGTTTAACAACTACTTCTGCAGTCATTCTTCTGTTGAAGCTGTTAATTCAGGAATGATTCCCATCTATACAGGTGAAATTAATTTTTGATGGACTCCACAGAACGTTATTTTCTCCTGAACGTGACATTATTAAGGATTTTTTGCTGACAATTCTGATGATATTCCAACATACATGCCATAAAACATCTTGCAAAGCCCATAACAATGTTAAATGGTGTCACCCTCTTTAGTAGCTGTTCTTGGAAGAGGTAGCAGAAAGAGAAAGTTGGTCCAGCCTTTGGTAAGCAATGATTCACATCAAGAGGAAAGAGACTTTCTCAGATTTAAGCCAGATGTAAGGCTGTACCATCTGCTTCAACTAGCTGTACAGGGGATGAACAGCAACTGAATGTCAGCTCTCATCAACACCTCTGCCTACCTGCCAGGTGCTGGCTGCCTGGGGTTTGGTTGCCTGTGCTCCAGGCTAGCCTCTAACAGTGCAGCAGCACAGCCTTGAAGCAGAGCACTGTTTGTTGGAAGAGATGTGCAAAACTGTTGTGGGGGCTTGTCCCCCTTCTCTCAGGGGATGTTTTTGCCTCAGCTACTTTGCAACTATGTCCATAATTGGCCACACATACCTTTGACCTGGACCCTGACCTCAAGCAGTTCTGGCTGACTTTGGGTACCATCACCAGACCTGTTCCTCTCTTCTTGCTGGAGTACCATGGAGCTCCATCCTATGTGGGCCCACCGGCAGCCATGCTGCTACCCTGGCTCCCTGAACCTTACAGAGCCTTTCCTCCACACACACTAAAGGCCAGACTGAGCAGAAGGCATGCATCTGGAAGAGACAAAATTATAATGGGGTGAGAAAAATGGTATACAACTCTGTTAACAGGAGGATGTGACTGGGGGAATTTTGTCTTCTAGACTTTCTGTTATAATGGAGTGACAGGTCTGATCTGGATTTTTGGTACATACTCATGAACAGGACTACATAATCACGAAGAAAGGTTGTTGTATGAGGAGTAAGCTGACCTGTCCATCAGCTTGCACAGGTACTATAGCTTGTGGCTGAGAGGTTGTTTAGGAGGCACAAATCATGTGCAGGTAGATGGATACAAGATATCTGCAGACTCATGAAGTCTGAGAAATCCTTCCTATCTAAAACAGAGATTATTACTGTTAAGCTTCTCTGAACTTGTGTCTGCGCTTTTATATATATTGTGAAATAAGATTTTACTGGCTCATAATCAAAAGCGGTCAAACCTGAGAGGAAGAAAGGAAAGTTGAAGGAAGCAGCACCCACAGTTGTATACAGGAGCTGCTGAGAGGCAAACTGGCAGCATCCACAGGCATGGAGGTGTCATTGGTCTCTAAGTCCTGTCTGTACTAACTGGTGTTTTCCCGGACTCACAGTCTATTTCTAATCAGTATTCAATATATTTTTTATAATATCTCTGAAGTTTACTGTATTAATGATAATCTGTTTTAAAGTTTATACTGCTATGAGATACAGAGATCATTATTTTGAATGTTAAATCCTTAATTTTACTACATGGCTTAAGCAGTCATGAAATAGCATATATGTAATCGCGTTCTGTCCTGGGAGAACCTTTTCCCCTGTATATATTGATATATAAACTGGCTGATACACTCCTGTCACAGTCAGTACATGTTAATATAACTGTGTATTTGAGTTGTTGTGGGTGAAAGTAACTGGAAAAATACTGCTTATCTTAGGTTCAGGTCTGGGATTTGGTTTGTGTTACAAAGAGCATATTCTTAGGCACACAACATCTTCATCAGTCTTCTGTCAAACTTTGACATTTTAAGTCTGTATGGACAAGAGTTCACAGAGTTCTTACCAAGACCATGCTGTTGTACGTAAAAGCCTATATGTATAGCTAAAATTGGTCTTGGCATAAGTGTAGGAAGATGCAGGGTTAAAAAAATAAAAAACGAAGAGAGTTTCGAAGCTCAGGAATGATTGATCTGCTTCTTTCCAAGTAATAAAAGTAGGGAAACATTTTTGAAGCATTTTTATTACTCTGAACCTTTGTATCATCAATAATTTAGGAAAGTATGTGCTAGAGAAAATTTGAAGAGTCTGACTGAAACATTTGAATACTATTTGGTCTGCCTTAGCTAGTAAAACGGTCCATCAACCTCCTAGAAATAATTGAGAAAATATATTTCCAAAGGTAACTGAGAGGAATATGCAGAGAGAAATACAGGGATATGAATCTTTCCCCAAATTATTTATTGGTCTTTCCCCAAAAGCACATCTACAAAGCAAGGATGAGACTGGTTTGCTGCTGTTAGATGTCTTGCAGAACTTGAGAGCTGAACTGCACATCTTTCTAAGAGCAGTGGTTCATTTTTGTTTCACACAGTTTATAGTTGCACTCTAAGCATATATAGCTGTAGTGACAAGATGCTATCACCTCGTATATCAAAATTTTGCAGAATCTATCATTTATAAAAAGAAGGAGTTTTAATTCTTACTTTATATAAGTGCTTTATATAAACACTTTTTTTGCTTAATTTGCATTATATTTTTACATAATTTTCTTAATCAAAGGGTTTGTGTCAGTTTATGATGTGTTTCTTTACAGGAGCTATTGATTTTTTTTTCTTCTGAACATTTTTGGTCATCTTCAAATTTGCTTACTATTGCTCATGAGATTTTAGGTCAACATCAAACATATTTATTGCAAAAAAAAATCAAAACATTAAACAGAGGCAAAATTTAAAATATTGCTAATGCAGCAACCTTAGCTGACAAACATAGTCCCTCCAGTTACCTTAGATAAAATAATTTAAAACTGCATAAAAAAATTTTAAAGGTAATTTGTACCTTTATCAATAAATTAGAGATTTCTTTTATTCTTTGTATTTATCAGGTGGTATTCTCATCAGATCGTATGCTTGCATTCAGAATCAGTAGGTCTGTTTAAAAATTTTCCTGAGCAGTTTCCTCTGAGTGAGTGTAGCTGTATTTTAAATGTAGTTCTGTAGACAACAGAGTAAGCTGACTACAATTAAAAGAACCCATAGTATTTATCCTGAGAAGCTGCACTCATCTATGACACAAATTTCATGCAATCTTTATGATGCTTTCCAGATGGATGAAATTATTCAGCTCTTCCTGCACCTTTCAGGTTTATAGATCTCTTAAATAACATCTTAAGACAACATTTCTGTTTTGTTAGTTAATTTTGTAGGTAATTTTATCTAAAATACTGTTTTGGAAGCTTTTACTTCTACAAAAGCTTAAGAAAATCCTATTTAATTAAATCATTGTACTGAGTAGGACTAGACTTCATCACTTTCATTGTTGTGAAGCTGTGTACATTAAAAGTTAGGTACCTGCCAGGTCCAAAAATGGGATTCTTATTTTTTTTCTCTATTGTCCCCTACAGTCAAGCTTCCATTCTTTTGTGATCTTTGTGTCTGACTAGTAGTTAATTGCACTTGAAGACAGTGAATCACCCATCAGATAGTAAGATGAACAGTATACGAAGTAGATTATATTATTTTACTCCAAAACTAGTACCTTTATGATCAGGCAAAGGAAGCACATATGAATATTGTGCTAAGTTTTGATACTCAAAAAATGCTCTAAATTACTGAGGGAGAGAAAGCAAAATAAGAGGAGAATGGAAATTTTCTCGTTTAAGAGAAAAATACTGCTTGTAGCATTAAATTATAGAACTAAAGTCTCTGTTACTGTTTGGAAACTATTCTCACCCAGACACTTGCAAAAGCTACTGATGAGCTGGGCCAAAGAAATCAAGAGTAAATATACATAAATTGTACAGAAACGTTGTCTCAAAGTCTATGACTTATAAAGAGTTCCTGCTTCCTTCCACCCCAGAATTTGGCAATACGGCTTTGCTCCACCATGAGTTTAGAAACCTGTTTTCATTGAGATATAGAGGAAAATATGTACTTTGGTTTAATAACTAAGAGGAAGAGGACAAAATCTTTGAACATTGATCCACATTATAAATTTTATTTTGGATATTTTAGCTGGTATTTATGCTTGAATCAAATCATAACTCCCTGTACTAAATGTAAATATCAACACCTTGTACTGTCTTTCCTTCAGTATCAAGTTTAGTTTTCCTGACCAAATTCCCATTCAAAGACAAACTAAAAATTCAACACAAGTAAAAAAGGAGTCACCCTTCCACCCTTGGAGCTGTCGTGCATCTCTTCTACATGTTGGGAAACAGAAAGCTTCACTCTGATTCCTTTTATTCTTTACACATTTCATCTCCAGGAGGAAGAATTCCAGTAATTCTGTTCCCAATAAATAGGCAGTATTGGGTAGTCAGTTTTAATCCTCAGAAAATGGGGCTGAATCCTGTAGCAATAACCTTATTGAGGAAGCCATCACACAGTATATTATTTTTTTTGTTTCTAAGAGACTGCATTTCATCTTCAAATTAATAAGAATTATGTACAGAAGCTTTTCATGTCCAAACCAATTTCCTCTTGCAGTTTTCTTTTCTGTTCAAATCCCTAGCCAGCAGTCCTGCAGAGATAAAAACTCCTGAAGCTGCTCTGCTTTTTAAATCCAGCGACACAGGCAGCACTTCACAGACAGCTTGTACAGCACACACACACAAAAGTGACTTGCCGATTGGATTGACACGTTCTGTCTTGTAAGTCAGCACAGAGAATAAGTGATCACATAGGAAATCATTCCTTTAGGAAAAAATTACTTTTATTCGGACTCGCGTAAACATTCAGAAATAAAACATACTAAAAAAATCTCCTTCTTCATCCTTCTCACATTCTCCCATTTCCTCCAAATAAGTAAGATTGTAAACTTGCTGCAGCTTCTATATCCTTTTTTTCACTTGGAAAATTTCCACCAAATTCACTTTGGTTCCTGTATGTAGCTCTGAATGAACTCTCATATTCTGATTTCAAAAACACGTTACTTGTTTCTGTGACAGTGGGGACATGACAAGGTGTCATTGGCCTGGTGGGTCTATTGTTTCCAGTTCTACATGCATCCATGTCTGAGAATCTGATGTAAAATGGCATGCTGATTTTGGTAAGATCTCTATGGACATCAAATATTATTACAGAGCAGGGAAAATTTGATGAAAGTTATTGATTTACACCCCATATGTCTTATTATGGAAATTGTACACAGCAATCTACTGTTTTAAGTTTGTTCCTTTGTATTTTTGAACAATTTACTGCTTTATGTAAGAATCTATGCTGTCTTCTCTTTTATAATCCCAAACTGTTAAGTTAACATCACTTGGCATTAGCACCCATTTAAAAATTTGATTATTGTTATCCAAGTTTAATTGTGACAACATTTATTTATTATCCCACCTCTTTATGCAGTCAAAATTCCACAGGCAGAAATGTGAGAATTGCTTATATTAGGACTGCTAGGGCTGATTGTCAGTACTGTTACTTGTATAAAAAAGCACAGGCTTTACCAAAAATAATTCAGCTCACAAAATATTTATTAACATCTACATGTCCTGTTTACAAAACAGTGTTTTGCACACGGTAACATTCTCAGATGAGTAGACTTGGAATAAAAATCAGAAGACTTTCTGTACCATAAAGAGTAGTAATGGTGCAAATCCAGCTCTCTATAGAATTGGTAAATTCAGGAAATCTAACTGTTTTTTAAAAAAAAAGTTAAAAAATTATAATATGATACTATTGTGTGAGAAAAATAGGAACTGGATCAACTGAGAAGAATCAATAAATCCCCAAAACAGATTCTTCCTGCTCTTAACTCTAGTGAAAGCATATTGAAAGATGTTTATGAAGGATAGTTATGACCGCAATTACTACCAGGTCATTATATCGTTAGTCCCCTGAGGTATTTCAGTCAAGGAAATGGATATAATTCCTGTAATTTCTTTTAGTTACTTTATGTGATCAGACATAGTAGTTTTGCCCTGAATAGATTTCAGCTAATAGTTTGGTAATCAGCTGCTAAAGACAGATAAATCAATATGCAGACAGAGAAGAATACATGGACAATATTCTCTTGCTTGTGTTCCTAGTAAACCTCAGTAACCTGAGAGGACTCCACATTATTTTCTGTGAAGTAAGCTGATAGCTCCAGCCCATGACATAAAATGGGAACATTTTAGACTATTAAAGCTATTCATGGTTCAATGCAATTTAGATGGGACCTTATTTCCCACATTCTGTAATGGCATCTTCTATCTCCAGGGCTTAGACTTTCAAAAATCCCTCTTGCTTGTCTTTATTTGTCTGTTTCCTGGTACTCATGTGACTGTGCTTACATTTTGTTTCTATAAAATGCTATCAGAAGACTATGTGAGGTACTAGAAAAAAAGTGAATATTTCAGTGCCAAGACATTAATATAAATTATGAATGAACTTGTCATAAGCGTTTTTAGGTTTCTCATTTCATATTTTTTTGCTGAGGTGAGGTTCCCTGGAAGTAAATTTCATAATTGACGTGTGTTATGTAGTTATAAGCTCCATGGACCAGCAACGCTGCATGGTTCATCCAGGCAGCAGTTAAGTAGTCTAACTCTCAATGATAAAAATGCATAGAGGAAAGTGAGAAGAAAACACACTGTCTGGACAATGTGAATGAGAAGGAAAATGTAAATATAAATAATCTTAGGAGAGGCTGATAAGGGTTGCTTGGGGCAACTGATAGGTGGACTGCTTTAAACTGGCATTTTTCCTACAGCAGCGAACAAAGCCTGAGATAAATGAAGGAACAAAGAAGCTTTCAGATAAGACTACTCTTGAGACACCTGACACTATCTGACTGGTAAAAACAAATGAAAGCAATTTGATCCCATTAGCTACTTCCCCCCCAAAACATCTTAAACATGTCTGAGAAGTTCAGAATTCTATCACAGAATCAGATCAAAGTTGTCGAGCGGCAGAAAAGGGCAGCTGCTGAAATCCCGAAGATGACAATGGTTCCTCTGGGGACAATGAGGGACACTTGGTAGACTTCACATGTGCAGTAATTTGAATAGGTACTCAAGGTCTGACTATAAGGGGGACACTGAGACAAAATTCCTGAGGTTGTGGTGGTTAAGATGGCAAACCAGAACCTTTCAGGATGATCTTTATGTGAGTTGTTATGATTAATGGAAATCTGGGCCAATGTCTCAGCACTGCTGTGAACAAGAGGTCTCTGTGGAGCACCAGGTTTCTGCAGGGAATCAGGAGAGTCATTAAACCAAATCAAGGGAAAAGGATGCTGTGTGAGCACAAAAGGAGAGTGTGAAAAACATACCACTCTATTCTTCTGCTATGCAAACTATCTACACAGAAGAAACTAGTTGTTCTCAGTTGGAACTAGGTAGAGGAATAAAGGCTAAAGCTGAATCATTTGCCTTAGAGAACATACAAGTTAAGCGATACATGACCACCATAGACAAGGTAGATCTAGGGAAATTTGGGGGTCTGGAGTCTTGCAAGGCCAGCCATAACTAGAAAATTATGTTACTGATACCATGCAAGGACAGTATTGCTTGAGGAACAACATCAGAAACACCAAATGAGAGTACAGGTGTAGCATAATTGGAACTAATGATGAAAAAAAGCAATTAGAGGCTTGTTGTCTGCTTGGGAGGAGTTTGAACATAGAAGTGGAGGTGCTAAGCAGGCAAAACGGTGAGTGCAGAAATTGAAGAAAGGAAACAAAATAAATCATGTAAAGAACAAATGACGCTAAATCTTTAGCCGGTATGATTGTAGACACCTATGTGTGGGAATATAATTGTGAACCAAAGATCACCAGAACACCAAAGAGAAAACCCCTTGGACCACCCACTCTATCAGGCTTATGACTAAACAGCTTGGAGTGGAAGGGTGGAGTAAAAATGGATAGAATTAATTCCAAAACTAAGAGGTGTGGAAGAGAAGGTTGATGGGTTTGTAATCCAGTAGTAGTTGTGATTCATAACTTTTATTAACAATCCTTAGATTTAAAATTGTGTGTTATAGTATGAAAAGTTACTAACTGTAATTTAGAAATAGTAATATGTTTATTAGTTAATTAGGTTATTGATTTTAGAGTTGGTTTATTTGCTTCTCACTAGTGTGTTACTCAATCAATAAACATTTTTGTCTCTTAGTTACATCTCAAACTCACAGTCTGAAGGAATAGAATCAGACTCTGAAGTAATAGCAGCTCCTTCACTGGGAAACCCAGATACCTGTCAGTTCTGAATCACCTCTTAGCCGTTCAGTCATGAAGACAAATCATTTGGAATGGCTGTAGATAAAAGATTAATCCCACAGAAGATAAAAGTTGAACCATCCAGAACCAATTCGGGCATAAGTCAGATGAGTACATCCCTTGTCAACATCAGGTGTGGAGCAGCAGGATAAAAGATCTGTCCCCGAAATAATCAGGACATCAAGGTTATGAAATGACCTGAGACAACAGATGTCACTTTTTAGAGCACAGCCAAACAAGGCTACCCAAAGGAAAAAAGCTGTAAGCTGTATTCTTTTCTCCTTTACCACACCAGGGCTTTATTAAAGTTTTTGAAGGGCTGTTCACTTCTTATGGAGAAAAGTCTAGAGAAGACTTATGATATGACATATAATTAGAATGGAGCAGGCAGTCATCTTCAGACTGTGAGGTGACAGACATACATAACTGTGATCTGGCCTAGCAAAACTAAAGATATCCATGTGAAGCTCTAGAAGCCAGTTGAAATTCTGAAAGCTTAAAAAGAGAAAGAAAAAACCTTTGTAACAACAGAAGTATACTAGTTTCTTTCCATTAGATATTAAAAAAGAAAGAGGGTGCAGGCTACTGAAGCACAAAACATGCTTCAAGCTAGGCTGTGAGAAAAAGAGGAAACAAAGGAACCTTTAGATGCTGGTGATTCATAAAAGAATATATAGGGCAAAGATGTTAAGAGGTTTGAGCATTGGATAGAGTATTGGTTGTGTGTAGAGTCTATAATTAGCTGAATTTGCCTTCTGAATTATTGAGTCCTGGCACTCATGCAGAGACAGGTGAGTAAATATACTTGAAGAAAAAGACAATAAAGGAAACTTCTCAAAACATAACATTTGAATGAAGAAGAGCTAACTCTGCTAATCATGATCATCCTTTCAGGGATCCTGTGCAAAGGATCTCATCTGCAATGTACTGGATATCTAAACAAGTAATAACTTCCCAGACTGTAGACTGGAAGTCAGGAGCTAAAAGTCAACACCGGAACTTGGCTCCATGGAAGAAACTGGTAAATCATCCCTTATCTATGGAGAAAACTGGATGGAGGGAAGACGTTAAAAGAATTAAAACCTACTAGCTGTAGCACACAGTGTGATGTGGGAACATACTCTGGTACACTCTGTGTGTGGAAAATTAACCAGTTTAGGAGCTCTTACACTCATGCCAGAAAACTAGATGGCTTCTACACAGTTCTCCCTACTGCTATCTTCATACACTGGCGTTGTTTTTCAAAAATCCTGGAAAACTCTAAGAATTTCAAGAGATTAGAGGACTGTCAACATAATTCTAACATTATATTGGCAAAAGGGATGATCCAGAGCTCTGCATATTGACATCAGTAATGGAAGAATAATGAAAATTGTGCAAAATAGTGGAAATCTAAATTGGGGACTCTAACATAAAAGAATTAGAAGTTAAAAATGTAATTTTAATGCCAGTCAACATGGTTTCAAGAAATGTATGGTTTACAGACAAATTGCTTTCCTGTTGACAAGATTAAAATTATGTTTATAGACAGTCATGTTGATAAATGAATTTGACTTAATATCACATTCCATTTTGATTTAAAAGCTTTCATTGTTTGAAATAATACATTTTATACTCGGTCTATATTCAATAGTTCACAAAGTAACTCACTGATAGGTACCAAAATGAAAGCTGTGAGTGGGGAGATATCGGTGTGTCATAGCAGCTATGAGAGAATATAGTTGTTGTGGGATCAGGTATTTGGTAGAGATCCCTACATGGTGAGCTGGGAGAAGCCTTGCTGGTCACCACCACTCTCCCTTTGTTTGGGAGCTGCATTTATATGCAGGTCCTTCCCTTGGTCCCTGCCAGAGCCGTGCTGTAGTCATGCTTTTCACGTATCTTGTTGAACCTTAGTTTCTGACTTGACTTTCTGGCTTGACCTCAGACTTGCCTCATCCCTATGGACTTATCCAGAAATCACTGGTCTGTGGCTGACCTTGATACCACCACTGGACCTGCTCTGTTCTTCTTGCTAGAGTATACCATAGATAGATCTGCTCCCTGCCATGGGTGAGGGCATTGTCATGCCAGCTGTATTCTCACCCCTGGCTCCCAACTCCTTGAACTCTGTGGTGCAGCTGGTCCTGCTGCTCCCTGACATAATGTACAAATTGTTGTTGTCCAGATTTTCTAGAGATTTACACCTTACACGGTGCTGCTCTGGAAACTAAAGTTGTTGTCTCCTTTCTCTAAAACTATAGGTTCTACTGTCTCATTTGACTATAAAAATGTCTAAGTTGCATTTCTTTCAGTTATCATTTATTTCAGTTCAACACCCTATCCGGGAGAAGAAAGAATGAGACTAGTTTGTTTTTTATTTAGTTAGTTTTTCATCTGTGATCAAAATCTATAGATGACCAAGAAATTGCAGATATGCGTGATACTGCTGTGTTTTATTGCACCTGTAATTAAAGGGATTTCTTGTGAAGAGAAGAATAAAAGGGAGGCATAATGGGAAAACACAAATAATATCTAGACAAGAACAATATAAATGAATAAACATGAGAAAAAACCCCCAAACCTAGCCATAGGCAGTAAATTGTTTTAAAGTAATGAATACAGTCTGGAATGGATACAATGGAAACAATGAGCTGTCATCATGGGGAGCACCTAAGTAGGCATAAAAGAAAAGCAAGCAACTTTTCTTGGAATAAGGAGGCTATTGATGTCCCTCACTCTCCAAAATACAGTTACTGAGGTGGTCCCTGGCATTGTAACAACAGCTAAAGCTCCTGCTGGAGGCAAAATCTACTGCTTAATATTGTTATTCTCTGTCTCATGTCTTTGGAAACACCAATCAATGAGGATTACTTTGATACCATAAGCTCAGTATTATTGTACATTAATGCACTAATGGTACTGTATTATCTTTTCATGTCCTCAGGCAGCACTGGGGAGCTAGAGCTATATAGAAATAAATTAGAAGTGAAATTTAGATGCAAAACTAAGCAGAAGGCAAAAACCTCTAAACAGAGCACAGAAGAATGTAGCTACAAAGAGCACTCAGCAGAGGAAAAGTAAACCACCTACCTAACATTTAAAATAATCTCAAAGGAGAGACATAGAGTTAAGACTACCAGTCCAATTACTTGATGCACTTCAAGGAGATGTTAGGTGACCAAGGTGACAGACTCAGTAGGAGACACTGAATATAACTCTATTTTGTATTATTATTCCTTTTATTTTTCCTTCAAACAGCACACTGGTTTTAGAGTATCCGAAAAGTAAACTAAAAAAAAAAAGAAGTAAAAAAGATAATTCTATACTAAGACATTTATCCAGAGTCTGGGAACAAACTTTTTCTTAAGTAATTTTATTGGTACTGCAGTGCCTTTGGAAGGCTTTTATTAGTTGACAGAATAATTACCCCACTAGTGGAGAACTGAAGCTGCTGACTGCCCATTGTGTCCTGCACTCTTTGATGACTCTAACCCTAAAAGCAATGTGGAAGCCTCTGTGTGTAGGAATGACCACTGTAGTTGGCTTTGTATAGGCACTATCTCTGATTCTACTGAGGGGCTACAAACCATGTGATCTAACCAAAACAAAACATAGTTAGTGTCTTACAAACTTAGGAAGTCCTGTCAGTCAGTCCAGCATATAAAGCAGTGTACAGAGAGAGTAACATGTATTTTCAAAAATGTGCATGAAATAAAGTCACGTGGTTGTATTGCAGTGGTTCAGCAGGGCTGCTTCATGCATGGAAGACATGCTGAGATCAGCATCTTTCAAGAACCCAGCAATGATTTACAGGCTGGCATTTATTCTTGAGTAGATCTTCATAATTTATTCCTAAGAGAGACACTGAATTATGCAGCCCTGATGCCTACACTTTGCTGGCTTTTTCTTAAAAAAGACTCTGTCTTCTAGAAGTGTATATAATGGATTTTGCATGTAACTGAGTCAGGCCACAAAATAACCCATTTCTTCTCCTTCCACATGGTATGTGTCAATAAGGAGACCTCAAATGCTGGGACTGGTTTGGAGCTACACATGAGGTGATTAGCCGGCCTGTACACACATACCAATTGACCAAACTGCTGCTGCTGAGCCAATGAGTTATACTGCCCTCCATCTCTTCTCTACCTTACCTTGTGTTTCAAAAACCTGCAGAAACATAATGTCTTTGAGACTTTCAAATGTGATTGAAATTGGCCAACAGGTCCAAGAATCATTGGAGGCAAAAAGAAGTGGAAGAAAAACAAGCACACAAATAGTGTACGTGCATATTTTGTGATCTATCTCTCTAAAAATATGGCACAGACTCTCAAAATGTAGATGATGGAGAAGCTTAACAAAGCAGTATTTAAAGTTTTCAACTAAGCATCAGCAAATCTGGCTTTCATAATTTTCTCTGCAATACATTACCTGTGTGGGCAACTTCTCTGAGTCAGGCATACAAATGTATTTCTATGCTTCACAAAGTATTATGAGGAAAAACACATGCTGGCAACTGGGAGGCACTAATGTTGGTCACATATGTGCTGCATGGTATGCTTTTATATGACTGTGACTGTAAATTTTACCTATTCAAATACAGAGATATCTGAGATAGTTTAAATTAACTTGCTTAGGTAGCAGTAGAAATATAACTATAAAATCATACAGCTACATGTGAGTGGCCACAGTCTTGTAAATCTCCAGTAGCTATTCACTGAAAAAACTTTGTGTTAACAAAATGACATGCTGCTACTTGTACCTGAGATACCAACTTACACTATTGGATAAACACATCATCACTTAAGCAAACAGACTGCATGCTGTTGTGCTTAAGTGCTTCCTCTATTACAATTGTTTTCCAACTTTCAAAATTATCATCAGTAATTATGCCCCGCAAAGTCTCTTCTGAATACACCGCAGCAAAGTAGACCCTAAATACTTCCTAAGCATTTGAACACTTCTGATCCATGTGTGCATAACTGGAATTGTGCTACTGGCATCACTAGTAACAGCAGTTCACAGGCAAAAAGAAATTTGAAAGTCTTATTATTTAGCACTTATTCAAAAGAAAAATTTTTCTGAATTAAAGAAAAATAATTAAGTGAACATTTCCTGAAGGAAAGGAAGGAAAATATACATATTGCTTCAAAATTCCCTGTTTTTAAGCCCCAAGAGAGAATGAACACTCCCTTATCTGTGCTAGCGCTCCCTCTAACATGCTGTGATTTTGATACATTTGTAATTTTTTTTAAAACAGACACTCTGCAACTGAAATTACAGTTTATTATAATCTTCAATAAGTAAACTTTTCAAAATTTCAGTAGCAACTTTAAAAATATTATGCTAGTTTCTCAGCAAACATTTTGCTCTTCTTCAATTCATGCCTCAATGCTGCTATGCTTTAATTTTTGCGAAATATGAAGAAGTTCTGAGCCATTTGCCCATCAAGCCCAACGAGCTGAAGCTGTGAACCGTCTCCACAGGTTCATTGGCTGTTTATCAGGGATACACAGAAAGTATCACCCCTATGAAGAGACTCCAACTACCAGGAACAAGTCAGAGAAGAAAACATTAAAGTAAAAAAAGCCTAACAAACCCACTGTAATTAAAGATGATATTTTTTCCACTAAAAGTTAGTGTTCTGATCAGCTGAGTTTCTGTAATGGTGATACAGCAAGCAACAGGAATGATTGTTATAAATCAGAGCTGAAGTTGTGCTAGTATGCTTACAAGCCAGTGTGTTAAAGTCACAATAGTCATTTCAAACAGTTTGCTGATTTAACCAGTATTTTAGTTGTGAAGTTGATGTTTCGACAGCATTAATTGAGTCTGCTTTAGAACAGATTTTATGCAAACAATATTTAAGGTAAGCTAGCTGAATGATTACAGTCTTACTTCTTGCCCTTGAAAAAAAATATTCTGAAGTGCTGGTGAAGGACAGAATTTGTAGAGTTGTTCTAAGAGAGTATTAAACATGAAAGAGAGATGTTTAATCTTTCTCTGGAAATATTCCATATGTTACACTATAATAGGATCTGGAACCTTGATATGGAAGCACAGAAACTTGATGTAACAGAGAGCAACAGGTAATGGTCAGGTAGCATGTTGAACGCTAGTAAGCTTTCCTAACACTTGTCATCACAGGTGTGAGAAAATTGATGTGTTCATTTATACCGCATTAACATCTGTTGCCACAATCCTTAAAAAAAAAAGCAAAATCAGTGTATGAAGATGGGTGATTGTATGTGACAACTTAGAAAATATTTGTCAGTTTTATTCATTGTCCTATAAAGAGCATGAAATTTACAGAGCAGAAGTTGAAGTATCCTATGCTGCTGATTCTGGTCCTGGTATTTGCTCCAAGAAGCAGAAAACAAAGAGTTGGAGCAACAGCAAACAAAGAAATGACAAGGAAGACATACAAGGTATTTAAACCACATGGAAACTGGGAGCCTGGCATTTTAATAGCACCATTCACTTTTGATGTGTTTGTTGGTGATCTTCAGGGTCAGAGTTATCTCTCTTGTCTTCCTACTTATATTCTTAAACCGTGGGTTTTCCAGCTTACATTTTAGGACCTGCTCTGCCCTGTACATGACTCACTTTTTGCTATTCCTGGAACAACCTCTGATAAAATACCTATTAGATGACAAAGTTATAGATAACATGGACTTTCAGCATCAGTGGAATTGAAAGCCATTTAGAGCTGGAATAGATGCTTATTTCACTCCAGTGCCAGACATGGTGGGGCCCTCAGTTTTGGATTCTGAACCCTTGTCAGGGTAGTCAGACCTTATCACTGAGAGATGATAAAATAATAGAAAGAAATAAAAGGGGGGATGGGAGTGGGAAGGTGAAGAGAAACAACTGACTCTGGCTAAACTGAGCACATTGTCTTGACAGATTTCTGAACACTGTTCAAAACACTTTGTTTTATCCCAGTGTGGCTGCCCCTTCAGAGCCCTTTGTGAAAAATTGGTGGTCATTCATTTAGAAACATTTCCAGACATTGACTCAGAAGTGTTGGCATTGAATATGTCTAAACAAAGGGGGTGGCTGTGTGAAAGGAGAGAGGATGATGTTTTTCTTCTGCTGTAGGATATTTTGTGATGTGATAATGAGGTGCTTTTTTTGTAATAGGCCATAGTGCCATGTAGGTATGAGGATTTCACACACGAGCAAATTTCAAAGAACTGTTTTCAGTATTCCAGGAAATTAAGTGATAGAACAAGGCTTTTTACTCAGTGTGCATTCTCTGCTCCCACACTGTACACCTCTAATGCAATTTACCAGTGAATTAAGCATAAGATGTGATTTATCCCACCAACCGAATATTTCATGTTAGTCAGTGGGGTGACTGCTTTTACAGCTTAGCTTTATAATGCCATTATAGTTGAACACACTTCTGCCTTAGCAGTATGCTTAAGGGGGTCTGTCTTTGATATGTGCATGTAGCTCTTATTAACTTCAAGGACCAAATTCTTCCTCAGTGCAAGCTCCCTGTTGTCAATAGAGCTAAAGCAGGCTTCTTTGGCCCTTATGACTAAGCTTTTGCTGTCAGCTTTTACAGAAATAAAATGTGCCAGGAGGACATAATTTTGCACAACTGCTCACAGCATATAAAAGTGGTAAAAGGGGGGTTTGATTAGCCCTTTTCTATTTCAGGATACCATGTTTTAAAACACAAGTTTTGCCTTTTACATCAGTGTATGCAAACTATATTAAATTATATTGTATGATATAACCATTACTTGAACTGACTTTTGGTCTCCATGTAACTTGGATTTCATGAAGGAAACCCACAATTAAATTAACACAAGAGAGAGGACATTCAGTATCAATGACTTACTCTTACCGTTGTTGTAGGCAAAGGGATTTTCTTGTATTTTTTTTTATTTTTTAATTAGATTCTATAGAATCAGGGATTACCTGTACTGTAGTTGATCTTTTCCTGCAAATGACCCCATGCTATTTTTAAGGGAAAGGAGTGAAACTGGCTCTTTTTATTTTCCTATTTACACATCCATCCAGATTTATCTTCACAACCATTACAGACTGCACCTAGACAGTCTGCAACTTTTTCTGATCTCTCATGCACTATGACATTTTACATTGTTAGGTAAAGGTAATACGTTTTGTAGACTGCTGTAATATTGTTGTGGTACTGAACATGACTTCAGCACACTACTGAGATTCAAGAAGGATGGAAAGTTTCCATACTGTCCATGCTCGAGTCATTTTTTTAATCATTACTACAGCCCCATCTCCTTTTATGTGTGTTATGGTTTATTTTGTAAAAGCTATCTATAGTATATTGGAATTGGATGAAAAATCAGTGTGCTAGTCATGAATTTCCCACAGATCAAAACCTATCTGCAATCATTTTAGAATGCCAACTTCAGGGTTATATTTTGCTACTGAATTTTAAAAGACTAAAACACTTGCTTACAGAGTGTGATATGACATAGTAAGAGAGAAGGTCACTTAATGTTTATGAAATCATTTTTTATGTTTATGCAACTGCAAACAAATTACTGGGTCCTTGGGTTTGCAAAAAAAAAAAAAAAAGAAAAGAAAAAGTTACATCTTGCAAAAGGCTTTCTCCAATTTAGATACAGCTGTGAAGAGATCAAGGTCTCAGACAGGCTAACATCTTAATGCCTTATTAAGAATCAACGGGGAGAGAGTTTGATCCTTGTGGAAAAAAAAAAAAAGAATAACAGTTGGTATAGAAGACCAGATAAAATCTGAAGGAATTTTTTTGAAATGTAATTGTGTTCTTTAGGAAGTCATAACTGTTTATGACAGTATTTCCTATTGGCATTACACCTAGGAAAAAACTAAATAAAAATTGAGAAATGAAAAAATAAATTATTTTTTTAAGCTGTAGGAGGAGCATATTTAAATTGGAACCCATGGCATAGATACCATGAAAATCCACAGCATTATTTGCAGGATCACTTAACACTGTGAAAAGAGGTCCTCATCAAAATGTAAAAGTAATGCTTTAAAAGTACCTGTTTAATGAAATAAAAGAGAATAGAAAGAAAAACTGACAGGTAGAAAGAACAAAAGAATGAGGAAAAGTGGCTGAAAAGAAGTGGGGAAAGAAGAATTAAAATATGAAGTGTAAAATGGAGAGAAAAGAGAGAAAAATAGGAATTTGTAAAAAGGAAAAGTGTGCTAAAACAAGAACAAAATAAAAAAAAAAAAAAAGGAGAAAAAGCAGAGACTGGGATACAAACAGAAAGTAGAAGCTAGAGAGGTTTTCTTTCATGCTTCCTTGTACAGTGTGTGGGAAAACTTCTATATAGGGACAGACTGGTCTTGAC
This sequence comes from Tyto alba, assembly GCF_018691265.1. Lineage (NCBI taxonomy): Eukaryota > Metazoa > Chordata > Aves > Strigiformes > Tytonidae > Tyto > Tyto alba. The sequence goes on from NW_024881301.1 coordinate 4,864,511, forward strand.
CAGCTGCTATTTCCAAACTTTTACTAATGAGTTCCTGGGAATGAGAGAATGTCTCTTTACCTCCCACACTTCCCAGAAAGCTGGCCAGCATGGCTAAAATTGGTGTAAGAGAGGAGTGTGTACTAAGAGGGTTGAAGTGGGCCAGAAAGACCATAGTCTAACATTGCAACTCCACAGTGATACACTGCTCTTACCCAATAGTAATGAGAGTCTATAATTCACCCTGTTAGAGATAGACAATGGTCACAAACAAGACTGGAGAGAATGTAAAGGGAATTAAATACTGAATGCCAAGAGTAAAGGGAAAACAACATAGACAAAGCATTAGGAACACCAATACTTTTCATTTACAGAAATTAAAGTGAACCTGAGAATACTAAAATGTCAGAAAGGAGAATAAATTGTTATGTTTTCCTTAAAACAGTATACTTATGTGAGTGTATAAACGAGAAGCCTTGAAATGCTGTATCTTTTCTTCCTTTTCTTCCCCCATTACTGTATAACTTATTTTAAGATATGACTGTGGGGCTTTTAAATATACATATAAACTGCACAACGTAACTTCAAATGGCATCTGAAATCAGTTAGGAATTGTACAGTATGTTGTAATTTTCTTTTATTTCTCTCAATTACTAGCTTCACTGGATTTTAACAAGAGTCTTAAATACAAGGATATCATAACAGGGCAGCATGGATGTCGAAGTCTCTAAATCTCAGACGCCCCTTTCATGAACGATGTAATCTCAAAAACCCCACCTCAGTTAAATCCTTTAACTAAACAAAACATTGGTTTGTATTCCTCTGGCGAATGAATACCTTAGCTTTCCATATGCAGTCTTTAATCAAAGTCAGTCTTATGTCTCTCCAGGGATTAATGGAGGGAAGTAGGGAGGAAGTACCATAATATGGGACAAGAATGACCTACCTGTTTTGATACTGGGTAAATGTAGAAGCGCATGCTCTGTTTTCTGAATACTGAGCACATTGTCTTGCTTTTCATCCCTGCAGGAGTTTCATGTAATTTTGTTGGCAGTTTCAGGTCCCCAACCTGTAATCCCCAAATCTCTATATCTCTGCTTCTTCAGAGATAGAAGACTGGTATTTGTTTGTAAAGACTGCACATTAGTCAAGACATGTCACCACTGGGAAAAACATACAGCTACAGTGTCTCCTCTACTCGTAGTGATTTTCATGGGTGTATGTCTGGAGATGGTTTTATATCGGGGTGTCTACTAGCCTTCCTACCTGCTGGAAAAAGGAATTGAGATGTAGAAATTTAGCCTGGAGGTGCAGGCACTTGGTCCGCGGTGATGAATCTGAAGAAATCTACAACATCCCAATTTGAGCTGAACTCAGTGGGAGTTTCAACTATACATAAGGTGTTGACCAGAAAAGCCATGTGTTGACTTCTGACCTTAGTTTTCTTGCAAAGTCTAATTGTGACATCAGTGGTTTTGGATCATGTTCATCTATTTCCTCTTGCTTCCATGCCAGAATAGGTATTTAGTCGCTGTGACCTCAGCATTAGTTTACTTTTAATAAAACTATTTTGCCTAAAATCAGAAACTTTCTGTAGAAGTTATAATTCTTGCTAAAATGAAATTACTTCCAGTGACATTTTACCTGGAAGGGGATTTGAGTTTAAGAGGATTGCATGATAATCAAGAGAAAATATCATCTCCTTAGATTAGCTTTGTTTTATGAATGTTAAAACTGCCGGACTGTGGCATTTGAAAAGTCAGGTACAGTCAACATTTAGATGACTTCTTTCTGTGTTTCCCCTCTGAACCTGGTTTCAAACACTACTCTTTTTTTTTTTTTTTTTTTTTTAATCTCCCCCCAGTGTTGGCCTCTGCTGACCTCGATGGTGAGATTGGGCTGCTGTTGCATGAGATTCCATCCAAAGTCCTTACTGAAGGCACTTTTTAAAGGACTGTAGGAACGATGAGTGTCCAGTTTTTACTAACTCTCTGTTGGAGACAGGTCCTCATCTCCTCTGAGAAATCCCAGCTTGACTGAGAGAGTCCCCATGAGCTAAAATCCCATTTAAAGAAAGGTTGCTCAATTTATCCACAGTGCTTGAGTGCTGTGTTAACCTTTTTTTCCTGAAAATTATGTTCCTTAATTTCATGCAGAGACGCCTGTCCAAATTGGGGCCTGAAGGGCAAGACAAGCTGTGAGTAAAGCATGCAAACAGGTAGGAGTGAATAAGAGGGCAGGTGAACAAAACAACAGGAGAGGTTGCCCGCAAAACAGATGATGTGGAGCAGTGACCAATTTGCCACCTGTGTTTCCCATATCGGATGGCAACTTTAAGTGCACATCTGGCGGAGGCAGAGACTCCTAGAAGGGAGAAGTCTCCCACCAGGACCATACTCTTCCACATCATTCTATGCTCTGCAGGGCTGCTTTGGATGTGATACGTACACCTTTATCTGCCCTGGCAGGCAGACAAGTGGACCAGAATTTTCTGGTTGAAGAGATGAACTCTGTACAGGGATGAGTTAATGGAAATAAGCATGTTGGATAACCTGTGAGCCTGTGCTGGGACAGCTACCTTGTGCTTCTTCATCCTCAATACCTGCCATTAAAGTCAACATGAGACCCTGTCTATGCAAAACACAGTTTCTAAGAAATACCAATTCACAGGTCCCTATGCTAGTCCCCTAAAATTATTTGGAGGATTTGACTGATGTTGCTGGCCCTTTCCTGCTCTTACAGGCTGGTACCAGCTTTCTTTGGCAGCCCTATCATGCTAAATATTACTGTGGTTTAATTGACAGATTAGAAGGATTTGCAAACGCTGCAAACTTTTATTCAGAAACTAGGAAATTTCTGGATAAACCACAGATAGCAGTACCACCTGCTTTTGACACTTTAAAAAGTGAGAAGGAATGGTCACAAAATGCCAGATCTAGTAAGATCCATATCCCATGCACCCTGTGGGAAATAGCCAAGCAGATTTGCTGCAGAAAATATAATGGTTAATGATAAAGGTAAAAAACAAATCTGGGTTGAAAAGGTAACTGGGTGCTGCGGGTGCCAAGCAAAATTGGCAAGATTAACTTTTTTTAGATTTTATTTATGCAGGTTATGAGCTTCAGATTTACAGGTGATTATGTGTTTCCAGTAGCTATGCATCTCCTGGGCAGTGGGGCAGTGGAATTTCTGTCCTATAAACTGCTCTTCAGGATCTGCATTTCAGTGCACAAATGTCAAATATACCCACATACATAAACAGGGGCAAACAGTCTGAAGAAATTATTTTTGTTTAAAAGCCCTTTTTTCTCTAATCATTATTAAAACAACTAATGCAGGTTAAATTGATCTTTAGCATCTTCAGAAACAAAAAACATTGTGGTATTTAATGAGTATTTGTCAAGGTATGTGACTAGATTTCCAAACTAGAGGTACAAGCAAACTGCCTGTTTATTCATGTGGTACTTCATGAACTACATATAGCTATCCCATTATTCACTTTGGATATTTGTATTTTTATGTTAGGAATAGGCCAATATATGTACATTACTTTATTTCTTTGAAAATTCAGAATAAGATTGAAAGAAGATTTGGTACATGTAGCTGTGATTCATTTAGCTGTGATGAATCTTGATGTCAGTTGTCGTGGGATAGGTTTATGAATCATATACCGTGGAAGATCTTGTATGGGAAATTTATTTTTTGTTTCTCCTCTTAAAGTAATTTTCCCTATATACAGTTGTAAGGTAATACAGACTGAAAAGTATATGTTCATACAGATTAGAAAACAAAGTGAATAACACACATTGGGAAACAAATTACTGGTATTTATTTATTAGGAATAATATGAACCAAAGAATGAGGAAAGAGATGATTATTTTACCTGAAGAAAGAGACAGCTAATATCACTCATGAAAAAATGAAATCTCTTTACTGCATATGAAATGTTCCAACTATAACTGAGGAATGTATAAGAAGAGTGAAAAAAGGGAGAAGTGAACAGTGTTGATATAGATAGACAAAGCATTGGTGGACATTACTGAGAAATTGTGGACAATGTGTTCATAAAGGTTCAACTTTCAAAGGACTGAAACTTCTTCCAGGACAATTTCACCCTGTGGGTATGCCCAGAGCTAAGTGATATCTTCTCAATTTGAAATGCAAGAGAAATATATAAAATATTCCTGACATTCTTACCTCCAAAATAAAACTGTAGACAAAACCAGACTTGATAAGAGGTCTTTATGGCAGAGAACATTTGACCTTGAAGGGTGAGACTCTGTGGAGATTTGTGGTGTGAGATTTTTCTTTGTCATAGATTATAACAAACTTCTCAACCTCTTGGCATCCTCCTGATTGCTTTTTTTCTAAACTCCTTGAGTGCTGAGACTTACTGGTTGAAAAGCAGTGGTGGATATAAATGTTAAATAACAATAAGAAAAAACAAGAGGATTTTTTTTTTTTTTTCTGTTAACCTGTGTATATTTACTGTGTCCAGCAGTGAACTGCTTAATATAGAGAACTACTTCTTATGTTACCCTTGTTGGTTGTTTAGGTGGATGCAGAATTATGCTGACTAGGTATGAGTAGATGAGTAGAAATTCCTGAGAATGTTTAAGAACAATTTACTTTCCTGAAAAGAGACTTTTCTTTTTCAGTAATACTATTTGGATACTAATCACTACTATGGTTCAAAGTGTAATCTTATAAAGAGTATCACCTGGGTGTTAAATCTGTTAAACGTGTACAACTGATGCTCAAAAAGCATGCCACAGTGAGGACATGTCCTTTTTTTTTTCCCCATACCTAATCTAAAAGCTACTTCCATGAGACTAGATGGTAAATAGGAGATATATTAAATAAAAACTAGGAGAAAACTGGTCTAGATAAGTTCCCTTGCCTCCTGTTAGGAAACTTGTCCCACATATAGTATCAAAAGCCAACAAGCAATGCACATACAAGAAATAAGATGATGGATCAGAAGTCTGTATCTAACTGTTCTGAAGAATTAGATAGCTTGACCCAGAAGATCTTTGTGTAGTAAAGAACAAGTTGTACCAAATACCAAGTGGATGTTCTGCATTACTATGAACTATACTCTCTCAGTTAAAAATTTGTTTCCAAGATGATTGCTAGATCTGTGCTGCTGAGAACTGGTTTGTTGCCAGTCAGAGTTCAGATCCACAGCTGTCTGGTCACCATTTTTATTAGACTACAAAGAATTTAATGTGAATAGCTGCTTTACCCAGATTACATGCTTGCCCTGTTGATAAAATAAAAATTTTCCTGAAAACCAAAAATATTTGAAAGTCAGTTTTTGCTCTGATGATATTAGCTATTGTAAAAAAAAAAAGAAAAAAAAGAAGAAAATGATTGATGGGTAAAGGTGTCACACAGCAAATGTAAGAACCCATCCACATCAGTGCATCTGTTAGAGAATTTTGAAAATACTTTAGAAATATTAATGGACTATATAAATATTTTGGAAACTAGTTCCAAAATTGAGTTGATGTAGAGGACTGCAAGTAGGGTTAAGGAGTTGCCAACTTGATACTAAATCCTAATTACATGTACTGATAGATATTAGTCCAACAGTATACTAGAAAATTTTAGGGTTTGCAGTGATTTTTTTAAATTCTAAGCAGGACCATTGACCATCTGAGAATTTCAATCAGAAAATAAAATCCATCTTTTATGAAAAATAGTTCATACTACTGAAATGAGCATAAAATACAGGTGGAAAATCATTGAAATAAACATGCCAATTTACTGGTTTTAGCTGAACATAATTTTATAGACTGTTTCAGAAGGATTTTATTTAAATTTATTTTTGAAATTAATGGTGCTATTGCAAAACAACAAAACTTCCAAGATATTTCACTTTTAATTATAAGAGGATCACAGTTTTGGATATGAACATTGGATATTATAGCTATTTCTTTATAGTGCAACTATTTGGCACGAACATGAATTTGTCACTGGTGCTGTTTACTGAATCATTACAGGTTTTGTCGTGAGACAGAGGTATAACTTTTTCTGCCTCATCTGTTCTGTGAAGGGTAATATAAATGGTACTACTCTGACCTTTTTAGTATTCTGTAATTTGATTCGCTTGCCATTCCTATCCTCTTCTGTTTGTAGCCTCAGCAACCTGTGACTAGAATGGACACTCAGTCAAAACACAGAATACTGAAAAGGTCACAGAAATAGAATTTACTACATCTGTTTCTCAGGACACACTGAGCAGTAAAGTAGCGGTACCTGATTCTGATAATTTATTTCCATGAGGATTGAAAAAGTGGCAATCTAGTGTCCTCATGATAACATCTCCAACAGGAAAAGTTCTGGCTGTACCAATATGCACGCTATAATAGTGAATAGAAATCAGGGCAGGACACATACTGCTTCTTTAATTTCTTTCTATTTAAAACAGCAATAAATTCAATAAAGCATATTTTCAAAGTTTACTGGCCTTTCAATTATTTTTTTCTTCACTTCAGTTGAATGGATAAGTAAATGAGGTGGGAACTGTGTAGTCTATTAAAGCAAGTTTGTCAGGATGGAAAAAAAAATTGTTATACTGCTAATGTAAAATATTTGTAGTGTACAAAAAACTTCTACTAAGGGTTTTCAGTCTCATATTCATGCTTATAATGCCTCATTTTACAAAGTCTTATGTTTTGGGATTATATACAAAATATATTTATCTGAAGGAATATGAAGTTGGCAGCCTTTTATAGTGTTTTTCCATGTGAGCATGACTAGTTTATTTTCTTCAGTGTAATTCCCCTCCCCCAAAACCTATGGTGTTGACTAAATTAAGGTGTTTAGCTCTACAGAAATGCGAGCAGGGAAAAATTAGGTCTGAGAAATTTGCCTAATGTACTGCAACTAAGTCAATATTAGAGTCAAAGATTTTCCATTTTTGTATGGTAAACCCATAGACACTACAGAACTGTTTTATTAGCTGAAAAAAAAAAAAAAAAAAAAAAAGATAGTTTATTAGATTTGAATTTGTAGGTCGTGAATAAGATATTTTGGTTATTTTGGTTTTGGAAATAAGTGTAGATGTTGTTTGTATATACATTTAAATGGTCAGCTGTGGTGTGGTAAGAATTAGATGCTCTAATGTATTAGCTGCGTATGGATATAGAATTGCTTGGAAAAATAATAAGCAGGTACTGTAAATGGTATTTTTAATGAGTGGATTCTTAGTCTTTTTCAGTGCAACAGTAAAGGCTGTGTTTCAAAGAGTAAACAAGGTTTAAGTGCACGACCAGGCTGTGTCTATATCAGCTGACAGCACTTCTCTGATTTCTGGAGTGCATTTGCTAGTCCTTGTCCTCTGGTCATCCAGAGTTATTAGAGCACACCTCAGGATCCTCCCAGACTCTGCATTTGACTTTCCTTCCAAAAGAAGTATGTGGAAGGAGGGTTTACACTGAGGTGTCATTCCCATACCAGGTGGGATGTGACCAGGAAACTCACTGAGGGAGCAGAACTTGGAGGTAAGTTCTGAGTAAAGGTAAGAGTTAGTTTGATCCTACAACTTCATTACTTTATGAAAAGCAAGAGCTTTGAAAATATGCCAAAACTCAGAGAGTGTTGAAGTCAGTAGGTGTCTTCCCATTCACTTCAGCAATATTGGAGAGGGTATCAGGCAGATGACAGTTGCTTTCATTTACTGAGATTGTTCACAATATCAATTGCAACAGCAAGAAAACTTATTTGACAGGACATATGTGACCTTATTACTACCTCTCCTAAATACCAAGCATGGCAGCCTACTAACTCAGCTTTGAACCTGTCAGGCACAGTGAAAATAATAGCTCTCTTCTCCTTCTATTTTAGGTTTCTGTTAAGTTGATTATTTATTGGCTTGAAGTCACACATGTTATATTTGAATCTGTGAAGAATCCTCATTTGACATACTAAACCAAATGGATTGTATGTAAATATGAGGACCTATAAAACAATAATTTTGGATGTATGTGTATAAAGAAAAAGGGTGATGACTGTTCTAAATAGTAAACTTGCTAGTAATGTTTAATTAACTTTTTTTAACATGATAATTTTTGTCTGAATTGCAGTCCATCTATTCCTCTGCTAGTCAATCTCCTTCCAGGACATTTCAAATTTAAGGTTAAATTACAACAATTCCTTTGAGGAATCTGGGAAATGTATATAATTTCTATATGAGAGGATCTTGGCTCTTCTGTAGCTTGGGATATTGCAAATAGGGGCATGTTTGTGTGTGTATAGCAGGTGAAGGAGCTACAGGGGTAGAAGCTTCTTGAAGGTCCTTTGGCTCCAAGTCAGCCCCACCTCTGTCCAGGGCCGAGCCAATTAGCAAGAGTGGCTGCACCTCTATGATAATGTATTTAAGAAGGAGAACCTGGGAGGAGGAGTGGGAATTGTGAGGAGGAGTTGTGAGGGAAACACCAAAGTCAGTGGAAGAAAGGAGGAAGAAAAGGGGGGAGAAGAGGAAGAAGAGGGGATGTGTTGGAGTAGAGACTCCCCTGCAGCCCCTGGTGAGAGACCAAGATGTCCCTCTGCAGCCCATGGACGTCCACTGTGGAGCAGGTGCCTATACCCAAAGAAGTCTGGAACTCTGAGGGAAGGCCTTGCTGTTGTAGTTCAGTGCTAGGAGGACTTCAGCACCTGGGAGGGACCGATGTTGGAGCGGTTTGTGAAGAGCTGTAGTCTGCAGGAAGGACTCATGTCAGAGGAAGTTCATGGAGGACTGTGTCCTGTGAGAGGGACCCCATGCTGGAACTGGGGAAGAATGTGAGGAGTCCTCCCCCTTAGGAGGAAGGAGCGATGTAAATATGTAAGGAACCGGCTGCAACCCCCATTCCCTGTCCCGCTGCACCTCTGAGGGGCAGGATGTAGAGAAATCAGGAGAAAATCTGAGTCTTGGGGTAGAGACCATTTGGGGCAAGGTGTTTCTAAGATGTAGGTATACTTCTTACTGTCCTAATCTGTTTGTTGAATGTTGTTGGCGGTGATGTTTGAATTAAATTGATGTTCTTTTTGCTTCCCCTAATGAGTCTGTCTTCTGCCCCTTATCATAATTAGAGAGACATCCCTTCCCGTCTTTGTCTTGATTTCTGAGACTTTTTGTTATATTTTTCTCCTCCTTTTCCCTGAGGGGGAAGGAGTGAGTGGCTGAGTGGTGCTCAGTTGCCCTCTGGGCTCAAACCACTACAGTGTTGTACAACATCCATAAAAAATATCAAGTTTCCTTAATTGTACTATTCAGAGAACAACTCTCTTACTCCCCATACCATATCTGACTTTTTTGGTAGCAGAATATGACAATGTGTATCATAAATAAACATCACTAATTGTTTCTTATACTCTAAGTATCAGCTATTAATCATTGTCAGATGGAGGATACTGAGCTATGACAACTTTTGGTCTGACCAATAATTCTTGTGCATCTTTATTTTCATGTGAGTGAAGGAAATAGGTTAAATCCCTACATTTTTGTCACCATTCCTTCATTACCCTAACAAAAACATGGAAAAACAAACCAAATTTGCTTTCTGACCTGAAAAAAAAAAAAAAAAAAAAAAATTGTTAGCTCCTGTTTTCAGGTCCTGTACATAGAACAGGAATAAAACAGAGAACTTGACTGTTTAGACTAAACGTATGTAATAAAATCAAATGAATATGTTAAAGTGCTAAGAAAGTGAATAGTTCCAGGACATTAGAATTTAATTGTCTATATTGTAAAACTGTTGGAAAAATTCCTTGCAAGGTTCTGTCCTGAGCCAGCTAACACTCTCCAGACAAATCCTGAGCATGGCTGGGAAATGAGCACAGGCTTAAAAGGTAGTTATGGTGAGGAAAAGAGAATTTAGTAGTATAGACAGGGGCCATTCCATGCCACCTGGCTTCAGTGCCAGGAAATGAACCCAAGTATGTTTAATTTACTACTCTAGTCATAGCCTAAGTGTCCAATACTGAAAGTAAACACATTCACTGAATATTTTAATCATTCAACAATCTTTACTTACTACCTCTAGTTACCTTCATGCTACACAGACTTCCATCTCAAATACAGGCTCACTGTTTCCTAGAAGCTGAAGAATGTGATATCAAACAACCTTTTTGCACTCACAGGCATGTTGCTGATTCATGTTGAGAATCTAATCCATCCATTCAGTGAGGTATATAAAGAAAATAAGAATGTTACTGCTTGTGGGCTGAAAGGATTTTAGTGTGCAGATGACACAAAACTTTGTTTCAAGTCATACACACGTCACAGTATCTCATTTAAAGTAGAGCATATGTATGAGTGAGCTGGCTGATGATTTATCTTGAGAAGGGTTGAAAATAAGTATGCTGGATTTGTGAAAGCTGGGAAAGAGTTTTCCAAGTCTTCTATAGCTCTCTTTTAATTGCATATAACAATGTTTGTAAATAAGCTTAATTTCAAGCAAAGTTTTCAATTTTTTCAAGTGAAATATCTGGTAAGCAATGAAAGTAATTTTGTCACTGTGACCTATGCCTTCTCTGTCTTTGGAATTTGTCTATTACAATGTGTTCACCATAATCTGCTCAAAAGATGAAAAAAAAGAGTCAGAGATAAGCTTGTGGAGTTTGTTCATCCCTAATGTATTAGATGTATTTATTACTAGGAAGATTTGATGTTGTTACCACCTTGTCTTTTCATTTGTTGTCAGTTTAAATTACCAGAGCACCTTCTTCTTGGGAAAATGGTTCAGGCTCCATCTCATATCAAACTACTCTCCATGGGCCAGATGCTTTGCAGTTGTGCAGCTTTCCAAAGTAGGTCTGCCATTTCATGGAAGGGAAGGACAGCTAATAAATTGGACTGAGAAAAAGTTCCTTTCTTTTTCATTGTTCACTAAAGTATGCTCACCTTCCAGCCATGTGTCAGCATCCACCTGTGGGACGCCTTTACTGCTGGATTTTTATGACAGAAGTTATAGACTTGTAGAAAAGAAGAAACTTTTATTTTCTTTTAAAACTGTATTTTGTTAGCTGGTTATTATGGGAAACTAGTGACTGAAAAGGATTTGCAGTCTTTAGAGTGCGTTTAATGAGAAGTGTTATTCTGTGACTTGAGAAGGTAATGGTGTAGTATATGTGATTTTTCTGTATAGAACATCCTAAAAATATTGATCTCTTTTTCCTTCAAAAATATAATTTTGTCAGTCAAAATATCTTACTGGACTATTTGTACATCAACAAATAATTTCATTTTTGTTTTCATGCTGAAATTTTGTTTTGCTAGTGTTAAAGTATTTCATTTCAATATATTGAAGAAAAATTATTCATATGATCCAGAGGTAAAACAAAGGGAAACCTGTGATGCATCCTGTTCATGTTTCCAACACAACAAACATACTGCTTTGTGTAAAGATTTGCTAAGACTTCATCACCAATTTTATGCATGACTTTGAAGATCCATATTCAAGAAAAGGAAAAGCAAAATAAAGGAGTTTCAGAAAATGGTTATGGGAATAATAGAAGGAAAGCTGATCTGGGAGGAAAAGAAAGGGTCAAGATGCAACTTGAACAGGCATAAAAGAGATCGCCACCAGTCAGGGAGAAGAGGCTGTTCTGTGGTGAACAAATAGGTAAAGGAAGTTTCCGCAAGCTGGAAGAAGCCAGCTAACAGAGATGGTGTAACATGCTGGAGCTGTGTTCCATTAGGATACTCATAAAAATAATGTGGGCAAAACTTGTTGTCCTGGTTGGGGCTGGACTAGAGTTCCCGTTGGTTCAGCAGTGGGAGGAGCTCTGCAGCACCCTGAGACCCCAGGGGCTCCCCAGGTCCCAGTGCCCTCACCTGTGCGTGGGGGCGGGGCGAGCACAGCTGGAGGGCTGGGCCCGGATTGGCCGATAGTCCATGTCATGTGACATTGTGCTCACTATATAAAGGCAGGAGTGGGCAAGGAGGGGCTCTCACTTCATGGAGTGTTGCTGTGGTGCCTTTGTGTTTGGGATCGCCAGCTGGGAGCAGGTGGGTGTTGGTCGGCGGGTGGTGAGCAGCTGTATTGTACATTACCTGTTGATACTGGTGTCAGCGTATTATCTGTCACTGTTATTAAACTGTTTTTATCTCAACCTGCAAGTCTCTCTTTGCCTCTCTGATTCCCTCCCCATTCCCAAGTGAGGGGAGGGTGGATGAGCAACTGCGGGGCGTTTAGCTGCTGAGTAGGCTACTACACTTGTCATTTCTTTTAAAGCAGAGCTCAATTAAGTTCTTTAAGACCACAGTCAAGGCTCAAATCACCAATGTTTTATTATCAGTAGATCTATTATGCTTCTCCTAGATTTTTCTGTTGCTTCAGAACTTGTTTTGAAGGGCAGGAACAATGTTACTCTTCCTATTCTATTATTATTTTTAATTGGAAGAATTTGAAGCAAAAAGTAAAAAAACTATTATAAACTCTATCTCATATATGGACAGCTCTTAATGTCCTTTATGTCAACAGAAACTTTCTTATTTAATTCTGTGGAGCAAAACTCAGCTGAAACACGAATTTACAATAGCTGGAGGTTAAAGACAACATTTTCAAAGTTGAGTGTCTAAATTCAGGCACCCAAAGTGCCTAACAAAGTTGCAGCAGTGACCAGCATTACTTCGTTGACATTTAAGTCTGAATATTTTTCTCTGTGTGGCTTGTTCAAACTGACACTACTGATCTGAAGTTTAGCTGAAAAACCCTGAGTTTTTGTCATTTTATAGAAACTGCATTGTGTAATTACATAGTCAAATTTGGAAAGTTTTTATGTACTTGTAAAAGTCTAGACTTTCATCACAGCATTGAGAGCACGGTCATTGGCATGAAAATGAACCAAGTAACTTTCCTGCATTAATAATGGGAGGCAATACTTAGGATTGCTTCTTCATTTTAATTACAGTTATCTGTTTGCATCTAAAAGGAAGTTAGAACAGAAATACAATCTCTGAGTTAGATTTACAGAAAGAATTGATTAGCAACTACCAATGGAAAATGCTCATCCTCTACTCTATGGATACTCCTAACAAAATGTCAATTATAATTGATTGCCTGGGTAGTGTATACCACTGCTGTTAAAACAGAAGGAGCTACTTGTTTTGCCTACAGCTAAAATTTCTGACATTCTGACAATCCTTTATATACTTTCCCAGAAGAAAATTTGTAGGATTTTACATTTGACAAGTATTTTATTATGTTCTTGCTTTCTCAGTGACATATACTTTCATCAGTTTTATAATGAACAACTCATCTGAAATACACTGTTCATTATGAAAAGTATTATTGATTTATAGTGATATAGAATGAAGGCCATCATTGTTAAAGCACTTGTAGTTACCTGCAAGAGACTTCAGTCTCTAAAACTAGAAAAAGGAAGAGGTAAAGCCACATTTTCTTTGGTAATACATTAAAAATCAATTTTAGATGTAGTTTTTCAATACAAAACAATGGGTTTTATTTTTATTAATGGGGAACATGGTGCCAACATAATTTTCAGGTAGACTACAGGAATTATATCCTCAAACCTCCCCTTAATTTATTTTCATATTCCTTTCTGCTTGGTCATATCCGCAAAATTAGACTTTGTACTCTAGAGAACATTTTACATATTCTAAATGCCAGAAAATTACATTTTCACTATATGATAAATATAAATTAGTTAGGAAAACCCTACATATATGTAGTCTTGAATCATTACATTCTGAGGTTCTCTTGTAGCCTGCCTGGTAATTTTGTATAAGCACTGACAGGAAAGGAGCTAGTATATCCCAAAACACCACAATATCAAAGAAAACCACTAATTAAGTTAATTTTCAAGTCTTTTTTTAATATTAATTAGATTCTGAGCACACTGTAATTATTGCTTATCCATTTTTTTTTTTCAGAAATAACTTCCTATTTCCTTGCAATAATTTAAAACATGCAGTAATGTTTTTCAGCTGATATAAGTTGTCATAGCTTTATTGACTTAAACTTATTTACACCTGATTTACACTTCCTGGAGACCCACTTCACTTCCTCTGCAGCTGCTGTCACTGATTAATATGCATTCACTCTCCACAGCTGAGGAAAGCAAGGGACAGCACAGATTCAGTTTTTGTTGTGTTTACTATGTTATGGGGAGGCAGAGGCAGAAACAGAGAGGGAGAAAATGAAAGTGTCATAGTTTAATCCGTGTCGGCAGCTAAGTCCCACGCAGCCGCTCGCTCACTCCCTTCTGGTGGCATGGGAGAGAGAATCAGCAAGGTAAAAGTGAGAAAACCTGTGGGCTGAGATAAGTACAGTTTAACAGGGAAAGCAAAACAAGGAATTCATTACCACTTCTCACTGCCCGGCAGGTGCCTAGCCATCCCCAGGACATCTGGGTTCTGTCAAGCATAACTGTTACCGGGGAAGACAAACACCATCACTCCAAGCATCCCCTCTTCCTCCATTTTCCCCCAGCTTTACATGCCGACCATGATGTCATTTGGTATGGGATATCCTTTTGGTCTGCCGAGGTCAGCTGTCCTGGTTGTGTCCCCTCCCAACTCCTTGTGCACCCCCAGCCTCCTCGCTGGTGGGGTGGGGTGAGAAGCAGAAAAGGCCTTGACCCTGTCTAAGCACTGCACAACAGTAACAAAAACATCTCTGTTATCTACACTGTTTCCAGCACAAATCCAAAACATAGCCCCATGCTAGCTACCGTGAAGAAGATTAACTCTATCCCAGACAAAATGAGTACAGTAAGTTTCTTGACTTTAACTGTGAGTAAAATCAAAGTAAAAGCTGCCAATACTCTAATGAGTTAAGGAACATATGCTCCTCATAGTCAGTTGCCATAAAGATTAGATTTTTTTTTTTTGCACTGAGTTTAGCTGGATTATAATGAGAACTAATGGGAGAGTTCTGAAATCCCTTCCCAATAGTCATATTTTTTTCCTATCCGAAATGTTGAAAATATGTTTAGTTCCTCTCCTATTACATGCTGTACTTCACAAAATAATAAAATACTAAGTTATTGATTTTTGTTTGTTAAAGATAGATGTGTATAAAATCCCACATGAATTATATGTTAAAGTAGAATTGCTTTTCAATTCAATCATCTCAGACATTAACTAGTATAAGTTACCAGTCCAAGGTAGGCCTGAAAACAGGTTATGAAGTTTTGGGTCCACTGAATTGAACAACCTCGACCTTACCCCAAAACTGAGCATCCATTTTCCATCTCAATTTAGGTACTACGCAAGTTCTGGGCTCAGAATTTCACTTTGCTAGAAATTGAAGAAATTACCAAATTTTTGTGTAAGTGCTATTGGTAAATGAAACTTCTTGTATCTGAATTGACGGTTCTTTGCCCATAGGGGTTGTGTGCTAAGAAGAAAGCCTGCTTCGCTCATCTATATAGCCTGCCCACACACACGTACACAGATACGTATGAGTATAGATATACATATACAAATATACAACGTGAAGTGTTCCCACACCCCAAGTCTCATAATTCTGAACTACATGATTAATTTGCCTTGAATTCTTCATAGTGTTTTTTGCGGTGTGGTTTTGACAAAATACACAATTACTGCAAATTCCTTTATTTCCTTACTAGCTTCTTGGTCTTTAATTTACATTTGTCTTAAATATTCATTGAGTCTATTTTATGTAATAATATATTCATATTATGTTCTCTTTTCTTATGATACAATAATAACAAAATAATTCAGTGTGACATATTGCCTATTTTTACTCTGCTGCGGTCACATATTTAATAGTCTCAAATATAAAAAGTTCATTCTATATTCATTTGTGATTATTAATTTAAATCTCTATTAAAATAATTATTTCAGCCCATTATGATAGTCCCTTATGTGCCGCCCCTTAAAAAAGTCACAATACAGACATCTGCTGCAATTTTAGGCTTATTGTCTTCACCTCTGTTCCAGTGGAACAAGCTTCAGCACTTGCCTTTTTTTTTTTTTTTTTTCCAAATTATGTGGTCATTGTTTTGCACAGGGACAAACCAAATAAAAGTAAAAACAAAACAAACAGACAGACAAAAAAAACCCACCCAAACCAGAAGAACTACAAGTCTCTTCGTGGGGAAAAAAAAAAAAGTTGGTCTTGCTATTTAGTGTAGGCTGCATTACAGTAAAAACCTAATTTCTGCCTCCCTGCCCCCAAGGATGTGTGTAGAGTTGCTGATTTTGAGAGTTCTCATGTGTCTTTAAACACGCAGCTCCAAAAGGGGGGGAACTACATAGATGTACACATACCACACACAGTGGTAGTTGTTTCTTTACTGGAAACCTGCTGTTTGTGCATGAGGCTGCCTTTTGTCAGGCCTTATTATGTTTCAGCAGGGCAAAATCTTTTCATGTCATACAAATATGAATAATTGAAACAAATGTGATTATTCTTCTCTCCCTTTCTTTCTTGCACAGTGTATATAATGATTTATTAATGATTTTTTTGTTATAAAAATACAATTTAGGCTGAACTATTTCTCATTGAGAGAACTGTTACAGGATGCCTCAGTGTGACTGATGGAGGCATGATATGTAAGTTTTTGAATGTCTCATTGAAAGATAGTGTGGAATAGTCATGGAAATAACACTGTGGACAGGAAGAGAAACAGTATAGCTAATTTGTCAGCTACTTCCAAGTCCTGATGCAGCCACAAATCTGACAGAGGCAAAAAACCACCACCCTTCACTTCTCTGTCATCACTGATACAGAGCACACCAAACAATATTGATATGGGATATTAGGCCTCCAGTAAATGCACCTCCAAGTTATCACTTGTCCAACCTGCCATTTCAGATTTCTAAACTGCCCATAATCTGAAGATTTTTAATGTTTTTGTTGTTCTTTTTTTAAAACAGAACCACGACAGCATAATTTTGGTGAGAGAGAAAAATTAACATTATTAAACATTCAATGCATGGAAAAAAGCTCTGAAGAGTCAATAAATTGAAAAAAGACCTGGGTTACATTTGAGACAAGGTGACTGCTTCATGGCAGTGTAATTCTGTAGCTAGGACACAAGTGCAGAGCTCCCTATTTCTAGTTCTGACTCTGACCTTCAGGCAATTCAAATGCCTCTATTTTGTCTGCCACTTGATACCAGTCTTCTGTTTGAAAAAGAGATTGTTTTTTTGAGCATGTTTGCACTGTGCCGAGCACAGTCAAGCTATGAGTTCAGCCCAAGCCCCTGAGTGCTGCATGAATAATAATAATAGGATCACATTAATAATGTGCAATATAGTTTCATCATTTGAGAACTCTAGATGTCCTTTTAGAAGACACAAAATAACATAGATTTATGCAGAATAATACCTATAATACTCAATTATAAATTGCAAACTTGATGCAGAAATTTTTGAGCAAGTTTCTGTGTCCTGTAATGTTAGTAAAAATGATCAGAATAGTTTCTTCAGGCATTACAATCAATGAATCAATGAATAGTAATGCAGTGGGCTTTCTTCCTTGTGTTTTCAATCAAATTCAAATTGCATTAATGTTTTTTTTTTTTTTTAATATCATAAATGCAATCTTAATATATGATATTGTATGTAATATGGCCTGAAGAGAAGCCTCTTTCTTTAAAAGCTCATTTTCCACAGAGATCTCAATTTTGCAGGTTTAACATTAAATTAACTTGAGGTTTTTGCTATTTTTCCTGTTCTCAAACCAATCATCATTAATCTGCATATCCATTCCCCTGAATAACTGTAATATCTAAGTTTTAATAGGGCATTATTTAGTATATTGAGAATGTTAAACCAGTTCCAGCTGGGAAGTGAAATGGATAAGTAATGCACCAACTGGTGATGTAGGTAAGTCAATGACAGTAATTTACCCCAGATTTCTGTACCTGTATTCTGAGTCTTTGCAGAATAATTCATGTCTTCAGCTGCAACCTAACATTCCTTGGAGTCTATTAAGAACATTCTGGTGAATATTTATTTCCTCCTTTCCTATTTTTTAAACTTCTGAACTAAAAGAATTAGACTTTTCCCATAACTTATATCTGGCATAAAACTCAAACGCTTTGTGTTTTTCTGGGTACATCTACGTTTATATTATCATTCATCATGGCAGAGATGTGTGGAAATAGCTCCATATTTCATTTTGTTGTATCAGCGCAGTAGTAATGGGAACATCTTTGACTCAATTCCCTACTTTAATGGAATTGTGGTTACCCTCTATCTCGAGGTTTCAAAACTCACTTCATGCTCACAATAACTCTCAGGCTTGATGATGCCAGCCACTTTTTATTGCTCTATTCAGAATAAAATATAACTACAAATGCTACACTTTTAATGCTGTGCATATCACCTGTAGTCTGGTAATTTGGGCACTGGAATTCTTTGTCATCTTTATACATTTGAGATGTTCTTGTGTTGAAACACCAAGGGAAATTTGTATTTTTAAAGCAAGTAATTTACTTAGAAGTATATGAATTGCATATTGGGATTTAATAGTAATTTAGAAAGTATCAGAGTAATAACATTAAAATAGGAGCACATATGAAATATCAGACTAGAAAAGAAATTATCCAGAGTTAAAAATAGAAGTTATTTTTTATGGTGGAAGCAAGAAGACAAAAATCTGCTAAATTGACAACAATTAGAAACTGGTAAATGCAGTTGAAAACTCCTTGTGAAAACCCTGTGAGCATGAAGTAATTTTTAAATGCTGTAAAGCTGTTTTTGGTCCTGAACCTTGAAAGAATACCAGTAACCTGAAAAGGATGACTTATTTGATTTTATCATACTGCATCAATATTTCTTGGAATAAACATGATGTTGTTTATCTATCCATCTGCAACTCTGCATTGAGTCCCTTTATTGAAGAGATTTTATTCTTCTGTGGGAAGGACAGCAGACACCTCTAGGAGAATACTTTAGGAACTTATCAGTAATTACCTATGCAACCAGCAGGGAAGCTAGTAAAACAGAAAGGTAGTGTAAAATTCCTTGAGCAGAAGAGATCCACTTTCTGTAAAGATCTTGCTCCTGGATCTTCTGAAATACTCAACAAATTACAAGTGGTGTTGGTATCACCTGACACTTGATCATCTGATGTATTTTTCATCAGCCTTTAAATGGACATCTCTTAGTGTAGAGAAGTTCTTAAATTAGCTGAAACTTAATCAGAAATCCATCTGATACAAACTCACAATAAGTTGCTAGGTGTGATTCTTAAAAATCACATTATATGTTTCTACAGGGCATTATTAGTACTTTTCTTTCAAGCTTTCAGAAATTAAACATAGCTCATTCTTATTCCAAAGCAGTGGGCCAGCCCCATTATGCTAATAGCAGTGATGCTTAAATGACCCAGGAAAATGCATGCTTTCATCAGCTACGTATGTTCTATCACCTGGATTCACACAGAGGAAGGGAAATGGGAAAAAAACCCACAAATCCTAGTCCTTTATAATGGAGACTGGCAATGTCTTTCTGTATAAATTGGAACCAGCTATATCACCATTATCTGATCATCAAAAGACTTGTCAGGGAATTAACTAATACTTTACTAGGAAAAAAAAATGTTAGTTCCTAGAATAATGATAAGCATGTTTAACATTAAGATCAAAATTTTTTTCTGAATAATTTTTCATGTAAACTCCTGGCCTCTTGGAAGTCAGTGAAAACATTCTCTTTAACTTGAATTGGGCCAGAATTTGAAACAGAGTTTTAATGGGCCTCTTGGACAATATTAGAGAAAAAAATGAATCAATGAAAAGTAAATAAAAATTAAGTTGCCTCCTCATATGATGAAGATAATATTTCTGTGGCTTTTTTTTTTTTTTTTACATCATAAAGCAGCATCATGAAGTTCACTTGATCCATAGTGCCAGTGGAACCATAAGATGGTATTTCTCCTTTCTGTTACTGTAGTATTGCTACTACTATATTAATACTATTAAAAAGTAACTGTTATAACAATAGTAAGTTATTTTAACAAGAATAAGCTATACACATCAATATTTAATCAATATTTATTCTTAAAACTTTTTCTAAACATTCACACTAGTTCTAAACATCAACATATTGCAAATTCCAGAGATCTAACAAAACATTAATCTATTTAACTTTTTGGACCTTAAAGATTCATTCAAAGAAATATAGTATCTATGTACCTAGTGATGAGGAAAGCACTGTGAAGACTAAGCAAAAATTCACTAATGACTTCAGGATAGAACTCCACATTTCTGCCACATATTTAAAAAGACATAAAACAGGAAAGGTGACTAAACATGTCAAAATCCAGATTATATGCTTAATGTGTAGCCTTTTCTGTCTGAATCCTTAATCGGTACTAGTGAGCACAACATAAAGGAAACATGATTTTCATCACACATTAAGATCTTAAGTTTATTTAATAAGGAATGAGGTTGAACACAATGTATTAAATTGTACATTTCTTAATGTATATCCTTGGTATGAATCAGGGAGAAACAATGTTCACATGCAGAACAGCTAACATGAAACAAGCAGTAACAAACTCCTTACCTCCTCCATATCTGAATTTTCTTGGATTTTTTTGCTTTTGTTGTTTTTCATAAATATTTTGAGCTAATAAATTGCAATGACAGTTTATGAAGAATTATTTTGTATGAAGTTGGAAAGGAAAAGTGTAGTGTTCTTTAATTCAAATAGATGTTACTGAAGACTGTACTTGAAAGCACTAAAAATGAAGCCTTCGCTTGGGTTAGTACTATGAGATCTATTGGTTTATGGAAGAGCAGATTTCTGAGGCAGAACACTTTCCCTTCAGGCTGTATGCGGTCCCATATGCCAGTAATGGGTGAGACAATCCTCCTCTCCACCTGCGGAGCCGCGGACGAACGACACGCCGAGACGGGTTCAACGTGGAAGATAGAGCATCAATCAACGTGTGTCTTTATTGGTCCAGGGTACATATATTTCATATATTTATACAGACAATGATAATTATTATGCCTACTAGTCGCTAGCTGATTGGCTTAAGCTCTAAAGGTCGTATTCGCACAGTCCACCTACTTGCAGTTAGCTAACAGCACAAGCTTCTCATAACACTGTTTCTCATGTTACTATTTCTAATTCCTCTTGACTTGTTTTCGATACACAACAGTACCATAACACTGGGTTTCTCAGACCACTATTCCCAATTCCTCTCAACCTGTTTTCGACACACCACGGTACACAAGGCTGAAGCGTCCTTGACATTCCTCATGTATCAGCCGCTGCGAGCAGCTGCAGGCAAACCCTAGTGAGGCCCAGCATCAGCGAGGCAGCATCAGCCCCTAGAACAGGCTCTGATCGTACAACTGCTCGGTGGGCTCATGACCCTTGTCTCTGAGCCATTCTCCAACATCCACCCAGTATTTTTATTTATTACTAATATTTACTCTTCCATCAAGTTTTAAATCCTTGATATTATATTCAAATACATCTCTGGCCAGGTTGAACAGCACAGGAAGCAGCCTGAAGCTATAAAGCTCACCATACTGTTCCTTGCATCAGATTTTACCTGCTCTGGATCTGCTTTTCTGTTCTGGGTGCAAGTAGCTTTGTGCCTGCTAGGAGGTTTGCTGTAATTCACGATGAATGTAAATGGACATAAGGGCTAAAAGTGAGTCATAGGATCAGTCCAGCATGGAGAATAGATCAGTTACCCAAACCTGTTTTCTTCTACTCTCATTTACATGCTCTTTCTAAGCAAAGAGCAGGAGGAGGTACAAAGTCCTGCAACACTGGACATATTTTCTTCCCTGCTTTATTGGCTTTAGGCAGCACTATTAATAACAAAACTTGTAAAAATCATGAATAAATGATCACTTCTTTCCTCTGGTTGAAAAAAGGAAGCTTATGGAAGTCTTGACAGCTTTTGTATTTAATGATACATTTGGAGAAACTTCATTTGCCTTCTGGTTTGTAAGTGATGCTTTGAAGCTTTTTGTAGCAACATTTTTTTAAAAGGAAAAGCTGAGATTTTGAATAATTTTAATTCCAAAGGAGCTGGAGAGGTGACCAAGATGTAAGAAGTTTATAACTAGAAGGCAGAAGCTGTTGAGAATTTCCACATGCTGTACTTCAGGTTTTCATGGGGTTAATTTTGTATCTCCGGTATACAAGCTCACCCAAAAAAGGCTCATGTGCCTGAGCCTATTTCTATTATCTTAACTAGGGTATGTTAGTGGGGATTTTTTTTGTTTGTTCCTTTTATACTGAGTCTGCATAATATCTTGCACACTTACATAGTTTATTTTGACATTTAAGGCCTTTCTTCAGACTATTTGACTACATTATTGATTCTTTAAGGCTTATGAGTTATTGTTTGTCCATAATTATATTAATGTGCAGGTGTTCTTTTTATTTTATTGTCATTAATTGTTACATGGATTCTCAAAATTAAAATCAGGAACCCACTAGAGAAACGTTCAGTTGTGCTACAGTCATGATGGTTTAGTAAGAAGAGAAAAATAAGTTATTTTGTTCCTTTAAATGTTTATTGACTTATGATGTAGAAGACTGATTAGAGAATGGACTCAAAATCTTAACAGGTCTTTTAAAAGTAACTACCCTGAGTGCTTATGTGTGACTTTCTCAGGCAGGTAAGAATCAGTTGTCAGCATCATTCATACTGTCTTAAAAATTCCCCGTTCCACCCGTGAAGAGGTATAGTGCTAAAGGTATCACCTATGAACTCACTCTCCCTCTGAGGATGGAGATGTCCAGATTTAAACCAGCTTGGTTGGAGCAAATGAAGAGTTGGCTTAACACTGCAGGGGAAAATAGTTTAAAGTAGGTGTTCCTCAGGGACTGCATAGGAATAAGAGCTGATTTTTAAGGACTGGTTCTACATCACTGGGCCAGGCCTCTATCAGGAGAGGCTGATCCTGAGGGTCCTCTTCTACTCCCATGGTCTCCGACTTAATTTGTTGAGGATAGGAATCAGGTGGTATAAAACTAAAAGCCATACATCATTTAAGGATTCATCCACTTTATGTAAATCATCAATAGCTTCACTTGGCAAGTAAATGCTTTTTCTTTTTTTTTTTTTTTTTTTTTTTTTCTTCCCCCACATGTTCAGCAGAACAAATGTTTTTGGTCCAGCTAGTGTGTACTTCATAGATTTCCAGGGATGTATATTCATTTGCACCATGTATGATAACACATTTACCCTTATTTTTTTAAAGGTCTCCTGACTTTGCACACCAATAAGCTACTGCATAAGTTACTGGATCCTCTCAGCTCCTCAAATGCTCATCAGTTTGAATAATCAGGTCCCACTCAAGCTGTGCAGGTGCATTAGCACCATGTAAACTCTGACTTTTTCTTCCCAAGGGGGTGAGTGTGAGGAGAAGATGGAGTCACATCTTACAAACAAACCACTTCTGGTGGAATTCAAAACTGCAGACAGAAAGCATTTCTGTATTTCCATAGCTGTGCAAAGCCATCACACAATGTTTCTTTTGCTAGAACTGTCACAGCTAGATTAAAATGAATTTAATGAATATTCCCTCCTCCCAAATAATAATAATGAATAGCATTGTTAAAATATTTATTTGGAGGCTATTTTAACTCAGTTGCTTCTCTTTGTTGTGAAACTATGATTGCTGATTTCCCTCATGTTCCTCCCCCTGCCTTCAGAATATCTCATTTCACAAGAGCCAGTCAGCAGGGAAGCAGGTCTACTATGCTTACATATTTTTCAATAGTAACACTTCTGGTAAAAGCTAAATGTCGAGATGTGCTGCAGTTGTATAGCCAGTTGTGTGACATTCTCACAGCTAGCAAATACATTGATAATTAATTCAACTTTAAAGGATTTGAGTCAGACTTTCAACACATGAAAATCAATGCATTTCTACCACAATGGAAGGAGCTGTGGCTATTTACCTCCTTTGCAGGCTCTAGACCTCTGTAATAAATTTGACATTTGCATTTTAAACATCATAAATCCACAAAAGTGTCCTTAACTTTGCCAGAATGTTTCAGTATCGTGTAGGGGTCACAATGCTCATGCCCTAAATCAGGAAAACAATTAACCACTAGACTTTTTGAGGTCATCCATGAGCAGGAAAATAATTATGTCTAGATTCTCACAGATAAAAAATTAACTGCCAAAATGCACAGATGGAATTTTCAAATAATGCTTAATAAGGTAAGATGCCTAACTCATATTGATTCTTTTGAAAATCTGACCTTTAGAGCTTAATTTTAAGCTTCCCCATTATGGTTTAAGAGTGTGTGAAAACTTAAGTATGCACTTGAATGCATTTCTTGTTGGAAGATTCTTCCATTGACAAAATCTGAAATATAGTCACCTTAGGCCAAGAGATGGCAAAGGCAGTGATCATCCTGAATTAAGAGGGATTTTGTTGGTGTGCTTTGTGCAGCAGCAGGCTGAACAATGCACTTTTCCAATTGAGATTAGTTCAGGGGGAACAGCTTTTGAATGAGATATTTGAAACACATGCACATATCATTCCAAAAGAAAAATATCTACCCCCGGCTGTGGTCTGTGAAGCAAGATGGATTGCTAGTCCCTCTATAAAGCTCTGTACTTCTGTTTAACTCAGTTCTTTTCTTCTTTGCTATGCTTATCTTCTTCTGCTCTTATGCCCTGTGACCAACTGCAGTGGACCTACTAAATATCTGTGATGAGGTAAAGGAAAAAGGAATGTAGAGAGACAGAGTATAAATTCTCAGAAACTCGGGATAAATTAACTTGTCTATGTGGAGAGGAGTTTATTGTTTAGGAGGAGGAGTCACAGTTTGATGAATGGTTATCTTGGATTTTTGTGGCCTTGGATAAATTGAAATTGCTGTATTGTTCTTTTAATTGACCAGCATGGAGCAAAAAATTACTTTTTGCTAGTATAACAGTTTTGACCTTAAATATCCACCATACTTCTCTGAATTCACCCTGGAGATCAAGAGTTTATTTCTTTTTTGTACTCTGTGTTTTCCAGTTCTCATTTTAGAGAACCCACCCAGGAATAATAATAAATGGTTGTGCAAACACAAAAGAAATGTTTCCTTGGTGGTAAGAATATGAATGAGGCACACTGTTTAGCATATACAACCTATTATGCAAACAAATATATCTCCTGGAAATTTCTAGTCTCTTTGAAAGGCACCTTTTAAGTTTAAAAAGTTGTTTTCTAACATACACAAGTTTGAACTCTGACTTTACATATTTGGTCCACTTTCACTAGTCTGCCTTACAGCCAGCTGAACCTATCTGTGTGTGGGTATATGGAATCAGCCCTTTAGAGCCTATGTCATGTTTATCCTACATGGTGACCAATGAAGGGATGTTAGCTCGGGAATTTTCTTGTGCAATTGGGCCACCATGGGAAAAAAGTTAGCTACAGCCCATAGAAAGTTAGCCTCCTTGGCTAGGATATCTGTAGAGGAAAACTCATGGCAGAAGTGAACAAAACAGCTGGGGGTTAGGGCTAGCTTTCAAAACTGTTTTTTGAGGTGAAATACAGAGAAGAAGGATGCCTTAAGCCACAGAACTCTGTAAGCAGCAGTCTGACTTCAGTGGTATGGCACAGAGTCTGAAAGCTGAGGAGGAATGGCTGTCTGAAAGGCCTGAAGACAATACCAAGGGAGCTCTGAGCGTGTTAGGGACACTGGAGGGAACCCGACACTGGTTTTGCATATATGTTTTAATGTCTTTGGGAATTCGGGCAGTTTAATATTAGTCTCTCAGTCTGGAATTTATGGTTGGTAAGGCCACTGTTTCTGAGAAATTATGTAAGACAGGGGGAATGTGTTCATCATTTTCAGTAAAGGAAAAGAAAAAGAAATTAAAGAAATTTAATGGTCTGGAGTTTTTTTGGTTGGTTGATTTGTTTGGGTTTTTTTGTGTTTTTGTTTTGTTTTGGTTTGTTTTTTTAGCAATGCAAAGCATATGAGGTTCCAGTTCTACCTGTCTACCTAGATCTATTTCAAGGATTCATCTCATTCAGATAAAGACCTTATAGTAATAAATTATAATTGTATAATAAACCAAAGGCAGCTGAAGAATAAAAAGTGTATGGCAATTTACTAGATTAACCTCAATCTTATGCAATAGGTGAATTTCCTCTCATTACTTTCTCTGGAGGGATGCAAATCATCTACACTTGTACATAGTGTCTATTATACTTAATTAAGAAAAATCTGTTTATTCCTGGGTTTTGGCAGTTTAACTTGAACATCTGTAAAACAACACACTATTAAGTTTTAAAAAAGGTGTATGAGAGGGTTAGCTTCTAAATCCTGTCAAAAGGGGGGCTGAAATTTGTTCAAGTTGATGCTTTAAACTACAAACAAGATGGAAGCCATACAGTACAGAGTTTGGTTTTGTGTTTGATTAGTTTTTTACATTTGTGGATTACATGGAGCTTTGTACTTTTTGAAATTCTGTTGAGAAAGTGATTAAGACAATACAGTTTTTACAAATGCAATACTGAAGGTGTTAAACATCTTGGAAGCACATTTCATTGTATTATTCACATTTGTGCTCTACCTGCAAAGATTGCAAAAGTATTTACTTACAATGGAAATATGAAAATGACAAAAAAAAGCGCCACTGGTGTTAAATCTATTTTATGTTTTATAAAGCTTAGATAGAATTATTTTGACATGACTTTAAGAAGTTTAGAATGTTATGAATTTTCTCTCCTATACAGTATAACTAATTCTTTTTAATGGATTAAAAGTTTTGTATTTTGCTAGCCCATCTGGTTCATTGGAAAAGAAACCCACTTAGTTGGTTTGACTGGCTCTTGCATATATTTGAAATGTTCCTCCAGCATTGCAGATTACTTTGTGTAAGACCCTTTCACATGTTTCACATTTGTATTACCTGTATTGTTGCTTTGAAATGTGAGGAGAAACTCTGTATAAAAACTTCCTTTCAAAAGCATGTAAAGTGAAAGAGAAAAACATTAGAAAATAAAGTGGGCTCTAGTAGCTTTACTGCTTATAGTAAAACACATATACATGGCAGTTTTGATGGAATTCCAATGCAGATTTATTACTGAAATCTGCAGCTCGCTGTAAAATGCAGTCAAAAGAAAAAATAAAGAGCAATGTGTAGGAAGTAAAGATGTCAGATAGTAAAATGTCTCTTTCTAAAAGCCTGCCTTTTTCACAAGCCTCTTCATGAACTTTTTATGAAGTTTCTAGAGTAGACCAAAATAATTAGGAAAAAATGACCTTGAGGTTTATGCTGTGTTCAGAACAGTGACTTGTCCAATCACTCTAGGAAAGGGTTGCAGATTGTGATTGATGTTTTCAGAAGAGCTACAAAGTGAAGTGTATGAATGGTACCTTAGCTTTCTAACCATGTATGACAAATGTGGGCGCTGTGAGAAGCTCTTTATCCCCAGATGCTGTGAAAGCACAGAGCAAATTTCATATGGATGAGCCTATGAGAAGACTATCTAAAGAGGTAATCTAAAATCTCATTTTCAGAGTTGATTCTGGTGTTTCAGAAGAGAACATATCCCTGAATATAAATCTTATATCAGGAGGATTAGGACGTCAGTGATTAATATGAATTTCATTTTTAGACACGTTGTGGGATTTCTATGGCATATATAACACACCGAACTTGTTGAACAGCATGTCCCATTTCAATTACAGTTTTAATGAAGAAATGACTTTTACAAAAAAAACCTCTCATGAGCTTAATATTATAAAAAGCTGCTTCTCCCCTGCCCCCTTCTTCCCCCCCTTAAATCAGGTACGTTTCATTGTTCTTGATGAAACAATAACATTTTCATTATCTTGCCAGGCTGCGCCATATTTCATAATGAAGTGAACCAACTCTTCTCTCTTCTACCTTCATTTACCCCTCTGTAGCTCCACTAGCATCTCGGGAAGGGGAACTGTTTGAGTGAAGTCTAGTGACAGACTTTAGAAACAAAACCATTGGTAGTTATCTAACTCCCAGTCAGGGTCAAAAGGGTTTGAGTATCCTGTCAGCCCTTTAACTAACATTTAAATTGAAAGGGGTTTGTCTCTATGACAGCCCATTCCAAAGCATTCAGAATGGAGTTGTGGGTAGTGAAAGGTTGCTAAAGTGATAAGCTCAGTGATCTCTCGAATGGCAACAAGAAAGACACAGACCACTAGTCCACTTGCCAGCATCATCACCAAACCCCTTGATTTTCTTCCAGAGATATGCTACGATACTTAAGGTCTATTAAATTAAAAAGTGTCCTCTGTTGTCTGGTACTTTTGGCTGAGACTTTCCAGAGCAGTACTAATCTGTGCATGCTCTTGATGCAGGCTGCAGGTTGTCCTCAAGGGAAAGAGAGTGGGAGCCCTAGTCAAGTTTATGAGCACTGCCAAATAATTTTCAGAAATAAAAAGATTTCATCCCACTTATATTAACCCCAATTTCTGCCACATGTATTTTTTTTAGTGGTATTTTATCAAGATCATTGTATCTGTCTTTGATTCACACCCATGAAACTTGAAGCCTGACTTCAAAATTAGTCTGGAAATCATTTGAATAAGAAAGGCATTACTAAACATATTAAGAAATTTTCCTCACCTCTTACCTTTATGTGTGCAGTGTGTAAACTGATGTGAAATGAAAAGCATCAATTCTCATTCTGTTGTTTTCTGTTCATTGTAATTCCATGCATAAATGCTCTTCATTCATTTCTTGAGCCCCCTGTTTTTAGCTCATCTGCACTTGATCCCTCCATTTTTTCAATTAACATGTAAGTGAAGATAGAGGATGTTTTCAGCTGTGGGAAATGTTATCACAAGGAAAGGTCATCAATTTTCTCCCTGATGAATTGTCCACTGAATTCCATAAAAACAGCAAAATCAATGTCCGTGATCAATTGATTAAACATTTTAAGGTTTATTTCACTATCTGAAATTCTGAACAAACATTTTCCTTCAAAATCAGAATAAATATGTTTGAGTGAAAAATCCTTCTTCTTAAAATATTAATGGTAAAAACCTAGTACACAGTTATGAAAGTGATAAAGGCCAGGTTCCTGTGTTCAAAAAGGTATTAAAACTTACAGTTGTCAATTCATAAATGGTGCTGGTGTTTGAATGTCAATCACCAGGGAGTTATGATTCACATCTCTTTTCAATCTGTTCACAATGTAAGAAACCAGTGAAACTGCAGGACTTCTTTCCACATAATGCACTGAAATTGCTTTTGAAATCACATGCCCAAAAAGTACACGAATGGTCTTCTCTTTTACAGTTGTGGCTCAGATGTAAATGCAGGCTGGATACCACATATACAAAAATTCTTAGAAAATCTAAACAAGTCTCTGATCTTCTTTTTAAATATCAGTAGCAACTTGATTTTTATGTGATAAATAAATAAAACACACACACACAAAATTATCGGTTCAAAGTTACCACTTCTACTTTGCAATTATGTAAGGGTTTCTCTATACAGAGAATTTTTCCATCTTCCCTAGAACAGGACAGATATTTGGATACATAATATTTATGTAAGTAAAGAATGTTTTTTTCTTCCAGAACAGTTATGAAGCTGTGTTTTCATTCAACCCCGTGGGCTTATTTTTCTTCCAGACTACATCACCCACCATCTGCTCTCATTTCTCCCCACAGATGCCCCCAGTGCATTGTGGGGACTGTAAAAACCCGCTGTAGGACTGTAGTGACTCCTGTAGGCTCAAGATACCTGACTCATAAATCCCTACTGGTCTCATCTTGTTCAAGCTCTGGTACTCATTTTTATTGAGCTCAGAATGGATTAAGAATTGAAAATGGGCTCACAATAAATTAGGGATTTAAAAGAGCAAACTGCTCTTTAATGTAACTTCACTACCACATATCACATGGTATTACTGAAACTTAACACAGTTTTCTCATCTCATTCACAAGATGAAAAATACTCTTATAAGTAGCATTTCCTGTGGTCACTGTATCTCTTCACTGTGTATGCAAACAGCGCCAAAAGTGTTTTATTTCCTTCTTTCTCCTTCTCAAATATTATCCAAAGCTTTGTGTGCTTCTGGGCCTGAAATGTGGAGAAACATCACTGTATGCACTTCAGGTGTTTTTCCAGCAGTCCCTGTGGTGCTGAGAAAAATTTCCATGCTGCTTTAATGGCTGACATTTCTCTGTAAGGTTTCCTAGAAAATAACCTGTAGAAAATAATTGCTCCATCTTCGGTCTGATACAACTTCTGACAATGTGTAAATGTTCAGAAAGCAATTAGTAGTCAAGTTTGGCAGGAGGGAAGGGAATAGAGCTCTCTGTTGACTACATAAACAGAGAAAGTCAACTCTTTGAGTTTGCTGAAGCTTATGGAAGCATCTAGTCTCACAATAGACAAGCTTAGAGTTGTATTAGATGTTAACACAAATATTCATTGTTATTTTTTATGTAGGAATGTTAAATTAGCCTTTCAAATTGTCAAAAAATTTATTTACCCTAGTCTGAAGACTCAGGATGGATGGTTTTGACTATGGAAATATATTTCATATCAACATGTTAGATGATAATATAATTTTAATATCTTTCTATTCATTGAGTTGTTGGAAAAAACTTAATTATAACCCCTCCATCCAAGGGTTTAATTCTGGAAAGAAGTTAAATAAAAAGAATCTTAAGGATATATTAGCAAAAATAACATGGGTTTAATATGATAGTTTTAAAATCAATTGTATGACATAATGTGACTTGCTACTTCAAATTTTGCCACTTAGGGTTGTCAACATCATACACTCTACCTTCTTTACATCCTGACCTGACTGCAAATAAAATGTTTCTTCCTTACAGCTTTAATAATTATACATATACACAAATATATACACACTTTTTTTTTTTTTTTTTTAAGCAATTATACACATAGTTTTGTCTTTGAAAAAGGTGCTTAATGACAAATCTTAACGGTCATCAATATTTTATCAATATTGATAAAAAAATAAACTCCAATCCTAAAATATAAATTTTAATCTGGATTTGATGATTACCATGTTAAATGGAAGCTACTGTCATATCAGAAATAGTGTAAGAAGTGGGGTGCTTAGAAATAACTCAGATAAGAAGAGTTTCTGTAAAGAACAACAGCTAGAGTAGTGCTGTTGATTTCAGAATGGACCACTGTCAGATGGCAAGAAATCCTGTAATCCTGCTGGGTTTCTCAGGAATCTTTAATGAAAGACATAAGTTCTTTAAACTCTGTAATGAGATTTGAATCACATATTTGTTAGATGTGTTTGTGAAGCAACATAATTACACCCTCAGTTTGGACAGCCATCAATTTCCAGACATAGTCCTACACTCTATGGAAATTTTTTTATAACTTTTTTTCTTATTCCCTGTGTGGGCAGGCTGTTGTCTGCCTGACTGTCTTCCTGAGATAACATGAGACACAATTCCAATGGCTTCGGTAGCTTTTGGTTTTGAGCTCTAGCTCTTCTCAGAACTGCTTGGATTTTTTGGTCATGTTCTTTTATTGTTTTCTCTGACATAAATAAGTCTGGCCTCCTTCCTTTTTTTCCTAAAAGAAATGGATATTGACAGTTTGTTGGCCAAACATGTCTTCCTACTCCCAGGCATTACATGTGTTCATTTTTCTGTTCTCTCTGTCTTTCCTACTCTATATTCCCAAGGATATGAATCACTTGGGGAAACTGTTTGGTTTTTTTTTTGTTTGTTTGTTTGTTTGTTTGTTTTTTGTTGTTTTTTGTTTGTTTGTTTGTTTGTTTGTTTTTTTTTCCCCAGCTCTGTTCTCTGCTCTTTTAGGTATATTTATTTTCCCTGGAGGAGATCACCTAACATTTTCTTAAGTCTTTCAGTGCAGTGTCCTTCCTGATGAGTCCAGAGACCTGGCATATTTGATTCATTTGTGCTTTCTTCGTCCTTCTAATATACTTGAAGGTTATTTCTTCTCTTCCTTTCTTCTTCCCCTCCCAACTTATTAACTACTGGCACATCTGGCTGATGTGCTTGGTTTTGGGACAGAAGCTTACTATTTGCAACCCATTCTTCTATCCCTGTACCTTAAATATTGCCCATGGCTGCTCTGCCAGTGCTAATCATGGTGTTGACTATCATGCTTCCCACTGCACCTGTTTCATACTTAATTAAAAAATGCTCTTTTTTTTTTCCAGAGTAATAACCCATTCCTCTTCTGCCACAGTGCTTTCCACTGATCTCGCAAAAAATTTCTCTGTTATAATCGTACTGTTATCAAGCCCTTCTTCACACGGATCACAGTCTTCTGGCACATAAAAACTTCAGCTAAGTTGTACTCCTGTTAGAGCTTCTTACAACCTTTACTTTTTTTTTTTTTCCAAATGTCAGGCATCCACTTGTCTTTTGGTGATGGCCATACCACAGGAATTTTATGTGGTGTCTGACATTGGTTCAGATTCTGAGTTCCACTTGCTTAGCTGTTGCAGTTCCTTTGTTATCAGTTACATCCACAGTGTAAGACTATTGCCTCTTTTCCTTAACACTTCATTTCATCTATATACAGTATTAATTTCTTTCACATTTATAATTGTGTGCTGGGTTTATGTGAATGGTGGTGGTTTTTGTTATGAGGGGAGGGATTACAGAGGTAGCCCCCTGTGAGAAGCTCCTCAAAGCTCCCCCAACTCCAAGTCGGACCTGCCTCTGGCCAAGGCCAAGCCTATTAGAAACAGTGGCGGTACCTCTGCAATAAGATTTTTAAGAAGGGGAACCTGTAATGAGGAGTTGGAGTTGTGAGAAGAACATCTGTCCGAACACTGAGGTCAGTAGAAGAGAGGAGGAGAGGAGGCTGAGGTGCGCCCATGCAGAGGCAGGGCTGCCCCCCGCTGCCATTCATGGAGTTCTACAGTGGAGCAGATTCCCACCTGAAGCCTGTGGAGAAGCCCACATCAGAGCAGGCGGCTGCTCTTAAAGTAGGTCGGGATCCTGTGGGAAGAAGCAGCCCACACTGTTGTAGTTCAGCACTGGGAGGATTGTAACACATGGGGGGTGACCTGTAACAGAACAGCTAGGGAAATGTTGCAATTTGTGGGAGGGACTCATGCTGGGGAAAGTTTGTGGAGGACTGTCTCCTGTGAAAAGGGAACCACACTGGAGCAGGGGAAGAATGGGAGGAGCTCCCCCCACCCTGAGGAAGAAGGAGTGGCAACACTGACTGCACCCCCTATTCCTTGCCCCCTGCAATGCTGCAGGAAGGAGGTAGAGAAATTGGGAGCAAAGATGAGCACGGGAAGAAGGACGAGATGGGGGGAGGTGTTTTCAAGATGTTGTAATGCTTCTCACTGTCCTGCTCTGTTAAGTGTTGCTGTTAGTGTCTGAATTAAATTTATGTTCTTTTTGTTTCCCCTAAAGACTCTGTCTTTTTTCCTGCAAATGTAATGGATGAATCATCACTCCCTGTCCTTATCTCAATTACTGAGCCTTTTGTTTTATTTTTTCCTTCCCAGTCCGGAGGTGGAAAGGGAGAGTGAGTGGCTGTGTGGTGCTCAGTTGCTCTCTGAGCCCAAACCACAACAAATTATTTAATATTAACCCTTTTGCCCAAGTTGAATGAAAATTATTAAAACCATCATTGTTTTCAGAACAAAACATCATGGGTAAATAAAACATGAACAGCTTCCTTTTGTTTTTATTTTCTTGTACCCCCCTCCTGGTAGGTATAAATAATTAGCTTTTTTTTTTAAAAAATTATTTTATTTTTAAAGAGAATCAGTCAGATTTGAATCCCTCCAACCTTCTGCTCAAAGACAAGGAATCTGACAGAAATCTCCCGGCACGTAATATCAAGCTGCTTGTCATTAGTTCTCAATGGACCTGTTTCATGATGGAACATAAATACCCAAATTTCCTCTACAGTTCCACTAGTAAAAGTACTTTCACATGCCCAGTTCTGTCTTGGCACACAGGAAACAACTTGTCACCAATGTCCTCTCCCAAGCATATTGCTGTTGGCCCCTGGGAATCCCAACGGAAAAATAATAATGTTTATTGCTTTAACAGGACTTTAGTCCTTCAGTCTTTTACCTTCCTTGGCCTTTACAAGTGAGTTAATATTGTGTTTGAATATTTAGTGGTAGGTCTCCACTGATCTCTTTTCTTCTTGAATCACACCCATGCTCCAAATCTGGGAGGTAGCCCCCTCTCTCATGGCTGTTGCCAATTCTTATTGATGTTTATATTCACTTTGTCCTCTCTTTTTTTATTTCCAGGTAGGGCAAGTTAATTAATTCAAGCCTTGTCAGCCACATACCTGCTAGTCTACCAGTCTGCTTAAACACTTCCTTTCTTGTCAATAAAAAGGATTGTATCTCATCCTGTATTTTTTACCTTTAAACTGACTCTAATCCTGCAAGTTGCAGCATGCTGGTAAATTGAGTCATCCCTAAGAAGCCCAGCTGATTCCACTGGGGTTTATGTCTCACAAACATAAACATCAGCTTTCATGGAGCTTCGTGAAGACTTGTGCTGTATACGCTTAGCTAAGATGACATTATCCCTCACATCATGTTGAGCTAAGAAGTGGGATTTTACTTACGGCACAAAACTGAGAATTCTGAAAGTCTAATTTTTTTTTTTTTCATTTGGCTAAAAATATGTGCTACAAGAATTTCTTCTTATTTGTAGTACATACATACATACCTGGGTAGAAGTATTTACTCAGACAGAGCCTGTGGAGAAAGGATGAGCAGGAAGATGGCTTTGATTTCACTCCTCACACTCTCAGGGTCTGACCTGACAGCTGTCAAGATCTTTTTCATAAGGCAGGAACACTTTTTAAAAATTTGATATTTAAGCAGTAACTCACACTGATGAAATTATATCTCTGCTAGCACACACTTGCTCTGTCATTCAATCCATACATGTTATATTGAAGTATCCAAAGTTCAGACAAATCCATCAGCCTAAAACAAGCATGATAAAATAAAAGTTCTGGCCTGGTACAGAAGCCTTAACTCCTACAAACAAAAGCACAGTAAGGACAGTGAAGATAGAGAGAATTAGCATAGATTCCCTGTGCCTGTGCTAAATTTTGCTTGTAAGTGTTGTATCAAACATTTAAAAGCACACTTTCAAAAATGCATGATGCTTTCACAGCAAAGTTCTCGGTGACACTAATGGGCATCACATGACTCATTTCTCACACAAGGCTTTGAACATCCATCCTGTTCTGTGCTATACAGTTTCTTGTGCCACTGCCATCATTACAACATCTCTATCCTCCAGTTTTGCTTTAAGCTCTGTGAGTCACATTTTCCATGAGTGACTTGTTCTTTTACTTGTGCTTTTATTTATTTCTTTATAATGTAAGGATTTTAATGGCTTTACTTGCCTGAGAGTAGTTCATTCGTTTTTGTCTTGGTTTTGGTATGGGTTTGTTTTTTTTTGTTGTTTGGGGTTTTTTTGTTTGTTTGTTTGTTTGTTTCTGTTCTTTTTTTTTGTTTGTTTGTTTTTGTTTTTTTTTTTTTTCTTTTATTTTGCCCACTCTTAAAGCCAAATTAAGAACACCAAGCTCTTCACTCATAGTTGTTCACAGAAATTGGCAGTTTCAGTAAATGCTTAACATAAGATGTATGTAATTTTGTAAACTCTGTATCTGGTACTTCTGATCAACAACTCCTTTCACTGCACTGGATGTTAATAAACCCAGGAATCTCTGTCTCATGACAAGGCTCAATGTTGCCATACGGAACTTCCTTTTTTTTTCTTTTTTTTAACCCCCTCAGGATAACCAGGTGTTGTGATTTCATATGAGAGCTGTGACATAGGTCATCTCAATTTGATATTTCCATTACTTAGTTGGAGGGCTTATTGCATATAAATTTTTTGTATATATATATATAAAAAAAAAAAAAAAAAAAAAGTCAGATATGTGATTGTGTTTCATTGGCCAGACATATTCCTTTTCACTGAAATTCACAAAACTCATGTCTTGTGTTATGAATGGGGAATATGCTAAAGGAAAATTTTATCTTAACGTCTAAGATTTTTAGAATCAACTTTTTCCCTATTTAGCCAACTCAAATACTAATAAGAATATAAAACCATCTTTTAAAAGATTTTATGAAAGACAGTTTTTTGAAAAAAAAAAATAATATGGGGGGTGTTTGGGTTTGAGTATGATTGGGATTGTCTTTGGTTAAGAGTAACAACTTGGAAATCTTCAAAGGGCATAGACAAGTGTTCATCTACTGCCATGCCATTATGTTTAAATCCCAACATACATGTAGTATTAGTAACAGTTCTATCAACTGGCTTGGGCTGACTATCTCAGCAGGGGAAATTCAAATAATAAGATGGTGTCAAGAGACATAAGTAAGAGGAAATGTTCTATCATGTGAGAAATAGGGGATTTTGTAACACCTGTGAAGATTCTATCTACTATACAGCAAGTGGTACCACACAGCAACATCACCAGTGTTAAAATAGTGAATTCACATGCATAAGGCAGCTGGAGTTCCAGTGACTGAATTTTAACAGTACCTGTACATTTTAAAATTTCAGTCATCATTTGTCTGATATGCACTAACAATTGCTATGGCACAAAGACTGTCACTGTAGCACTGAGACTGGGGTCTAAGACTATTAATAAGATTTTAATCTTTCATTACGTGATGTGTTCAATGACATTTTTCTTTGCTGTGAAGGAGTCGGGCAATTTATAGAACTGCATCATCCTTTGAAGTAAAACTAAAAGGATACTCAGTACAACAAGATCACATCCATACTTCTGCTTAGTCTATGAAAAGTCTAAATATTTACCTTATCCTACTGCAGTGGGAGAATGGGAAGAAATAAGTAACTAATGTTGATAACACAGTAAGAAAGCAGAAGAGATACATGTACGTCAGATGACACCATTTGCAAATATAAAGAGATATTTTTTTTTCCAATTCTCCTGCCAGCAGGATGATAACTCCTTCTCACTTTCTACCCCAACAGCATCAACAACAATAAAAGCCAGAGCTCTCAACACTCCAGAAAATATGGTGGTGAAAAAGTATACCTCTGGAAAACCAGTCGGGCATTTCAAGATGTGGATTTTAAACATTTCTGGAACTGCAGAGGGAAACATATTTATTTCAATAAAGTGACTACCTTTAGGTTGCTTATAACTCTCCTCTCAAGAATTAGGTGAGCAAAGCTAATGAATAGGGTAAATTGCTTTTAAAAAAAATGGCAGCTCATGTACGTCAAACAGACAAAAAATGTATTTTCTCTCTCTTTATTCAGGGGATGTAAATTGTACTTTAGAAGCAAAGATTTCTCTGCATGGTGGGATGGAAAAGAATCCAGAACTTTTAAACCCAGGGAGCCTTTGAAAGCTATTTTAAAAATTGGTTTTTCCTGCAGGGTTCTACTGAGCTTAATGAACCTAGTGGGCTTGGCAGGCAGTCCTGCTGGCTCCTGCAGCCTGTGGGAAGTGCGGTTACTCTGGAGCTCATCCATCTCCATGTCACATCTGAAAGCAGCAGCTCTACCAGATGTGCTAATGGAGCGACTCTGCCAGCCTGGTTGATAAGCACTTACATTTTAAAATTCTTTGCCTGCTAAATTACCCTTGTACACTTAAAGCTATACACACACACACACACACACTAACAAGAAAGTCACCTATGAAGCCTAGCAAGCATAATAGTGCTAAGATGAAGGCTTCTCAAGCTATTTGCACATCCCTTGCAAATTCCAGTTCAAAGCAGGCATTTCATTAAATCTCTATCAAAAAATATCTCCTTCACAGAAAGAACTCATGTAATTATTTCCAACAGCATCACTATTCTTGTTTGAATTCGCAGGGTGTTATGTAGCAAGTTGAATGGCTAAGAAGCAGGCTTAACGTTGCTACATGAAAATGGAATACAGAAATTCAAAAAGAAACTTTTTTAAAAAAGAAACAAGTTATTTAGGCCTGTAAATCCCATTAGAAGTCACTAATAGCCTTACTGTTTAATCACTGTAAGATTTTAAATTCTCACCAAAACTAAACAAATCAGTAGGAAGTAAGATTAAATTGAGGTATACCATGAATCATTTTTACTCTCACAAGGAAATAGACCACTGATTGTAAAGCTCACACCACAGACACTATTATTATCTAAAAGATATTTGGGACGGCAAGAAGGTGTCATCATCTGCCCCAAAGTTGAATGTAGGAAGTATAAAATAATTCACTTTGTGTTATTGGTGCAAACCCATTTGATCCCCATCTGCACAGTCTGTAAGTCTGTGCTCTCAAGTTCCCTTGCTGCTAACTTGCCCTTTAGTTACACTTGTCTAGGGTTTGGAGCAAGAACTGTGCATGAGCTTGACCTGTCCCCAGTGGAATCAATAGCAATATTTTCACCGATTTCAGTGAAGAACAATAAGGCCTTATGATATGTTAAAAAACCTAATCAGGAAATTTAGAGAAACCTCTGTACACTGCGAAGAGTCACATATGTGCAGGGTGCAGTCCAGCAATATCCCACCAGTAACTTATACTCCAGCCCAAAATTTTGGAGGCTTTCTTTCTCTCTGCCCTTTTCTCTGCATTGTGGAAGTGGTCTAAAGCAGGTTTGGTCTTGTTATCATAGGATATAAAGTTGGAAAAACACAGTTATGCAGGAGGTATTACCAATGTCTAAACTTGTGGCACCTGTTGATTTACATAACTATCCATGAGTTTTCTTAACATCTTTTTATTGCATGTTTCTACATTAATGCTTGGCAGACACAGAGAAGAAACCTAATTTATGTATTTCCAATGGCTAGGCTTCAGAAGCATACAAACATACACGATCTATTTCAATATGGTATTTTTACAGTCTCAGTTCTGTAGGAACACCTAATATATCAGTGCAGATTACAGACTGAAACTGCTGGAGAGGAGTGCAGCCCAAGCCAACGTCTGAGAACATGGGGTGCTTTTAAGCTCTTTTGTAAACCTTTCTGTAACTCCTGTTTTGAGTTCCAGCCTATGCATTTTTAGTTTAACGTGGTTTCACTGGAGTATGAACCAAAGAGATTGCAGAGCTTGGAGACCTTTGAATAATGGGGAAGAGGTGAACTGAAAAATTGGATTTTTTCAAGCTTCATGGCCCATGTGCTCAACCTAAACCTAAGTAGCCATCTTTATCCCCTCACCCAGCCTACCTTCTTTCTAACCATTGCTACAGATGGTCAAACCACTTTAGACAGACACTGAATTTTTTCTGTTTCAAAACCCAACAAATTGCAGTCTCTATATATTTTGAGGAGTAAAAATTAGGCATTTTGATCTCACAAGCAGAGACCTTTGAAGTTTACATGACTTCAGCAGCAGCAACAAGACAACTGAGCAGAATGGAAATATCTAGTCTTTTATTTTAAATATAGTGTAATGTAGCTCACTGAAGCATCTAGATGGAAGTGTGGAGCAGGGTTTTCTTTTAGCTTATTTTTAGTGATTGATGAATATTTTAAGTATGTTGACAAATCAAATCTGTGTGGAAAATACACTGATATTTAGTGTTCTGACTGGTTGATGGGAATTCAGGCCCTATTGATTTTGCTGCCACCATTATTAACTAACTTTTAGATTTAGGTGTATGTGGGGATATAATCTGCATGGAGAGGAGCTACTGATGGCAAAAATATTTACTAGAATATTCTGACAGAGGTAAGTTCTCACAGATAAATGAGCTGCATAAAATCCATACTCATCTATCCCTCTTAAAATCTATTGGGTTGTAAAAGAAATTTCAGATGCCTGATCTAAACAAGTCTGAGCAACAACACTTGTGGAAAGACTTTTAGTTTGTTCTCATTTGTTATGCTTCAAACAACACTTTATATTCAGTTTTATCATAAGCTTTTTCCTGTAATTACCAATTTTTCAAAATGCAATAGGTTAGGTCAAGTCTCCTTCATTTATTTTTACTGACATCTTCTTGGTAGTTTTAACCAACGTTGTCTGAGGAGGAAGTGATATCTCAAGGTGTAACAGGGAAGTATACCAGGTATTCCAGAAAAGAGAAAAACACTGCCTTCTACCTGAGAAGTATGACAAGTCTGTAGTTGCTTCCCATAAAAAACTGTCTCCATAGGAATCTGGGAGACACCAAGCATGTTGGACACTCTGTGAGGTCGGAGTAAAATGTATTTACAGGTTGACTACAGGTTGGTCTCTTCCATTTCAGTATCCCTGAGCTAAATCCATTGGTGCCTTGTGACAACTCATCTGTATGAAAGTTTGTTTTACCTGGCTGTCTACAGTGAGTTACAGGATGTTGTACAGTTTTCTTTTCAAGATGGGAAGACCAGACAAAGGGCTTTTAAGGTTTCATGTCATTGCATGAACTTAAGGCCCTAAATTGCTGTAAACTACTTTTTTAAGAGTAGATGAAATGTCCCCTTCGACTCTGCACTCATACTGATGGTTATAGGCTCACTAAAAAGACAGATATTCTCTGTGTTAGTTATGAAGACATAAATACATTTCTTAGAGCAAAATCTCTTTCAAATAATTTTCTGGTAAACCCCAAAGATACTTCCAAAACAAAGGGCAGACAAAATAGAAAATTGTCCCCACAAGAAGTAGGAGCCTTATTAACAATAAGAAAGGGTGTTTGGAGGTGCTGAATGTGCTCAGTATCTCTGAAATCAGGCTCTGGATTAATTTCACTGGCTGTTGAATCAAGTTTTGGCAGACAGCTCTAAGAGGTAGAATGAACAAATGATTACTGCAGTATAGCTTTAAAACTGGGAGATTAAATCTTCAATTTATACTTTTGAATGAAAGGTAAATATCTTACAGGATTCTCAGCATCTGAGAGGGTATGAAGTTCTAATGAGGAAGCTTTTAAGAGTTGGCAAGGGCTACTTTGCAATTTTTGTGGCAAGTTTAAATGTGTATCAGACCCAGACTGACAATGTGGTTTTGACCAGCCTTTATTTTGGGGCAGCAGATGAAAAGTAAAAAAAAGAAAAATAATTCAAAACTCTGGTGAGTTTCATCCTCCTATCCCACCCATGTCCTGTCACATTAGCTTGTATTTTATCTGATATGACTTGATATATGTTAGCATAATTCAGCAAAACTTGATGTAAAAGGATGTGGCATGGTGGAAATTTAGAAAGGAAAAAAAAAAAAAAAAAAAAGACACCAGAAGAACTGCTCTGCCTCATGACAGAGCAATGGACCAAATCATTCTTCTTCCTTCTAAACTACTTACTACATCGCTAAATTTTCAAACCACTGCAGAATTACAGCATACTGATAGTATAATGATAATCACAAAAACTCAGCAGGACATCATCCTCAACACAAGAAGAGCAAAGAATGTAAAAGAGAGGCACATAGCTTTGTATCAATTTCACAATGCAGCTCTGCACAAATACAATCACATACTTGAATGTTCCTAACATTGCTGTTATGGATCAAAAGAAACATGTAACTGTAGCAAAGGAGCTCTGAGACAAATGCACTGGTCCCAGGAAAATGGCAACATGTTGTAACTGATTAGTTACAGGTGTTTGATAAGGTTGGGGGCTCATAGCATGAAAACTTATAAAATAGTGTAGAGATAAGATCTCAATCAATGTCAAAGAAAAAAAAAAAAAACATTTTGGTAGGAGTGAAATATATATCACAGATAAAACACTTATGCGATGACATTTAGAAATGTAATTTTTCCTCTTTCTGTTTCATATCATCTCAGTATTTTAGAAGATGTGATCCAAAACCCAGCAAGGTAAAGCAGATTCTTACTGTCTTTAGTAGAGTTTGAATAAGGCCTTAGCCAAACAACAAAAGACTTAGACTTAGCCTTAGACAAAAAGAAGCGAAACGTAATCTTTCCATTGTTTTCATAGGGCGTTGGACTGGATCCACAGTAAATTGCCTTTTTACAAAATTCTTCACTGTAACAAACTGAATATGACATAGGTTAATTAGATCAAAAGTTGCTGTTGAGGTTTTTGTTGGTTTTGTTTTTTGGTTTTTGTTTGTGTTTTTGAAACCAGACTTCAATCTGTTTTTGTGACTTAAATACACGTTTTTTTTTTTTAATTTACTCTGTTTCATTTATATGTAAAATAGAACAGCTTTTCTCCTGTTTTTTGGCAATCAGTCTTTTTTCCACTCAAACAGCCTTGTATTTATTCTGTAAGAAACTGCTCACTCATGTGAAAAAAATTCTAGCTCTTCCAATTTTCATTTAATTTGCTTTGGTATCTTGGAGTGACTCAGAGATTCAATTTTTCCAAATACATCATTTTTAGCTTTACTGCTTGAGTTGTAAATAATACAGGAAGCAAAGAGCAATGGCAGAATAACAAGGTACACAAATAATATTGTTTTGTTACCAAAATTAAGATCGGATAAAGCAAAACTTTGTAATGTAATGTTCCTTAGTGAATTAAGATACAGATGTACTATAGGGGTAAATTTTCAGTGATATTTTTTGTTGTCTCACTGTGAAGCATTAAAGATCATTCTAATCTCCAAAAGTAAACTTGTTAATTTGTCCTATTTTCCCATTTTTCAACCTTCTCATTCATTTAGAAAAGGAAATTGAATGTAACACAGAATTCACTGCAATTGCACTGCAATTCTATGCAGTTAACACCTGTATATCACTTGCTTTTAGCTCTCTTGAGACATTTCAGCCCTGGCGAGATATTGAAAATTAATTTTGAAGTCATCTTTAGAAATCTACCCACTTCCAAATCGTAAACCTAACTCCACCACCCTGTTGCATTTCACTGTGACTGAGAAAGCTCTGCTTACCCATGCACGGGCTCTGGCTTGCATGTCACTCATTTCCTAGCCTATCCATTAAAAATTGTCAGCATTCATAGCAAATTAGGCCATCAAAAAGTCCCATTCCTGTTTTTCTGTGGGCAATTTTCCTTTTTGGCTGGATGAAAGTATCAAAGACCAATAGGAGATGCGAATAGTCCATAGATAATTCATAAGACAAAATTAACAAAGAGAAGCCCTATCAGAGGGTGGTTCATAACACCAATTTTATGCACATTTTTAGGATGAGAACAGTTCTCCTTTAAATGTTTGCCTCCTTTTTTC
The DNA here is from genome assembly GCF_018691265.1 of Tyto alba. Lineage (NCBI taxonomy): Eukaryota > Metazoa > Chordata > Aves > Strigiformes > Tytonidae > Tyto > Tyto alba. The sequence continues at coordinate 4,907,494 of NW_024881301.1, forward strand.
CCACCCTTCCCTTCTTAGTTGTAGAAGTGTTTAAACAATTAAGATAGCTAAATTTAAGTGAGATGAATGCCTCCGTAAAGGTCAGTGAAGGAATACCGTTGAGGACCACTGAAAGGTAGGACTGAATTGTGTCCTGATTTGATTTTAATTGACCTTCGCAAAGTGTTAATTATCATATTGTTGTTACTAATCTCATGAGCTGTATCTCTGCAGACTTTATGATGTCCGTTTTCAAAACTCAACTGACAGACATTCCTTTGAATACTCTTTTTGAAGAAAATATGTGGATTCTTTTTTTTTCATCATTTTCAACTGATTTTCTCAAGGTACGTTCAGACCATTTTCTATTTTTCCCCGAAAGAAAAACATATATTAGAATAAAAATAATATCAAGTCTATAACAATGTTCATACAATGTTTTCTGAAGAGGCAGAAATATGGAAAGTCAGAAAGCTGGATTTTTAAAGCTGTATTGACACTGAAGACCAATGGAAAATAGGAGGAAAAAAAAATAGTAAGAAAGAAGTGTTGCGAAAGAGACGAAGAAAGGGACATTTTATTCTATCTCTGTACATGCAGCGGTGAAGTCCCAACAACATAGCAGTGGGAACTCAGAATATGACTTGGCTGTGACATGAATGGTCTGAACAAAGTAAAAAAAAAAAAAAAAAAAATTGTGCAAACTGCAGTTACCATATAGATGTAGTGAATGGATAAGAGAATAACAAATGTTCCAGTATTTATCTCACTTTACCCATAAAATGGATGTATGCCCTATTCAAATCAAATTATCTATTTCTACAAGAATCTAATACCTTCCTGCAACCTGCACCTCATTCTTTTGTGAGGCTTTATAATAACAACATGCCCTTATTTTCCTTCTTCTCTAGATTGTTCTTCTGCAATTGATGAAGTTCTCTAGGGCTTCTGTTCTGCTTTGTCTGGAGTGGTGTTGGTGGTCTGTGCAGCAAAGGGTTTTCCCTGTCTTCCTACTGCAGAGGTGCAGCTTTAATGAGTCTGTCAGACGTTCATTTCAAACAGCCCTCTCTTCTGATGTGTTCGTTTACTGCTTCCGACTCTTGGGGAGCTTACTGTTTCCTTTTACACAGTATTTCTTAAGGTGCATCTCTTCAAAACAAAACTTCCAGTTCTTTTTCAGGTTTCTTCTTTGAGGTATGTGGTCAAGGCAGAGAAAGGAAGAAGTGAGACCGTCATTTTCAGCACTGTGCTGCCCAGTGGCAAACAGCAAAGCTTTGGATTTGATCTTTTCAGCACAAGTTCTCTGATGCCTCTGGAGATCTGCAGCCAAGGAAGGAGCAGTAGCAAGTAACATTTTGTACCTTTCTGCATTTCTTTCCAACAAACAAAACACCAAAGGCTTCAGAAAGTATTCCTTGGTGTCCTGAATAAAATGTTGATGATATTAGTTCTTTCTATCTGTCTATATCAGTCTTTTATTCTCAAAGCACACACAAAAAACTTTCATGGTATTTCTGTTAGCTGGGGAACTTTTTGTCGGTAGAACAAGACAGGCAGTGTGAATGGGAAATCAGATTTGAGGCTACAATCTTACATTTCTGACATTTTGCAAAGAAAAAAAGTCCTTTTGGCTAAGTTTTTACAGCTTCATATATGACATTTTGTCATTAAATTTGACTTGAGATTGGGTGCTATTTCTACCAGGAAAAAAAAGAGAGAAGTATGTCAGAGAAGCATACAAGGGAGCAGCTCTCTGTTCTAAGGGGTGTTTAAATGCTGTTCCTGTCAATGCTGAAGACTGAAACCCACAAAATCACAACAGACTATAGAGATTACTACAATTTTTTAAAATAAGCATTACATTATATACTGTTGGAAGCTTTTATGTTCTAACTACATTTTCCAGATAAAACATTCTATGAATGAAGATCAACAGAAGACTAAAAGTAGTAAAAAACCCAAATATGTAACATAAAAAGACATCTGTTCTTCATATTAAATGTATTTTATTGTGTTAGGAAGCACAAATATGATGAAAGACACCTGATAAGTGAATTTTGGTGAACTAGGACTAAACAATCAAGGTAAAAAGGAAAAGTCTGACCACTCAAAAGATTGATAAGGAGAAACTGGACCAGATTTTGCAGCTCCATTTGGTTCATAAGGGCCAAAGAAACATAAAAGATTGTGCTGTGCTTATTGTATAGATCCTAAAGCCTGACTGACTAAAATCAGGTGGCCTCACTTACCCTAATACTAACTTAGATACAACAGAAAGCTGGCAAAATGCTTTTAAAGTGCTCATCTACACACTAAAGCAAGATTATTCTTTCCCCTTGCCTATGACTAGGCAAATAGATAGATTTTTCACGGGTTAAGTAGGCATATCTATGAGATATTGGTGTGCTGAACATAATTTTAGTTTTATCTCAAATGATGACACAGTTCAGTATGCAAGTACCAAAAAAATGTTTTGACATTTCCCCAATGTCTGGATCTTGGGAAATTCTACTTCTGAACTTGTACTTGTGAAAGACCAAGAGGCAGTCTTATCTTTCAGAACCGAGACAGCCAGAATTGTTTCTTTGTACAGTAGCCCTGTGGACGATATACTCACTGAGACTGTGGGAGATTCACATTCAATTCCCACATTTTCCTGAAGAGATGTGAATCCCTGCTGAAAAACCATTTACCTGAGTGGTTTAGCCATTCAGGCTAGATAGAAGGTGCACTGGGATGGGTGGATGGATGATGTTTGTGGTATGTTTTCATTCTTTCCTGGGGTAATGATACACATCATTTTGCATGCATGACTAATATATTTTCATTGGGAGCAAAATGATGAGTGGGATTCAGTCACTGGAGGTTTATGCTTGTTCCTGAAGAATTTTGCTTATTCTTCCCTGCATTTGATGTACTCCATGCTTGCGGCTTATTTGGGGAATAAGGATGAGTAATTTTGGGTTAAAAAAATGAGTAAATATGAGTAATTTATTCTGTCTCATCCTTCTATCTTTTTTTATCTGATTATCAAAACCCCAAAACTATATAACTGTACACAAGTCCTGAAATGTGTGCAATAGTACATTGATATTAGTAGTCATCCTTTAACCTTATTGGGCATATTATGGAAACAACTAATGAGATGTTACAGTTTGTATGATATATGTATTATATATTACAGTTTGCATTTAAGGCCTGAAGGCCATAAAACTATACATAGCTGAAGTAGACTACATGTTTGTATATAGACATCAAGCCTGTTCAACCTCTGAGCACTGCTGTAATAAGTCTAATATGTAACTTTCCCTTTTATTTTTAATTATATATATTATTCAGGGACAGTTGGTAACCAAGATAAGTCCTTGGAGTAGAGTCATGGGGGAAGGTATCAGACAGAAGCAGTACCAATGCACAGATGGCTGTGTCACTTGGCCTTCAGCTTTAAACCTAGTAGGCCACCTGAGGCAAGATGACACACATCCTGTCATACTGCATGGCTTAATTGCAAGAAACATTATCACAAAGAAGCATGGATTTTTAGCATGAGCCAGTGATGATACTGAGATTAACAATTTCCATGGGCATGGCCAGTGCTATTGAAATAAGGAGTTCAGCATGGCTATTTACTAAGTAAGAGAGAAAGGAGTGGCTTTTGTTTGGTGAGATCTTTTATAAAGGGAGTTTATGGTAGTAAAATACATAGTGGGTATATATAAATTAGGTCCCTTACTAAGACTCAGGCGTCAGCCACTGTAAATCTAGATTTATGTTCCTTTTAACTGACTGTTCACATAAACAATTCATTTCATCAGATTCTGAAATCTTCTGGCAACAGGACATATATACCTTACAATTTTCCTTTCAAAATACAACTGAGAATAAAACCGTGTTATGAGCAAAATAAATAAATGCAGAATTCTTTTGATCTTCAGAAGAAATAATTTTGATTACTGAAGTATGACCAACATATATTATTTCTGTCAATCTTCAAATAATCAACATGTACATTGATTTCTGTTAAATGTTACAGGAAATGTACAGGAAAAATCCATCATTCTGTAGGCATGGGTCTTCTGTCCTCAGTGTTTGATTTTGAATGTGACATTTGGAAATAAAAGCTAGTAGTCATTGAAAAATGTGTTTAATTTAAATGATTCTTAATATGAAATTGATTTTTTTTGTAGAAAATTCAACCAAGTTACAAACAGTATACTATAAACATAACTCTTAACAGATATAAGAAGCTAAAACTTCTTTGTTGGCATTTGTTAACAGAAGTTTGTTTGGGTATTTTTTTACTAAAATTGTGCCTATGAAGACTGTTCCATTATATTCTATACTGAGAAAAGAGAAGTGCTATTTTCTTGTACCCAATTTATGCAACTGATCATCTATCCATACTCCAGGATTGTCAAAATTTTATGAATGAACCGTTGATGGAATAGCTTTCTGCATTTAATTCTGCAGAGGTGTCCTTCACTGCTGCAAATGCTGTTACTCTTTGGAGAATACTTAGATATCTGTGAATATCTAAAGCTGCAATTCTCATATATATTTTCAGTCAAGTTCTGACTGTATTTATATAGCCTAAACTGAAACAAGAATGTGCCTTTTCTAACTTAAAAAGTTTTGATACAAACCCTACACTGTTGGAAAACTGTTTCTGATACTTCACTGGGTAGTCACCACTTTGGAGACTTGCCAGTTTTTCAGTGAAAGTATCTAAAACTTCAGAAGGTGTTATAAAAAGAGTGTAATGACTTAATAAGACATTAGTAGATCAATAAGAAACCCAGTATATCTGAATCGTCTTTTACTTTAGCTAAGGAACGTCTTGAACCAATACGTGAACACATCTAGCCTCTGTCTAAAACATACCCAGATACTGCTTTTACTTTGATATAAACTACAGTATTATATTCAGAAAACATTTGCTAAATATTCAGTTGGAAAAGACAATACCCAAAGCTGAAATATAAATCTCTCTTTGATTTGATACCTTGAAACCTAAGTTTCAATCCTTATATATACGAGTTGGTACCATTTTGCAAAGATTCCCTAAATGCAAATATGAAACCACACTGATTTTCAAAACTAAGATTTCTGTCATATCCACCAGGGAAACAATGTCAGTATAATAATCTTTTTTTGATGTTTTGACATTAGAAATTTGAAAGTCATATACATCTGGGGGAGTATTTCTGGAATAACATATAAGGATTACTGTAGAAAAAAACTTACAGTGTAAACCTCCCCACCTTTACCTTTCTTTCATCTACAACAAATTCCTGCATCTGCTTCAATGGAAAAAGGTACATTAACCCTGCCACCACTCTGGTAGGTTTCCCAGTGATGCAGAGAGAAATAACACATATAAATAAAGCTATGCTAAAGGTAGTCAGAGGAAGTTTGCCTGCTTGTAATATAGAAAGGCCTTTATATTACAGAGCATCCTTACAAAATAAGAAGGTAAAATACTGGTCCCGCTGAAGTCACTGAAACAATGGCTTTTGACTGGTGGTTCAGGACCTGTCCAGTGAATCTTAGATTTGCTGGTGCAAAAGGCAGCTTCATGTTAAGAGAATAACTGTTTGTTTTAGGCCAGGATCATATATGTTGCGCTGATGAAACTGTATGCCATTTAAATGTTCTTACACTTGATTAATACCATATTATCCTGTGATGTTAATGATTTATTAAAAATTTAAGAAAACCTGGTGTGGAAAGTGATTCTTTTCTCTATCCCCCATGTAAGTAGAAAAAGATTGTATAGTCTTTGTCTCCAAATCAAAGAAAGATAACAATGGCTAAGTCTTGTTAAACAAATTTTTATGACTGTACTCAGCCAAAGAATGTTGAGTGATATGCTGACAAGAGCTGATTTTGTTTGACTGTCTTAGTAACACTTACTGACCGTATCTAGATTTTCCATCTATTTAACCAGGAAATAATAATTAAAAAAAATAAAAAAACAAAACAAAACAAAAAAACCCAAAACAAACAAACAAAAAAAAACACCAAAAAAAAAAACAAAAACAAAACAAAAAAAAAAACAGATTTCTGTCAATGAACTCTGATTCCTTCCCTGATAAAATGACTTCAGTGGCCAAGTAGTTTGAATGATGAAAAAATAAAGGAGAGGAAAAAAATAAACACAACCAAATAAAAAAGGATTTTGTCCTTTTGCAGGCAGAGCAATGTAGATTAATATTATAGATGTTTAAGCATATAAAATAAAGTAAATCCAACTGGAAAAGTGAAATCTAGACAAAATTGTTGAATATCTATCTGACTTCATTAAAACTGACAGGTCATATTCATTCTTACAAGCAATCTGCTACGTTTGGTAGTACTATTTCAGGAGTTTAGCAAATTCTCCTCTGTGAATACTATTTTTACAGATATAATAATTCTCACAAATACCAGTAACCATTATCACGGTAAATAGTGAACAAACAAATATGAAAATAGGAAGAATATTATTCAATTTCATTATTTTACTTCCTAAAGTAATCTGGCTCATTTGAAGCTCTTCCAATGTTGCAGCATCTGACCAGTGCATGACAAAGCCACTCAGAAGTATGAGTATGTATGTTAAACATGATGCAGGTCCAGCAGTCTTTGTCCTTTCTATCAGAGGTGTGAGGAGAGAAGGTAGGAAACCTAGTGACCCTCTGAATGAGGCTCATTAGCTCTCTGGCCCTGAGATGTCTAACAGAGTAGGGGAGCAGTAGGCTTTGGGGAGCTGGGAGCACTAATGACAGGGAAGTGCTCTCACTCTCACAGGATGCACCCTCAGGGTATCCCAGCAAGAAGAACAGAGCCTGCCTGGATATGCCAGGGCCAGGCATAGCCCAGATCTCCAGACAGGTCCAGGTCCAGGTCCAGGTCAGCAAGGGCAAGTCAGGAAGGAAGCAAAGTTAAGGTCCTGAGCAGCTCTCAAGATGGGTGGGGAGGCCCCAGAAAAGCTTCTGACAGCTCTTTCTCACAGTGTAGCTGTTTCCACATGAGGCTGATCCAGGGTCCCAGCTGCACTGTTACATAGCTGCCCTTGCACACCACCTGGCAGCCCCCACAAGGCTGCAGAGCCTGCTGGTGCCCTCAGCACCTGGACACAACCTGGCACACCCAGACCTGTGTGCAGTTTGGAAACAGGCCATGAAAAAAAGAAGGAGCTGTACTGTAACAGGAGGACTGTTGGCAATGGAAGAAGTTGAACATGAGCCAACAATGTGCCCTCGCTGCAAACAAGGCTAATGGTGTATTGGGCTGCATTACACAAAGTATTGCCAGGAGGTTATGGGAGGTGATTCTTGCTGGCTACTCAGCACTGCTGAGGACACACCTGGAGTAATGTATCCCGTCCTGGGCTGCAGTACAAGAGAGACAGGGTCATACTGAGGAGAATCCAATGATGGACCACAAAGGTGATGAAGGAACTGGAACAATTTTCCTGTGAGGAAATGTTGAGACATGTAAAACTGTTTAGTCTGGAGAAGAGAAGGTTCAGGGTGGATCTTATTAAATAATAAGTACATAAATTGTGTATATATATATATATATATATATATACATATATATATATATATATATATATATATAATAATATATATGTAATAATAAGTATATAAATACCTGAAGGGAGGATGCAAAGGTAATCGAGCTCTTTTCAGTGGTGGCCAGTGACAGGATGAGAGGCAATGGTCGAAAATTGAAATACAGGGACTTCCATCTGAATATCAGGAAACACTTTTTTACTGTGAGTGTGATGGAGCACTGGCACAGGTTGCCCAGAGAGGTTATAGAGATATTCAAAAAGTCATTTGGACATGGTTCTGGGATCTAGATGGCCCTTTCTGAGCAACAGGGGTGGACCAGATAACCTCCAGATGTTCCTTCCAACTTCAATCACTGTGATTCTGTGATTCTTTGATTTCGTGACTCTCCCTCCTCCAGGATGAGGAGGGCCAACAAGATCAGCTGTAGCAGCTTTCCCAAGGCTGCTTGAGCCCCCTGCACCCCCAGGCCACCTCCTTTCTCTGGGTGGTCTGGAGTACTGTGTTTGTATCCTGCCTGAGAACTGCACTCTTCCTCTCTCCAAAGCACAGGACAGTTTGAATGACCATCTTAATGGCACAGTAAGGAATGAGAGCAGTGAGGAGTGCTCCCATATCCCCACTATTTAGACATACTCCTGGAAAGTGTCAGTTTCAATGTTTTGAGTTTGGTTCCATCAGTGAATGCAAGCACCTATTCATCAGGCTTTGCTTACTAGGCTGCAGTGGCTAATTACTTTAATATAAGAAAGAAGGCAGGAGGGTAGGAGTGTTCCTCTTTTTCACCTCAAGCTGTGAATTAAAATAAAGTGGCAGGTCTCACTATGTTTTGAAGGGAGACTGAGCCTGCCTGTAAGATTTGGTCATGCTCCCAAAATACTCCAGTGGTTCAAGCACCTACTTGGGGATTATCATTGGATTTACCTGTATTGAAAATGAGGCACTTGTGCAGAAGACACTTAGGGAACTAAAACATTAACTGCAGCTCATATGGAATAGAGGTTCTTTCATAAGTTAGCTGATTTCAAGCTCATGACTTTAGATTCATAGTACCTGCCTATGTTTAATTTATTTAGGTTCTTAAGTCTTCTTTTTAAATTTGAATACATCATCACACTTTTATCATTTTAAGTGGTTACCTCCTTTTTTGTTAATCCTTCATCAGCGTCTATCTCCCGTCTGCTGCTTTGCAGTTAACAGGATCATTTTGTGACTATGTGTGTGAGTGAGCGAAAATTTGGAAGGTAGCTTTGATCATTAAGAGAGTATCATATTTGAGTGGTACTATATTTAGGATTAACTTGGATGGTTGGCAAAAGTAGATGATTTAGACATCATCTGTTGTAGATGGTCATTTGGACTATTTTGTTTTTTCTTTGTCACATTGTAATGAAGGTCATCAAGAACATACTAAAAAGAAGGTTTAACATCCTAAACATCAGCTATGGAGTGCAAACTTTTCCTGAAATAGGTCTAAATCACATTTCTCATTAACTTGCCTTGTGTCTTTCTCATAAGCCTTTCAATAGGTCTGCTTCTAATGACATTTAAACTGGTGATTCTCTAGAAGCCAGATGAGATGCGTTACATTTAAATCCCACCTCTCAAAATGAGCATCTGACCAAATTTATTCTCTTTCCTCACTGTAAGGCAGCAACTTGTTCATACATTGTCTCTCCACCTATGGAAAAAGAGGTAAGTACATACATTTCAGGGGCTGCTATGCACTGATTCTGTCTCCATATAGAAGATGCTTTAGAGAACAGACCTGAGATCTGAGGTCATTTCCCCATATAAATAAAGTTAGGAGTTGCAGGTGACTTGTAGCAGAGGAGGATACAACTAAGGAAGTACAGTTGCTGAACCAAGAGTGACCACAGCCGAAGAGCTTCACTGATAGCTATTTACTGTACCATTTCCCATCACTGGAAGAATGTCCTATTCCCACTGTAGTCACCCATATGAGAGGCGTTTAGCAACTATATCTACTAATTCCCTCAGGACCCTGAGAAGAGCAATGCATCAATGCAATATATCCACTATTCCATCCAGCTCCCTTGATTGTGTTAATTTCCTTATTTCAGCCCCTTTCCACATAAAGGGGACATAAGCTCAGATGCACAAGGCATAGTAAGGAAAACTGTTTGCCTAAAATGAGAGAAAAGAAGTACTAAGCAGGAGTGGGATTAAGAAAAAAAAAAAGAAAAAAAAACAAAAAAAAAAAACAAAAAAAAAAAAACAACAACAAAAAAAAAGCACCACAAAAAAATCCTTTCCAGGTGCAGTAATGAGGCCGAACAAAGGAACTCTTCTCTAACACCAGCATGTGTGGAGGACAGTTTTCAAAGATTTTCCATCCACATTTCAACCACTCCCTGTTGCCTCTTCTAACCTTGTATTTTCATGACGAAGGGAGAAAAAGCAGAATTACCTTGAGATTAGTCCTTTCTGTCTAACCTGCTACCTCCTACTCCCACGTGAAGGCTAAGTTTACCAGCTCTGATGTTTTCTCTGTTTACTGTGCACTGTGCAATGAGTTTCTGAATCAAGACCTCACTGCAGAGGATTATGCCTCGAGCATAACCTTTCTTATGTTCAGATAAAACAGTAACTCACACTGGGGTTGAAATTTAATGACATTGTGTTCCCTGCTGTGCTCTGTACAAAGACTTGCAGAAAGAAGGCTTTAGTGCACATAAACAGTAATACATTTAACATGCTGATAATTTAATCAAATTATTTAATAACGTAGCAAAGAGAATTGAAGAGACATACTTTCACTGCTCTTTTTTTGGTGAGAGATCTAAAATTAGTTAGCTGATTTATTATTTTAAAATGATTAGATTTGTGGTATAGTGCTGTCTAACAGCCCTAATCTGAGTCAGAGCAATATTGTGAGAACACATTGTACTTTATAGTCCCAGACCAAGCCTCAGAGGACTTATAATACAAACTGACAACATAGACAAAGAGTCAAAGGCACATCCCAAAACTGACAGTAGAACAGTGACTCCCTGATATCAGAAGTTAGTGAGTTAGTGATGGCTATTCCTTCTACTTCTTCATGTTGCCTTAAACACACTAAAACAAGACCAATCCAAAACAAAAATAATAAACAAAATCCTTCCAAAAATTTTCTTTTTCCATTCTTATCATATTATTCTTAATGCTGAAAATCCAGTTTAACCCTTTTGCTTTCAACAATGAGAAAATACTCTTTTTTGACCCAGAGTCCTACTCCCAGTTCTGGTTTTAGGAAGCAAACATTTAGTAGTAATTGTGACCAGCTTTGCAGACAGTTGTGAGAAACACAGAAATCTGTCAGAATCATAACCTCAGTATCTTTACCTTTGGAACAAAGTAAATATGTTTTACAGATTTGTTCCACTCTCAGAAAACACACAGGTGCAGTAAAATGATGACAACAGCATAGTTTTAGTGTACTAAACATCTGATTTAAAAAGATCTAGCACTTTTGCTTATGTAGCAGACTCTGCTATACTTTTCTTATGTGTTCAGCTAGATTTTGTGGGTACATACACTGGAAAGCACAGGCACATGCTGAGCTCCCTGGTATGAGGGCATGTCCCAGCCCTCTGCTGAATAAATGATGGCACCGAGGAGAGCAGGCTGTATGTGTATATCTATCTTCTATGAAAAATAAATTTAGGCATGAAGTTAGCTTGCTCTCAGCATTGCCTGTGAGATAATAAAAATGTATTGACATATATACAGTCAGAACAGAAATAGGCCAGAGACTATGTATTTTAATCAATAACAAAATATTTGTTTCAGAATTATGGGTAATTGATAACATCTTCTATGTAAATGGTTTTGGTTGAGATTTCTTGCACCCTACAAAGTGAACAGGAAACATCCTGAAATTTGTAGTCCAAAAAATAATTATCTTTTTAAGTCTAAAATTTGTATATTTTTCAAGCCATTTAAAACGTATGTTTTTTTTTCTATGAATATTACTTTTGGACAATTAATGAGTCATTACTACAATGTTTCTTGAAGACATACAGATATGCTGTACTGTAGTTAATTGATCCTTCATATTTTGCAGGAGGTTTTTTTCCTCACAGAACCATTCCTGATCAAGTGTCTCTTGAACTCCTTATAATGAAGTTGAAAAGACACAAACCTTATAAAAAGAGATTTGTCAAAATAAGTTATATGAATTAATAGATGTTGTTGCCTCTGAGTGAGTAATAGAAACTCAGATGGCTCTTGTCTTAATATTAGGGAGTGTGCTCTGAAAAGTAATCTTTTCTGGCCACAGTGCTTGAACATGGAAGAGAATTTACCTAGTAATCAGTATCATTGCCTTTAAACAGCAGGTTGGAAAGTAGCCATTTAAACTATATATTGAACATAATCTAGAATACTCACTTTGACAATGATAAATCTATAAGATAATTACAGCAACTGATCAAACATATAATCATTTGAGACCAAGCCCACTAGATTAAAATATGCAGTTTCTGGGTGCTGTCACATGTGTTTTGACTGAGTGTGTTTTGCCATTTATGGGAGGGCAAAGCAATGTTGTCTCTATTACACTCATGTTGTAACTGATTGCATAAACAAAAAACAGTAGAGCTTCATGATCGAAAAGCAGAATCTCCCATAAAGAAGAAATGCTACCATGATTATCTACCAAGTCTGGTAAAGAAAGTCACAAGTCCTGTTGGCACAAGAAAAGACATTCACTGTAAAGAGAAAAAAAAAAAAGAAAAAAGGGATCTTGTTGCAACCATTGTCCTTTGGCATTTCAGCACTTCTCTGGGCTAGATAGCAGAGACGAAATGTAGCACTACTGTAAGAACCCTTATGTTCCTAAACTATAGATAGGGACTGAGGCATATATCTATGCCTGTACATAACAATATATATTCATGAATGGTAGCAGATCACATTACAAAATGCCAGATAAAATTATTTCAACCTTCACCATATCCTCTGAACATCTAACTTCACCTCATATTGCAACATTTCAGTAAATAACATCTAGCCCTTACACTAATACACTTTTTTTCTTTTCAATAGTAATTTTAATTAATTCATCCTTTCTGACATTTGCATTTGTCTTTAAATGCCACTAGATAACAGAGTTTTAATCATTCCAAATAGCTTTTTAATTATAGACTTAATTACTTTTGCAGAAGGTTAAGCTGCACAAACAGGAATAAAACTGTTTGCTTGTTCTCTGTGTTAAGAATGATGTAGTGTTTTCTCATTAGGTATTCTGTAAACTTGCTCGGTCAGTTTTATGTGACATTTGGAAAAAAAAAAAAAAAGCCCCGAACTGTATATCAGAAGGCTGGAATTAGATTCTAGGACAGCTTAACACCCAGCTGTGTCAAACAGTCATTGATCTTTTAATTAATTATGAAATGAAAGTTAGGCATCCTTTTCCATTGCAGTGGTCATTTTGAGCTGACATATTTGAAAATGTAAAGATACAGGCTAACACACAATCTTCCGTCTGGATAGAAGGGTTTTTTTCTTTGTAAAGGGTTCTATGTTTGTTTTTTTCTCAGAAAATTTTCCACCATTGGTGATACCGTGCTGTGTCAATGGAAGAGAGAATTTCTTTCTTAGTGGAGACATTCTGCTCCTCTACTGGAGGGTAACGTGTTTGTGTAAAAAAAAAAAAAAAAAAAAAAAAAAAGAGTTCATTTTCATATCACTCTTGTCATATAGTCTTCTTGAAGGATAGTTCATCCTTTGTGGATAAAGAAGGTCTGCATAAGACCTGTGTGGGCACGAGCTCTTTCATTCCTCTTGAAAAACATACCAGGTACATTTATATTTTATGGTGCTACTATAATACTTGGCCATAATAGCTAGTTCATGGCTTAAACTCAACACCTTATCAGGAGGCCAGTCTGGGTGCTCCTGAGCATCTTAAATCATACCAGAGATCAAAGTGGAGACAACTGAACTGACCTCTTTTTCTCTCTGTTGGAAATTGGGTTTACTCATGGAATAGGTTTCAGCTGCCTAAGAGCAGGGCATCTTGTGTCAGTTTTTGGTGCTGGGGTAATAATGCACTTGGTTTTTAGCTCCTGCTACAGAGGCATACAGTCATGCATCACACCTGTTGGTTTTACTCTGATGTACTGTATACCCTAGTGCATCCCAGAACATATAAGATGCTTGTGTTTAGGCAACTAATTTCCCTTCATGTAGGGAACTATATTTAGGTGTGTTATCTGAAGCTGAATCCCACACAAATTTGTTCATAAACAAATTTGGTTTAGATTAATTAGATTATTATATTTACATAGATAAACTCAATGAATACTACTGATTTATTTACTGATAAATTCTGTTCATTATACTAAACTGCATGTTATATGAAAAGCAATATCTCAACTCCCTGTTAATATTCCTAAATAAACTAAAAATTCTTGAGTGTTCTTGACCTCATCTCTTTTCATGAACATAAGAAAAAATCAGAACTGTCTTTAGTAGTAGGTAACAAATTCCTTATCTCACTAGAAGACATTATGTGGGTGCTAATGTCTTTATTTTACAGTCAGGTCTAAATTTATCCAGAATTGTGCAGTCCAAAGATATCTTTTGTCTTCAGCAGAGGCAGCTACAAATCAATGGCAGCAACAGCTATTATTTGTTCCTATGAAAAATTCTGTACTTAGGAACTCCCTGCTTATCATATTTTAAGAAAATGTGATCATCCCAGTGAATTAGTTCATACAATAAAGAAAATTGATTATGCTGCCTGCTCATCTTAACTTTTGCTCATTTGGTTTTCAGTTATGAAGAATAAAACAGGTAAAGGCGAGTGAAGTATGAGCCTATCTCACCATGGATTTTAGAGGAATGGAGTTTGTGAATGTGGGAACATTGGCATTTCACAGAAATTATAGGTAGCTTTCAATCATTGCAACATGATTACTTTCATTCCTATTGATGCTCTCTTATCTCTACTTGCAAGATCTAGATCTTAAAAGTTTCTGCACCACTCCTAAATGTAAAAGTCATTGATGTTATGGGTGTTCATATCACCATTCTTCATACATTGGGGACATAATCTTAAAAATATAATTGACTCACATATTGCTGAAACAGCAAATCCTTGCCTGGTCTCATCTAAGTCATGCAGTGATATTGAACTTTAGTCCAATAGTAGACAAAGTTTACATTTCTGAAAATAAAGGCATAATGAGCCCCTCTGATCAGAAATATTCACGTTTTCTTCATATCTTTTATGAGAATGAATAATCTTTTGGTCATCTTTCTTGCTTAGGCTGATATTCAAATTATTATCAAAGCATGGAGACCTCAAAATCCTTCTAGAGCTATATTTTTTTCTTTTAAATATCAATAAAACAATGTTGCAAATTAGTAACATAGTTATACTGTGTAGGAATACGAACTCCACTTGTAAAACTCCAACAGTTCTCAGAAACAGTTGTTTTTTAACATGCCCATTTAGTTTCCACACCCTCAAAAAATTCCTGTGATCTTAGGTACATTTTTTAGACCTTTTCAGTAATAAGCATTCTCTGCATGGGGTACTAATGTACTTCATCGATGTCCTCTCACTTGGGATATAAGGGTTATTCTGTGACCAGAGTAAATTTAAATTCACATAAAGTATTAATATCCTTGTATGTATTGCTAAGAGTTACAAAGTTGTGTTTTAAATTTTGTTGTCTGGATCTGTATGCAGGGTATGAACAAAAGAAATACTAAAATACGTGTCAATGATTATTTAGAATATGATATTGATCTGTTTTAACAGGACATAATGATAAATAGCAGTGATTCAGAACATCTGCAATCCCGTGTAAAGGGAATGAGGCCCAAGGTGGTAAAACTTTTCAAGAAGTGACACACTGAAATGTTTCTAAGTGCATCATTTGAAGGAGATGATTCAGTTTTGTAGATAAACTAAAGCCAGTGGATCTGCCTGAAGTAAGGCCAATCTCTACTTGGGTACTGTGTGTCTGAACTTCTGGGTCACTGATCATGATTTTTGAGAGGTAAATGCTGGTTAAAATGTCAGAATTGAAAGCAAGTTCTAGTAGTAAAACATTTATCTGAAACAAATACCAAAGGTTGACATGAAATCTTGTAGGGTGGATAAATAACTTATTTAGATTGATTTGTTAGCAGAGAAATCACATTTTCTATGTATCACCCAAAATACATTTAAACTGGACAGAGTACACAGGAAAAAAATACATGTCTGAATTCAGGAAATAATTGAAATATACTTAACTGACAGAGCCAATATAGAGAAGGACTCTAGTTTGGGGGACAGACTGAGCTAACTTTTCTGTCAAGACACTCACAGTTTAAGTGGGAACAGGATATAAAAACATAATAATATCACATCATAGAAGTAAGAGGATGGAAATCTCTATGTTTTCTAAGTAAAATTTATTTTTATAACTGCCATCTAATCTTCAATTTTGTAACATCAAATCTGGAGAGATTTAACACTGCACAAACCTGACCTTGGTTTTAATAAAATCAGATCTTTTCATTGGACAGCAGTATGCTAGAGGATTCACAGTTCTGCTGCCTGTTTTGCCAGAAGACCCAGCCATTTAATTCACCGAATGAATACGACCAAAACAGTGAGCCCCTGCCTCCTGACCCAGAGAGCACAGTGAGTGGGGCAGTGGCTCTTCTCTTCAGAAATGTGGGGTAGGCCCAAGCTGGTGGTATCAGGACACACTTCTAGCAGCACCTGCCCTCTCTGATCCTTTTTTGATGCTCCACAGCATCATGGGCAGGAAGTCTTACTCTTGGTTTCTGACCCAGCAACAGCAATTGACCATTCTTTCCCAAACACTTTCCCATCCTGACTGCACTTCAACAGAAACAACTCAGGCAGTGTAAGATAGTGTTAATGACATAGGATTGTACAAGAAAAGAAAGAGTGAGGACCTCCTTATGGACTTCTTGGGATGAAGGAAGGGGAGGCTGGAGTCACAGATGTATGGGAAAAAATATCTATGTCGCAGCCATGAAAGGGACTAGGGGTAGGGATTCAGTGCTTCAAGTAAGTTTGGAAAGCAGAGGATTGGGCAAAGGAATAGCTGAAGGCAAATATCTGACATAGTTTGTACATGATGACCCAGTTTAACATCTACTATGTATTATATATGAAGTCATTGTATTGCTTTAATTTTCAAAAAATTCATCCTCTAGATTTCTTACAATCAGTCTGTTCCTTGACGGTGCAGAACATCATTGTGAAAGCTCACCACTTACACAATTGATATTAACATGGAAGAGAGAAAATATGTAATTAGTCCAGATATGTAACATAGTTGGAGTCAATATTCCCAAACAGGCAAACCTAATTAGTTATCTGTTGCCAAGACGTCATATGAACATCTTGTTTTCAGAACAGGCTAATGTATATGACATATTTCTACAGTTAATACCACGTCGCTGTTTTGCTTCTCAGTGAATTGAAGTGACATGGCCCATGTTAAAAAGTAAAACTTTTCTTA
This sequence comes from Tyto alba, assembly GCF_018691265.1. Classification (NCBI taxonomy): domain Eukaryota; kingdom Metazoa; phylum Chordata; class Aves; order Strigiformes; family Tytonidae; genus Tyto; species Tyto alba. Next base: position 4,924,535 of record NW_024881301.1, read on the forward strand.
GGTAGTTCTAATAAATGAATAAGTTACGTTCTGTTTTTTAAAAAGAAAATATTGCTACTTAGAAAAACATGTAATTTCGATTTCACCATGTTCCACCAGGAAATCAAGCTATTGGCAGATTTCCCATTTCACTTCAAAAGCATCCCAGGATAATCCAGATAACAGATGAAACTAGGGGAGAAAGGGCAAACAAATGTGGTAAGTACAGGGCATTATAATGTACAGATCTATACCAGCTACAAAGTACAAATTTAAAATGATAGTTAATGCATAACTGAGCAAGGGATGTCATCAGAGAAATGAAATTTTTGTACTGACACATTTTTGTACAGAAGATTAAATGAAATTATAGGCCTATTTCACAACACCTCTCTTGTAGAAGTCTTCTTCTGTTTTACTGAGGTTCTGAGTACGGAAATTTTCCAGACTACTGTGTCTTTTCAGATTGGTTCTTCTATCATTATAGATAAAGTGTATTTGGCTAGTGTTACATTCCCTGGTGTGAGTATAGAAGTTCTTAAAATGAATTGCTTTTTACCAGAAGCTACTATGTTCTTTGCAAAGAAATTTCAATGAGGAATCTTCTTAGACCTATCATGAGTCATAAATGTGGATGATTTAGCTTTCAAAGACATACAATTCCTTGTTTTAGATGCCTGAATCTCTTTACAGCTGGGCAAAAGGTTATCCATTTTGGCATTTCTGTACCATTTCTATAGGTTCCTACAACACTGTCAAAAGCAACCAACAAAACTTCTGAAGTGGAAAACTATGCAACTTTCTAATTTTTCACTTTATACTGACTCTTATTATTTCCTGACAACTTTATATTAAAAAAATTAAGAAAATAGAAAAAGTCTTTTAAAATATATAAAACATATAAGCTGTAGGAATGCTTACAACAAAGAAATAAATTTCTTTATCCATAGTAATTAAACTGATTAGAGAGAAGGTAAGATTTTAGTTTCACTTACAAAGTATAAATTCAGGGAGATTCCAGTGACTTTGAGATAATAAATATAAACTTTGAAGAGTAAGAGCTCTGAATTTGGCCCATAGACCTTTTCATAACCCTCAACTGAGAAATAACAGCAGCTGATATGTTGACTGATTACTTAATGCTTTCTGAAAACCAAATGTTAGAGTGTTTACTAAAAATTAGAGGGAATTGCATATTTACTATTTGTAGATGAATAATTCATAACAAATAATGTATTCAGTGATTTTCACCTCTTCCTCAAATTGAGTAGATTGTAATTTTCTTGAATATATATTCATTAATTGAACAGCCTCAGTGAGTAGGTCTGTCCATTCTCTCAAAAAGAGTATGACACAGGCTGTATTCAGAAAGAAAAGTAGGTTAGTTTTAATTCAAATAAATAGATATTTTTTTTCTGGTATGACATATTCTTATTAAAAATATTCCTTAAAACATTTCCCATTGAAATGAGAACTAAACAAAATAATATCTGACACTAGCCATCAACTTTTCCTGAAAGATCTTTGCTTCTGTGAACATGTATATACTTATTACTACTTCTACACTCAGAACTGCTCTGAATATGAATTACACTTTCTTTTTTTTCATGCCAGTTTTTCATAGCAAATTCTAGTTCCTGGGTACTGAGCTAAGGATTTAATTTTCTGGAAGAAAAAGGATTAAAATTATTATATAACAATGGTTTTGCAGCAACTCTGATTGATTATTTAGTTGCTTGTTTTCTTTCAATAGAGATGCAACTCTTTTTTTTTTTTTTTTTTTTTTTTTTTTTTTATCTTATTTAGCATGAAGTCTCTGTTGTCTTCTGGAATACAGTATTTATTTGTTCAGACCAATTCTATTTTCACTTCCACATTGTATCTTCTACAGGTCATCACATGAAACTTAATTTATTGTTTTAGTGGACTTGGTCAAATTTGTTGTTCATCTTTTGTAACATAGTCATTATACCTACATAGTTGCTGATGCTTGAAGCAAGCAGCTTATGATATATGCAACAAAATGTCATCCTTCATTGTTTATGTTCTTTTCTAAAAGTTCTAAAACCGAAAGAAAATATATGGCCTTCTAATTTGTTGCTTGGTAATTTTCAGAGGACAGAAAGTAGGAGATGGTTTTGTTTTTCTCCTGAACCCGCCTTGATATAAGGATTGCTTTGGATGCAAAGCCATTAGACACTCCAAATGGAATAGAGTTCTAGTAGAAATCTGAGGCTTCTACTTAGAAAAATCTCCTATAAGAGCTAAATTAATACCTGATTTTTTTTTTTCAGTTTGGTTGATGAAATGAATCCTAATATCTCTTAGGATTTAACCTTATTTAGTTTCTGGTTTTGCTGTACTGGAAAACAAGAAAAAACCCACAACACTGTGTCATGTTAAACCACAAGTTTCTTTCTACATAAAAAGTTTCATTTTCATGAAAAAAAAAATATCAATGAATAATGAACTAGATAGGGCAAGTGAATGTCATCGCTGAAGAAGTAGATCACCAATAGGATGAAAAAAACCTTGGGTTTCTTCTTTTAAGTAAGACAAGAAACTATGAGATAAGAAAAGTTTAATGAGAAATAACTAAGCATCCCAGCATGGAAAACAGTGTCGAAACATCAATCTTTCTGGCTACAGCAGGGTCTGTTGGATTATATATTTACTAGTTATATAGAACTTTAGTTTAAATGCATGGCATTTGTGTTCCATGGTGGCCAGGGAAATTGATCTCCCTGTCCAGAGGTATGGTAGCAGATTACAAGTCCTTTGCTGCTCACACATCCAGGTTTTATTTCAGCTGAAATTAGGACATGAGGAGATGTTGCTGACCCACATTTCATTGCTATATGCAGGGAAATGGTTTCTCAGTTCCTCAAAAAGAACACATGCTCTGAGATGGGAGGGAGACTGTACAGCCAAATTTAAAGAAACAAACTTCTAGTAAAGTGAATATCTGTCCTCTTGACTCTACTCCAGTGAGTGTTTAAAGATTTACAAAAACAGGAATATATGTGATGTATGTACATGGATGCACGTGATGGATATGTTGATGTACATCCATATCTCCTGCAACCTTTCATATGATGTTGAATCCACACTTCCAGTTAGGAAAAAAAAGAAAGGATAGGAAGCTCCATGTCCCACATCCTCAGAGAATATAGTAGCTTCCAGATTATACTGCTGTGGTAGGAACAACTATTTCCTTCATAGTCTGAAGTATAACAGTTGAAATACTGTATATTATTCTTACCTGCAGTCCACATGTCCTCAGCACAACTGAAGATGATGAGAGGACACAGCTGTTGTGGTTCACAATGCCCAGAATCTCTGTAAATTACTTTCACCATTCTCAAGGCCCGGTATGAAAATGGGCTGCTCTGACTACTTGTGTTTACCCCATAAAATAAATTCAGAATTGAGTTACAAACTATCTGCTTACTCTGCTTACTCCAAGAGTGGTACAAAAGAAGCTGTCGGATGCATAGTGTGAGCTCATGACACGTCCCAGAGTTGAGCTGCTGTATCACAAATAGAAATATTATCACCACATTTCACAGTCACAGCAGAGAGGCCGAAGAAAGTTGATGGCTTGGAGACTGATGCTCCCTCAAGTACATGGCTCCTTCACACAAGAATATTAACAGTGCAGTACAGCATTGAATCTTCCACAAATATTTAGTAAGTAGGCACTATGGTACTTTGAAGCAGATACAAATCCTTTCCCTCTAGCACTCCTCTCCCTCTGTAGATCTTTATACTTTTTCTTATTCATTTTTAAACACTTAATAACCACAATAAAAATCTACTGGTTTTGATGGGGTGAAGTCATTAACTTAACCTTGATTTACATGGGATTTTTGCAACATCCATTGAGTGCAGTGTTAATATGTATAAGCCAAACCGCAGCAGGTAGCCTGGAGCAATTAGTCATTGCAAACTTCTCATGGATTTCAGTGGTCTTCATCTACAGAGTAGACACACTTAAGTACAAAACAGGATATCCACTATGCTATTGAGAAATGTATAAGACCTTACCAAGAAACCACTACTCTTCTCCCTGTCCTTCTAGAAGAGTATTTTCTCTCCTAGAGAGGGAGACAAGGGACACTCATGTTACTCCCCTTGGATTAACACTGTGGGGCAATTAAAAATGTAATATTTGAGTTGTATCCATGACTGCATGACACCTAGTCTCAGCAACTCCAGCGTACATCTAGAAATTTTAGAGAAGATAAATGTTATTAAACTTATTTTTGTATTTTCAGAACAAGAGTGCAACAGAAACACTGAACACAAAATAAGAAGGGTCATAAAACACAGAAACACAAGGGCTTGCAAGTCTTCTGTAAGAATGCATTGTACACTTAATTTTGAACTCATTTATTACCATAGCAACATGATATAAATCATAAAATAAAAGAGTAATTTAAAAAAAAAAATCTGGAGAAGGACTGAATGGCCAGGTTACATATGTTACATTTAATGAGTTTTGAAGTGGGCTTGCTGTAATTTCAAATTATTTTAGGCTTGTGTGAAGTGAAAAGTCAAATTAAAAAATACACTTTATTTTGAATTCTGAGCTCATACAGATGCTTGTGTTTTCTTTGCTTAATCTTTTGTTTACTTATCATAAGATGATTTAATGTGGTTAACATAAAATAAATGTATTTCTGAAATAAAACAGGAAGAAAAGTTTATGATTGGCAGAAGAGGGATGAGGCAGCACTGGGAGAACAGCTGTTTTCTCTGTATATTTTTCTTTTATGATGTCTGTTACCTTAAAATGTCACTTTCTATTTCATCATTGGGTATAGGTTGTCACAAAAGCTTTATGTAACCAAAACTTGCAATGAAGCTGCACCGTATGTGTGCCCTCTCTTCACGCACAACCATGGCACCAAAGGTGACACCTCACTGCTTCTTGGCTCTGAAGAGAGACCTCTGTCCTCCAAAAGTCTCTGGACATCAGTGGAGTATACCCACATGCCTTCAACCTCTACTGGACAAGTTATTTTAGGAAGGGATAATTCCTTCTTCTTCCTCATGGCTGAGCAGCAAGGACACAGGATGCCCTTGTTTATGTTAAGAGTGCCAGTATAGGAAGGGGGATTTTTGTTATCCTTTTAAAACAGAGATAGATTACATTTTGCACAACAGATGGTTTCTTGGTATGGAACCACCTGTTGAACTGAATGCAACTGAAAACAGAGCTAAGGGACATAAATACTTTAATACTTTAAAGAACAAGGCTTATTCTTTTCCTTTTTTTTTTTTTTTTTTTTTTTTTTGGCTAATTGTAGTCTGACTACCTTAGTGCAGAAATATATATTCATTCCTGTAACTATGTTGTTCAATACCAAATTGCACACTAATTGCATCTGCTTTCATTTTGAATATATTAAACTAGCTATTTAAAATCCAACTGGCAAGTTTTAACAAATCCTCTCTACCCTTCCAGAAGCATAAGTTACATTCCTGGCCTGCTTCCTTAGCCAGTCTCTGAGGGAAGACAGCAGGCTGTGCCCATATGCTGCTCCCACTATAGATGGTTAGATGGCCACAGTGACTATGCCTTAGTGACTAATCTGGACCATACCTGAACTAATTTGGTCAGATTGCTCGCATAACTTCAACAACAGTGAGGTGTTTCAGTTAAAAATACCCACATCTACTGCAGTTTGCATTTCCCATTAACCGATTTTCCATGATAGATGTCTATTAAAGTCTTGTTTTCTTCCTTGAAGAAACAAAATATATATATATATATTTGCATTCAGGAAAGGAATAGAGAGATGGAGGAGAGGACTGAGAGATTTTTTTATTTCATCAGTTTTAGACTGTCTTCTAATCTGTCTGCCAATCAGTGCAGGCTGATATGACTTGCTTCTGTTACAGACTAGCAACAAGGAGGCAATTACATCTCAGAAGCTTGTACCTGGAGGCACGTACCTCTCGTGGTGTTTCATCATATACACTATTCTTTGCTCAAGGCTGTGCTTACAGGCACAATTTAGCTCACAGGTATTCAAGTAGTCTACTGGGTTGTCTAGTTCTCTCTTACGCCAACAGAAGTGGGCTCTGTCTTGTGTATTCTGAAATGCTTTGTCCGTTTCCTTTTTGAACTTGACAGCATAAATTACTTTCTCAATTTTACACACAATTCTGGTTAGAGTAATGAACATTTCAGTCTTCAGTCAGTCCTCATTTGGATGCAAACTATGCTCTCAAGATGAGCATGGCTGATCTTGATTAAGATACTCTTTTCTTACATACATAATCCTTTGAAGTTTCATGCATATGGAGAAAGAATAATATTGGAGTGGAGATCTGCCTTGCAGATCTGAGAGGAGAATTCCAACCTTTTGATTAGGATTATCCTTTCCTAACATAACATAAGCAATTCAGTAGTCTATATTATATCTTCTACAATAAGGGACAACGTTCGCAGTCACTCCTACAGGATGTGCCAGATTCTTTCGTGTCTAGACTGCCTGAACTCTACTTACTTGATTCAGAATGACTGTTTATAAAATAAATTATTTTATAAAAACAAAACCATCATGAAGTGGCTCACTGACTTAGATTATCCATTCATATACATAAAAATTGATCTGATATGTTTAAGAGTTGATTTCAGTGTATGCATATGTTTGTGAGAGAAGGGCAGAAACAGAGGAGCCTGATGAAGCTCTAAAACATGTGGGACAGATATTTAATCCATTAAGAAATTCTGAATTCAATAAATCTTTCTGTTTGTCCTAGGAATTTCACGAACCTATTTAGCCAAGTTAGATTGGCCGCAAAAGGATATTGAAAATTCCAGATACAAATATCTCCCACAACAATCATCAAAGAAGTTACCTCCATGTGACTATCATAATGAGTATTTCAGTACAGTGGTACCCAAAACTGCTTCATGTTGCCTAAGAAAAAGAATCATATCATACTTTGTGTTGAAAACAGATACAAGACTATTAAGAATATTTAACTTTTTAAAAAATATTTAATAATGTCTTATTCCCTGTTGTCAATATTTAATGTAGAAAGGGACAATGTTGATTTAGTAATTCCAATCCTTAAACAGTAAACTAAACCATGCTTAGAATCCATGCAAATAAAGATAACTTTGTAGCAATGTGCAATGTCACTGCTATGGAATTTTGGTGACATTCAAGAAATATTACAAAATGCTGTGCCTCTTTCTAAATCATAAAACCCACACTGTCTCTTCTAAAAGGAAGGGTTTTGAAATCAAAAGGACAATACTAGCACACCGTCCTTCTCATGAGAACAATAGGGTCTTTCTGTCAGCTATGAAATAAACACTAATATTGACCCAATGAAAGCTTTGGGACCCATAGAAGTTGTTATGCTGCTCCAGGAACAACACACACAGCACTTTTGTCCAAGTCTGGACACAAGACTTGCTGCTCACTCACTCTAGGCTGTGAATGAGGGCAGGGGGAGCTCTAGCAATCCCATCTTTTGTCACTGATGCTCCAAGGCACCGATCTCCATCCAAGCAGGACATCCCTTACCACAGTGGTTTCTATAAAATATGTAGTCTACTATAACCAACTTTTTCTCATCTCTAGCCAAGTTCAGAGAAATGTGAGTAACTGTTACCACCTTACCATAGAAAAAAATATTACTGAATAATGAGATCAGTAAAAAGAAAACAGCAAAACATTTGGCTCAACAATTGTCAAAAAAAAAAACAAAACAAAACAAAACAAAAAAAAAAAAACAAAACCAAAACAAAACAAAAACAACCACAAAAAAAGAAACCAACACAACATAAAATAACACAATTTTTCAGGCTTTTTTTCAAATATAGACATGTTTATAATCCATATGTGGAAAAGAGTAATTTTGTATCTTATACAGAAATTCACAGCCTCACCAGTACACAAAGATAAGGCTCTTTCAAATCTCCAAGTTTCAAACCCTTCATTTCTATCTGTCTATCTATCATAGCAGATCTTCTCAGGATTCAGAAGAAAACAATATATTCTACATTCTCAAAAAAATGATTTCTCTGAAAAGTCAGTCTCAAATTCAAGAGTTCCAGAGGATCCTGGGCGATGCTTTCCCATAATTTCCATGGGCATAAATATGAAATTATATTTTGCAAGAATATTGGTAAGCAGGAGTTAATTAATGGAATGTTCGGTAATATTCATTTGCCAGAATAGAGTTAGAAACAGTACTAATGCAAAAGTATAAAAATAAATCCAGAATATACAAAGGATTTTTCACAGGGTCCATGTGTGGTTTAGTCCCTATGTGTCTGTGATAAAAGTCTTCCAATATAATATTTTCAATATTCACCTCTAAATGGTATAATTAAAAAATAGCTGAGTTACGTGTTTCTTATGTGAAGAAAAATAATTGTCATGTATTACTTTTCTCTCAGTTGTGAAAAAAAAAGGCCAAAATCTTCAAGAAAAACTTATAAATCCCATATTTTTATATGTATGGTTACACTGACTTTTTTTTTTTTTTTTAATACTTTTTAACTACACTTGAATAAGTAGAATAACAGTGACACTATATACATAGGGAATTCTAATGAAATTTGAATGTTTCCACTTCCATTGCTCATCACTATTTTACAGCTGAAATCACAGGAATAAACTCGCTGTTTTCCAGCTATTAGTAAAATCCCTCCAGCGACCCCACTTCACACAGACCTTGAAAATAGCTGCTATATGTGTTCTGAGATAGAAATCTATTGCTACGTAAAGATGTTGGGGTTATTTCACAATCCTGAATGCTAATGATGACTGCAAGTAAAATGCTGCACACAACATGTTATGCATAAGTCCCCTCCACAAGCAGACACAAGATTTATTTGTGAATCACAGTCACTAGTTTCATAGCAAGTCAATATGCAAATAAAGTAAAAATGCATTATTTATCTGATGTTTGCTAATCCAGGTAGGGAAATGTAATTTACAGTATGAAACCCCAGATATGGATGCTTTTAACTGCCATTCACTATTAAAGTAGCCCTTAATTTAAGTAGCCAGAAATGTTTTGTTTTTCATATTTCAAAATGGCTGAAATAAATTTTTTTGTTTGGTTGGTTTTTTAATCTCTGTGTAACACTAAAACAGTTCAATAATAATGTTTCTTAAAAATATTTTTAAAGGTGTTAATTTCATTAAATGTGTTTTGTATTAGTATATTAATAACATTCTTATGTCATTGTTCTGCATTAAAAGATTTCCCGCATTTGCTCTCAGAGAGGAAGAGAGGCAGAAGGCAGCTGCTAGATTCTTTATGTTGTCCATTTGCTCTGTGCACTAAATTACATAGGAAAAAAGGTACTTTAATTGCCCGTTTCCAGTAGTACTATGTAGGTTTTATTGACTTAGATGTGATTCCTTGGAAACACTAGAGACAGTTGGAAAATTGGTGTGCTCTGGGGTGATTATTTACATGTGTTTTTTTTCTTTTCCCAGCAAAGTGACCATGAAATGGCCCTTCTGATCTTTACATATGTGTTTGATGTCTGTTACCATTGTGAACAAAAGCTTGTCCTCTGAGGATCTAGTCCTCAAAGCAGACTTTGCTAACCAGAAAGAAATAAAAATCTCTTCAATTTGGACTTCACAGAAGAGTGTGATTATTTGAAAGTCTGGATAAACAATGTAATTTTCAAACAGCTCAGAGTTTCCCAGAAAAGCTGAGCTGAAAGAATATTTTCTTTTGCAGTTTCCAGTTGTTGTTGCAGTCATCTTATGCTGTTGGGTTTTCCGCCTACAGTGGACTGTCCCACATACAGGACACTTAGGTACGGTAGCATAACAGTCTCTTAAACTCAACAGCTTAATATTTTTATTTACTTATTTATCTTTATGGGTTTCTGGTGAAGATTACTAACTGTGACTTTTAGGTTTGCACAGCTCAATAACTGGGTTCATAGCTCCAACACCAACTTCATAAAGTCTGTTCATGAAGAAGAAAAAATGATCAAGCAAATGTCCCATTTATTTTCAGATTAAATATTTCAAATCAGAACACAAGATGTACATACAAAAAACCTCATTATCCAAAAGCACTTAATTTTAAACATTTCTCCTGTGTGCTGCAGCCATAGTGGCCATTAGGAAAAATAGGGTTCTTCTTAAAAATGACCATCTAATTGATTTGGTTTTTCTTGTCTGACAGGCCTTGATGGAGACAAACAGGGAAACACATGTAGACAAACAGTTAAATACATACTTATTCTCAGAATGGTAACCCTTGAGTAACCCTTTCATATGGACTGCTCGCCTGCGTTCCTCAAATAACTCCTCAAATATTTAAGATCAAGATTTCAATGGGATGTATTACATCAGAAAAAAAAAAACTTTAGAAAAACATGTAGGATTATTTTTGCAATTCTAATGATTTCCCTTTCATTTAATTTTGATTTTATTTTTCTTTGATGCCAGTTGCTGCCTTTTAGCTCTGCTCTTCTGAGTGGCTCTGCTTTGTGACTTGGAGCACTGCTGATTAGAAGAGCAGGAAGGAGGAAAATGTGGAAAATTAAATCGCTTGACACAACAGGAGGAATTAATTCAAGGTGAATTTAAGTACTGACCTTCGATTTCAACTCATTCAACAGAAATGTGCATATTATAATTTCTTAGTGGAAGAACCAGGCAGAGAAGAATGGTGCCATCTGTTAGAGTAAGAAATCATAATTTTATTCTTATCTCCCTCCCCAAAATGTCAAATTATTTTGGTTGTTTGTTTGGAGCTCTGAAAAGGCTTTGGACTGCTCAGTATCAGCTTCTCTCATACAGAAATTAAAATCAAACCTACCCATTAATTGTTTTTGATAACCCAGATCAGATATTTTTTCCACTTTTTTTAAATTATTGGTTTTGTGACAAAAATATTTTTCAAGACAAGCAGATTTTCATATATTAAAAGCAAAATGGGTGGGAGTTCAGTACATTTGTTTTAATTCTTTATTTTTAAAAAGGAATGCCACTAAACAAGAGGAAAGGAAAATTTCCCTGTTATTACTTTGATTGACATTTTTTTTGCAAGGGTCTGTTCATTGAAACTTGCAAAAACATGGGCTCCCTGAAACAGTTATATGAGTTAAAGAACTGTTTGGAAACCCTGTAATTGGAAGTGTCTGTAGGTTTCAGAATATGCTGCTCAGCTATCATTGAGGCTTGCTGCTTTCATTGTACTTTAGTCTGCCAGCTGTATCTGATCCAAAAACACATAAACAGACTTGTTTAAACTCAGCCATTGTGTAGTGTTTGTGATGTGTGCATAATGAATTCTGAATGCAAATATATGCTGTAAAGTGAAATACTGAAAACCTATATGACAAGCAGTAGATCTGCACAACACAAAATATGGTTTTATAGTATAAATATTCACTTGTGTCAAATATATAGGAGCTGTTCAAAACAGAGCATTCTCATTATGCACAGTTTGTTACTCACTCAGTCTCAGCTACTTGAGCTCCTTCCTTTGAAGTGTTTGACCTTAACTACAAGAACAAACCAGAAAAAGTAATACCTTGACTTAATTTTGATATATTTAGCTCCCTTAAATCATTTGGAGACATTTTTTTGTGGGTTTTTGGTTTGTTTTGGTTTGTTTGTTTGTTTTTTTAATTCTGAAACAAGTGAAAATGCTACTCCCTGAAAATGAAAAGGGGTTTTGTACATGTAGGAACATGAACAACATTTATCCCAAGCTGATCGGTAATGTAAGGTAAGTGATGGTACAGGAAAAGGCAGAGATAGACCCATAAGGCTCTGGATTGTGTGAACAACTTTAGAATTTAATATGCAAGAGACTCCAAACTTTGCTAGAGCCTCTAATATCCCTTTTGTCTCTCTTGGGTTGGTGGGCACATTATGGGTGCAACTGATGACACTGTAGTATTGCTGTGAATTGCTGACTCGCACCAGTTGTGCCTGCAGTTGTTTGCAGCTTCAGATCTTCAGTTTCAAATTCATACCCTAAAGGTGTTTTATGGTACTTTAAAAAAAAAAGAAGGAACTTAAGACTAAGGAGTGAGGGGGTGAGAGGGATGGGAGGAAAAGCTTAGTCGATCTGTTCAACTTAAATCATTTGTACATACATATGAAAGGAAGTAGCAATTCATGAAATCATCTTATTCCACCTGCTCTTTGATTATAAATGGCCTTTTCTTTAGTTTAAGAAGTGTCACAATAATGTGTCAATTCAGTTGGAGACACATAGTGCTTAGAGAGAATGGAAATGGACATCAATATTTGAAAGTCTGACTGAAATGCAACCTGCAGAATATCCCAGGGATAATAAAAAAATCAAAACAAGAAAATAAGACAGCAGTGTTGGTCTGCAGAATTTCTTGTCAACAGCTTGGCACTTTACCAACCATAGTTAGTTCAAATGGCGTGAGCAACCTCAGCTTCTTATCCCTCTTTGCAATAAACAAACCAAACCAGAAAGGAATGGAAACAACCTGCCTGGTTGTTAAAAGACAGAAATACAGACAGACAGACAGACAGACACACACGCACACACAGAGTGACAATTACCTGGAATCAATGGCACACAGAAGACACACAAGAACAGATTCTGCCAGATTTTAATGTACAGAGATACATTCAATGCTGTGCTGCTGTGTTGCAGGGTGTGACAGGAGCTGTTCCTGCATTTTGTTGCATGTCTCCTGTAGGACAAGAATATGCCCACTGGAATATACAAATTTACTTCCTGTGGCATTAGGGCTGTGGAGCTAAATATGGGTGGACCAGACACGCTGTAAATAATACTCACATTTAAATGTCTAGAAAAATAACCCACAAAACCAACAAAAAAACACCACCTTATTACATTCAAAATCTACAGTTTTTCAATGTTTTGCCTATTTTTCTGGGTGATTAACTGCAAAGGAGATTTCAGGTACAGTTGGCACATCCAAGGAGAGAAGTGTACATTAAATGAGTTTGAAAGTGTTAATATTAA